>NW_026694771.1:0-1210187 GCF_021218885.2 Marmota monax
AACCATGAGCAGAACATCCAAGAAATATGGGATAACATTAAGAGACCAAACTTAAGAGTCATTGGGATACAGGAAGGTACAGAGCTCCAAACCAAAGGAATGAGCAGTCTATTCAATGAAATAATACAAGAAAACTTCCCAGACTTGAAGAATGAGACAGAATCCCAGATCCTAGAAGCCTACAGGACGCCAAATGTGCAAAATCATAAGAGATCCACACCTAGACACATTATAATGAAGATGCCCAACATACAGAATAAGGAGAGAATTTTAAAAGCTACAAGAGAAAGGAAGCAGATTACATTTAGGGGCAAGCCAATCAGGATAACAGCTGATCTTTCAACACAGACTCTGAAAGCTAGAAGATCCTGGAATAACATATTTCAAACACTGAAAGATAATGGGTTCCAACCAAGAATTGTGTATCCAGCGAAATTAAGCTTCAGGATGGAGAATGAAATTAAAACCTTCCACGATAAACAAAAGTTTAAAGAATTCGCAGCTAGAAAACCATCTCTTCAAAACATCCTAGCCAAAGTATTACAGGAAGAGGAAATGGAAAATAACAATGAAAACCAACAGTGGGGGGTAGGACAGTAAAGGGGGGGGGGGAAACAATCAAAGAGGAAAACAAACAATGTTTAGTAACAGAAATAAACAAATATGGCTGGAAGAACAACCCATATCTCAATAATAACCCTAAATGTTAATGGCTTAAACTCACCAATTAAGAGACACAGGCTAGTAGAATGGATCACAAAACAAGACCCAACAATATGCTGCCTACAGGAGACGCATTTGATAGGAAAAGACATACATAGGCTGAAGGTGAAAGGTTGGGAAAAATCATATCACTCATATGGACTTCGGAAACAAGCAGGCGTGTCCATACTCATATCAAATAAAATAGATTTCAAGCCAAAGTTAATCAAAAGAGATAAAGAGGGACACTACATACTGCTTAAGGGAACCATACACCAACAAGACATAACAATCATAAATATTTATGCCCCAAACAATGGTGCAGCTATGTTCGTCAAACAAACTCTTCTCAAGTTCAAGAGTCTAATAGACCACCACACCATAATCATGGGAGACTTCAACACACCTCTCTCGCCACTGGACAGATCTTCCAAACAAAAGTTGAATAAGGAAACTATAGAACTCAATAACACTATTAATAACCTAGACCTAATTGACATATATAGAGTATACCACCCAACATCAAGCAGTTACACTTTTTTCTCAGCAGCACATGGATCCTTCTCAAAAATAGATCATATATTATGTCACAGGGCAACTCTTAGACAATATAAAGGAGTAGAGATATTACCATGCATCTTATCTGATCATAATGGAATGAAACTGAAAATCAACGATAAAAGAAGGAAGGAAAAAGCATACATCAGTTGGAGAATGAACAATAGGTTACTGAATGATCAATGGGTTATAGAAGACATCAAGGAGGAAATTAAAAAATTCTTAGAGATAAATGAAAACACAGACACAACATATCGGAATCTATGGGACACATTGAAAGCAGTTCTAAGAGGAAAATTCATTGCTTGGAGTTCATTCCTTAAAAAAAGAAAAAACCAACAAATAAATGATCTCATACTTCATCTCAAAATCCTTGAAAAAGAAGAGCAAAACAACAGCAAAAGAAGTAGAAGGCAAGAAATAATTAAAATCAGAGCTGAAATTAATGAAATCGAAACAAAAGAAACAATTGAAAAAATTGACAAAACTAAAAGTTGGTTCTTTGAAAAAATAAACAAAATCGACAGACCCTTAGCGATGCTAGTGAAGAGAAGAAGAGAGAGAACTCAAATTACTAGCATACGGGATGAAAAAGGCAATATCACAACAGACACTTCAGAAATACAGAAGATAATCAAAAACTATTTTGAATCCTTATACTCCAATAAATTAGAAGATAGTGAAGGCATAGATAAATTTCTTAAGTCATATGATCTGCCCAGATTGAGTCAGGAGGATATAGAAAACCTAAACAGACCAATATCAATTGAGGAGATAGAAGAAACCATCAAAAGACTACCAACTAAGAAAAGCCCAGGTCCCGATGGGTATACAGCAGAATTTTACAAAACCTTTAAAGAAGAACTAATACCAATACTTTTCAAGCTACTTCAGGAAATAGAAAAGGAGGGAGAACTTCCAAATTCATTCTATGAGGCCAACATCACCCTGATACCTAAACCAGACAAAGACACTTCAAAGAAAGAAAACTACAGACCAATATCTCTAATGAACCTAGATGCAAAAATCCTCAATAAAATTCTGGCGAATCGGATACAAAAACATATAAAAAAAAATTGTACACCATGATCAAGTAGGATTCATCCCTGGGATGCAAGGCTGGTTCAATATACGGAAATCAATAAATGTTATTCACCACATCAATAGACTTAAAAATAAGAACCATATGATCATCTCGATAGATGCGGAAAAAGCATTTGACAAAGTACAGCATCCCTTTATGTTCAAAACTCTAGAAAAACTAGGGATAACAGGAACATACCTCAATATTGTAAAAGCAATCTATGCTAAGCCTCAGGCTAGCATTATTCTGAATGGAGAAAAACTGAAGGCATTCCCTCTAAAATCTGGAACAAGACAGGGATGCCCTCTCTCTCCACTTCTCTTCAACATAGTTCTCGAAACACTGGCCAGAGCAATTAGACAGACGAAAGAAATTGAAGGCATAAAAATAGGAAAAGAAGAAATTAAATTATCACTATTTGCAGATGATATGATTCTATATCTAGCAGACCCAAAAGGCTCTACAAAGAAACTATTAGAGCTAATAAATGAATTCAGCAAAGTGGCAGGATTTAAAATCAACACGCATAAATCAAAGGCATTCCTGTATATCAGCGACAAATCCTCTGAAATGGAAATGAGGACAACCACTCCATTCAAAATATCTTCAAAAAAAATAAAATACTTGGGAATCAACCTAACAAAAGAGGTGAAAGACTTATACAATGAAAACTACAGAACCCTAAAGAGAGAAATAGAAGAAGATCTTAGAAGATGGAAAAATATACCCTGTTCATGGATAGGCAGAACTAACATCATCAAAATGGCGATATTACCAAAAGTTCTCTATAGGTTTAATGCAATGCCAATCAAAATCCCAATGGCATTTCTTGTAGAAATAGAGAAAGCAATCATGAAATTCATATGGAAAAATAAAACACCCAGAATAGCAAAAACAATGCTAAGCAGGAAGTGTGAATCAGGCGGTATAGCGATACCAGACTTCAAACTATACTACAGAGCAATAGTAACAAAAACAGCATGGTACTGGTACCAAAACAGGCGTGTGGACCAATGGTACAGAATAGAGGACACAGAAACCAATCCACAAAACTACAACTATCTTATATTTGATAAAGGGGCTAAAAGCATGCAATGGAGGAAGGATAGCATCTTCAACAAATGGTGCTGGGAAAACTGGAAATCCATATGCAACAAAATGAAACTGAATCCCTTTCTCTCGCCATGCACAAAAGTGAATTCAAAATGGATCAAGGAACTTGATATCAAATCAGAGACGCGCCGTCTGATAGAAGAAAAAGTTGGCTACGATCTACAGTCGGTGGGGTCGGGCTCCAAATTCCTCAATAGGACACCCATAGCACAAAAGTTAATAACTAGAATCAACAAATGGGACTTACTCAAACTAAGAAGTTTTTTCTCAGCAAAAGAAACAATAAGAGAGGTAAATAGGGAGCCTACATCCTGGGAACAAATCTTTACTCCTCACACTTCAGATAGAGCCCTAATATCCAGAGTATACAAAGAACTCAAAAAATTAGACAATAAGAGAACAAACAACCCAATCAACAAATGGGCCAAGGACCTGAACAGACACTTCACAGAGGAGGACATACAGTCAATCAACAAGTACATGAAAAAATGCTCAACATCTCTAGCTGTCAGAGAAATGCAAATCAAAACCACCCTAAGATACCATCTCACTCCAGTAAGATTGGCAGCCATTAGGAAGTCAAACAACAACAAGTGCTGGCGAGGATGTGGGGAAAAGGGTACACTTGTACATTGCTGGTGGGACTGCAGATTGGTGCAGCCAATTTGGAAAGCAGTATGGAGATTTCTTGGAAAGCTGGGAATGGAGCCACCATTTGACCCAGCTATTCCCCTTCTTGGTCTATTCCCTAAAGACCTAAAAAGAGCATGCTACAGGGACACTGCTACATCGATGTTCATAGCAGCACAGTTCACAATAGCAAGACTGTGGAACCAACCTAGATGCCCTTCAATAGACGAATGGATAAAAAAAATGTGGCATTTATACACAATGGAGTATTACTCTGCATTAAAAAATGACAAAATCATAGAATTTACAGGGAAATGGATGGCATTAGAGCAGATTATGCTAAGTGAAGCTAGCCAATCCCTAAAAAACAAATGCCAAATGTCTTCTTTGATATAAGGAAAGTAACTAAGAACAGAGTAGGGACGAAGAACAGGAGAAGAAGATTAACATTTAACAGGGATGAGAGGTGGGAGGGAAAGGGAGAGAGAAGGTAAATTGCACGGTAATGGAAGGAGACCCTCAGGGTTATACAGTGGAGGGGGTAGAGAGAGAGGAGGGGAGGGGAGGGGAGAGGTGGGGAGGGGGGAGGGTGGATGATGGGAAAGGCAGCGGAGCACAACAGACACTAGTATGGCAATTTGTAAATCAATGGATGTGTAACTGATGTGATTCTGCAATCTGTGTATGGGGTGAAGGTGGGAGTTCATAACCCACTAGAATCAAAGTGTGGAATATGATATGTCAAGAAATTTGTAATGTTTTGAACAACCCACAATAAAAAATTAAAAAAAAAAAAAAAAAAAACCCCACGTGCCATTCATTTTGAATGAACAAAATGGAAAATTCAATAAAAACGAAACCTAGAAACAAATCAAAAAGTAATTCTGGGTCTGAAATAATACTATATGGAGTCAAAGGGAGATTTGAGTGGGCAGAAGAAAGACTCAGAGAATTTGAAAATTGAACAATGGATAGTATTAAGTCCAGGAACTGGAAGGAAAAAGATGGAAGAAAAGTGAGAGAAGCCTAAAAGATCTATAGGACATGATCAAGGGCATTAGCAACACATTATGGGAGTCCTGAGAAGAGGGGGGGGGAGAGAGAGAGAGAGAGAGAGAGAGAGAGAGAGAGAGAGAGAGGGAGAGAGAAGATATTTGAGAAAAATTAAGGCATTTCTAGACCAAAAAAAAAAAAAACAAACCTCAAAAAACTGCAGGAATCTGTTACCACAAGATCTGCAATGCAAGAAATGTTCAAAGAATCCTGCAGGGTAAAGGAAAATGGTGGGATGTTGTAACTGAAAGCTATATGAAGGAATGAAGACCTCAATAAAGATAAATACATGGGCAACTATAGTAGCTAGTTATTATTGTACAATAGTTTATAGCTATACTTTTTGTTTACCACATGACTTAAGGGGCTAATACATTTTTTTAAAAAAAATGTGTCCATATAAAAGCTATTATTATTGTAATGTTGTTTTGTAATTTCACATTTTTTTCTACAAAACTTGAGACACTAATGCATGCAAACAAAAATTATTTTATGGTTTGGGATACATAATATATAAAGATGTAATTTTGCACATCTGTAATTTAAAAGAATAAAGAAACAGAGTGGTAAAGGAGGAGATGAAGACAGAGTAGTAAAGTAGATTTTTTATATTTTTGAAATTAAGTGTCTATAAATTCAACAATGTTATAATTTTAGTATGTTAAATGTATTCCCCCATAGGAATAGCAAAGTCTATATAATCTACCCCAAAAGAGAGAAGAAAGGAATGTAGAATTTCCACTATGAAAAGTAATCCAAATTTTTTAAAAATATGCGGAAAATGAGGGACCATATAAAGGTTTAAGGAATATAGAAGACAATTAGCAGAATGACTGAAATAAGTTCCTCCCCATTGGAAATTACTTTAAATATAAATGGAATAAACCTTTCAACCAAAAGACCAAATGGACAGAATTAATTTCTTAAAAAGTGATTCCTCTCTATGCTATATACAAGAGATTCAAGTTAGATCCCCTGGTTTTAAAGTTAAAAGATAAAAAATGACAAGTTTTTTTTTTTGCAAATAATAACCAAGAGCAGGCATCAGACAAAATATTATAAAAAATTTATAAGCGACTGGCATTATATAATTATAAAAAGGTGCAATATAGCAAGAGAGAATTGTTATAAACATTTACACATGTAATAACAGGCTATCAAAATACATGAAGCAAAAACTGACAGGATTGAAGGAAAATATATTTTCACAATTATAGTCAATGATTTCAATTCCTCACTCTCAATAATGGACAGGAAAAACCAGACATAACATGAATAAGGAAATAGAGGACTTAAAAAACACAACTATTGTACTAGACATGTACAGAAAAATGTACCCCAAAACAGCACATACACATTTCTCTCAAGTGTACCTGGGACATTTTACATGACAGACTATTGTGTCTCAATGTATTTTTCAAAATTACATATCATGCAAAATATTTCCTCCAACCATAAAGTCAGAAATCAGTAATGATGGTAAAAGTAGAAAAATCACAGAATTGTTAAAAATTAATAATAATTAAACTATCAATGAATTAAAAATAAATCAAAAGGAAAATTAGAAAATACTTAGAAATGAATGAGAAACACAACAGCAAAATATCAAATGTAGTAAAAGCTGTTTTAAGGGGGAAATTATAGCTGTAAATATTTATATAAAAAGTAAGAAAGGGGGTGGGGTTATGGTTCAGTGGTAGAGTGCTTGCCTAGCACATGTGAGGCACTGGGTTTGATCCTCAGCACCACATAAAAAATAAAGATATTGTGTTTATCTACAACTAAAAAGTTTATATTTTATAAAAAGTAAGGTCTTGAATAACAATTTAACTCTGTAACTTAAGGAACTAGAAAAACAACAAACTAGCCATGAAACGGGCAAAAAGAAGGAAATATTAAAGATTAGAGCAGAGACAACTTAAATAGAAAATAGAAAAATAATAGAGAAAACCAATAAGCCAAATGATGTGTCTTTAGAAGGACCAACAAAATTGACAAATTGTCAGACGGAAAGACAAGAAAAAAGTGAGAAGACTCAAATTATTTAAAATGAGAAATAAAATTGAGGGCATTTCTACAAAACCTATAGAACCAAAAGAGAGTACTATAAAAAAATTGCTAACAAATTAGAAAACACATATGAGATGGAAAAATTTCTAGAAAGAGAAAACTTATCAAGACTAAACTAGGAAGAAATTAAAAATTCCGAGTATACCCATAACTAGTACAGATAATCACCCCATTGTAAAATAGATCATTTTATCTGTCAATTCAAAGTAATTTTAAATATTACTAGTAAGAAAATTGGATCAGTAATCAAAATCTCCTGACAAAGAAAAGCCCTCTACTTGATGGTTTCATTCATGAATTATACCAACATTTAAAGAAAGTTAACACCGATCTTTCTCAAATTTTCACCAAAAATTGGAAGAGGAGGGAATAATTTCCATTTGTTCTACAGGACCAGCAATACATTGATACCAAAATTCCTGAAGAACAGTCATGAAAAAAAAAATAATGAACAAAATTGTAACATAGTAGCAGCATACTAAAAGGATTCTATGTCATGCCCAAATGGGATTTATTCAATGCAAAGATTTTTTTTAGCATTTTAAAATAATTCAATGTAGTAAACTATATTAGCGGACTGCAATAGAAAAACACATAACACCTCACTTTGTGAAGAAGTGGCATTTGGCAAAATCCAATGCCCTTTTATGATTAGAATAAAAGACCCTCAATAACTAGCAACAGAGGAAAACTGCTTTAACATCCTAAGAGTCACATATAAAAAAAACCCCACAGGAAATATGCCAATAAATGAGAAAACTGAATGCCTATCCTCTACGATGGGGAATAAGGCAGAGATGCTCATGTCCATCACTTGTTTTCAACATGTAAGATAATAAGGAATTATGGGGGGAAAGCATTTAATTGGAAAAAAGTAAAATCATCTTTATTTACATATAATATGATCTTACATGAAGAAGACCCTAAATATTTCACATACCCCCAAAATAACTTTCTTAGAATTCAAAAATTAACTCATCAAAGTATAAAGATACAAAGACTGAACACAAAAATAAGTTGAATTTTTATGCATCAACAATGAACCATCTAAAGAGGAAACTACAAAACAATGCCTTTTACAATAGCATAGAAAAGAATTTAAAATATGGGAGGGAAATAACTTATGGAGGATGTGAAAGACATGACCACTAAAAATTACTGCTAAGAGAAATTACGACAAATGGAAAACCATCCCAAGTTAATAGAACAGAAGACAATGTTGTTTGGAAGTAAATATTACCCAAAGTGATTTAAAGACTCAATGCAATCTCTATAAAAATCCCAATGGTATTTTTTGAAAAATAGAAAGGAATCCTGAAATTCAGATGGAATCTCACGGAAGCCAAAAATATTTTTTAAAAATACATGAAAAAATTTTCACCATCACTAGCAATTAGATAAATGCAAATTAAAACCACTCTAAGATTTCATCTCACTCAGATCAGAATGGCAGCTATTATGCAAAGAAACAAAAATATGTGTTGGTGAGGATGTGGGGGAAAAGGTACATACACTGCTGGTGGGACTGAAAATTGGTGCAGCCAATATGGAAAGCAGTATGGAGATTTCTTGGAAAATTGAGAATGGAACCACCATTGGACCCAGCTGTCCTTCTCCTTGGTCTATACCCAAAGGACATAAAAACAGCATACTGCAGGGACACAGCCACATCAATGTTTATAGCAGCACAATTCACAATAGCTAAACTGTGGAACCAACCTAGATGCCCTTCAATAGATGAATGGATTAAAAAATATGGCATATACACACAATAGAATATTACTCAGCAATAAAAGAAAATAAAATCATGGAATTTGCAGGTAAATGGATGGAGTTAGAAAAGATAATGCTAAGTGAAGTTAGCCAACCCCAAAAAACAGAACGCTGAATGTTTTCTTTGATATAAGGAGGCTGATTCATAGTGGTATACAGAGTGGGAGCATGGAAGGAATCAACAAACACTAGATAGGGCAGAGGGGTTGGAGGGGAAGGGAGGGGGCATGGAGTAATTAATGATGGTAGATTTGATGATCATTACTATCCAAAGTCATGTATGAAGACACGAATTGGTGTGAATATACTATGTATGCAATCAGAGATATGAAAAATTGTGCTGAATATATGTAATAAAAATTGTTGTGTATTCTGCTGTCATATATAAATAAAAAATTACATAATAAAAGAAAAAAATCTTGAGTAAGAAGAACAATTCTAATTCCTGATTTCAAAACTCACTAGAGCCACAGTAATCAAAATAGTGTGATACTAGTATAAATACAGATACATAATAGACTACACAGTCCATAAATAAACCCTCACATATATGGTCAAATAATTTTTTATATATTTTTAAGTTTATTTGTTTATTTTTATGTGGTGCTGAGTATCAAACCCAGTGCCTCATGCCGCAGTCCAGCTGGGCAAAATAACCAGGAGGTGACAAGCAACTTGAAGGTTGAAGTGGGAACTGCTTTATTATGGAACAGCAGAGGTATATATACCTAACTGACCACACACAGCTTGACTCAATTAGCATCATCCAGATACAGCAATCAGCCAATAAGGAATCCTCACCATCGTAATGGCTCGGTAGCATGCCTCACAAACCACTCCTCCTGGCAAACTGCCAGGCGCCATCTTGACTTGATTGCAGCCCTCAACAGCCTCACACCTGTTGGCAAGCGCTCTACCACTAAGCCACACCAACAGCCCTAGTCAAATAAATTTTTATATGGGTGTCATGACCATTTAATGGGAAAAAAGATAATCTTTTCAACAAATTTTGTTGGGAAAACTGAATATCCATATATGAAATAATAAAATTGGACCCTTACCTAATTCCACATGCAAAAATTAATTAAAAATGGACAGAAGACTTAAATATAACTTAAATATGACTTAATATTACAGAACTCTGAAAAGAAAAAATAGGTTAAAATTTCATGACATCAGATTTGGCAGTGCTTTTAGAATGTTACATCAAAAATCACAGATAATAAAAAAAACCATTTTTTTCATGAAATTAAAAAATTCTGCACATCAAAATACAATATAGAAAGGGAAGATGGCGGCGAGGGGAGTCAATTGCCCCCGTGTGCTGCTTCACTGTGTGGGAGTATGACAAGTCAGGACGGCTAAAGGCTATCTTGTTAGGAATTTCCAGCAATAGTGGGGTGCTCCAGAACCTGGAGGAAGGATTTCCATCGCATGAGGATCGGCTACGGGGACTCAAACGCGAGAGGTTTGTCACACAGAGGGTAACACTGCTTATTCAGCAAATCGCCCCGCGGCTAGAGTCTGATCATAATGGAATGAAACTGAAAATCAATGATAAAAGAAGGAAGGAAAAATCATGCATCACTTGGAGAATGAACAATAGGTTACTGAATGATCAATGGGTTATAGAAGACATCAAGGAAGTAATTAAAAAATTCTTAGAGATAAATGAAAACACAGACACAACATATCGGAATCTATGGGACACATTGAAAGCAGTTCTAAGAGGAAAATTCATTGCTTGGAGTTCATTCCTTAAAAAAAGAAAAAACCAACAAATAAATGATCTCATACTTCATCTCAAAATCCTTGAAAAAGAAGAGCAAAACAATAGCAAAAGAAGTAGAAGGCAAGAAATAATTAAAATCAGAGCTGAAATTAATGAAATCGAAACAAAAGAATTGAAAAAATTGACAAAACTAAAAGTTGGTTCTTTGAAAAAATAAACAAAATCGACAGACCCTTAGCCACGCTAGCGAAGAGAAGAAGAGAGAGAACTCAAATTACTAGCATACGGGATGAAAAAGGCAATATCACAACAGACACTTCAGAAATACAGAAGATAATCAAAAACTATTTTGAATCCTTATACTCCAATAAATTAGAAGATAGTGAAGGCATAGATAAATTTCTTAAGTCATATGATCTGCCCAGATTGAGTCAGGAGGATATAGACAACCTAAACAGACCAATATCAATTGAGGAAATAGAAGAAACCATAAAAAGACTACCAACTAAGAAAAGCCCAGGACCGCATGGGTATACAGCAGAGTTTTACAAAACCTTTAAAGAAGAACTAATACCAATACTTTTCAAGCTACTTCAGGAAATAGAAAAGGAGGGAGAACTTCCAAATTCATTCTATGAGGCCAACATCACCCTGATACCTAAACCAGACAAAGACACTTCAAAGAAAGAAAACTACAGACCAATATCTCTAATGAACCTAGATGCAAAAATCCTCAATAAAATTCTGGCGAATCGGATACAAAAACATATCAAAAAAATTGTGCACCATGATCAAGTAGGATTCATCCCTGGGATGCAAGGCTGGTTCAATATACGGAAATCAATAAATGTTATTCACCACATCAATAGACTTCAAAATAAGAACCATATGATCATCTCGATAGATGCGGAAAAAGCATTCGACAAAGTACAGCATCCTTTATGTTCAAAACTCTAGAAAAACTAGGGATAACAGGAACGTACCTCAATATTGTAAAAGCAATCTATGCTAAGCCTCAGGCTAGCATCATTCTGAATGGAGAAAAACTGAAGGCATTCCCTCTAAAATCTGGAACAAGACAGGGATGCCCTCTCTCTCCACTTCTGTTCAACATAGTTCTTGAAACACTGGCCAGAGCAATTAGACAGACGAAAGAAATTAAAAGCATAGAAATAGGAAAATAAGAACTTAAATTATCACTATTTGCAGATGATATGATTATATACCTAGCAGACCCAAAAGGGTCTACAAAGAAACTACTAGAGCTAATAAATGAATTCAGCAAAGTGGCAGGATATAAAATCAACACGCATAAATCAAAGGCATTCCTGTATATCAGCGACAAATCCTCTGAAATGGAAATGAGGACAACCACTCCATTCACAATATCCTCAAAAAAAATAAAATACTTGGGAATCAACCTAACAAAAGAGGTGAAAGACTTATACAATGAAAACTACAGAACCCTAAAGAGAGAAATAGAAGAAGATCTTAGAAGATGGAAAAATATACCCTGTTCATGGATAGGCAGAACTAACATCATCAAAATGGCGATATTACCGAAAGTTCTCTCTAGGTTTAATGCAATGCCAATCAAAATCCCAACGGCATTTCTTGTAGAAATAGAGAAAGCAATCATGAAATTCATATGGAAAAATAAAAGACCCAGAATAGCAGAAACAATGCTAAGCAGGAAGTGTGAATCAGGCGGTATAGCGATACCAGACTTCAAACTATACTACAGAGCAATAGTAACAAAAACAGCATGGTACTGGTACCAAAACAGGCGGGTGGACCAATGGTACAGAATAGAGGACACAGAAACCAATCCACAAAACTACAACTATCTTATATTTGATAAAGGGGCTAAAAGCATGCACTGGAGGAAGGATAGCATCTTCAACAAATGGTGCTGGGAAAACTGGAAATCCATATGCAACAAAATGAAACTGAATCCCTTTCTCTCACCATGCACAAAAGTGAATTCAAAATGGATCAAGGAGCTTGATATCAAATCAGAGACACGCCGTCTGATAGAAGAAAAAGTTGGCTACCATCTACATTCGGTGGGGTCGGGCTCCAAATTCCTCAATAGGACACCCATAGCACAAAAGTTAATAACTAGAATCAACAAATGGGACTTACTCAAACTAAAAAGTTTTTTCTCAGCAAAAGAAACAATAAGAGAGGTAAATAGGGAGCCTACACCCTGGGAACAAATCTTTACTCCTCACACTTCAGATAGAGCCCTAATATCCAGAGTATACAAAGAACTCAAAAAATTAGACAATAAGAAAACAAACAACCCAATCAACAAATGGGCCAAGGACCTGAACAGACACTTCTCAGAGGAGGACATACAGTCAATCAACAAGTACATGGAAAAATGCTCACCATCTCTAGCGCTCAGAGAAATGCAAATCAAAACCACCCTAAGATACCATCTCACTCCAGTAAGATTGGCAGCCATTATGAAGTCAAACAACAACAAGTGCTGGCGAGGATGTGGGGAAAAGGGTACACTTGTACATTGCTGGTGGGACTGCAGATTGGTGCAGCCAATTTGGAAAGCAGTATGGAGATTTCTTGGAAAGCTGGGAATGGAGCCACCATTTGACCCAGCTATTCCCCTTCTTGGTCTATTCCCTAAAGACCTAAAAAGAGCATGCTACAGGGACACTGCTACATCGATGTTCATAGCAGCACAATTCACAATAGCAAGACTGTGGAACCAACCTAGATGCCCTTCAACAGACGAATGGATAAAAAAAAAATGTGGCATTTATACACAATGGAGTATTACTCTGCATTAAAAAATGACAAAATCATAGAATTTGCAGGGAAATGGATGGCATTAGAGCAGATTATGCTAAGTGAAGCTAGCCAATCCCTCAAAACAAATGCCAAGTGTCTTCTTTGATATAAGGAGAGTAACTAAGAACAGAGTAGGGACGAAGAGCATGAGAAGAAGATTAACATTTAACAGGGATGAGAGGTGGGAGGGAAAGGGAGAGAGAAGGGAAATTGCATGGAAATGGAAGGAGACCCTCAGGGTTATACAGTGGAGGGGGTAGAGAGAGAGGAGGGGAGGGGAGGGGAGAGGGGGGAGGGGGGATGGTGGAGGATGGGAAAGGCAGCGGAGCACAACAGACACTAGTATGGCAATATGTAAATCAGTGGATGTGTAACTGATGTGATTCTGCAATCTGGGTATGGGGTGAAGGTGGGAGTTCATAACACACTTGAATCAAAGTGTGGAATATGATATGTCAAGAAATTTGTAATGTTTTGAACAACCAACAATAAAAAATTTTAAAAAATGGGGAAAAAATACAATATAAATGGAGTAAGAAGGTAAATTTCAGAATGGAATAAATTATTTGAAAATCATTTATCTAATGAGGGATTAATATCCAGAACACATAGATATGTCCTAAAACTCCACAAAAAACAACAAATAATGACAATCTAATTAAAAAATAGGCAAATAACTTGGAAGTTATTTCTCCAGAAAACATGACACATGGCAAATAAGCACATCACTATATGCATATAAAACTAACCATATCACTCATCATTAGGGAAAGCCAAATCAAAACTAAAGTGAAATACAACCTCACACCCATTAGGAAGGCTGTTATAAAAGCTGATTGATTCTCTCTGAAATGAAACTTCAAGTGAGACTTCAAAAATCAGTGGAACCAAAAAATTCATTCTTTAAGATAGTACATACCAGCAAGGAAGAAAAATATTCAGCAATAATGATGAGAATGTAAAACCAGGGAGAACATTCCCATAGGACCAGCTGTATTATGAGAGCCATTCAACCCAAATCACCTAACTTTGAAATTCCTGCATTCTTGACCCACAGACATTGTAAGATAGTAAATATGTATTATCTTAAAGTGGCCTTATTTTCTGATAATTTATTATACAGCATTAGAGACCTAATAAAAGTACTTAGATTAGAGAGCTAGAAATGTCTCATATCAATAACCTGTACAACCATCATTAGAAACTAGAAAATGACGGTAAATGACATGGAAAGGAAGCAGAAGAAATTAAATAACAAAGAATATAAATTAGTTAAAGCATATGCAGAAACATAATAAACAAAAGTCGGTGGAACCAAAAATTTGTTCTTTGAGACAGTACATACCAGCAAGGAAGAAAAATCTTCAGTGATAATGATGAGAATGTAAAACGAGGGAGAACATTCCCATAAGAGGAATGAGAAATTACATTCTTTTAGCTCTTTTTGCCATTAAAAGGATAGTTAAGGAGCATTACAATTTAGCCAATAAGCCCAACAACTTAGATAAATTGGACAAGAATATTAAAAGAAACTACTAAAGATCGTGAAGGAAGGGAGAGAAAAACTGAGTGTTCCTCTATTTATTAAAAACATTTAATTTGTAATTGAAAACTTTCCAAAATGGAAAACTCCAGTCCACACAGCTGCACTGGTTCTATAAATATTTAAGAAAGAAATAGATTGAATATGGCATAAAACTCTTCCAGAGAATCAAACACAGAAAAACATTTCACTTATTTTATGAGGCCAACATCAACCTGATATCAAAACCAGTCCAAGATATTACTGGTAAACAAAATTACAGACCCAAATTCCTCATGTACATAGCCACACAAATTCTTAACAAGATTTTAGCAAAAATAAACAAAAACAAACAATATTTAAAACAGATAATACATTATGAGCAAATGGAATACATTGAAGAGATGCAAAGTTTATTCATTATTTAAAAGTCAATCAACAAAATTCATCACATTAAAAAGCAAAAACATGATTATCTTAATTAATACAAAGAATTTGAAAGTATTCAACGTGCATTGAATCAAGCTAGACATAAAAGAGATTCCTTCACCATGGTAAACAGAATCTGTAAGAAATATAGAGGTACCAACATACTTGATGTGAAAAACTACATAGTTTCCTCCTAAAATGTAGAGGAAAAAAAAGAAAAAAAATGACTCTTCTATCCTTTTCTATTTGACATCCTGATGAATGTTTTATTTAGAATAATAAGAAAAATAAAAGGGCAACTGATATTCATGTTGAAAAGAAAGGGATGTAGCCTTTTTGTGTGTGTGTGGCATGTTCATATGTGGAGGAAGTCCTAAATAATTATTTAATGAAAAGATACTTTCAATTATAGATAACTTTAAAAATTTGAATTGTATTTCTATACACTAGCAATGAACAATGAAGAGGAAAACACCATTTACAATAACTTCCAAAATATGGCATAAACATAGGAATACATCATTTTTTTAGTTAGATTCAAATTTAATTTATTTTTTTTAATTTTATGTGTTCTTTTTAGATATACATAGCGGTAGAATAATTTTTGGCATATTACATATACATGGAGTATAACTTATTCTAATTAGGATCCTATTCTGGTGGTTGTTCACAATGCAGTTACCTTGGTTGTGTATTCAAATACAAAGATAAGGAAGTTATGTTGGATAATTCTACTGTCCTTCCTATTCCCCTTCCTTTCTCTTCCTTTCATTCCTCTTTGTCTAATCCAATAGACTTCCAATCTTTCCCCCACCCTTCCTTGTTGTAAGTCAGCATCCATATATCAGAGAGAACACTTGGCCTTTGTTTTTTGGGACCAGTTTATTTCACTTAGCATATTCTCCAGTTCCATCCATTTAATGGCAAATGCTATAATTTCATTCCTCTTTTTGCTAAGTAATATTACATTGTGTATATATAGTACATGTTCTTTATTCATTCTTCTGTTGTTGAAGGACACCTAGGTTGGTGCCATAGCTTGGCTATTGTTAATTTGAGTTGTTAAAACATTGATGTGGCTGTGTCACAGTAGTATGCTGATTTTGAGTCCTTTGGGTATATGCCATGTAGTGGGATAACTGGGTCAAATGGTGGTTCCATTCCAAGTTTCTAAGGAATCTCCATACTGCTTCACATAATGGTTGTACTGATTTACAGTCCCACCAACAGTGTATGAGAGTACCTTTCTCCTCACATCCTCATCAACATTTATTGTTACTTGCATTATTGATAATTGCCATTCTGACTGGAGTGAAATGTAATATCAGTGTAGTTTTATTTTTTTATTTTTTCTTTTCTTTTCTTTTTTTATTAGTTGTTCAAAACATTACAAAGCTCTTGACATATCACATTTCATATATTTGATTCAAACGGATTATGAACTCCAGTGTAGTTTTAAATTGCATTTCTCTAATTGCTAGAGATATTGAACATTCTTCATATATTTTTTGATCATTCATGTGTCTTCTTCTATGAAGTGCCTGTTCAGTTACTTTGCCCATGTATTGATTTGGTTATGTATTTTTTTGGTGTTCAGTTTTTTGAGATCTTTATATATCCTGGAGACCAATGCTCTGTCATAAGAATGACATTAAAAGCCATAAAATATTTCTGAGATAAATTAAAGAAGACTAAATAAATGGAGATGTGTACAGTGTTCAGATAGTATTCACATATTTCCCCTATGATTGATATATAGACCCATGAGAACCATTATTGAAATCCAAGCAGATTTTCATATATTCTTAAACCATAAAATTCATGTAATTAAAGTGTAATACTCTGAAGTTTTCAGTCTGTTCACAGAATTGTACAACTCACACTAAGGTGAGTTTTAGGGCATTTTCATCACCACAGAAACTTTCTATTCATTGTATTTGTTTACCATTCCTGCCATCCCAAACTCTATGAAAACAGAACTATATGCTTCCTGTTCCTATAATTTGACTATTATGGACACGTCATATAAGTGAATTATATAATATATGGTCTCTGGTGACTGACGTTTTTAACATAGGAGTATATTTTCAGTTCCTTTCATGTTATAGCATGTATTAATACATCATTCTTTTCATTACCTAATGATATTCTGTCATATGGATATATCACATTTTATTCATCCATTCATCACTTGATGAACATTTGGGTTATTTATACTTTTGGGCTATAATGCATAATGTTGCCATGAGCATTCATGCACAAATTTTAACACAGACATAGTTTCATTTCTCTTGGATGAATGTATTGGAGTGAATCACTGGATCTTGCTATAACAATATATTTAATATGAAACTTTTCCAAAGGGACTCTGTGATTTTACATTCCTAACCATAGTAGATATTGGTTCTAGTTTCCATATCCCCCTCAATATTTATTATTTTCTGAATTTTTGATTCTAGTTATTCTACTGGGTATGAAGTAATATCTCATCATGGTTTTGATTTACATTTCCCTAGTGACTAAATGTATTGAGCATATTTTTACATTTTTATTGGATATTTGTATATTTATTTTGAGAAATGTTTATTCAGGTACTTTACCTATTTTAAAGCTGGGTTGTCCTTTATTGTTGAGTAATATGATTTTTTATATACTCTGGATATAATCTATCGGATATAGGATTTTAAAATATTATCTTCCATTCTATCAGATGTCTTTCAATTTGATACATTTTAAGCAAATCTCAGGATTGCCTGACTCAAGATCACAAAGGTTTACTCCTGGGCTTCATTCTAAGTCTTTTATACTTTATTTTCAGTAAATATCTATATATTGTCTAAGAAAGGGTCTAATTTCATTTCTTTACATGTGGATGTATTGTTCCTCAGCACAAAATTAGAAACTATTTCCATCATTGACTTGCCTTAATAGTCTTCTGAAGTAGGAAAACATTCCCTCCTCTTTTGATTTTGGAAGTGTTTGTTAAGGGTTAGTGTTAATTCCTCTTTAAAATTTGGGAAAATTTACCACTGTCACTGTATGACCTTTAATGTTCCTTTGATAGACATTTAGAAATTATTAATTCAAATTCCTTATTTATTTGAAGTGTGTTTTTTTTTTCTTGAGTCAGACTTTCTAGAAATTATCCCTTTATTTAAGTGTTATGCATTAGATACGAGGTATCCTCCAAATGCTCATGTGTGAGACATTGCAAAAATGTTCAGAGGCAAAATGTTTAGATTATGATAACTGTAACATAGTCAGCAGATTAATCCATTCTAATTAAGTATCTGGGTGGTAAGTGCATGCAGGTAGGGTATGGCTGGAGGAAGTAGGTAACTAGGGGACATGCCTTTGGAGTTTATAGTTTATCCTTGTTTAGTGGTGTGCTCTCTCTCTCTCTCTGCTTCTTGGTACTTTACCTAAGCAGCCATGTCCTGAGCTGCTTACCTGTACCTTGCTCTTTGGACATGATGTTTTGCCTCAACTTGGGCACAGAGCTACAGAGTGGGGCCACCTGAATGGAACCTCTAAAATTGTGAGCCAAATAAACCTTTCTTCCTCTTAATTGTTCTTGTCAGATTTTTTTTGTCACAGTGACGAAAAGCTATCTAAAACACTAAATTATTGCTGTTTATAGTAATCCCTAATAAATCCATTTTTATTTCTCTAGGGTCAGTTACAATCTTCACTTAGTCATTCTTGACTTCAATAATTGACTCTATATCCTTTCAATAAAAATTTCTCAGTTTTGTTGATCTTCTCAAAAACCCAATTTCATTGACTTTTATTATTATTTCATGCTGGGAGCCATTAGCCAAGTAGGTATGACAATTTCCTTGCCAGCGTACCCCATGTTGCTGACATGTTGCAGTGACATTGAATGTAGGTGACCTTGCTCAAGGACCAAGGCAGATTAGGGTGTTCCCGGTTTTAAGATAATCGTGTTTAGGGCGTTCCCAGTTTAGGTTCCAGGTTTAAGGTTTAAGATTATTCATGCTGGGAATAGGGCGTATCCTGCTGCCTGAGTTCCCCTTGAGTTCTCACGGGATTCAGACAGTATATTTTGGGAGACAGAAGCCCAGTGGAGGTGGATTTGGGCAGAGAACATGGATTTCCCCAGAACGTGATTGTAGACGGCTGGTGTGAGTTCGGGAATAAAGAGTTGCTGTTTGAATCTACAAGCTGTGTGGTGGCTCGTGATTGTGTGCCCAGCCAGACTGCGGCATTTGTGCCCAGCCAGACTGCGGCATTTGGTGGCCCATATGGGGAACTTCTGAAGCTTGGAGGTAAGTGAAATTGCTTGCCCCTGAGGAAGAGCGAAAGAATGGGTGAACATTTCAAAAAACAATGTGTTATTGTTTTGATTTATTTTGTTTTTATTTCAAGTTGCCTGTTCCTAGAACTTTCTCAGGCAAACTGGGGAAAATGGTTGACTCAAGGTTTGAAGTTGTTCGCCTCCGAGGAAGAGAAATTGTTAGAGAAAGGAGGCACCCCAGTGAGACCAAGAACAGTTAGGACATATGTTGATACAATACAAAAATGTAGCCCATGGCTTTTTAAAGACGAGTTATTAAGTATATCAATGGGACCATCATGGTATCCTGTAAAAAGATTTTTCTTCAACAAGAAAGAGATGGCTAGTTCTGTTTACTACATTTGTCTAAGATCTTGGTTTTTACAGACATCTGATTAATTTACAAAGCTAAAGTGTTAAAATATCAACCACTAAATATGAAATCAAGTACTCTTTACTTATTAAGTTCCATAAGGTAATATATTTAAACATTATGTGTGTTTTCCTAAATTGGAAAAGGAAAAAAGATTTAATGTTGCTTTGGTCTGTGTCTTTGCTGAAACAAGGTTACTAAGAGTTAAGATTCTATCATGTGTAATTTATATACAAAGAGTATAAGAAGTTTCAGTTGGGTTTCAATTATAGTATTATAGTACCATAAAAAGACATGAAAGTCTTTCATCTTATTAAAGTGGAGTAATTTGTCCAAATCAGAAATTTTATAAGAGTTGTCTCAAAATGTGAATTTATAAAAAGGGTTAACGGTTAAAAAAGATAGAAAAAGATTCAAGATGTGGAAATATATTTTAATATAAAAGGTTAAAGGAAAAAGAAATGTTTCTAGATGAGATAATCTCTGTGTGGTAAAGTAAAAAGTTGTAAATGCCATTTAAAAAGATTTTGAGGAAACTAGACTTACTTTAAAAGCTTGAGAAAGAAAGAAAGAAGAAAAAGGTATTTGTACATGGCAGATTGAGACAAAGCTTCTCAATGGAGTTTAAAAAAAAAGCCTTTGGTTGAAGGGCAGCCATGTAAACTAACATTAAAGCGATTTAAACAGAATCTAAGTCTCGTTTAAAAGAGTGAAGTTGTAGGTGGTGAAAAAGTACATTTAAAAGTACAGTATAGATGATAATTAAAAGGCTTTAAAAGGTTAAATTGAAGGTGGTCGAGATACCTTCATGGCGGAAAAAAGATTGCTTTATTGCATCATTCGAAGCCTAATTAAACTTAAAGGCATTACTTAAAAAAATGGGAAGATAATAGGATAAAAGATATTTAGATAAAGAAGATTAAAAATTTGAAGTGAAAAACTTTAAAGACAGAAGTATAGAAAGTTAAAAAGAAAAAGATAAACAAGATGTAGAAAGATTAAAAAATGTAGGAAGACAAGAATTTTAAACCCACAAAATAGGAAGAAAAAAAAACTAGGAGGAAAGAAAAGCAACTAAGGGTGAATGTACTAACCTTAAAGGAAAACTAGAAGATGATCTTTAAGGGGTATATATGCCCCAAAGATAAACTTAAAATAACCCTTTTTACACTAAACTTTTTAAATTTGGATTCATAAGGGCTTAGTGCTGCGGAAAGACATATGTATCCAAAAAATGTACATAAGCCTAAGGTACTTTGGAAAGATATTCTAACAGGACAATGGAAAGGTCCTGACCCAGTGATTGTCTGGAGTCGGCGTTTTGTTTGTGTGTTTCCACAGGGAGAACAGCAGCTGATTTGGATTCCAGAGAGATTAACTAAAACAATTTCTACAGATCGAAAAGAAGATGATTTGACTCAAATCCATAACAGTCGATATCCAGAACTCCAGCTTGGCCATTCTTACATCTGCGACAGTGATTAACCAGTGATGCAATTTTTATTTCCTTGCCAGTGCACCCCATGTTAGTTGTGGTAGTGCTGGCATATCTTTGCTGATGGTGTCACCAGTGATGCAATTTTTCCCAAGGAGCCGTCAATTGGCTTGGTGTCGTGGCATTTCTGTATCCTCCTCCCTTCTGCTAGTGATGGTCTAAAATTTGGGGGCCAATGGCTTATGCTGGACCGGTAGTCAGTGACGGGTATGATCCAATTGCAGTGGTATCAACCTAAGACAGGAGGCTGACGCCTAAAGGTCAGTTTTCCGATGACGGGTAAGAACCATATGTTGAATTGGACAACCTACCAGGCACGGTCCATAAGCCACATTAACCTCACTCCCCCACTGGCACCAAGGCCAAATTTGGGGGCCAACAGAGGTGAGGCAAAGAACCTCACCCCCCCCACTGGTGCATAGACCTATCCACAAGTATGGCTGTATGCTGGACCGGTAGTCAGTGACGGGAATGATTCAATTGCAGTGGTATCAACCTAAGACAGGAGGCGGACGCCTAAAGGTCAGTTTTTCCCATGACGGGTAAGAACCATATGTTGAATTGGACAACCTACCAGGCACAGTCCTTAAGCCACATTGCTTGTTGTTTAATTAATCAGAAGGGGGGAGATGCTGGGAGCCATTAGCCAAGTAGGTATGACAATTTCCTTGCCAGTGTACCCCATGTTGCTGACATGTTGCAGTGACATTGAATGTAGGTGACCTTGCTCAAGGACCAAGGCAGATTAGGGTGTTCCCGGTTTTAAGATAATCGTGTTTAGGGCGTTCCCAGTTTAGGTTCCAGGTTTAAGGTTTAAGATTATTCCTGCTGGGAATAGGGCGTATCCTGCTGCCTGAGTTCCCCTTGAGTTCTCACGGGATTCAGACAGTATATTTTGGGAGACAGAAGCCCAGTGGAGGTGGATTTGGGCAGAGAACGTGGATTTCCCCAGAACGTGATTGTAGACGGCTGGTGTGAGTTTGGGAATAAAGAGTTGCTGTTTGAATCTACAAGCTGTGTGGTGGCTCGTGATTGTGTGCCCAGCCAGACTGCGGCATTTGTGCCCAGCCAGACTGCGGCAATTTCACTATTCTCTATTTCCTTTAACTCTATTCTAATCTCTTTGTCCCAGGTCTGCTTACTTTAGGTTTAGTTTGCTCTTCTTTTTCTAGTTTCTTGAGGTAGAATATTGGTTATTGATTAAAGAATCTTTTCCTTTTTAATATAGGTGTTTACAGATAAAAATTTTCCCCTGATAACTGCCTTAGGTTCATTCAAAAATTTTGGTTAGTTTGATTCAACTCCATACTTTTCAAAAATATTTTCTTATTTTCCATATGATTTTTCTTTTACCTTTTACTTACTTAGGAGTATATTATTTAATTTCAAACATTTTAGCATTCCAAATTTCATTTAGTTTTGATTTTCAATTTAATTTTATTGTGGTTACTAAACAAAATATGATTTATTTCTTCTAATCTTACCAATACTTGTGATAAGGTATAGAATATGTCTATCCTGAATAATGTTCACGTATGCCAGAGAAAAATGGGTATCTACTTTGATTGAGTGTTCTGCATATGTCTATTAAGTCTAATTTCTTTATGGTATTATATAATCTTATATTTTCTATCAATTAAATATCAGAATTTTTCATTATTAAAAGTACAATATTAAAACTTTCAAGTATTACTCCTTAATTGTCTACTTCTCTTTTCAGTTATATCAGTTTTTCTTCATATATTTTGGGGCTCTGTTTTTATGTACATGTATCTTTATTTTGTCTTCCTGATGATTTTTTTTATTATAGTAGCATTTGCCTCTTTGTCTGTAGTCACATTTTTTCTCATAATATCTACTTTTTCTAATACAATTATGGTTTTATAACTTTTAAAAAAATTTTAGTTGTAGGTGAACACATACCTTAATTTATTTTTATGTGGTGCTAGGATGAAATCTGATGCCTCAAATGTGCAAGCCAAGCACTTTACCAATAAAGCACAACCCCAGTCCCACTTTTATACCTTTCATGTGGTAATAGTTCGGTACTTTTGTCATACTTTTTCTTTTAACCTATTAGTGTCTTTTAATCTAAGGTGTGTTTCTAATAGTTAATATGGAGCTGGATCATTTCTGAAAATCCATTTTGCTATTCTCCACCATTTATTGGAGAATTTGATCCATTTTCATTTGGTTTAATTGCTGATATAATAGGATTTACATTTGATCTTTTGAGACTTGTTTCTTTATATGTCCTACGTCTCTTAGGTTCTTGGTTACTACCTTCTTTTGTGTTAATAGAAAATTTAAAACATGCCATTTAATTCTTCTTATTGTTTCTTTGTTGTCACTGTTGTTGTTAGCTATTTTTCTATTGGTTTTCCTAAAAAGTGCTATTATCTCTTAACTTAAAAACAATCTAGTCTGTATCAATAAATAGTTTATTTCACTAGGGTACAAAAATTTTTACTTCAATATGCATTCAATCTCTAAATCTTCCTTTGTTACTATAATTCAAATTACAAATGCCCATACTATATGACCACTAACAGTTTTATGATCATTACTTTAAGCAGTTGTCTTAAACAAAATACCAAAAGTTTTAAAAAGTATTGTTTTGTGCTTTATATTTACCTCTGTAGTTACCTCTGTAGCTATCTTTACCGGTATATGTAGTTATCTTTAGTTCGTCATTTAGATTTGAGTTACTGTCCAGTGTCCTTCCATGTCAGCATGAAAAATCCTATACTGTTACCTGTAGAATGTATGTAGTAGCAAAATATACCTTAGGTTCTTGTTTATCTGGGAACGTCTTGTTTTCTCCTTGACTGACTTTTGAAGGGTGCTTTTGCTAGATATTGGATTCTTGGTTGATAGTCTTTTTATTTCAGTACTTTGAATACATCATTCTACTGTCTCCAATAGAATCACTGTTTCTGATAAAAGGCAAGTTAATTTTTATTGAAGATTCTTATACATAGTAAGTCATTTTTTTCTCATGATACTGTCGTGATTCTATCTTCATATTTGACATTTTACAGTTTGACAGTTTTATTATTTGACTTATTACAGCTTGTAATCCATATGTTACCAAAAGGATAACAATTTTTTAAAACTTTTTATAGTTTTACAGTTTCACTGCAGGTTTTTTTATTCTCACAAATTCACATTTATTCACTGACCAAGGAAAGGACTGTGATGAGAATCCTCAGGATCTGGCAATTCAAATGCAGGAATTAATGTCTCATATGCATGTTTGTATAGGGTATCACAAAAGCAAGGAGCCTCTCCTCTCTCCGTATCCATTTTCCATCTGCCTTCTTCTCCAAGTCATCCCACCTTAAGGGACATATTGGGGTGAGAAGTTCCTAACTCACATCACGGGGTCTGGGGTAGCAGATGGGGAGGGAGTGGCAGACCAGGCTTTTTCCATGTGTATCCTTTTTGTATTTTCCCTACCTGAAGTGCATAGAACATCTTGGATGTGTGAGTTAATGTATTTCATCAAGTTTGGGAAGTTTGTTTCTGTTAATCAAATCTGACTCCTTGTCATCAAGCTTGTGAAGGTTTTAGACTTTTTTCCCCCCAAATATTATTTCTGCCTCTTTTTCTCTTTATTCTTTTTTTGACATCCCCCATGTTTTGTTGCTTGTTTTGTTTGACCCACAGGTAAGGTCCCAGTGACTGCTCTTTTTTCTTCATCTTTTTTTCTGTTCCATAGTATGGATGGTTGTTTTGTCTCTCTTCATGTTTGCTGAATCTTTTTTTTTCTTTCAGCTCAAGTCTACCATTGAACTTCTCTAATAAAGTTTTCATTTTAGTTATTTTACTTTTTAATTCCAAAATTTCCATCTCATCCTATTTTTATTTTATCTACCTCTTTATTGTTATTCTGTCTTATTGCTAGTGAGAATCACTGCCTTTTGAAAATTCTTTAGACCTGCTTGCCTTTATTTGACCATATATGCTAGCTCATGCAAGTCTATGTCTAGTAGATGTACATCTGCTTCCTCAGGGATACAATTTCTATTTAGTGTATTTCTTCCTGTGTATGGGCTATGCTTTAAAATTTGGCATGACTTTTGTTAAAAGCTAAATATCTGGAACACTGTAATGTGGTAACTCTGGAATATTTCATTATCCCTCTCTACCATGTTTGTTGTTGTTGCTATTTATTTGGTGGTGACTTTCCTGGACTAATTCCATAAAGTCTATATTTCCTATAATGGACAGCCACTGAAGTATTTGCTCTACTCAGAAGTGAGCTACCAGCTAGTCAGAGATTTCTTTAAATGCCTCAAGTCAGTACATCTGTTTTCTACCAAGGGTCTCTGCATACAGATTAAGTCATGCCTTCAAAGCACAGTGTATTTCACAATTCTGCCTTATCCTTCACTTCCTGTTTGGGTAATAATTCAATCTCAGCCAGCCCAAAGAAATTGAGGACTTCTACATGCATGTACTTATTAATACATAGAGCTACAGGAATGTGGAAGAGCTTTCCAAAGTTTCATATGGAAATTTATTTCCCCAAATATATATTTTTTTATTTTCCATTTTATTTTGGGGGATCAGGCTCTTGTTATATTTCAACTGGTGTTATAATCTTAAGCAGGTGCACTGATTAGCAGTTGCTATTTTTTTTAAATCAACCAGCCCTAAAGCTAGAGATTTTCCAATGCAGTGAGCTAAAAAATTAGGATTAAATGATAAAAATATTTTGTAGATCAGGGTTCTCTAGATAGATTTGATACAGGTCTAATAGTGGCAATAATCTGGGGAAGAAGTTTCAATATCCTAACATGTTTCTATGAGTTGTTCAGGTTGTGTTTTTTCACAGCTGTTGGGTTTTGAGGCTGAACATTTTGAAGGATACCATGAGGGCTTTAAATTAAATTAATAACCAATATTTGTGTAGACAGGATTGATAATAAGCTAATTGTAATATTAAAGTTTTTGTTTTTTTCTTGCTGAAATAGTTTTGTTTCGTTTCGTTTGCAATAAAACCTTCAGTCTTGGGCTGGGGTTATGGCTCAGTGGTAGAGCACTTGCCTATCTCATGTGAGGCACTGGGTTCGATTCTCAGCACCACATATAAATAAATTAATTAATTAAATAAAACAAACAAAACAAAACAAAAAAGCTTCAGTTATGGTAGTATGTCTATGGTTAATTGCCAGAATCCTGAGAAAGTTTATTTTAACATTTTTTCCCTAGAAATTTCACTGTTTTAATGGAGGAAGAGATTCACAGAAGTTTTAATGAGTCATTGAGGAAATCCCATCCCTTCACTCAAATTGTTTTGAACAGTAATTAAATCAACTGATCCTAAAAAAAATTGAGGAAGATCGACAAAACGACAAAACTGAAGAATTAAACCCAACTGAATGTAAGATCTTTAATAAAATAATAGTAATAATAAAGACTAAGTGGTATTGGCATCAGAACAGATTGATAAAAGAGAATAGAGAATGAAGAAACAAGCCCAATCATTTATGTATAGCTATTTTTTTGACAGTTAGATGTCAATTTAGTGAATAAGGGAAGTTTTTTCAACAATGATTATCCATATACAAAAAGCAAATAAGCAAATAAAAAACTCCAGTCAATATCTCAACTCATATATTAAAAAATGCAAGAAATACTGTTTATGCAACTATAAATCCTGAAACAATATAACATCTAAGAAAAATATATAGGAAAAAAAATTATAACTGGAAACATTTCTTACATATGATATTAAAACCACAATTCATATAATGGTAGATTGATAAATTCAACTTCACAGAAATTATAAACTTTTGCTTTTAAATAAATATACTATTAAAATAATAAAAACATAATTCACAGGCTAGAACATATAATCCATAAGGCTATATATAATATGCAAAATCTACAATGAATTCTGAAAAGTAAGTAACATGATTAAAAAACTATCCAGTAAAATCAACTTGAACATATAATTCATTATTAGATAAGTGAAAATTAAAAATACAATGTGACACCACTATATACCTATAGAGCTGCTAAAAGTAAAACTGCAGACCATTGCAGTTATCAGTATTTGGAAAACCTGGAATTCTTACCCACTGCTGGTCAGAATGTATAAGAATACAACCACTTTAGAAAACAGTTTGACAGTTAAAAAAATGAAACTTACATCTGTCATATGATATAGCCATTCTACTCTGAGGTATTTATACAAGAGAAATCAACCATATGTCCATACTCAGTCTTGCAGAGTAGTTTTATTTTTAATAGACTCCAACAGGAATCTAGATAATGTCCATCACCAGATGAAGAGATAAAATGTGATAATACTCAGCAATAAAAAGAACTATCTATATGGGCTACAAAATGGATGAACCAAAATAATTACTTTTAATAAAAGGTGCTAGCTAGACCAAAATATAAACTACATGATAGTGTTAATATTAAATTCTAGGAAATGCAAACTACTCTATCTTGGTGGAAAGTAAATCAGTGCTTAATTAACATAATGTAGGTGGAAAGTGGGTGAATAGAGGCAGGAGAATGAATTACAAGAAGATATGAGAAACAGTTGGCCAGTGATGTGTCTGTTCATTACTTAATTGTGATGATGGTTTCATTGGTGTACACACACATCACCACATCTGTTTGTGTGTGTACAACTTTTTATGGGTCAATTTTACTTTTAATAAGATTAAAAATCATTGTGATCTTTTGGATTAATGAATTATATTGCTGAGCTAAGTGATAAACCAGTTCCCCTTTAGTTTAAAAAGTGGACACTGTTATTAGTTATAATGAACATGAAATTAAAAAGCACAATTGTCGAAAGACAACACCAGAGCTGGAATTGGAGTGGAGGGAACTCCAAAGACATCCAGTGAAACTGGGAAAAGGTTATGAGAAAGAATAGATGAGAAGTCGGTTTTAAAACAAAAAAATGACTTAAACCTTCTTTCTGGAAATGGCTTTAAAGGCAGAGAGCACATAAGGCATAGAAGAAATACTTATTTCAGAAAACCTACCAAATTTTAGTAAATACAGTGAGGGTCTTTAACATTTGAGCCACCAACAGCTGCTTCTACTTTTAGCTAAGCAAAATGAAAGCAGAGAATAAATTAGAGGTAAAAACAACCCAGAAGGTAGGTCTTCCCTCCTATGCTCAGTCTCTATTCACAGGACAGAAATTCTATCTAGGCATGTATTGCAATCCCAAAAGCTCTTGCCCTAGCTTGTTCCTAGGGTGGAAGTTTCATGAAGCAGAGATATGCCAAGAAGAACAGAGTATAACACTCAGAGTTCTGTGCTCTAAAACAGAAATATCACTCCAAGGCAAGTGGGTCAATGTCCCTGCCTTGCACTGGAGCAATACTTCATTGTTAAGGTCCAGGGAGAGACCATTCACAACTACTGTGATTCCTGAAGCTCTTCCAAAAGGAAATGTCACTGTACAGAACATAACTCAAAGATGAGGAAGCTTAAAGGGGCTCTCAAAAACAATGGAGATTTTGTGGTAAGCAATTTCAAGTAGGCTGGTTAACTCCATAACATCCACAACTAACTCAATGGTTTAGTCAATTGGTGTACTAGAAAGAATCAAGGAAAGAGATAACTAAGAATATCCCTGCTAGGGGCAGAACAAACTCCAAAGACTGGCTTCAAAACTGATACTGTAAAGGGGCCCAAATTTAATTGGATCAAACTGTGGAACATTTTATGCCCTAAGACATTTTTAAAAATAGAGCAAACAGCTGGAGAGTAGTAGAGACTAACAGTTGGGTGTGATATCAGCAGAAGCAGATATTATAATCAAGACATAGGTAAAAGAGACATAGAGCCCAGGTGAAACCACCACCGTACAGGTCGATTGTTTGTGTCTGAGTTATCCCCTTTGAAGTGTGACATCAGCAGCTCTACTATGCGGGAGAATTAGGCCATACTAAGATAGAACAGCAAGTCACCAAACACAAAAATCAAACAGAAAAAAAAAATACGAGACTTATGTCCAGGGCTGATATAACATTATCTAATATGTCCAGATTTCAATAAGAAATTTAGAGACTTGCAAATAAATAGGGAAGAGTGACTATAAACAGAAAAATAAAAGTGAGCAATGAAAATTGCCAAGGAAAGGGACCAGATGTGTTGTACTTTGGATCCTGAATGCCCCCCAAAGGCCATATTTTCAAAGATTAGTCACCATCTATTGGAGGTAATGGAACAAACTTTAAGAGGTGGAGACTAATGGAAAGAAGTTTGGTCAATGCGGGTGTGCCCTAGACATACATACATACATACATACATACATACATACATACATACATATGCCTCCTGGTCACTAGGATGAGAGTAGCTTTGCTCCATCACATGCTCTCCACCATGATATTCTGTCTCACCACAGGTCCAAAGTAGTGGAGTCAACCAAACAAGGATTGAAGCCTCTGAAACCTTCTAAGTTGTGTGCCTCAGATATTTTTGTCACAGTGATGGAAAACTTTCTAACACACTTGAAGAGTAAAGGAATATATGATGGCGATGTCTCATTAAATCAAGAAATCAATAAAGAAAAATATTTAAAAATATAATTATGCATGAAAAATATGGAATTGAATAGCATAGCAATTAAAATGGAGAATTCATTAGGAGGGGTAAAAAAGTTTTCAACTGGCATAAGAAAGAATGGGGATACTTGAAGATAGGTCAATAGAGATTACATACTTGAAACACCAAGCAAAAAAGGCATAAACAATAATAAACATAGCCTCAGAAGAATATGGGAACCATTAACCACACTAATGTATGTGAAACAAAAGTATCAGAAAGAGAAGACAGAAATAAATGAAAAAAATTACTTTAAAAAATCTCTGATTAGGTAAAGGGAAGATTCTGGAGAATGAGATTGACCAGATTATGTTATGTGCATTTACAAATATGGCATAGTGAATCTCATTATTATGAATAATTACACTGCACCAAAAATTAATAATGTCTAAAAGCTTTCTGATTTTGGTGATTAATAATATTTTATCCATCTCAGGAGCTCAACAAATTTGGAGTAGAAAAGCAAAAAGATCCATATGCAGACACTTTAGCAAAAATATTGAAAGACAGAGTTGAAAAGGAAATTGTGAAAGCAGTGAAGAGGCAACTTTTCATGTGCAGGGAAAGCCTAATAAGCATAACAGATTCCTCATCTGGAACAAAGGAGACAGGTAGGATGAAATATTCAAAGCACTGGAAGAGAAAAATATCAATGCCAGCAACAACAATCCCTTTCAACCAAGGATCTTATATCCAGCACAACACTCAACATTAAAGGTAAAAATAAAATACTCCTACATAAAAACAGCCTGAAAAACAAAAGGGGTTTCTAGCAGACCTACCCTATAAGAAATACTAAAGGAAGTTCTTCAAACTGAAGGTAGACAGTGACCCCAAATTTTAATCCCAAGTCTCTCTCTCTCTCTCTCTCTCTCTCTCTCTCTCTCTCTCTCTTGAACACACACACACACACAATTACAAACTGTGTAATTATAAAATATTGTAAATGCATATTTATATTCTTTAAAAATTGCTTAGTTAAACAATTACACAAGACCACATGTGCGTGCATGTGCATACAGGCACACTCTACCTGTGAGATCTGCATTCGTGGATTCAACCAACAGCAGATTGCAAATATTTTTAAATTGTACCTGTACTGAATATGTATAGAACTTTTTCTTGTCATTATCCCCTAATCAACACAGTATAACAGCTATCTACATAGCATTTACATTGTGTTCCCTATTATATTAATTTTGAGGTAATTTCAAGTATAAAGGAGGATATGCATAGGTTATATGCAAATACTACATAATTTTATATATCAGAATTTGAACGTCCATGGATTGCAATATCTGCAGTGTCTCCTGGATCCATTTCCCCACTGATTCTGATTGACAACTGTACTTGTATTTTTTATTTTATAACATGTAACAATACTACATTTTACCATCATAGAACAAAAGAAGTGGGTGGGAGCAATGCTGCATTGGAATAAAGAGACAAAGCATATATTCGCTAGAATCCACCCCAGAAACAAAGGAAGTTAACCAGAAATATATATATATATATATATATATATATATATATATATATATATAGTTTATTACATTACACAAATGTAATAAAATTACTTGCCTTTTTTCATAACAGCTTTAAAATGTACAAGCATGTAAAGTGACAATTAAAACAATATATGGTTGTGTTAGTAAAATACAGTTAAGGGGAGAAGGAGGGAGGACAGATATGTAGCAGTATCCTTTTTTCTATAATGAATTATAGAAATTGAAAGTCTTTAAGTTGATAGTTTAGTTCATATTTGAAGTTTACTGGAAAGAATTTATCTAAATGATTATAGATTTTTCTCTATGTACATAAAGAAAAACTACATACTTAATTAGCTATTACTGAAGAAATTACATAAAAGAGGCAGAATATATTCTAGTATATTCCCTGATTGGAAGGTTCCATATCATAATTAATGTTTTACACTTTCCCTTGGGGTGGGGGTGATATCAGAAACTGAAGGTGGAGAGATAATGTCATGATTTTGAATTCTTTTTTTATTTTTGCTTTGGCACTTTATGTTCCCAACTAACTGAAAGAGAATGAAGCATAAAGAAAATGCTATATGTCAGGAGCAAAACTGGAGGAACTTTTTATTTTAAGCTAGTTTGAAACAGGAATGCTTCAAAGCAGATTGCTTTAGGTACTATAAACTCAAAGTCAAATGGGAGTAAAGAACTCCTTGAATTTCAGTTTGAAAGTAAATATATGCTGTGTTTAAAAGAGGAAGATTAGGATAGGTCCAATAGGTAAGATCAATTTAGAAAAATACATAGTTTTAGCATGTATTTTAACATGGCTTGCTCTAAAATATTTCTCCAAATGCATTGTCTGTTTTAAGGTTTATTAAACATAACTCAATGTTTGATTATTTTTATAGAGGAAGTTATATTTGAACCTTGAGTGTATTGACAATCCGTAACCATAAATACTTCAGTATTTGTGCAATGTCTGGAAAGAGGCTTTGTTTTTAAGGAAAACTATACCATATTGAACACGCTGCTTCCTAGTAACAGAATGTGGAAATGACAGAAAAGGTTTTGCAAAGTCAAATGACCACCTTAGCCCTTGACATTGATGCAGGTATAAACAGCATGCCTTCCTTTTTGTAGACCTTAAGATATCATTTTTTATTTGCATCTGCATTTTGATATCAGTATTTTTCAAATATTTTTGAATAGATGTACACTTTTTGAAATCAGATATTTTCATGCAGTTAATATTTAGATTTTCTATGTCTGAGATAACAACTAATCCACACGCAGGTGACAGTAGACTGCACTAGAGTGGCCATGGGAGAAGGCAGTGTAAAATGGATGGGAAATTTGACCTCTAGTTTCATACAATAACCTCGTTACTCGTTTCTATTGTTGCTGTTTTTGGCATAAAATTAATACTGGTAATTCGAATTCCTTTGCAATTCATTAAAAGTTAGTTTAATAACTCATTTATTGGTAGTACAATGAAATTAAATAATTTTGAAATGGATTTTTCAGTATGAATATCTGATATTTGGGTTTCATAAAACGTTAAGGAGTGATATCTCTTTTGGATGCTTCCCATTTCAAACTATTTGATAATTTCCACCCACAAAATAGAGACATAAAATTTTCAAGAAGGTGTTTTTTTGTTTTGTTTTGTTTTTGGTTGAATTGGCTCAAATGCTTAGGCTGGGTCATTAATAGCTTATTTTCAGTCCATGAGTTGACTGGTAGTAGAGTTTGTAAGTGAATCAATTCTATAGATAAAGGGTAATGATTGAAAATTGATTTACTCACCTGAAAACATTTGATTTTAAGGCACAATATTTTTTTTCTCTTTCTTTATGCCAGGGGGCATGGAAGCAGGTATTCTTCTCTTGTCCTGGGCCGATAAGGAATATCTTTCCCTGAAAAGATTTATATTTTACTCATGTCTGTAGATAGAAATGGAGCTGTCATATAATGTTGCAATGTAGTATTCTACAAAGAGGCTTATATTCTGGGTCTACATATTCCCTTAAAAGAGGAAGATGGGTATAGATTCAAAAATAGCTGGGTGTGATTCTTGATTCTATCATTTGTGAACTGTAAGTTTGAGCAAATTACTTAGCATTTTAAGTCTGTTTACACTTCTATTTAATGGTGATAATATGATCTCACAGGGTAATTTTAAGGAATAAATGAAACAGTGTATACCAAATTCTGGCCACATACCTGTTTATAAGATGTTTGCTAATGCTATTTTCTTTTAACCAGAAATTATATGCAATTGTTCACATTATTAACTTGGAACATTCTAATAACATGCCAGATACTCAGTTTTCTCATATATAAACTTTGCATAATATTAATAAACCATTCTGACAACTCTTAATTAAGTAGTTTTAATATAATTTCTAAATAAGAAAGAATTATGCTAACTTTAGAGATGTTCTAAAGTTGTGCCATTAGAATGATAATGTTAATAGCCAATTTTATTAAGTGCTTATGTATTCTTATTCATTAAGTGTTTTATATTTTTTGCACAATTATTTTATATACATTAATTCATTTAATCCTTGAAACAATTATAAATTAGTTGAGTTTAAAATTTATCTACCTATAAAGTAGATATTCCCAATATGCTAATTCTGCATATCTGGAAACTGAGCCACAGAAAGATATCACAACTAATGAGAGTAGGAATCGGGTGTCTATACGAGCACAAGTATCTCCTCTGGTCTCAGAAGGAAATCTTGATAATACAGTGAGAAAAAAAAATGAAAACTTCACCTTCAAAGAGTAGGAAAAATGGAAGAAAAATATTCAATACAAGATATGAACAACAAGGAAAGAAAATGCTGCCAAACCATGACAAAAGGGGGAGAATAGTTAATACAGCATAATTTGTGCCCATTGTCTTCCAAATTCTTATTGCAGATAAAAAGAATGAAATATACTCCTATTTTTACTACCTAGCTGAAAAGACAAGCTGAAAGCTTATGAAACAATTAGAAAGATAACAAAATCACATATTCAAGTGTGGCATTAGATATATTTATGTGTGTAGGGAGAAAGACATTTTTCTTCATTTTTTAAAGATTCCTTTTGTAATGAGCTAAAAGGAAAGTTCTGTAGTAAAAGTCCCAAGGAAAGTTTCAAAACCCTGTTCCTAACTGAAAATGAAGGTCGTGGTAATTGTAGGAGAGGGGATCAAATTGACTGATGTTTCCTCAGACATTCTCAGGCTTGTCCCAGTGACAGGATGTGCTGAACCACAAAGTTTAAGGGAAAAAAATAAATCTTTTTCTCTAAAGCCTTTTGGAAAAGATGAAAGAGGAGGACAATCTAATTTTTTTCTCTTTATTTCCTTGGGGTCACTAGGCTTTCTTCTTCCTTTCTTTGCTTTTTTCTTATACATTAGATGATGAATTAAATGCAAGCTAATTTAGTATCTGAGCATGTCTATAGCAGTGTTTTTCAAAGGTGGAAACATGTTATCAAAATTATCTATGGTGCTTGTTTAATTGTGGATTATTGCTCACACTCCACATTTCCTGAATCATCTAAATTTCTGATAGTCAGTCACATTTAGGAATCAGAATCAAGATTCCCTGGAATCCTTGCTACCAATAGATTTGAATACTACTCTATATCTATGGGGAAATCAAGTCACTTTCAATATCTTTAACAGAACTAGCTGAGATTGTTACAGGGGCTTATGGACAAAGACTAAGAGGGGGAAAAATAAAATATTTACACCATTTCACTTCATTCAGAGAAACAACTGCTATGATGGAGTAGGGCAAGGAGCACATCAACACTTTTGGTATTTCTGATGTATGAAATGAGTCACAAAATGGTAGATGATTGGGATTGGACTACTAAGTCTTGGGCATCCATGTGCCTGTGAATGGCAACATTTTCCCAATTCTCAGCCTGCCTGAGTTTCCTTCATTCTCCATATTTTTGGAATGCATCTCTGCCCTAAAAAGCAGGAGCCTAAATTGGCTGAACTAAAGATCTTATTCCTTAACTGATTCTTAGAGTTAACCTGTCCCCTCATATAAGAAACCTCTAAAACCTCACTATAATCACGAATCAATTATAGAAGTACATGGAAAAAAGTACAGGAAATGATAATAACATACATTCACTATGTGATCAGCATAGTTTTGAGCTTGCGCTCTCTCTCTCTCCTCTCTCTCTCTCTCTCTCGTAGTCTTCACAGAAAACTCCATGGAGTTTTGTTTTTTTATTTTCTCTATCTTTTCAGTACTGAGAATTGACACAGGGTGCTCTACCACGGAGCTACATTCCAAATATTTTCTATTTTATTTATATTTTTTTTATTTTGAGCGTCTTACTAAGTTGCAGAGGTTTTCCTCGAACTTGCTTATCTTCCTGCTTCAACTTCTTGAGTCACTGGGATTATAGTGCTGACTTATTAAGTGTACTTACCTTGCAAATGGGAACTTGAGGTAAGGGAAGGTCAGCAACTTATCTGAGGTTACTTGATTTGGTGGGCAATGCAGATATCAAAATTCAAATAGCACTTTGGATCAACATGGCATATTGTCTCTTCAATGAAATATAAGTAAATACAGGTAAAATATACTTAACCTTAGTATAAAGGAGGCTCTCTAGGTATAGCAGGCATGACTGAGTGAGAAGCAGAATGAAGGGATAGATGATAGATAGGTAGCGTGCAGATAAATGAAGACCAACATTTATGAATGAAAAAAAACATGGGCTATTTGTCGTCACCTTGCTAGAGCAAGAGAGTGAACTATCTTTACTTGCACTTTGGCAAAGACTCAAAACAGAGAAAAAAGAGATAGTTTCACAGTGGGAAACAGATGGCTTCGGGTGGTCCCTGAGTAGAGGCTGGTGGCAGGAGGAAGCTGTCGGCAGGCTAACTAGAAATGGGAACTTCAATGTGATTGATTAGAGAAATGTATTTGTCTTTATTTGATTGGTTCTAAGATGAAAGTGAGGATAAAAAATTGGGAAGCCACCATTTATTAATCAAGTCCTGGCCTTTTGGGGCCAATTGTCACAGAAGTTATTGTTTAGCATCCTAAATTGTCAGTAGAGATAACCATCTCCATCCTTGCAAATCTGATTTATAGTAGACTGGCATTCTGAGTGGTTTATTGTAGATAAGAGGGTGTTTGGGGCAGGAACTACACTTTATGAAGTCAAAGTTCTATTTTTATATGTGTATAATGTTGTTGATTTTTACAGTCTTGTCTCTCAGTAGAATTGAAATCAAAATGTAAATCTTCTCTTTGGAAAATAACACCATTAAAAAGTTGAAATAGTAAATTGGGGAAGATAATTTCAAAATATATTAACAAATATATATGTATTAATATACTTATACAAAGAGCTGTAACAAATTATGAAGAATTTGTTAAACATCCCAGTTGCGGGGGGGAAATCAAAGCAATAAAGAGTAATTCACAAAAGAAAACATATTTAACTCCAAAGAAATGCAAATATAATGAGATTTAATTTTAGCCTATTACATTGACAAATATTAAAATGGCTGACAAAAGTGAATGACAGCATGGGTTGGAAGAAACAGAGATTCTGATGCACTGCTAATGGAAGTCTAAATTGGTCCAGCTTTCCTGAAAGGCAATTTGGCAACTGTATCAAATGCCTTAAACATATGTCTTCCCTTTGGGCCAGCAATGCATTCCTCTGATTTTATCCTAAGAAATAATGAAGCAAATACATAGATGTAAAGGGAAAGATTGAATTTAAAATAATCAATGAGTTCAGCAAAAGTGGGTATTAAGTAAATTATCACATATGACATTGTCCTTCAAATGGTGATCTAGGAATATAAGTGATGTTGAAAATTATATATTATGTTGAGGTAGCATAGTCTACTTAAAAACTATTTGGAAGAATAAACGTCTTAACACTAACAGTTATTGTCTTTGATGAATCATGGGGTTTGGAAAATGTTTTAATGTTATTATTTTTATTGGTAATTTCTAATTTTCAATAATAAACATTTCTCAAAAATAGCTGAGTACTTTAGTACTGAAAAAAAAAATTAACAACCTATATAGTTCACAATTGCTCCATCCAGAAAATATCTATTGACATTTTTTTAAAAAAGTAATCCTTGCAAATTATTAGAATAGTCAAATAATTGTCTAAAAAGTTTATAGTGAAAGTCAGAACTTTCCTTTTTTCCCTCCCCAACCGCTCCCCAGAAGGTAATTATTGTTTCTAGAATTTCATGTATTGTTTTGGAAAGCTTTTAAGGGGCAAAAACATCCATCCATCAAAAAAAGAAAAGAAAATTAACAAGCAATTCCATCCTGATGTTCCTTGGCTCAAGAAATAAATTCAGTAAATCCTACCTTCTGTTTCTCTTTAGCTCTTGTCTGAATTCCCAGGTTTCTATCTCACTGAATTCATACTTGGATAATCTACATTATACCTTACAATCTGTGTTAGAATATAGAGCTTTCGGTAAGTCTGTAAGTTCAAATACCCTTCTTTTCCTTCCATTCAAATTAAAGGTACAGTTAAGGAAGACATATCTTACAGATTGTACATACATTTGTTGTAATCTTGATGAACAGTTGCATCGTTCCACAGATTATCTAGGAGGCTAAAAATTCTTCCTGTGCTTTCATTTAAACAGGAATTGAAATAGAAAACTGAACCCATTTAAATAAATTTAGAGCTGCATTTTCTGTGCTAAAAACAAGTTTTGATTTTCCTAGTGTTGTTTCCTCAAGAGACGTGATCATCTCATGTCCAAAGCACAGACTTTCTCAAAAAGAAAATTTGGAGTGGGCTCTTATTTTCATAATGAAAACATTCAGATTTGAATTACTTCATCAAAAGAAGAAGATGACTCATAATCAGCCAAACACAAAGCACCCAGAGCAATATAGGGTGAATTCTGAAAAAAAAAAAAAAAAAAAGAAATTATCTCTGTATACGGGAGCTCTTGCATTCACATTTAATTCTTCACAGGTAAATTTCCTGACTTCACAAATGGGTAAATAGTTTTTTTTTTTTTTTTTAAATGTGATTAAAGCTCCTGCTGAAAACCTTAACATTGATTTTTTTTTTCCTTCTGAGCATCTTGGGACTAAATTAAAGAAAATATTCTTGACTTATGGAAAATTTTGTTCAATAAAGTTTCCTGAAACTCCTTATCTTAAAGAGGATTGCAAATATCAGAGCTAAACCAAGATTCAAGAACTGTAGGTTTACAAGAGGGATGTTATATAGAAGCACTACACAGTTGCATATGACTTTAGGGTATGGATTCAGACTGGGAAGTTTGACTCCCTGTGATGCAATATAAAAAGGCACCATTGCATTGATTAAATGCTCAGAGACTCATGGCTAATCAGCTCAGTTGAAAAAGTGCCCTTGAGTTTGACCGAAAGATCTGAACTTCAGCTTAACAACAGAGTCTGTAACTTTGCCCATATACTGCCATGCCTGTCACTCCTGTGCCTTAGATTCTGGATATAGTGAGGTATTTTCAGTAAAAGAAGAGGTGCTTTCCCTAGAATAAAGACATCTTGCACATAGAGAGACAATACATTAAAGCAAGGCATATTAAGGATTTCTTTCACTACAGTGTCTCAGGTTTCATTAGATATATCCTCTGACAGAACAGTTTGGTCTCAAAGATATTACCTCCTGTGATGAAGTTGATATTGAATCTAATTTATGAAAACCAGTCCTTTGAAGCCTAACACTTCATGCAAACCCAGAAGATATTTCATCTACCACCACTAAAACTTACCTACCTGGATAACTAAGTCCCCATAGTTCTGCACCAGGTTATGCTTTGATTTTGGCAGTACTGTCTAAGGATTTCGAAGTTCCTATCTTCCATTTATTATTCTTATATGAAAGCCTGGGATACTATTTCTCCTATGCTTTCTGCAGACTAAACATATTTCCATAATTTAGTTAAATTATAAATAATAACTGACTATCCTATCATTGATAGGATAGGATATGCCTTTTCAATATAACCATGGATACTTTTACCTTTATGGTAGCTGGGTTGTGTGGAGTACATGCTGAACAATCAGGAGACACTCCTAGCAGCATAGTAACATGTGTGTTACACTTGCAGCTAAGCAACGTGGTTTTCATGCTGAACACTTAGGGATGTCATATTTAACCAAGACTTAGATGGTTGAAGGCAGTATCCTGAAAGCAGTATGTTAATTTACTTGTTCTATTACTCGGTCATTAAAGTATATGGTGTTTACCTACATATCCCAGGCATTTACTAAGTTGAAACATTCAATGATGAGTGAAATGGGAATGTTCCTACCCACATAGAACATATGGTCCAGCAAACCAGTATGTTGAGCAAATAAACCTATTGTTATAATTAAATATGTAGTTAAAAATGTTAAGCGATATGAAGAAAAATAATAGAATATTATGTACAATTGCAAGCCTAGAATTCTAAATGTAATAAAATAATTTTGAATTAAAAGTACAAAATAAGGCCATTGTTTTACTAAAACAAATACTGGAAAAATTTATCAGAAGACTATTCGTTATTGAAAATCTAGAAAACATTTCTGGTCAATAGAAAGTGATCTGGGGATGGGGTTGTAGCTCAGTGGTAGAATGCTTGCCTGGCATGTGTGAGGCACTGGGTTTGATCCTCAGCATCACATAAAAATCAATAAATCAAATAAATGTATTGTGTCCATCTACAACTAAAAACTACTTTTTAAAAAGAAAGAAACTGATCTCTGACCTAAGAAACATGAAGATCTAAGTAGGCAATATAAATGAATGCTGAATGTATTAAACAAAGATATTAAAATATCTATTGGGCTAAAAACATAATAAAAAGATAGAATATCAGATAACCAAAGGAAAAGTCAGATAACCATGATTAGTAAATTGAAATGGTTGGTATAAATGAGGCAAAAGTTCTAAGATCCTAGTATTTTCAATGATAAGGGTAAAATGATTGATTACTTACAAATTTTAGCAAGTTAATTATGCAAGTTATAATTTCTAATATTACCACAAAAAGGATGGAAATGGGGTCTTAATGGAATAAGATATCATTAAGAACATTTAATCATCTGAAATAAATAAGAATAGAGATATTAAACCAGAGACCACAAATGGAAAGTACAATACAAGATGGTATAAATAAATGCAAATACATCAGTGATTGCACTGAATACAATTGGACTAAATGTACTAGTTAAAAATAAGATAACTAGACTGAAAAAAAATAGTCTATACTGTTTGTAAGGAACATATGTAGAGTACATGAGTATAGAAAATGTTGATAGTCGGCAGATGGAAGAAGACATGCCATTAAATCCTAATGAAGATAAAGTTGATATAACTATATTAATAAGCAATTAAAAAGACTTTAAGTTAAATATAAGCAGAATTTTAAAAATCACTTTGCAATTATAAAAGATTCAATGAGAAGAATGATGTAGCCACTTTAAAACTGTTCATGAATGTTAGCAAAGCCTCAAATTATTCAAAACAAAAATTGACTAAAAATACAAAGAAATTGATAAAGCTCCAATGTTAGAAAGTTTGACATTTCTCTCTCATGAATCAATAGTGAAGTATTCAAAAATATCAGGATATGAAATATTTGACAAGCATAATTAAAAAATTGACTCATTGGCTGCAGAATATACATTAATTTAGATCATTATTTATAAATATTTAACACATACCAGATTGTAAAATACGTCTACCTGCAAACTCTCCAGAAAATTGAAGTAACTACATCTTAACATATTTTATGAGAACACTATTACTGTGATAGCAAAAACCAGACCAAGACATTATTAGAAAACTATAGAATAATATCTTTCATTAACATTGAAAATGTTTTCAAAAAGTTTTAGGAAAACACATCCAGCAGTTTATAAAACTGATCATACGTCATGACTAATTTCAATTTATTCCAGTAGTGAAGTTTGTTTGATATTTAAATAAAAATCCATGTAACTCATCTTATGAACAGAGTAAAAGCATATACCCAGTTCCCAAAATGTGGTCATCTCAACAGATGCTGGATATTTGATGAACCTAACATCCATTACTGGTAAAAATAGATTCTCAGAAAAGAGAAAGTAGATATATTCTCAATCTGAAAAATGAAAAAAAATCAGTTAACGTCTTTGTTTTTCTTTCTTTTCTCCTTTCTTCCTTAGTTCCTCCTTCCCTTCTTCCTTCCTTCCTTTTCTCTTCTCTTTTCTCTCTTCTGGTACTGAGAATTGAATCCAGGAGGGCTTTACCACTCAACCCTTTTTTATTTTTAAAATTTAATTAATGAATTAACTTTACAGTATAATGTATTTTGACATATTGTGCACAAATGGAGCACAAATTCTGATTCCTCTGGCTGTATGTACATGGTTCAGAGTCATTCCACTAGTATAATCATACATGTATATAGGGTAATAATGTCTGTCTCATTCTACAATTATTTCTATCCCCACAACCCTATCCCTCCCCTCTACACAAACCAAAGTTTCTTCATTCATTCCTGCACCTCCCCCCACACACTATGGATCTGCATCCACTTATCAGAGGAGACATTCAGCTTTTGGTTTGGGGGGATTTACTTATTTCACTTAGCCTGATATTCTTTAGTTCCATCCATTTACCTGCAAATGCCATAATTTTATTCTATAAGGCTGAGTAATATTCCATTGTATATATGTACCACATTTTCTTTATCCATTCATCTGTTGAAGGACATCTAGTTTGGTTCCATAGTTTAGCTATTGTGAATTGAGCTGCTATAAACATTGATGTGACTGTGTCACAGTAGTGTGCTTATTTTAAGTCCTTTGGATATAAACTGAGGAGTCAGGTAGCTTGTCAATTGGTGGTTCTATTCTCAGTTTTCTGAAGTATCTCCATACAGCTTTCCAGAGTGGTTGCACCAATTTGCCGTCCCACCAACAGTGTATGAGTGTACCTTTTTCCCCACATCCTCACCAACATTTACTGTTGTTTGTATTCTTAATAGCTGTCATTCTGACTGTAGTGAGATGAAATCTTAGAGTAGTTTTGATTTGTATTTCTCTAATTTCTAGAGATGTTGAACATTTTTTCATATGTTTGTTGATTGGTTGTATTTATTCTTCTGTGAACTGTCTGTTCAGTTCCTTAGCCCATTTATTGATTGTGTTATTTGCTTTTATGGTGTTCAGTTTTTTGAGTTCTTCATTTATCCTGAAGATTAGTGTTTTGTTGAGGTGCATGTCGTAAAGAATTTTTTTCCCATTCTGTATGCTCTCTCTTCACATTATTGATTGTTTCCTTTGCTGAGAAGAAGCTTTTAGTTTTGAATCTATTCTACTTATTTATTTTTTATTTTAAGACAGGGTCTCACTAAGTAGCTGAAGTTGGTTTAAAACTAGCCACCCTCCTGTCTCAGCCTCCAGATTTCCTGGGATTACAGGCATGCACCACCATGCCTAGCAATATCATTCTTAATGGTTAAAAATATTAAGTCATCTAAGATCAAGAACAAGGAAAGGATATTTCTTCTCACCACTTCTATTTAATACTGGAGCTGGAGATTCCAGTCAATGCAATAAGGTATGAAAAATATAAATGACACATTATTAGAAAGGAAGAACTAAGACTGTATTTATTTATAGATAATACAAATGGTTATGTCAGATAGCTTATGAAATATAAAAAAGAAAATAAGCTAACAAACCTAATGTGTGAGTTAGGCCTAATTGTAGGATGTTATATCAACATTCAGAATCAATTGGAGTTTTATGTACTAGCAGGCAGTAATCAGAAATTGACATATTAAAAATTTTACACTTATAAAAGCAGCAAAAATATGAAATTCTTAGGGATAAGTCTGACAAAGTTTCACAAAGTCTCTACACCAAAAAAAGATGTGTCCAAAAAAAATTAAAGTCCTAAAAATAGAAATACCATGTTCATGTATATTTTTACTATGTCAATTCTAAATTGATTTATAAACTCAATGTATATCAACAAAAAAATCCCAACAAGAGTTTATGCAGACTGGTACTTGACATGTTTATTTTAAATGTTGATATTGATTTTAAATATTGATATTGAATATAAAAAGAATCTATCCTAGATACAGGTATGATTGCATGAATGGTGTGTTTCTACACCATGCACAACCATGGAATTGAAATATTATGTTCCATTTGTGTACAATGAATTGAAATGTATTCACCTGCATGTACAATTAAGTAGAACAAATAAAAATAATAATAATAAAAGAAAAAAATCTGGTAACATGTCAGGGAAGATAGTTTTACCTCTTTAACTCAAAGGGAACAGGGATATTTTCTAAGAAAGCCTGAATTTTATCTTGGTAAATGACCTGGCACCCCACACTCTAACTGACAAAGTTTCACAATTACACAATTAGGATGTTATATCAACATTCAGAATCAATTACAATTACAATTATAATTGGTAATTGTAATCCAGTTAGAGTGTGGTACAATATAATTGGTAGTTGTAAGATAGTAGTATACAGATAACAGTGGTCTTTTTTAAAAAATGAAAATCTATCACGTTTAAAACTTTGTTGTGGTGTTTTATGGGTGTTTGAATAACATACAAATCTAGTACATGTTTTTAATATGTACACTGTCACACTATATGTGAAATTGAACTTTAATAAATATAATTTTAGAAATATCAAAAAAGACTCTAGAAAAGCCAAAGCAATATTAAAAATTAAAGAATAAACTGAGGAATTTATATTACCTGATATCAAGATTTTCTATAAGGTAAAGTAATCAAGATAGTCTATTAGCATGAAAATCAACAAAAATATCTCAATTTGCTTAATTTTTTTTCAATTCATTCCCTACAAATGATACCGGTATCACCCATAAGTGAAATTATATTTTGTGTAGAGAAATGTACAAATAAACAATTTTAATTTTAAAAGAGCCTAGCAAGTTTAGTACAATATAAATCTCTATAAAATATCTCTGGTAAATGTACATACCATCAAAATAGTCTATAAGATTTTTAAAGTCTATCACTATGTATCCATATAAAAGCTCTAAAACCCATTAATAAATCTAGTAAAAGATACGTAAGACCTCTGTAGGTAAATATTGTAACCACTGAGAAAGATTAAAGAAAACATAAAGATAAACGTAAAGATATACAATGTTCATGAATTCTTCACAAAATGATTTATACATTCAATGCAATTGTAGTCTTGATTTTAATAAGCTGATTTTTAAATTTAGATGGAATTACAAAGATTTTAATTAAAAAGAGCCAATACATTTCTGAAGGAAAATAAGGTGGGGAAACTTGCTCAGTATCATAATATATTTTAAACCTGTAGTAATAAAGACAATGTTGTATTGGCAAATATAGATCAGTGAGAAGGTTCAGAAAGCTTAGCACTAGGACTAAGCATACATGAATGTTTGATTTATTAAGATGTCACTGCAGAGAAGTGACATGGTAAACCATGCTGGAGTAATTGACTAGAAGCATTTTTTTTTAAAGTGAATTCCTAACTCCCAACATGTTAAGAAAAACATCAATTATTGAAGATGTAAGTTAATCTTCAAGATCTAAAATTTAAAGGTAAATGCTACAAAGCTTTTAAGAGAGAGTATGGGAGAATATCATTAGATCTCAGGGTAGAAAAGAATTTCTTACACAAGGTAAAAAAAAACATACAGCCCTAAAGACTTACAAAGAGGAACATGTTAAATGAATGATTTCCATTTATCAAAAGACATTTATTATAAAGACAAGATCAGTTTCAGATTGGGAAAACACATATGCAATATCTATAATGAAAAGGAACTAGTATCTGTTGTATGTAAGAAACTGCTAATAATCAAAGTGAAACAGGCAAATATTTCAACAGAAAAACTGGCTAAAAATTTGAAGAGTTCTTTCAATCAGGAAATCTAAATCACCAAAATGAGTTAAAAGTTAACATTAAAACTCATTATTAATCAAGGAAATGCATATTATAATTATAGTGAGATACAATACACATGTGCATATTGTCAGGTACTAACACATACTTTTCCAAGTATTAACAAAGAAATGTGACACAGGAACTACTAGCACATCATTTTGGAAAATGCATTATTTTGAAATGCTAAAGATGCCAGGGTGAAGGGACACCCCTGTCCTATGTAAAATTTGCATATTTATCTGCAACAAGAAATAAGAAGCAAAAAAATATGTATCTCAAAGCTGTGTTTTGGGGCAGGGGTTCTTGCTCAGTGGTAGAGCACTTGCCTAGCATGCATGAGGCACTGGGTTCGATCCTCAGCACCATGTAAAAATAAAATAAAGTGTCCACCTAAAACTAAAAAATAAATATTTTTTTTTAAAAAAATCTGTGTTGGGGCTGGGATTGTGGCTCAGCTGTAGAGTGGTCACCTAGCATGTGGGAGGCCCTGGGTTCTATCCTCAGCACCCCATAAAAATAAATAAATAAAATAACGATATTGTGTCTAGTTATAACCAAAAAATAAATATTAAAAAAATATATGTTTACCAAATTTTTTTTTAAAAATTAAAAACAGTACTCTAATAGTATAATGAATAAACAAATTAGGATAGCAATAAACCATAGAATACTAAATAGAAAAATATTATGATTTATGTGCAACAATATGTCCAAAATTTATAATCTTGATATTGAGTGAAAAGTAGCAAATTTTAGAAAATGCATTTATTATGCTTTTATTTATACAGTGTTCAAAGAAGGCAACAAACAACATTGTGTTTGGCAGTCCATAAATTAAAAATAAACTAAAGGAAACAAGGAATTATTACTAGTGTCAGGTTAGTGCTTTCTTCAAAGGGATAAGACAGTCAGTGGGAAGAGACACAAGGAGGTTCTGGAAATGTTAATTACATTCTTATGCTTTACCTATGAAATGTTTGTATGAGTGTTATAGATACTTAGAAAATAAACTTAATTTTATATACTTTTGTATATATAAGTTCTATTTAATAATGAAAGGGTTAAAAATCAAAACCCACAAGTCTTTGGAAAACTTGAGATGTTTGGGCTCTTCCTGCCCCTCTCTTGGTCTTAAAGCCTAGAAATCAGTCTCTTTAGAGGCATCAAAGGGACTGTCAGCAGAAGGATTGAGCTGGGGCATGGTGTGTACATCTTTAAGCCCACTCCATCACGATCCAGGAGTTAAAAAGGAGGCTTCTGGAAATCTTCATTCCTGCTTCTTACACTCACCTATATCCACAATCTAAAAACTAAGGTCTCTAGACTGTGACTCATGAGCTTTAACAGAAAATACAGTGCTGCTTGGAGCTGAAGATAAAGACTCATGACTTGAGTGTAACCAGTCATGATGGAGCACTTCACCTACTCAGTGGAGGCTGCAAATTGTCCTTTCATGTGAACCGACAGCACCTCAGAGCATTGGATTGGTTTGGCAGTGAAGCAGGGAAAACTGTGTCGAAGTGAAAATAATCTGATACACAAAAATGTTCTAAATCGTTATAATGGTAGAGAAATGTTATGGTTGGTGCAAAAGCAAATCATTACTGGAGGCAAATGACTGAACTAAAGAAATTTGATTTCCCCTGGATTTTCACTTCATGGGTGGCTGCCTACAAGAAAACTCAATATATCTCTGAGACTTTTGCCTCTCTGTCAATTTGACTGAAATCGGCCTATAAAATCCAAATGATTTCATTCCACATGAAACTAGGAAAATATTTGAAGGCTATATTTTTAATCAGACTTCAGAATTCCTTCAAGACTATAGTTTCTTTGTCAGATGGGTTTGTTGAATCAGAAAAATGTCCAATTCTTGTATGTAGGAAGGGGAGAATTTGATTCCCAGTGGAAAGAGGTCAGTCTGAGGCAAAGCTTAAGACAGTGAAATGTTGCTAGACAATGGTGCACAGGGGAAGTTTGCCTAGTCAATTGAAAAGTACTGGTTTCTAGAATTTAGCAAAATTAATATGTAAGATACAAGGGAAATTCTGAGAGAAGGATTCCTGTACCATTTCTGGTTTTAATTTCACTTCCAGGCCAGCAGAAGCATGGGTTTATCTGTGTAGTAAAAATAACTTTCCTATGTTCGTATATGAATACACCACCAGTGAAACTCTGCAGCATGTACAAACATAAGAGTGGATTCCTAATTAGAATAAGTTATACTCCCTGTATGTATAATATATCAAAATATACTCTCTTGTCTTATATATCTAAAAGGAACAAATACAAAAATTTAAAAGAAAAGATTACACCTAGGGAGGATCATGGATTGACAGTATCACAAGTTATCTGCTTTGGCGGGCTCTGGCTCCATGTTCCACAGACAGACATTAGGTAAGACACAGACATGATCCCTGAGCTCTCTTCCCATAGAGAAGCACAATACAGTTACAACTTGGAAATAAAATACATGAAGAACTGATCAATTAAAATAGCATAGTCGCCAAAATATATTTCTAGTGTTTTCACCACCAAAAAAAAAGTGATAAATCAGATAGATACATTAATTAGCTTGATTGAATCTTTCTATGATGTACACATAAATCAAAACATTACGTACTCCATAAATATACATAATTATAATTTGTCAATTAAAAACAAATAAAGTAGTAAACCAATTGAGGCCATGAGTCACACATTTGTTTTATTTCTCTGTATTCCACAAACAAACCTCACACTTCCTAACAGAGTGTTCCTGTGAACCATGCACTCAACACCTATTGATTTGCTTGCAGATAGGTGACTCGCTTGTTATGGGGCCACTGAGAAAGCAACCATATAGATATTAGTACTCTTTACTGCAGTTATCATATCCATTAACCCCACACAGATCCTGAAAGCTAGCAATTCCAGTTCATACCACAAAAAGGATATCTTCCTTACCTAAGGATCTACCTTATTCTAGGAGGTGATCAGAAAGAATGATTACCAACACTGCTTCAGGCTCCTGTGAATACCAAATGAGGATCTTGACATCTTCCTTTAACACCTGGTCCAGAGAGAGGAAAACAAATGGCACACGGGGGTAAGTTAGGGTATTTTAGCTACATCAAATTTCAACTGACATAAATTAAAAGGCCCTTCATTGATATCTAGCTGGATTCCCAGAAGGAGTGTGGCTTGAGGATAATCTTAAGCTCCTCACTCCATCTCTTTCTCTCTGCAGTTTCCCTTGGCTATCCTCCCTCACTCTGTTTTCCTCTAGGAGAAAAATTCTGGTAGAGGTTCCCAACTTCACATCCATATAACACAATGTCCTGAGGAAGGGAGAAAATGTTCTTAGCTCAGACATAAGCAAGCATCCTGTGTTCCAGCTGAATGGGACTGCTTATATTACTCACTCATCCCTGCACCAGTGATTATGGAGAGCACAATAGAATGGGTTGATTAATCCAAGTCTAGAAGGTTTGCCCTGGAAGTTGGGAGAAGGTAATTTTCATCACAGTTTCCCAAAGAAGGTTGAAGAAGACCCTGAATCAAAATTTGGATGTGACAGGAAAGAAGAGAAAAATTATTCTGGTAGGCAAACCAAAAAAAAAAAAAAAAAAAAGTGTGCACTATGAGAGGGGGAAAGAGAAGAAGAAAAAAAAAAGAAAGAAAACTATGTTATGTTTCTCAATTTTGGCTGCATATTAAATCACCTAGGAACATTTATAAATCCTGATGGCCAGGCAATATCCTAGGATAAATAAATCAGAATCTCTGGAGGGAAAGGGAAAGCCAGTCATGTTTAAGACTCCCCGGGTGATTTCAATGTGCACTTCAATGAGATTACAGCATTGCATGGGAAGGGTTTATTCCAGGAAGATAAAACTCCCATGTGTCAGCTTCTCTCCTCATGTGGGGATGTTGAGGAGAGATGAGTCGGTTTTATTCACCAAGCTCTGACAGCTTAAAGCCACCTGAGCTGACAGTTGCATTTCCCCTTACAAAGTGGCTTAAATGTGGTGGAATTGTACTTTTCTAGTTGCACAATGAACAACACAAGGTTACAACAGTGGCTAAATCCCATGTGGGAGGCACAGAGAAAGCCATTGTAAATACTGCTTTTCCAGAGCAACAGAAAATAGAGGGGGATTACAGTTGGGTTTAAAATACCATTTCTTTCCCTCCACCATTAATGGCATTTTTACAGTGTGCAACCATCAGTCCAGCACGGCCTGCTGTAGCCCAGCTTTGTATTGTTTTGTTCTCTGAGTCCTATCCCTCTCCTTTCATCCATGTACTACTCATTTTCTCACTCACTGTTTGCTACTCTGGAGTCTGTAGTCACCCTCCAGAGAATTTAACAGATGAATCTGGCCCAAGAACAAATTACAAGAGAGAGAAACCAAATCACCCTTCAGATTTATAATTTCCTGCTTTTCTTTCCTCCTCCTCCACCACTTTCTCCTCCTCTTCCATCCTTCTTCTTTGTCGTCTTTGTATAAAAGGAATAAAAAAAAATAGAAAACAGCTTTTTCTCTCCAACTTGATGTTTAAACTGCTTCGGCTTTTTTTTTCCTTTTTGGAAAGTCATATCTTCTCTTTGGATTCACTCCTTTTGTTTATGTTCAGAAAACACTTTCTAGAAAAATATCAGCTACCATTGGCCTCCATTTTGTCATGAATTCATTCTTTCATCCTTCAATTTATTTATAAAAACGATTCAGTGCCTAAATAGATGCCAGGAAGCATACCAGGATCAGGGGATAAAGCCATCCTCAAAATAAATAAACTCCCTGATTTGTATTTTTACATTTTAATACAGGAATACAATCTATAAGCAAATACATAATAAAGCAGGTAATTTGATATAGAACAATAAAAGAGGTTAAGAAGGAGGGAGAATCTTGGAGACAAGGTGCAGTGAAAGAAATCAGGATTTTCAGATACTTCTTTAAATGTCATGTTGAGGGAAGGCCTCCAAGTGTCTGAGTAGAGACCTGAAGGTGCTGCTGCTAGAGCAACCACCTGGACAGTGGGGGAGCTTTCCAGACAGTGAATAGCAAGTAGATACCACCTGGACGAATGGCGGGGAGTGGGGAGGAAAGTGAGGCTAGCAGAGCTGAAGTAGAGTAGAAAAGGAAAGGTGGTTGAGCATACATAGCAGGGTTCCGATTATTTAATAGCTCATGCACCATTTGGCCTTCATCTGAATGAAATGGAAAGCATTGGAGGATTTAAACTTTAAAAAAATGATGTCATGTGGCATATTTTAAAGGGATTCTCTGTTGACAAAAGGCTTAAGGAGGTAAGGGTGAATTCCAAGACAGTTTACTATTTATGCTTTAATAATTTTACATTTGAGAAGGGGTTATGGTATGAGATAAGGTTTTACCTTTATTGGTTGAACATATTCCTTTATGGTATATGAGACTGTCATATATTAAATTTTCATATAAAATTATAAACTGCTTCAGAGGTCTTTTTTCAGTTCATTGAACTATTGATTATTGCACCAATATCTTAATTATTGCAGTTCTATTGCTTTTATTATGCTGTAATAAATGTCTCATGTTTTCAGTGAGTATATGATCAATCAAAAAAAGGCCCATAATATAATACTAAATCACTAGCAGAAAATGTACAAGATTACAAATAATCATGCTCCTGAAATGGTAAAATTGAGATGATTTTTTTCTCTTTATTGTCATCTCAATTTTATATGATAAATCATATTTTAATTATAATAAAGTTAGGCAAAATGTATACACATTCCAATAAGGAAAATATTACTCTCTTCCTTACCAAAAATAGTTGTCATTAACATACTCATAGTACTTAAGTTATTTCAGTAACTGTCAATGCCTCAAAAGAAAATATGACTTCTCAATAAAGAACTTCAGACTCATATATCTCTGCCTACTCAACATTTCAATTTAAATATTCAATTGGCAAAAATCAAACTCAAAGTTATTGAGAAAATAGTCATAATTCCCCTTTCCTCAAAACTGCTTCTCTGCGAATTTTCCTAATTCAATAAATGGTACCATCTGTGACCCACTTTCTCAAATAAAAAATCTCAAATAACCCCCATTCCTTAATTTTTTTTCCCGTGCCTGATTAATATATTGGCAAAATCTACTGGTTTTACCGTAAACACTTCACCATATTCTTGTTATTCTCATCAGTTCAAAGACCATCATCTCCTAATTCATTTCCCCTCCTTTATTCAAATTTCTATGTGGGAACCAGTAATGCTTAAAATACCCAAGTCAGATCATGTTAGTCAATCACCCCCACAATACATGTCAGTGTTACATGGAAAATAAAAGGCAAAATTTTTGCAATGGCCAACTAAGTCCTTGCATGACTACAGATATTACCAACACATTGCCCATTGTCACCAGGCTGCATTCATACCATCCTTCTAGCTATTTCTTAATATTGCCAAAAGCTTTCCTCCAAGACATTTTGAATTCTCTGTTCTTTCTTCCCAGGGTAGTCTTCCTCCAGATACTTGCATGGCTTTCTCCCTTACTTCATTTGGTTCCTGCTTAAACTACCATCTCTTCAGGGAGGACTTCCATGATCAGCCTGTTTAGAATAGTGTCCCAAATGATGTTCCACTCTTCTCTGAGTGTATTTTTCTTCAAAGTACTTATTACTAACCATACATGCATTTTGTGTTGGTTTTAATATTTACTGTCTCTTACTCTGATTAAATAAGAGCACTACTTTCTAAAAGAATGGGCTTATAAAACAAGAGGGGGCAATATATTTTACCTGGAACACAATAACAAGAAACAGCCAGAGGAAAAATATTGATTAAAAAAATCTGTTCCTAGCTACATGACTACTAGGCTACTAGGAAACACACAGTTTTTTGCATATATTTAAATATCTAATTGCATTCTATTCCTCTTGTTGTTTTTATAAAGTTAAATTCAAGATTGTGGAAGTTTATTTTTTTCTTTAAAACTCTCAATCATAGGGGCTGGAGCTTTATCTCAGTGGTAGAATGCTTGCTCAGCATGGATGAGGTACTGGGTTTGATCCTCAGCATCACATTTTTTAAAATAAATAAATAAATAAAACAAAGTTATAAAAATATTTTTAAAAAAGTCTCAACCATATTCTTAAAAACACGAAAAGGCACCCAGCTCTTTGTCCATAATTTATGGTCATCCTTCCCATTTCAGTCTTCATCTCTCACTCCCAAATATCATTGTGCTGAAGGGTTTGCAGATGTCCTGGAGTGGGAGCACACCGTCGCTGGACTTGTGGTCTCACAAGTGACCAAATCCTGGATGTAATCCTGAAGTCCAAACTGCTGCCATCACTGCCATTGAGACACTGGAAGATAACCATCTAAAACCCTGTATTGGATACAATCAGAGAGATGAGAGAAGACATGGCAGTCACAAAAAGCAGAAGCAAGAGGTTTTTAAGAAATAAAGAAAAAAGAGGAAAGAAGGAAAAGAGAAAGGAAGGGGGAAGGAAGAAAAAAGGAAAGAAGATCAGAGACCAAAAGAAAACACTTGGAATTTTAAACTACTACAGAATTAGAGGATAGAAGGATAAATAGACAAAAGCAAAGACGCTCCTCAACTTAAGAAGAGGTTTACACCCTGATAACCCATTGTTAAGTTGAAATTTTTATACACCTAACCTATTAACCATCATAGCTTAGCAACACAGCACATGAAAGAATATTGGTTGTTTACCCTTGCAATCCTGCAGATGACTGGCTTCCTCTGACCAGCAAGACAAGCAACTATAATTCTATATATTGTTAGCCTGAGGAAAGATCAAAATGCTAAATTCAAAGTATGATTTATACTGAGTGCTTATCACTTTTTCATCATCATAAAGATGAAAAATCAGGTTGAACCATCATCAGTTGGTGACTATTTATCTATCTACACACACACATATATTTGTACATACACACACACACATACACACACACACACGGTTACACATGTGTGCATACATAAAAAGAAAGTCTAGGGCAGGGGCTGTAGCTCAGTGGCAGAGTGCTTGCCACAAGTGTGAGGCACTGGGTTTGATCCTCAGCACCAAATAAAAATAAACAAATAATCAAGGCATGCTGTCCATCTACAACTATAAATACATAAATAAATAAACAAACAAACAAATAAATAAATAAGAAAGTCTAAAAGATAAAATTAAGAAAATATTCCAGGATATAGAACTAGAGAACAAACATTGATAATGGAAGACAACAGAAAAATAGGGATCAGTCTAACAAGTCTTACATTTAGAAAGAGATTTGTAGATAAGAATAAAAAAACAGAGAACAAAAAAAATACTTAAATAAAACTTATGAATAACAAATAAACAAAATCCATGATGACATGATGAAAGGACACCATTTTCCAAATTAAAGAGGCCATAGTGTAGCGAAACAACAATTTTTAAGACCCATATTAATCCACATCATCTTGAAGTATTAAAGCACGAGGGAAAATAGCAAAATTCTTAAAACTTCCACATGGGTAAAAAGTTAAGTTACAAGCAAAAAAAAAGTATAAAATAAAATAAAATAAAAAGGGAATACGTGACAATGGACTTCTTCTAACAGTAACTCTGGAAGCCAGAAAATAATGTCATCCAAAATGTTGTGGTAGGTGACTTTCATTTCTATAGCCTCAGAATCAATCAATAAGTATGGTATATGAAAAGGAGCACCAGAATAGTCAAATAATAAGGAAGCAAGACAACTAAAACTTTAGTAGAATCATCCTAATGAATAAAGGAACCAGTTTCAAGGCAGCCCCAGGAATTCTAGCAAAAGTTTAAAGACCTTTAATCTGCAACCATCAATCCAACTCAGCAACTTCCTATGTTTTTTCTATATTCTGTCTTATTTTCTGACTATCTACCCATTTATCTTTTTTCACTTTTCTTTACACTTGTTGGGTTTTGAGTTCTGTTTCTTGTACTAATTACCTGTCTTTGAAATATAAATTGTATCAAATTCTTAAGGATAAAACTTATTTTTCTTGTCTTTTCATGTCAAGGGACTGTACAAATCATTTAACAGCCTGTGGATTGGTTTTGAGGATTTTTACCACTAATTATAACCAAATATGATGGGTTGGTTTCATGCATTAAAAAAATAGGACCACCTTGTGTTTTTTTTTGTTTGTTTTCTTTAGCAAAGGCTATGAATAATGCATTTTTAATCAAAGCAATGGTCTATTTTCAGTACCACTTGAGAAGTTGTTAGACATTCGAATTCTGGGGCTTCCACTCAAGGTCTACTCATTTAGAAACCCAGGGTTGAGCTGTAGCCAACCACTATAAGTGATTCTGAAGTAGAGTAAAGTTTTTAAAACTACTGCCTTGGAAGGGGCTATACTAGTACTAGTACTGCATATTTAGTTTACAATGTAATATCTCTGTATCTAAGGTTTTATTATAAAAGGTGACAATATCCTGCCTTTCTTCTTTTTATCCTCCCCTCCCAAAATGTTATAGCCTTTTGAATGTTGGATCTTTTAGCTAAGGGATGGGCATGGATGGAGGGCAGGTATAAAATAAGGTCAATGTGTGCATTCTCTCCAAATAAGAAAACACTAAGACACACAACACTTCTAGCATGTCCCAGAAACATTCTATGTAACAATCTTTAATATCCTTAGCTATATCTAAACACAGGGAACTCATTTTTCAAAGCTTTTAATAGGTTCAAATTTTTCCTATTTAGAACAACAAACAATTAATAAACTTAACTGTCACTTACTGAGAATCTAGTATATGCTGTATTACCTTGTTTAGATCTTCAATTGTTCTGTGGTTGGACATTTTTATATGTTTGGTCTGTGGAAGCCCTTGAAACATTTGTAGACAGCTTGAACTCTTAAGTCTTCTCTCTCCAAGCAAAAATGACCTTGGCTCTGTCAACTGCCTTTCATATGACATGGATTTAGGCTTTTTAAAGATTCTCATTGCCTTCTCTAGATCATATTCCAGATTTCTAACATGGTATTCATTTCCTCATATTTCAATATTTACATACTACATGTGTCAGTAATGGTCTGATGCACGCATCAGTTTACCTCCTTTGCTTTGGACTTATTATTCCTACAAGAGGAAGATAGTTACCCTCAACTCCTAGCAATCTAACTCTGGCTTATATAAACTGATGCCATAACCGGTGTCTTCTGACATGTTTTTTTTTTTAACCAAAGTGTGTTATTTTACATCTGTGCATATTATATATCATTTTAGTAGTTTTAGTCATCATTCCAATCTGTCACAATTTCTTTGAACTTTGATTCTCTCTTTCTTTTTTATTAGCTATTCCTCCCATATGTCTATCATCTGTAAAGCTTATAATCTTGCTTTTATGTCTTTCTCCAAGCTGATAAAAATGTTGGGTAAAACAAGATACCCATAATAATGCACATAATACTAATATTTTATATTTGCATGATGCTAAAATAGTCACAAAGCACATTCATATGTGTGATCTCATTTGATACTATAATCTTAGGTGGTAGGATGGCAGCCTTTTTGTTCTTACTCCTCTATTATTGACAAAGACTTTGATGCTAAGAGAATATGTGTCACACTATCACTGGTAGAAAGAACTTAAGTGTTTTAAAGAGGTTTTCGTTTATAATTCTAATCGACCATGGATTTGAATCCACCTAACTATATTACCATTCAGGACCCTCCTTGCATATCTGTAATCATTTTCATGGAACAGGATAGACTAACTTCTTTTTCTCTGGAAGAAATGGAGTCAAAAACAGGAAAAACAGACCAAAGGGGAAAGTAATGAGAGGAAAATCCAAACGAAACATCTTCTGACTCTCTAAATGCAACATAGGCCACAGAAGCCTAGAAGAGGAAAGTCAGGAAAGTTGATGGGGAATCTGCTTAGGGTGGCCAAAGAACCATCTGGAATGTCCTTTGTTGAAATTTAAGGTGCTATGTGCTCTTTGCTTTGAAGACTAAACTGCAGGTCTGGGGATGCATTTGATGACAAGTCCAATTGAAGAAGTCAACTCTTAGAGAGTGTTGGATCCTCCCATGGGAGGCCTGTCTCAGTCCATTCTCATTCCTGTGAGGCTTCATCCCCAAAGAGCTGCTTTAGTTTAAACCCAGAGCACAGCTACCCTGCTCTCCAGTAGAAAGGAGGACAGAAATGTTCTGGGTGCTGAAGGACAGCCCCTTACTTAAGCAGTTAAAATCATGGTGGTAACCCAGGCAATGGACACAGTAGGCATCTGTTAGCTTGAATCATGAAAATTCTGAATACTTATGTTTTTTACACAATGGAAATTTCTGGGTTTACCAAAAACCTAGTTATGTTCTGAGGGGTTTTAAGAGGACCAGAATAAGGAAAAATACCTAAAATATTCATCATAACTTCTTCCTTCCTTCAAAGGCCTTTGAGAAAAACGTGACTTCAGCTAAATCTTATTTTTTAGACATTTTTGTATTTGGGATAAAGTATATATATATATATATATATATATATATATATATATATATATATATATATATAATACATATACATATTATATATATGAGAGAGAGAGAGAGAAAGAGAAGCTTTTTCTACATGCTGGGCACTATAGTAAGTGATAGGAAGGTATTAGTAACACAAAACCATAAATTTTAAGAGTTCCTAACCCAACTGAGGGATTAGGCAAAAAAAAAAAAAGCCAATAAATTCTAGGTAAAAATATGGAAAGATAACCCTTTTCTTGGCCAAATAGGGTAGGGGAGTCTTTCCAGATAACAGTTCTGAGTATTGAAGAATAAATATGAGTTAGCCATGTGAACAAGAGGAAGAAAGGGCATTCCAAGGCTAGAGGAGTCACTGATTGGATAAAGGCCAGAGGTATGGGGATAGGGTACATTTGTAAAGATGATGAAGAGTTAAGAGACAAAAAATTTGAGAGTGTTTTCTTTTACTGTTAGTATTGCCTACTGGTAATGTTAATTAGATTTTTCCTGATGAAAATCTTAAATATCTTTGATTTTTATTGAAGAGGTTGCATCAACACTTTAATATTTCCTTGTGCTTTTTATTTGCATTTAATTTCCTTACATTTTAGATTTAAGGAAGTATGATGCTAATTTTTTATAAAAAGAAAAGTTATGCCTCAATTGAGTTACCTAACTTTATTTGCATAGCTATGTACATTTCAAAACAGAGCACAATATCAAAACAAACAATAATATCCCTGCCATGTTATGCAGAGGTATGATTACACACTTTAAAACTCAATTTTATTGTGCGTATATGAAGACTGTTTTTTTGATTGCTTAGGTTCTTTTTTCTAAGCGCATAACAATTTCATTCTTCATCTTCAAGTTCTAAGGTTCAACTATATTTGAATTATCCATAAAAAATGATAAGTATTTTCTCTTTATGAAATTTTCCCCATACTTCATAATTTGAAAATGACTAAAGCAATTTGTGCACTAAGAGGCAGCAGGTGGGGGGCTTCCTTTGTTCTCAGACAAGAGCAAGGGAGTTTGAGAATCAAAGGATAATTTCTTGACAGAAAAGGGTGAACAGGTCAAAACAGAAGGTGATGTTGGATGTTGTTTTGAAATACTAACAATAGCATCCTTTCCTCCTTGCTTTCTAGCGAGATAGTCTGAAATAAAGCTGGCCAGGCAAGCACGCCAGGGTCTCTCTTCGGACCCTCTTTTAAATACCAGAAAGACCCAGTGTTCTCCATCTATTCTCTTCTACTTTAGAGTGAGAGAAACACCTAAGATTGAAAGCAAGGTTAAAATCTAAGCCAGACAACAAGGAGATGGCTGAAAGGGCTTGTTCACCTGCAGTGTAATGAAAGCTGTTGGTTCTGAGGTGGAAGTTGTGCTTTGTTGGAGACTTCTGGTTGCCTAGAAGTTTGCAATCAAAGAGGAGTTGAGAGTCTGATGTGGTTGAGAGCAAATGGAAGTGGCTCTGTTGCATTGCTCAGCTGCGATGCAGGCATGTGTATTGAAATGGGAATCCCTGGGAAGTCCCCGACGGAAGACTTCCAGTTGTGTTCTGCCAAAGAAGAACAAATCCAAAAGGATCTGGAGTTCTGACTTCAAAGACAGTGTGACAGACTCATGGCCTTTCCTGCCACTTCTGTTGTTCCTACCCATTGTATCCTTTGCTAGACAGCACACTGGCAAGCCCTCTCTGTGCATGCAGGATGTTGTACTACCCTGTTAGGAAGCTCAAAGTCTAAACTACTTACGAAGGGGGTTTAGTTAAGGATATGTGGATTGCCTAATAATAATATAGAAATCAATTTCTTTTAGAAAAGGACCATGGGTTCTAACAGGGCCTTCCTTAGATATTAATAAGAGTATATATATTGAAGACCACTAACACATTTTAAAATGTAAATACACACTGACTTTCCAAGGGAATAACGCAGTAAGAAAATAAAGTGTTTTGAAGATATGGACAGAATTACCATTAGCTACTATGCACTAAAATGCTGACAGACTCAAAGTTAAGGAGGTAATAGGTATAATACAGTGAAAGCTGGAAATGAGGACAGAAGAGGACTTGACAAAGAAGAATCAGAGCTTATACAATCACTAGGTCAAGGCTTGGCATAGCTTACTTGGAGAATTGCTGCAGATTCAGCATAAGACAGGATCCAGGGAAATGAAATGGTACTTGAGTGAGGTGACTTATATTTTGTAAATGCGATGATTTATTGCTAGTAAGCTGACTGAATTATGTTAAATTATCACGGATAATCCAGGGGTGCCAGACATTGTAATGTGAGTCTATAGGGCATCAAAAGCCATCTACCTATGTTAAGCTTGGGGGTTGAAGTTGTCCTAGGAATGAGGGGGAAGATAAGAATATTAGATCATTTAAATAGACTGAGAAAAAGTCACGAGCAGGGAGTGCCTATTGGAGCAGATTTCTTAAGTGAGAAACTCTCCTGTCACTTAGCGCTTGGCTTGCTCATTGAATTGAAACGCCAGAGGAAGAAGCCTAACATTTACAGAGATGGGTTAACAGTGCCAAATGAAACTGAGTAGTGACTCCTTGTGCAGCAGGCCCCTGCGTGGCAGAACGATAGTCAAGGATACCAAAGGGACATCACACTGCAGCCTTTCGCTACATGAAGCCCATCGCTAACATTTTGCTCCATTTTCTTTATTTCTAACAATATTTTGAATAGAAGAAAATCAGAAGCTCCAGGAGGCTGGAATGTTTTCTACAATGACTTCCTGAAATGCAAAAGAGATGCAGCTCCACCCCTTCCCATTTCTTTCCTTCCTCTCATTCCTCTCTAGCCTTCTAATGGATGCTATACTATCCTCAGAGCCCTCAGGATTCCAGCTTTATCCCAGGCCATTTCCTGAGCTGGTCTCTCTCTTTTTAGGTCCAGAGAACTCTGTTTATCATTATTAAGCTCCCTGCTCTGTGAGTCCCGCTACCACACCTCCTGCCTTCCTAGAGCCTTTTTTTTTTTTTCCTAACAGCTCCATATGTTTGCACAATTTTCACCCTCAGCCCCCACAAACTTCCCTCTGCAGGCTGCCCCTCCCATCTGGAAGCAATCTTCCCCAGTTACATTAATATTAAAAAAATATCCTCATTCAGTCCTCACTTCTGACCTAGTACTGTAGCGTTCTCTCTCCCACTGGAAGCTGCAAATTTGCATTTTATCACATCCACCCCAGCCCATATGGGGTCACCCTTCAATCCTTCGATATTTTTAGAGAAGGAGGATTTTGCTCCAAGCGTTAGTCTGATATTCATGGCTTTTCAACTGTGAGTTACTTTGGCTTTCTGGTGACAAGCTGCAGCAAAGATTGAGAGGGGAATTATAACCACTGTCAAAGACAGAAAGTATTCCTCAGGACTCCAGAATCCTATGGACTCCTCTCTCCTTCTGTGTGTTGAAATGCCAGGTACAGTGTGAATTAGACATGAGCATGGCTGAGACCATGTTGTGCACCAAGAAGAGGGGACCAGGTGATAGCTGAGTTAAAACCTGCTAAGAACTACTAGCATCCAGATCAGTTAAAATTCTGGGGGGGCAATCATTGCTCTCGTAGTGATATTAACATTCTTTGACAGGACATTTTGGATGTTTTTGAATTTTCTTTGGCAGGAATACTGACCCGGGTACTTAAGTGGCACTTTGAAAACATGGAGCAGGATGCCCACAAGTTATTGTCTATTCCTGCCTTAAATAACTGTGTAAATCTCTGTGCTGTTCTTCTTTTTGTGCATGACCATTGTTAAATGTGTCTTCTTTGATGGAGGAAACTGTAAAAATAGGACTAGAAAGAGTATTGAACATTTCTAGCCTATACATGGAATTGCTCAATTAAAATAGAGATGAAAAGTCATTACTTAACACTCAAGATGATGACAGGTGCTTCTGCCTTTTTAGGAAAATTGAATAACATTATCTGTATGCACTGTTCCTTTAATCTTATGGAGAATGGTGGAGATGATATAAAATAAGAGCTTCTCAAAGCCTTCTGCAGTTCATTTGTGTTCTCTTGAGGGCCTAGAGGAGTTGGTTGGTTGACAGGTCCCTAATAGTTATTTGAGTGTGCAGTAGTGAACTCTAATCTGAGTTGTGTATAGAGAGCTAAATTACTTTGTGTAAAAAAATCAAGGGGAATGCTATGGTTTGAATATGGATAGTTTCCCCAGAGACCCATGTATTAAAGGCATTGTTCCCAGGGTGGCACTCTTGGGAGACAGTAGTAATTTTGAGAGGTGGGGCCCAAGGAGAGGATCTCAGGTCCTTGGAATCATGCCCTTGAATAGGATTGTGTGATCTTGGTCTCTTACTTTCTTTCTGCTTTCTATTTTAAGTCCTGAATAATTTGTTCTATCATATGCTCCTGGCAGGAAAAACTGCTCTCATTTCTAATCTAAACTGATGTAATTATCTAATCATAGACTGGAACTTACAGAACTGAGAGCTAAATAAAATGTTTCTCTTTAAAAACTAATTGCCTCAAGTATTTTGTTATAGTAATGTAAAGCCAATACTAACACAGGGAGTATACTTTCTGGAGGCTAAGGCAAGAAGCTTCAGAAAATGGTGAAGTTTCTTGGGAGTTTTTAGGAGGCACTACAGCAGACTTATGCCAAAACTTGTCATGTTGACTCTTAGGATAGTCTTTTCTATGAGAATGTCTTAAGATAGTTTGAAAGAAGAAAACAATAGCTAGAGAAGGTGAGACTAGAAGTCATTGTAAGACAGCTCAATAAGAAGGTTCTATTTTCCAAAATTTAAGATGAGCACTGAAAATTTGAGATAGTGAAATCAAGACACATATGTAAGTTGTCTTATTTACTTAATTGTTATCAGCCATGGAGCACATTTTGTGTCTGAAAATTGTAGAAAATACTACATTTTTTAGTATATTTTCCCTTTAAATGTAGCAATATCAACTGCAAGGGCTTTATGCACCAATTTATAAATCATAAAGACTAATTAGATATGATCAATATCATATGGCATAATTCAAATGGAGCCATTTAAGTGTCATAATTTTTATTTATAATATAGATTTAATCCTAATTTACCATGGTACATTTATCCAAGTATAATATTCAAGTTACTGTTAATGGTCTAATCTATTAGCACTCCATCAAATATTAATCAATTTGTTAGAACCTTGGGAAATGTTTTGGATGATCATAGATACTAAACGGGACTGTTGAACTATTTGATAGCACAGCTTTTGAAAAAAAAAGTACTAATATTTGTTGAAAACATTTTCACAGTTTAATATGGAGTCTGGCACATAGTAATTGTGCAATAAATATTAGTTATTGCCATTGTTGTTATATTTGCAGTTATTATTAAGTACCAAATATGATTCTTTCTATGACTGTTACCTCATTATAGCCAAAAAAGTACTGCAAGTTGAATATATAATCTCAATTTCATAGAAACAGAGTCTAAGTTTTAAATAGATCAATATTGCAAACTTCCTTATATTTTAATAAATAGTAAATGATAATGTCACTGTTCAAGCCCAAAGTACATGTTCCTCCATGATATAAATTTTTACAAATTCAATCTGCCTACCACTGAAGATGAGGTGATTATAGGTAGTACATAATCAAACACTGAAAATATTTAATAGGCATACATTAATTTTAGTGCACATAAAAATATTAATGACCAGTAATAGTAGATTTCTGGTCATACCAGTGATTGTAAAAATATATTTTTAAAAATATTAAAGTAAAATTGCACATTAAATTTTAAAATTATTAACTAGTAATAATACAGCTTTGGGAAGCATCAGAAAAACATTTGAATAGCTACTGTTTAGAAAACAGTAAAATGAATCACACTGGACTTCTCAAACTTCTCTCTTCAGTAACTTACTGGCATCTTAGGGACCAGAAAGATACATACACACATATACACAAAACAGCTCATATCAAAATATCACTTAAAATGTTGTCTACAATATGTTAATGCAAAGCAATATTTTAAGAGCAGCTAAAATTTTCTGTTCAACATTACCATTCACTATTTCTGGCACTGACTACTTCTTTCTGTATTACAAATTCAAGATTTCCCTTTGTTGGAAAGCTTCCTGCTTCTGTGATGTGTCATCTCCTTCTCATACAAAGAAAGTTCTGCATTCATAGCCTGTAGAAGTGATAGTCCCTGCCTCACTAATAACTCTAAGCATTGGGGTGCAGTTGTTCTCTGAACTACACTGAGTGTCGAATGAATTTTATTTAGGCCATCTGTTAAGTCAGTTTTTTCATCACTGTCACCAAAAGACCTGATGGGAACAATTAGAGGAGGAAAAGTTTATTTGGAGCTCCTGGTTTCAGAGGTCTCAGTCCATCGAGGGTCAACTCCATTGCTCTGGGCCTGAGTGAAACAGAGCATCATGGTGAAGGGTGTGGAGGAGGAAAGCAGCTCAGAACTTGGTAATTAGAAGAAGGATCCATTCACCAGGGACAAAATATAAACTGCAAAGACTTTCACCCAGTAAACCATCTCCTCCAGTTACTCTCCACCTTCCTACAGTTACTTCCCAGTTAATACAAATAGGAGGAGTAAAGCACTGATTAGGTCAAAGCTCTCATAGCACAATCATTTCACCTCTAAACTTTCTTACATTGTCTTACGCATAATCTTTTGGGGGACACCCCTTATCTAAATCATAACACCATCCAGGAACACTTACTTGCTTCCAACAGATAGAATCTGACAAGAGATAAGATGTTACTTCCTTAATTAGTTATGCAAGATTTTGCCTTCCAAATTGATGGTGTCTCCCTTTTGACTTCTCCACTTTGAGGAAGCACAATGCCATGTTAAGGAACAACACCTCGCAAAATCCCACAAGGAACCAAGGCCCTCAGTCCAATATGACATGAATGGAGTCCTGAGAATAATATATAATTGATCTTGGAGTGGATCATTCCCCATTTGCGAATCATATTGGAAGCCTAGCCTGTATCTTGATTATAGTCTGTGGGAGATCTTGAAGCCAAAGACTCAACTGTGCATAACCCAGATTCCTGACCTCCAGAGACTGTTAGAAAATAAATGTTCCAAGCTACTAAGATTGATGCAGAGGAGGGGGATAGGGGAAGTAGCCCGTTATGTAGCAGTAGATAACTGATACACTGTTGAACTAAATTATACTTAAAAAAAACGACTACAGTCTGGACCTTCTCTATACACATGCTATATTTTACTTACTTAGAATTTGCTATCATATATACTTCATTGATCTTTAAATTCCTGCAAGTTATTCTTCACCTCTTACCCTAACCCGTTCTCCATTATTTTTGGTAAAACACATGTGTGTTTTTTCCTATCATTTACTTATAAGCAAATTCTATCAGCTATATTGAGGTTGCTGTCACTTCTCTCCTCTCCTGTCAGTAGATTCATTTATGCTAAGTGGTCTGCTGCTGAGCTGTCTTTTGTTGTGAAACTGCAGGAGACTTTCTCAACCCTTCTTTTGTAAAGACATCATTACCTTTTCTCCACTCAAGATTCACTGCCCTCTCTAGACCCTGACAAAGAGATTCTGGATCCCTCAGTGTTAGTGCAACTTAGGAATGTCTCTAGAGTTCTTGGTAAATCAAAATGATTCCAAGTTCTGGGCTGAAGAAGAAAAAAGCTTCCTTTCCCAGTTTATATGTTATAATGTTCTTCTTTTATGATGTAAGTATTTAAAGTTATAATTGTTTTTCTAAGCACTGCTTTAGCTGCATCTTGCAAATTGTGATATATAAATGTTTTATTATGTTTCAGTTTAACAATGTTTTCTAATATTTCTTATGATTCTTCTTTCATCATTGGGTTACTTAGATGTGTGTTGTTTAAGTTTCATTATTTGGTTACTTTCTAAATATATTTTATTGGTTTATAATTTAATATTATAATTGCCAGAGAACCACTCAGTATGATTTCAATTTTCTTTAAATTCATTGATTATTCAAACTATACTACAAAGTGATAACAATTAAAATACTATGCTACCTAAATAAAAATAGCATAGAAGCCAAGAAAATAACCCATATGTATGGTCAACTGATTTTCCACAAATGTGCTAATAATACACAGTGGAAAAGAATTCACTTAATAGTAAGTTGTGTTGGGAAACTGAGTATTCACACTCCCGAGGAATGAAACTAAATCATATTTCATTCCATATACAATAATCAACTCAAAATGGATTAAATATTTAAACATAAAGAATTGCAAGTACAAAACTATTAGAATAAAATGGGGTGGACTACATGGAATTGGTCCAAAAAATTATTTTTTAGATTTGATTCCAAAACTATTGGTAACAAAAGCAAGAATAGACAAAAAGGATTATATCCAACTAAAGAGCTATACAATAAATGAAACAACATAGTGAAGAGAAAACCTAAGGATTAGGAGAAAATATTTTGAAGCCATATATTTTATTAGGGGTCAATATCCAAAATACATCAGAAACTCAAACAATACTAAAACAAAACAATCTGATTTTAAATAAACAATAGTTTTAAATAAACATTTCTCAGAAAAAAACATTCACAAATGGTCAACAGATACAGGGAAAAATGTCCAACGTCAATAATCAATAGGAAAATTCAAAACAAAACCATAAGTAAATATCACTTCATACCAGTCGGAATGTCTATTATTGAAATATCAAAAGATAACATTTGTTGGAGGGGATTTGGAGTATAGGTAACATTTACATATAGTTCTTGGGAATATAAAGTAGCACAGCCATTATGGAAAACTATATGGGATTCTTTTAAAAACTAAAATAGAATTACATATAATCCAGCAATCCTACTTCTGGATATTTAACCAAAACTATGCCAAAGAGATGTGAAATCAGTATATAAATGAGATTTCTTCATTCCCACATCATTGCAGTAACAATCACAAAATCAACCAAAGCATCTGTCAACCATTAAATGGATAAAGCCAATTATGAAATGTATTCACAGTGTAATACTATTTAGCCTTAAAAAGGAAAGAAATTCTGTCACTTGCAACAACATAGATGGATGGATTGAATTAAGTGAAATAACACAAGCAAACAAAGAAAAATGTTTATTCATTTATATGTGAAAGCTATAACAGTTGAGCTGGTGAAACAAAGAATAGAATGGGGATTGCCAGAAGCTTGGAAGTTGGAAGGAATGGAGAAATATGAAAATTAAAGTGTACAAATTGTTGAGTGTCTGAGTTTTGTTATCTTCTTTTGAAGAGTGATTTTAATTATAGCAAGCTGTTCAAGTTGCTATTTCAGTGTGCTTTTTGCAGCTGTAACCAAAAGACTTGACAGGGACAATATTAGAGGAGAAAAAGTTTATTTAGGGGCTCACAGTTTTACAGGTCTCAGTCCATAGATGGCCAACTCCATTGCTCTGGGTCTCAGGTAAGGAAGAACATCATGGCAGAAGAGTGTGGTGAAGAAAAGCAACTGTACTTAACTCCCAGTAATCAGAGAGAGAGAGTTCACCTCTCATCAAGGAAAAAATATATGCCCCAAAGGCATATCTCAAGGACCTACCTCTTCTAGTCACATCCTACCTCCCTACAGTTACCACCCAATTAATTCCTATCTAGTGATTAATGCACTGATTAGGTTAACACTCTGAAAATTCAATCATTTCATCTCTAAACTTTCTTGCATTGTGTCACGTTTGAGCTTTTGGTGGACACCTGATATCTAAACCATAATAATTGCAAAATAGGGTTCTGTTTTAAAGACTGCTTTTTAATTTTAAGCCTTGTTTATTAATTAAGACCTAAATTGTCAGTTCTTGGAGGACTTGTTTATCTCTGCTACTTAGAAATGAACATTCTGGTGTGTCCACCTAATGATCCGTGAAGACTCTCCCCTTTGGTTGCTCAGAACTCAAATGTGTTCCAAGCTCAAGAGTACATCTCTTTAGTAATTGTTGAACACAAATGGGTTTCTGATTTTTTTCTCTTCTCCATAGAATAAGATAGAGCTTGTTGGTAATTAGCTGGAAGGCAATTTCAGGTTATTTTTGTCATGTTATATTCAGATTCAGTTCTACCTTTAAAACCATTCTGCCTGGTCCTTCCTTCTTTTAGAATAAGTTTATACCCAATAGAGTTCTTGAATCCTCATGCAAATAATCTCCCAGCAATCCAATGCCACCAAATTGCCAATCAAGCCCAAATGTGCCTGCATAGCAGGGTGGATATGGTTACTCTCAATCCTTTATATGGTTAGGAGACTTTTTTTTTTTTTTACTCTTGATCATATTAGACACATAATTACACTCAGACTCAAACCTTCTTCCAATTGCCTTGTACAGTTGCTAACAGTTTCTGTTTCTCATGGATAAATATATCAGATACTGTAGGGGCTCAGTTGCAAAAAAACTAATGAATAAAATATTTGTTTAAAACAGGTGGATCCCTCATCTGCCTAATCACTTGACCCATTTGATGTTAGATGGTTTGGTTCATGAGGACCTTGGCTAAGAATGTTCTAAAATCTTGATGTTATCCTTCTGACAGTCATAATAATATTCTCCTTGGCATGCTGTAGTCTTTCAAAAGCTTCAAATGCCTGCATGCAACCATCTGCCAAACACCAAATGGTCTCTGTCTGCGTAGAATGACAAAAACTTTTTTAAAAAATTTAAAAATCATACGATAACAAGAACATCAAGGTGAGAGCCTGCCCCAAAGAAGATAATTGTTAAAATTCATAAGAGGCTATTGTTCAGGAATGAGCTTCTGTACATGGACCCAATAGACCAAACTAACATGAAGTCACATATGTTAAAATTACAAGTCATTAAATTGAAACTAAGTTCTCTATCTAAACTTCTGAAGGATCTTGAGAAAGAGAAAAATAGTAGTCAAATGATCAAACAGGCCAGATTTAAATGGCATAATGAAGTAAAAAGAAAACTTTCTCTTCTTTTACCCTATAAGGGAAGTAAGTTTTCAGTGACCAATTGTTCCTTATTTCTGCTTTCCTGGACCCTTTTCTGACTACCCACCTACTCAGCTCAGTTCTTTAGAGCACTTATTCTATTTTATAAAATGAGAAACTGCCGAATTCTAGACTTTCTTATTAAAGCCAATTAGGCCTTGAAACTCCATTTGTTGAAGTTTTGTGTTTTGACAGCAGTAGACAAAAGTATTCCTTGTTTTCTTTTCTCTAGAAATTTGCCTCCAAATGATGGCCAACTTTTATGTTTACCCCTAGTCTGTATCATATGGAAAATACTGTGCCTAAAGCAATGATTCGTAAACATTAGCAGGTTGAAGAATCATGTAGGTAGCTACTAAAGCTTCACATGGAGGTTGTCTTTATTTTTTTCTAATATCAAATAAAACCTGACACCAAATCCCTCTATTTCCTAAAACTAATGAGAAATTGATTTCCTGTCATTAATTGAGATTCTTCCCTTTAAAAACATGACATGATTTGAGGGCTTTTACTCAAATTATACCACCTTTTGGGGAGAGCTCTCTGAATTTTGTTACATATATTTTCAGTTTCTAAGCCTTTCTTGTGCCTGAAGGGAAGCAGTCTGTTGCTTTGTGCTATACTTTGGCACAAGGATCATTGTCCCACCTGGAAGACCTTCATCATAACTATGATCTACCCCTGGGGATTTACTGTACACCAGTCCTCTTCCAATATTTTCTATCTTGAGAAAACCACCCCCAGATTTCACAAAGGCCCTTTCTTCTTCTGACTTTGAAAGCATCTCTGCCTCTATCCTCTATCTTCTTTTTCTTTCCCAAGAACTTGTCTTTCTTCTCATTACATCAGTTCCCACGTTCCACTGGGATAAGTGTTGAGCTGCTTCTGCCCATCTCCTTGCACTGTCATTAGTCCCGAGCTAAGGTATAGCTATCTGGCTGTTTCCTTATAACAGAGACATGCAACCACAAGAAACAAACTCACGTGCACACAAACAAATGTCTTAATAATCTATCCAGTCACATATACTTTCTTGTCTAACTTCAGCTGGCTTCTGGGTGATCTCCTGCATAGTTACTATCCTATCTTATCTAAATATTTTAAAATATTAATAATTCCTAATATCTATTATTTTGAAGTCTATATTATTTTAACTCACATGTGTTTATAGCTTGTCACACTTCTCAATAAAAGTGAATTCCATTTGCTCTATAGGAACAGAGCCTGAAGGAGAGACAGACGGGGTAATTTTGTGAGAAATTGAAATGTATCCCTCTGATGATTTTGGCAAAAGAGTTGAAAGATCTCCTAATGTGGTAAGTTTTATTTTTTTTTAAATTTTCAGCAAATATGAATTGAGTGTCTACTATGAGTGCAATACATAGCACGCTATTTTTAGTGTTGTAGGTGGATTTAAAGATGGTCTCTCCCCTTTAGAAGCTTGCTTTCTGACAGACTGTTACACCACCTTATGTGAACCTCCTACTCTCCAACTTCATATTCTTCTCTTTTTCTCCTTTTTGTTTCTTCCTGTCCCCTGATCCCAGATCCACTTGGACCTTCTCCCAGAATAGACCCTCTCTTGCATTTCTGCTTCATTCTGTCTGTGTGCTCAATACATTTCTCTAAAGTCAGTGTCTCGTCCTAATAAGAGTTATTTCCCTTACAACTTGGTACACAGCTATCATGATGGCTGCCTGGCCCCTTTATAATGGCTTTTTATTTTCATTCCCATTCTTACCTTCTTCGCTCATTCAGATCTATTATTTATTATTAACATCAAAGTGCATGAACTCCTGTGTTCTTTACAATAGAAGTAAATCGGAAGTAGTCTGGGCAACCATTATTATTCATATATATATATATATATATATATATATATATATATATATATATAGTAATTCAGGCAAAATGGAAATGTTTATGGACATAGTTAAGTAGGGGAGAGTGAAGAATGTAACCAATACTCTCTAACACTCACTATGAAGTTGTTTTCAAACCCACACATTCTTTCCAGACTCATTTTGTGCTTACAGTGTGACATTTCACCATATGCAAGGTGGTGTTCAGGGCCACCCATATTTATCTATTCCTCCTTTCGGGGTCAAGGACTCAACTCTCTTCTGTCAGTGTGAAACATTCTAGGCACTTCATAGTGCTCTATAAATACCTGAAGATAATGAACACTGAATAATTATTTGGGGAAAAGGAATGCTCTGAGGTTTGGCAGGCAAGGAGAGTAGGGTTGGGTGGCACCACATAGGAAGTGTAGGTTCTTTTGGCAATCTGCAAGTTGGGCTTACACATTTTGTACATTTTAACACTTCTGAAATATGATGAATATTGCAAATGATAAGCCAATATTGCTTTTCTCTTCTTACCTGCATTTAATTTGTGGACTTCATACAATGAAGATAGAACTGAAGTTGTGGGAGGGAAAACTGTCACTTCCTCCAGACACACAGATTGATTTACCCTTTAACATGGAGAATCCTCCCCAGCATGCATAGCTGCTTTTTGTTTGATTCTGGGAAAGTACTCCAGTTTTTCTTCAGTACCTTTTCTCTCCCTCTCTGCTTTATCTCTGTTGCTCTTAAGTGAGCTACAGAAAACCCTGGCTGGAAGGCAATGCTGTTGCTCCTTATGTAAATCATGTGGCCACAGACTTTGTGCCTACAAAACAATTCTTAGTTTGCCTAGACTACTTTTTCAGAAAGGATTCATGTATTAAGTCTCCTGGTACAGTCTCATGAAAATTAACACCCGCCTCTCCTTGCTGCAAAGAGAAGAAATGAAGATTGATGTTCATAAAAAAGATTGAACTCCTTTGAAATAATTGCTTCCAATGGCAATAGTTTCATTATATCCCATTTATGCATGGGACAGAGAGGGAGATATTTTAAAATATTGTTTTTACTTGTAGATACACACAATACTTTTATTTTATTATTTATTTTTATGTGGTGCTGAGGATTGAACTCAGTGCCTCAGACTTGCTAGGCACGTGCTCTACCACTGAGCTACAAACCTTACCCAAGATGTATTGCATGATTTGTACAAGGTTATGTATTTAACAAATATAAAGCTATCAAAACAAGAGGGAAAGAATGGGTGCACGGATACTGTTTCCAACCAAACAGGTGTTTTTTATTACTCAAAAGCAATTCCAAGAAACAAAAAATTAAAAATAGCTCCTGGACTGTGTGGAAGGACTCTGGTTTGTTTATTCATTTGCTTATTTGTTTGTTTATCTTGGCTTAAGATTAATAGTACACTGGAACATTCTCTCCACTAGTCCCTGCCATTGTGCATAATTTCACTTTCCATTAAGTCCTATTCCAAACTCACATACTCCCTAGATTAATTTCACCGCCTGTGATTCCAAAGGTAACATGTTACAGAGGAAATAGTGAGGGCTCAGAGGCCCAGTGTGGCCACAATAGTGACAAACTCTACTCCCCAGTTTCTACATCAACAAAATGGGGATAATAAAACATTAGACCTTTATTTGACTGGGTTGTAACCAATTAGATAAGGCAAGGGAATATTTATAAATTACAAAAGACTGTATAATTCTAGTTACTGTTTATTATCCTTCCTTTGCTCTGTAGATTCTAGCTAGTCTTAATATAGTACTCTGTTTACACTATATTGATGTGTCTATTTGCAAATTGCTTTCTAAGCCTTTCCAAGCCTTTTTTTTCATGACTTATAAACTCTCCAAGGACAAGACTATATCTCCTGTTTCTTTTATATCCAGGACCTTCTGCTCCTATGCTAGTACACTCAACAAAGGATACTACCTTGAATCTAAAGTGCCCTGGGAAGCAAGTGAAGGAAAATGACTTTGGATCATCTACACACTATGACAACAGCAATCTCAATAGCATTCTTCAGCCAGAGGAATAAGAGCAGGGACTGGACAATGGAGTTGTAAACTATAGTGACCTCGAGATGAAGTCTCAGGGCAAATGGTTATTAACATCAGCCATAGGGTCTAGGGAGTAAAAGGCTGGGGAGATGAAAAAAAAAATTATTGCCTTATGGATGAAAGCACAACTCCCTTATTGAGTCAAAAAGCATGTGAATCTCAAGGCCTTACACCTGGAGAGCTGTGGCTCCAGCAAGGACCCCAGCTCTCTTCTCTGGGAGGTTTATCTGTCTCTAGGGCACTTCACAGGGAATCTGGTGCCTTTGGCTTTTCCCTAAAGACACTGCTCCCTCCCTGAAAAGCTCAGGCCCAAATGCAAACAGAATTCCCCTAGTAGAGTTAAGAATAGCAAAATATCAAGAAGTTAATTAAAAGCAAGAAAAGACAAATGGGAAAAATACAAAAAAATTTCAAACTAGTACATTACGAAAAATTAGGTTAGAAACCTGTAAAAGATACCAATTTGCTTTCAAAGTTCATGAGTTGGTCCAGTTCTAAGCCCATACCTTTACTTACACAGAAAGCCGCTACAACTTTAGAAGCGTGTTGCCTTGCTTTCTCAGTTCCAAAATCTTCCCTGACTCCATATGTAGGTTACCTCTGTGTTGTTGTTTGTTTCTTGGTTATAAACTTTGGTGTAAAGACTAATGGAAAAACTAATATAACTAACCTTCTCACTATCTGCCTCTAATGTGACCCAACTAATCTTTTTCTTCTCTAACAACTCCTCAGGAATTTCTTTTTTACTGGACTTTTAATTTTATGAGACAAATCTCTTTTCACTGGCCATTGTGGTAGTTTGTGTGTGATATTTTACAAAAACAAACAAACAAAAACATTGGCTGGCTCTTTTGCATGAGAGTATGACTTTGTCTCTCTCTGCAACAAAAGTTGCATCAACATATCACTAATTATACACATGCAGAAAGATGGACTACTATTTTCACATTGAGAGAAAATTGATTCTTACCTTTTGAAGATTGCTACATTACTTTTTAGGAAGACCCATAGATTTGAGGATTTGGATTTCTTTTTCCAATTTCAATCCCTATAGCCTGCAATAAGGTTGGTGCTAGTTACTGCTTTATTATAGTTCTAGCTAAGGCCTGCAAATGCTGTTACTGCTAGCACATTAAGTAAGAAATAATTTGCTTCTTTCATGGAGTCTATAGAAGTTTCACCGTGTAAAAATTAGTGTCTGATTGAAATTTTCTGATGTATCCAAGAACTGAAAGAAAACTGAGACAAAGAAAGCGCTTGAAAAAACTTGATACAGTTTCCCATTGCATAGGTTAGATCTGGAGTCACATGCTAAGGCAAAGGCTCATGTGCTGAAGGCTTGATCCCAAGGTGTCCTTAGAAACTGTATCTTGTCCCCATCCCCTTCTCTCTCTCTTTCTCAACCCCCCCCCCTTCTTCATGGTCACCATGGACTGAGCAGCTTTGCTCTCCCATATCCTCCCTGTCATGATGGTCTACCTCACCACAAGCCCACAACAATGAAACCAGTTGATGAAGAACTGAAACCTCTGAAACCACAGCCTAAATCAACCTTTCCTCCTCAAGGTGATTTTCTCAGTTATTTTGTCACAGCACTAAAACACTGACTAACATACCAATAATGGTTTTAAAAATGTTTAACAGTTTTAAAAATGTTAGGCAGAGCCTAGTGATCCACACCTATTATTCCAGCTACTTGGGAGGCTAACACAGGAGGATTGCTTGAGCACAGAAGTTGAAACAACTGTGGCCAACAGAGTGAGACCCTCACCTCAAAAAAATTATAATATTACAAGCTATGTTCAAACTCATTCAGTTTATCTAACTTTACCTGTACCCATTTGCATGTGTGCACACCTGACATATGCTCTCTCTCTCTCTCTCTCTCTCTCTGTGTGTGTGTGTGTGTGTGTGTGTGTGTATGTATGTATGTATGTATTAAGTACTATAAAGATTTTGTCATCTATGAATGCTTGGGTATACGTCTACCACCAAGGTCAAGATACCCAACAGTTTCAACACCACAAAGATCCTGTGTTGTTCCCCTTATGATCACACCTCCCTCACTTCTGATCATTGTCTTCTCTTTCCTAAACCTTGGCAATTATTCTTTTATATTTGCTTTTCTCCTTTTATCTTTTTGTAGTTGTTGATAGTGGTTCTTTCTGTTATATGTTGCATTAGAATCCCTTTTGACATAATTATAAAAACATGGAATATATCATGTTCTAGTTCAGACCCAGTATATTTCCTCCCACTTTCCTGTACCCACCCTAGATCCTTTCCCTCTATGGATCTTTATACCATTTACCCATAGTTACTTGTTGAATAAATTTCTTGTGGATATACATGACGGTAAGATTCACTGTGGTATATTTATACATGTACACAGGAAAGTTATGTCAGATTCATTCCACTGTCTTTTCTTTTCCTATACCCCTCCCTTTCCTTCTTCCCCCTTTGTCTACTCCATTGAACTTCTATTCTTCCTGCCACACTTATTCTTAATTAGCTTCCACATATCAGAGAGAACATTTGACCTCTGGTTTTCAGGGTTTGGCTTATTTCCCTGAGCATGAGAGTCTCTAGATCCATCCATTTGTCAGCAAATGTCATAAAGTCATTCTTTATGGCTGAGTGATATTCCATTATGTGTATATACCACATTTTCTTTATCCATTCATCTGTTGAAAGGTGCCCAGTTTATCATCATAACTTAGCTATTATAAATTGTGCTGCTATAAACACTGATATGGATGCATCCCTGTAGCATGCTAATTTTAAATCCTTTGGATATATACTGAGGAGTAGATTAACTGGGTCAAATAATGGTTTCATTCCTAGTTTTTTGAAGAAACTCCATACTGCTTTCTGGAGTGATTACACCAATTTGCAGTCCCTCCAACAAAGTGCCAGTGTACCCCTTTCCCCAAATCCTCACCTGTCAACCATTAAATGTGTCCTCCATTTCTAATATCTTATCATTTAAAAGTGTTATAAAATGGAATCATAGTGTGAAAGTGTTTGAGATTGGCTTTTTTCACTTAACATAAATACCTAGAGCTCCACCTCATCTTGGTACTTTTTTTTTCAGATATGAAAATATATTCTTCCAATCTGTAGTTTGTCTTTTTATTCTCTTATATCTTTTCATAAATTATTACAGAGTAAAAGTTTTTATATCGATAGGATATGATTTATTATTTTTTTCATTAATGGACTCTGCTTTTGGTGTCAAGTATAATGATCTTTGGTTAGTCCTAGATTCCAGATTTTTTCCTACTTTTTGGCAAAAAAAAAAAGAGATGGTTTAATGTTTTAATCTTAAAGCCATGACTAATATAGATGAATTTTTGTATAAGGTATGAGATTTAGATGGAGGTTCATTTTTTTCCCCTGTGGATTTTTCTTTGCTCCAGTTCCCTCTGTTTAAAAGACTATCCTTCCTCCACTGAATGGAGTTTGCATCTTTATGAAACATGATGTGAGCATGTTGATATGAGTCTTCTTCTGCGCTTATCATGGGTTCAGTTGATCTGAGGCTTATTCCTCTGCTAATACCACAATGTCTTGATTATAATAGGTATATAGTAAGCCTTGATACTGGTAGAGTAATTCCTCATTTTATTCTTCTTTGTCAAGCATATTTTAGCTATTTTATGACCTTTGTCTTACAATAAACTTTTTTTGTATGTCAAAAATGTTTTGCTGTGCTCTTGATAGAATTTCCACTGAATTTATGGATCAGGGTAGAGAATGGATATTTGCATCTTAGCAATTCTTCCAGTCCATTAAATTGTTATATCTCTTCATTTATTAGTTTTCTTTGATTTTCTAAAATTTTAAACCCATGTTATTGTTTTGCATTTTAAATTTTTAAAAATTTGTTCTTTTTATATATACATGACAGTAGAGACTATTTTGACATATTGTACATACATGGAGTATAGCTTATTCTACTTAGGATCCCATTCTTGTGGTTGTACATGATATAGAGTTCCACTGGTTAGTTTATTCATATATAAACATAGGAAAGTTATGTCCAATTCATTCCACAGTCTTTTCTATTCCCATCCAACCTCCTTTCTCTTTATTTCCCTTTGTCTACTCCAGTGAACTTCTATTCTTCCATCCCCCTCCCTCATTCTCCCTTATTATGTAATAGCATTCACATATTAGAAAGAATATTATGCCTTTGGTTTTTGGGATTGGCTAATTTCATTTAGCATGATAGACTCCAGTTCCATTCATTTATTGGCAAATGCCATAATTACATTATTCTTTATATATATATATATATATATATATATATATATATATATAATTTTCTTTATCTGCGAAGGGCACTTAGGTTGATTTCACAGTTTAACTATTGTGAGTTGAGCTGCTAAAAACATTGTGGTGTCTTTGTCATTGTAGTATGCTGATTTTAAGTCCTTTGGGTATAAACTGAGGAGTGACATAGCTGGATCAAATGGTATTTTCATTCCAAGTTTTCTGAGGAACCTCCATACTGCTTTCCAGAGTGGTCGCACCAATTTGTAGTCCCTTCAGCAACATATGAGTGTTTGAGTGGGCCTTTCCTCCCTCATCCTCACCCACATTTATTGTTCCTTGTATTCTTGATAACTGACATTCTGACTGGAGTGAGATGGGATTTCAGTGTAGTTTTTATTTGCATATCTAATTGCTAGATATGTTGATACTTTTTCATATAGTTGTTTACCATCTGTATTTCTTCTACTGTGAAGTCCTCCTCAGTTTGTTTGCCCATTTATTGATTGGTTTATTTGTTTGTATTGTTTTTTGTTTGTTTGTTTTTGGTGTTAAGTTTTTTGAGTTCATTGTATATTCTGGAGATTAATGCTCTATCTGAGATAAGGTACAGGTGGCAAAGATTTTCTCCTATTCTATAGGCTCTCTTTTTATGTTCTTGATTGTTTCCTTTCCATAAAGAAGCATTTTATTTAATACTATACCATTTACTGATTCTTGATTTTACTTCTTGTGTTTTAGGTGTCTTGTTGTGGAAGTCAGTTCCTAAGTTGCCATGATGGAGAGTTGGGCCTATTTTACTTCTAGTAGCCATGGGGTCTCTGGGCTCATCCCTATGTCCTTAATACAATTTTGGTTGAGTTTTATGCAGGATGAGAGATAGGAGTTCAATTTCATTCTACTATGTATTGATTTCCAGTTTTCCAACCACCAATTTTTTAAGAGGCATTCTTTTCTCCAATGCGTTTATAATGCCTTTCTTTAGTACGAGATCATTGTTTTTATGTGGGTATGTCTCTATCTTCTATTCTTTTTCGTTGGTTTTCGTGTCTGTTTTTGTGCCAATACTGTGCCATTTTTGTTATTATGGTTCTGTAGTATAATTTAAGTTCTGGTATTGTGATGCCTCTTGTGTCACTTTTCTTGCTAAGAGCTGCTTTGTTTATTCTGAGCCTTTTATTTTTCCAAATAATATATACCAAACTCTGAAAGAAAATATATGTCAGCCAAGAATATTACCTGCAAAATTCAGCTTCAGAATTGACTATGAAATAAAACCTTTGATGATAAAAAAAAAATGTTAAAAGAATTCACAAATAGAAAGCCTGCACTACAAAACATATTCAAAATATTTCATGTAGAAATGAAAAATAAAAGTGAAAACCAGCAAATGGAGGAGCTACACCAGAAGAATAGTCCATCAAAGAAGAAACCAATCCAAATTAAAAACCAGAAATAAATCAAAATTACAGGGAATAAAAATCATTTCTCTATAATAACATTGAATGTTAATGGCCTAAATTCATGAATCAAAAGACAGGGACTGAGAGATTGAATTAAAAAACAAGACTCACAATATGCTGTCTCCAGGAGACTCACCTCATAGGCAATCAATTGCACTCCTATACACCAGTAAAGAATCATCTAAAAGAGAAATCAGGAAAACTATCTCTCTTACACCAGTCTCAAAAAACAAACAAACAAACAAACAAAAACTTGGGAATCAGTCTAATAAAATAGAAAAAAGGACCTCTACAATGAAAACTACAGAACACTAAAGAAAGAAATTGAAGATCTTAGAAGATGGAAAGATCTCCCATATTCTTTGATAGGCAGAATTAATATTGTCAAAATAGCCATACCACCAAAATTGCTATACAGCTTTAGTACAATTCCCATTAAAATTACAATGACATTCTCATAGAAATAGGAAAAACAGTCATGAAATTTGCTTTCTTTCAACAATATTTTGTAACTTTTAGCATACAAATTTTATGCATATTTTGTTAAGTGCATATGGAAGTATTTCATTTTCTTTGAAGCACTTGTAAATTTTAGTCACATTAATACATATAAGTTTATGATTGATTTTTGTGTGTCAAACATATATCCCATTACCAAAGTGAATTCACTTATTAGTACAAATGGTTTTTGTGAATTCTTTTTGATTACCTATATAGACAGTCTCAGTCTTTGCAAATAGAGATAATTGTATTCCTTCATTTCCAATTAGTATATCTGCCAGATACTTGAGTATTATTTTTAAGACAGGTGGGGATAGATAATGTTATCTAACTGAAGTATGGAAAATATAACTGAAAAAATGGGTTACTTTCAGAGAAATAGCATTCCCATGACTTGAGTCATTTGGAAGAGCTTGGGTTGTTTGATGTGGGTAATAATCATAACATTAAAAGCCTATCTGTTAATATTCAAGAACTCATTTGAGGGAAAAAAGCATGGCAGTTTATGTTGCCATATGACACTGAGCAAGCTTTGAAAAGATCTGTAAAAAGGATTATTTTGAGAGACTGCTGGGTTCATGTTTTGGGTATTGGTGGGTCACCTCTTTCCCAAAGACCTTAGATCAAACTAAGACTTGGTCTCAGAATCCAAGATACATAGGTGAATTCACCCTCTACCATAAGGCCAAGTCAGTCTGAAAGTGAAAGAAAAAAGTGGACACTGCTTCTGGTCTGTCAACACATTCCATGGAGAAAAGCTGAAACAGATCTTGACCAACATTCCACTGTCGGGATTGAGCAACTCTCTTCCAGTAAGACTGTCTCTGGTGCCTTTAGACTGGAAGCTATAACTATCCACTTTTAACTGTCCAACAGATGCCTGTTTTTTTTTTTGTTGTTGTTGTTGTTGTTGTTTGTTTGTTTGTTTGTTTTTTTAGAGAGAGAGAGAGAGGTTTGTCTAAAAGTAGTATAAAACTCTGAAAAAAGTGATAGTTTCATTGGTCCATTTCACTCACCCTTCCAAAGAAGTCCCTTCATGGTTGTCAAAAGATGAAACCGGGGTTTTGAGATGAAACTCCACTCATACCTTTGCCTGGCAGGTGGAGTCTGCACAAGCTGCAGGCCTCTGCAGCCAAGAAGTGTTGCAGCTCTTAATGGTGCATCATGAACTTCAGTGTCACAGCAGACCACAGAAGCTCACCATCAATTTCTTCTTTCTTGGTTGTTATCTACTGGGTTTGATGAATGAAATCTGGAGACTAGGAGGAGTGAGTTTAAGGGTAGGATTTATTGAAGAATAGAGGAACAGAACTAGTGCTGTGCAAGAGAAACAGAAAACAAGTTTTCTCTGAGGGACTGTGCTAATTTAGGGGCTTATATAGCACTTGGATTACTGCTATTGGTTCAAATTTATGCTAATTAGGATTTGAAAAAAGTACCAATGCTATTGGTCCAGACTTTTTTAAATTTAATTTTTATTTTTTTTCCTTTTTAGATATACATGACAGTAGAATGTATTTTGACTATTGTATATACATGGAGTATAATTTATTCTAATTAAGATTACATTCTTGTGATTGTACATGATGTAGAGTTATACTAGTCATATATTCATACATAAGGATAGGAAAGTTGCATCCAATTCATTCTACTGTCTTTCCTATTCCCATTTCACCTCCCTTCCCTTCATTTCCTTTTGTCTACTCCAATGAACTTCTGACATTCTCCTCCCTACTGTCCCTCGTTGTGGGTTAGCATATACATATCAGAAAGAACATTCTACCCTTGATTTTTTGGGATTGGCTTACTTCACTTAGTATGATAGTATCTAATTCCATCCATTTACTGGCAAATGCCATAATTATTTTATTCTTCTTCTTCTATATGGCTGAGTAATATTCCTTTTCTCTCTCTCTCTGTGTGTGTGTGTGTGTGTGTGTGTATGGCTTTTCTTTATCCATTAATCTGTTGAAGGGCTAGAGGGCACTTAGGTAGGTTCCATAGCTTAGCTATTATGAATTGAGCTGCTAAAAACATTAATGTGGCTGTGTCACTATAGTATGTTGATTTTAAGTCTTTTTGGTATAGAATGAGGAGAGGGATAATTGGGTCAAATGGTGTTTCTATTCAAATCTCCACACTGCTTTCCAAAGTGATTGCACCAATTTGTAGTCCTATCAGTAATGTATGAGTGTGCCTATTTCCTTAATCCTTGCCAACAATTTATTGTTACTTGTATTATTGATAATTGTGATTCTGAGTGGAGTGAGATGGAATCTTGGCATAGTTTTAATTTGCAGTTCTCGAGTAATTGCTAGAGTTGTTGCACCTTTTTTAAATACATTTTTTGACCATTCATATTTCTTCTTCTGTGAAGTGTCTGTTCACTTCCTTTGCCCATTTGTTGATTGGTTATTTGTTTTTTGGTATTAATTGTTTTTAGTTTTTTTGTATAATCTGGAGATTAATGCTCTATCTGAGGTCAGGTGCAGGTGGCAAAGATTCTCTACCTTTCTGTAGGGTCTCTGCTCACATTCTTGATTGTTTCCTTTGCTGTGAAGGTTTTTAGTTTGAAACCATCCCATTTATTTATTCTTGATGTTACTTCTAGCTCTTTAGGAGCCTTATTGAGGAAGTCAGTTCCTACACAGACATGTTGGAGAGTTGGGCCTAGTTTTTTTTCTAGTAGGAGCAGGGTCTCTTGTCTAAAGCCAAGGTCGTTGATCTACTTTGAGTTGAGTCTTGTGCAGTGTGAGAGACAGGGGTTTAATTTCATTTTACTACATATGGATTTCCAGTTTTCACAGAAAAATGTGTTGATGAGGCAATCTTTTCTCTAATGTATGTTTATGGCAACTTTGTGTAGTGTGAGATGATTCTATTATGTGGGTTTGTCTCTGTGTCTTCTATTCTGTTCCATTCATCTTCATGTCTGTGTTTGTGCCAATGCCATGCTGGTTTTTGTTACTATAGCTCTGTAGCATAATTTGAGTTCTGGTATTGTGATGCTGCCGCATCACATTTCTCACTAAGTATTCCTTTGGCTATTCTGGGCCTCTTGTAATTCCAAATAAATTTCACGACTGCTTTTTCTAGTTCTATGAAGAATGTCATTGGAATTTTAATGGGAAGCACATTAAATCTGTATAGCAGTCTTGGTAGTATGGACATTTTGACAATACTAATTCTTTTTTTTTTTTTTTTTTTGAGATTTGAGTCATTTATTTATTTGAGTCATTTATTATGAGATATAAATTTGAATATTCAACAAGTGGAATACAAAGAATGATATAAAATATATTGCTTAACTTTCAGTTAATGGTATTTGAAGGATTCTTTTCCTCACTCCTTTTTTTGTCTTTAATAGGACATAGAACAAGAAATTGGATGATTTATTTAATCTCTCATCTGTTACTATTAGCAGAATACCATATGATTATAATAGGTTCCTTTTTTGTTGTTTTATTATATACTAGTCAATTAACATTTATTCAGAATGTCAGAGTTTGCAGATAAATACAAAGCAAACTATTCTTATGAGGTGTGAGGATTTCCAGTGTTATAATTTATTCATTTATGTAACATGATAAACCTTTCATACATACTTTTTATTTTTTGGTACTGGTCATTGAATTCTGGGGCACTTAACCACTGAGCCACATTCCTAGCCCTTTTTTGTATTTTATTTTTATTTTTTTTTTAATTTTTTATTGTTGGCTGTTCAAAACATTACATAGTTCTTGATATATCATATTTCACAATTTGATTCAAGTGGGTTATGAGCTCCCATTTTTACCCCATATACAGATTGCAGAATCACATCAGTTACACATCCATTGATTTACATATTGCCATACTAGTATCTGTTGTATTCTGCTGCCTTTCCTATCCTCTACTATCCCCCCTCCCCTCCCCCCCTCCCCTCCCCTCTTCTCTCTCTGCTCCCTCTACTGACATTCGTTTGTCCCCCTTATATTATTTTTCCCCTTCCCCTCACTTCCTCTTGTATGTACTTTTGTATAACTCTGAGGGTCTCCTTCCATTTCCATGCATTTTCCCTTCTCTCTCCCTTTCCCTCCCACCTCTCATCCCTATTTAATGTTAATCTTCTTCTCATGCTCTTCGACCCTACTTTGTTCTTAGTTACTCTCCTTATATCAAAGAAGACATTTGGCATTTGTTTTTTAGGGATTGGCTAGCTTCACTTAGCATAATCTGCTCTAATGCCATCCATTTCCCTGTAAATTCTATGATTTTGTCATTTTTTAATGCAGAGTAATACTCCATTGTGTATAAATGCCACATTTTTTTTATCCATTCATCCATTGAAGGGCATCTAGGTTGGTTCCACAGTCTAGCTATTTTGAATTGTGCTGCTATGAACATCGATGTAGCAGTGTCCCTGTAGCATGCTCTTTTTAGGTCTTTAGGGAATAGACCGAGAAGGGGAATAGCTGGGTCAAATGGTGGCTCCATTCCCAGCTTTCCAAGAAATCTCCATACTGCTTTCCAAATTGGCTGCACCAATTTGCAGTCCCACCAGCAATGTACAAGTGTACCCTTTTCCCCACATCCTCGCCAGCACTTGTTGTTGTTTGACTTCATAATGGCTGCCAATCTAACTGGAGTGAGATGGTATCTTAGGGTGGTTTTGATTTGCATTTCTCTGACAGCTAGAGATGGTGAGCATTTTTTCATGTACTTGTTGATTGATTGTATGTCCTCCTCTGAGAAGTGTCTGTTCAGGTCCTTGGCCCATTTGTTGATTGGGTTGTTTGTTCTCTTATTGTCTAATTTTTTGAGTTCTTTGTATACTCTGGATATTAGGGCTCTATCTGAAGTGTGAGGAGTAAAGATTTGTTCCCAGGATGTAGGCTCTCTATTTACCTCTCTTATTGTATCTTTTGCTGAGAAAAAACTTTTTAGTTTGAGTAAGTCCCATTTGTTGATTCTAGTTATTAACTTTTGTGCTATGGGTGTCCTATTGAGGAATTTGGAGCCCGACCCCACCGACTGTAGATCGTAGCCAACTTTTTCTTCTATCAGACGGCGTGTCTCTGATTTGATATCAAGCTCCTTGATCCATTTTGAATTCACTTTTGTGCATGGCGAGAGAAAGGGATTCAGTTTCATTTTGTTGCATATGGATTTCCAGTTTTCCCAGCACCATTTGTTGAAGATGCTATCCTTCCTCCATTGCATGCTTTTAGCCCCTTTATCAAATATAAGGTAGTTGTAGTTTTGTGGATTGGTTTCTGTGTCCTCTATTCTGTACCATTGGTCCACCCGCCTGTTTTGGTACCAGTACCATGCTGTTTTTGTTACTATTGCTCTGTAGTATAGTCTGAAGTCTGGTATCGCTATATTGCCTGATTCACCCTTCCTGCTTAGCATTGTTTTTGCTATTCTGGGTCTTTTGTTTTTCAATATGAATTTCATGATTGCTTTCTCTATTTCTACAAGAAATGCCGTTGGGATTTTGATTGGCATTGCATTAAACCTATAGAGAACTTTTGGTAATATCGCCATTTTGATGATGTTAGTTCTGCCTATCCATGAACAGGGTATATTTTTCCATCTTCTAAGATCTTCTTCTATTTCTCTCTTTAGGGTTCTGTAGTTTTCATTGTATAAGTCTTTCACCTCTTTTGTTAGGTTGATTCCCAAGTATTTTATTTTTTTGGAAGATATTGTGAATGGAGTGGTTGTCCTCATTTCCATTTCAGAGGATTTGTCGCTGATATACAGGAATGCCTTTGATTTATGCGTGTTGATTTTATATCCTGCCACTTTGCTGAATTCCTTTATTAGCTCTAATAGTTTCTTTGTAGAGCCTTTTGGGTCTGCTAGGTATAGAATCATATCATCTGCAAATAGTGATAATTTAAGTTCTTCTTTTCCTATTTTGATGCCTTTAATTTCTTTCGTCTGTCTAATTGCTCTGGCCAGTGTTTCGAGAACTATGTTGAACAGAAGTGGTGAGAGAGGGCATCCCTGTCTTGTTCCAGATTTTAGAGGGAATGCCTTCAATTTTTCTCCATTCAGAATGATGCTAGCCTGAGGCTTAGCATAGATTGCTTTTACAATATTGAGGTATGTTCCTGTTATCCCTAGTTTTTCTAGAGTTTTGAACATAAAGGGATGCTGTACTTTGTCGAATGCTTTTTCCACATCTATCGAGATGATCATATGATTCTTATTTTTAAGTCTATTGATGTGGTGAATAACATTTATTGATTTCTGTATATTGAACCAGCCTTGCATCCCAGGGATGAATCCTACTTGATCATGGTGCACAATTTTTTTGATAAGTTTTTGTATCCGAGTGGCCAGAATTTTATTGAGGATTTTTGCATCTAGGTTCATTAGAGATATTGGTCTGTAGTTTTCTTTCTTTGAAGTGTCTTTGTCTGGTTTAGGTATCAGGGTGATGTTGGCCTCGTAGAATGAATTTGGAAGTTCTCCCTCTTTTTCTATTTCCTGAAGTAGCTTGAAAAGTATTGGTATTAGTTCCTCTTTAAAGGTTTTGTAAAACTCTGCTGTATACCCATCCGGTCCTGGGCTTTTCTTAGTTGGTAGTCTTTTGATGGTTTCTTCTATTTCCTCAATTGATATTGGTCTGTTTAGGTTGTCTATATCCTCCTGACTCAATCTGGGCAGATCATATGACTTAAGAAATTTATCTATACCTTCACTATCTTCTAATTTATTGGAGTATAAGGATTCAAAATAATTTTTGATTATCTTCTGTATTTCTGAAGTGTCTGTTGTGATATTGCCTCTTTCATCCCCTATGTTAGTAATTTGAGTTCTCTCTCTTCTTCTCTTCGCTAGCATGGCTAAGGGTCTGTCGATTTTGTTTATTTTTTCAAAGAACCAACTTTTAGTTTTGTCAATTTTTTCAATTGTTTCTTTTGTTTCGATTTCATTAATTTCAGCTCTGATTTTAATTATTTCTTGCCTTCTACTTCTTTTGCTGTTGTTTTGCTCTTCTTTTTCTAGGATTTTGAGATGAAGTATGAGATCATTTATTTGTTGGTTTTTTCTTTTTTTAAGGAATGAACTCCAAGCAATGAATTTTCCTCTTAGAACTGCTTTCAATGTGTCCCATAGATTCCAATATGTTGTGTCTGTGTTTTCATTAATCTCTAAGAATTTTTTAATTTCTTCCTTGATGTCTTCTATAACCCATTGATCATTCAGTAACCTATTGTTCATTCTCCAAGTGATGTATTATTTTCCCTTCCTTCTTTTATCGTTGATTTTCAGTTCCATTCCATTATGATCAGATAGGATGCATGGTATTATCTCTACTCCTTTATATTGTCTAAGAGTTGCCCTGTGACATAATATATGATCTATTTTTGAGAAGGATCCATGTGCTGCTGAGAAAAAGTGTGACTGCTTGATGTTGGGTGGTATATTCTATATATGTCAGTTAAGTCTAGGTTATTAATTGTGTTATTGAGTTCTATAGTTTCCTTATTCAACTTTTGTTTGGAAGATCTGTCCAGTGGTGATAGAGGTGTGTTGAAGTCTCCCATGATTATTGTATGGTGGTCTATTAGACTCTTGAACTTGAGAAGAGTTTGTTTGATGAACATAGCTGCACCATTGTTTGGGGCATATATATTTATGATTGTTATGTCTTGTTGGTGTATGGTTCCCTTAAGCAGTATGTAGTGTCCCTCTTTATCCCTTTTGATTAACTTTGGCTTGAAATCTATTTTATTTGATATGAGTATGGATACTCCTGCTTGTTTCCGAAGTCCATATGAGTGATATGATTTTTCCCAACCTTTCACCTTCAGCCTATGTATGTCTTTTCCTATCAAATGCGTCTCCTGTAGGCAGCATATTGTTGGGTCTTGTTTTGTGATCCATTCTACTAGCCTGTGTCTCTTGATTGGTGAGTTTAAGCCATTAACATTTAGGGTTATTATTGAGATATGGGTTGTTCTTCCAGCTATATTTGTTTATTTCTGTTACTAAACATGGTTTGTTTTCCTCTTTGATTATTTTCCCCCTTTTAGTGTCCTACCTCCCACTGTTGGTTTTCATTGTTATTTTCCATTTCCTCTTCCTGTAATGTTTTGCCAAGGATGTTTTGAAGAGATGGTTTTCTAGCTGCGAATTCTTTTAACTTTTGTTTATCGTGGAAGGTTTTAATTTCATCTTCCATCCTGAAGCTTAATTTCGCTGGATACACAATTCTTGGTTGGAACCCATTTTCTTTCAGTGTTTGAAATATGTTATTCCAGGATCTTCTAGCTTTCAGAGTCTGTGTTGAAAGATCAGCTGTTATCCTGATTGGCTTACCCCTAAATGTGATCTGCTTCCTTTCTCTTGTAGCTTTTAAAATTCTGTCCTTATTCTGTATGTTGGGCATCTTCATTACAATGTGTCTAGGTGTGGGTCTCTTATGATTTTGCACATTCGGCGTCCTGTAGGCTTCTAGGATTTGTGGTTCTGTCTCATTCTTCAAGTCTGGGAAGTTTTCTCGTATTATTTCATTGAATAGATTGCTCATTCCTTTGGTTTGAAACTCTGTCCCTTCCTGTATCCCAATGACTCTTAAATTTGGTCTCTTGATGTTATCCCCTATTTCTTGGATGTTCTGCTCATGGTTTCTTAACAAGAACATAGAAGATCTTTACATCCTCTAACTGTTCTTCAATTTCTTTCTTTAGTGTTCTATAGTTTTCATTGTAGAGGTCTCACATCTTTTGTTAGATTGATTCCCAAATTTTGCTGGTTTCTTTTTAATCTGATTAATCATTTATGTATAGGAACACAACTGATTTATGGGTGTTAATTTTATATCCTGCTGCTTCTTTGCTGAATTGATTTATGAGTTCTAGAAGTTGTCTGGTTGAGGTTTTTTTTGGGGGGGAGGGTCTTCTAAATATAGGATCATATCATCCACAAATAGGGATAGTTTGAGTTCTTCTTTTCCCCTTTGTATCCCTTAAATTTCATTCTTTTGTCTAAATGCAGTGGCTGGGTTTTCAAAGATTTATGTTGAATAGGAGGGTAAAAGAGGTCATCCCAACTTGTTACAGTTTTTAAGATTAATGCTTTCAATTTTCCTCCATTTACAATGATGCTTGGGTTTTCAGATATAGCTTTTACAATGTGGAGGTATGTTCTAAGTATCCCTAGTTTTTCTAGTGTTTATAACATGAATGGATGCTTTATTTTGCTAAATGCCTTTTCTGCCTCTACTGAGATATTCATGTGATTATTATCTTTAAGTTTATTGATGTGATGAATTATGTTCACTGATTTTCATATGTTCAATCAATGTTGCATCCTTGGGATGAACCCACTTGATCATGGTGTGGTATCTTTTAAATATGATTATGTATGCAATTTGCCAGTATTTTATTAAGAATTTTTACATCTATTTTCATCAGGGATATTGGTCTGAAGTTCTTCTTTTCTTGATGTGTCTTTTGTTTTGGAATCAGGGTGATACTAGCTTCATAGAATAAGTTTGGAAGGGTTACCTCATTTTCTGTTTCATGGAATAATTTCAGGAGTATTGGTGTAAGCTCTTGTTTAATAGTTTGGTATAACTCAGGTGACAATTCATCTGGTCCTGGGTTTTTCTTAGTTGATAGGCTTTTGTTCCATCAATTTCATTGCTTGAAATTAATCTGTTTAAACTTTCTATGTCCTCCTGAATCAGTTTGTGTAGGTTATGTCTTTAGAAATTTTTCAAAATCTTCATAATTTTCTATTTTATTGGAGTATAGATATTCAAAGTACTTTCTGATTATCATCTGTATTTCAGTAGTGTCTGTGGTGATACGTCTCTTTTCATCACAAATTTTAGTGATTTGTGTTTTTTCTTAGTCTTCATTAGCATGGCTAAGTGTTTATTGATTTTATTTATTTTTTCTAAGAACCAACTGTTTGTTTCATTGATTTTTTTGAATAGTTTTGTTTGTTTGTTTCAATTTCATTGATTTAGGTTCTGGTTTTAATTATTTTCTGTCTTCTATTGCTTTTGGTGTTGATTTATTCCTGTTTTTCTAGGGCTTTGATATGTAAAGTTAGGTTATTTATTTGGCTTCTTTCTATTCTTTTAATGAATGTGCTCAGTGCAATGAACGTTCTTCTTAGAAATGCCTTCATGATGTCCCAAAAATTTTGATAAGTTGTGTTGCTATCCCCATTTACCTCCAAGTATTTTTTAATTTCATCCCTGATTTTTTCTACAATCCATAGCATATTATTTAGTCTCTAGGTAGTAGAGTAGGTTTTATTTTTTATTTAATCATTGATTTCTAATATCATTCCATTATGATCTGATAAAATACAAGTTATTATTTCTAATTTTTCTTATTTGGTAAGAGTTCAGAGAAGGAAATGTATGCAGTTATTGATGGATAAAATATTATATATATATATCAGTTAAGTCTAAATTATCAATTTTATTTTTTAGTTCTTTATCTTCCTTATTTAGTTTTTGTTTGGAGTTTCCAACCACTGATGAGAGAAGTCTGTTACAGTCACCCAATATTATTGTTTTGTGGTCTGTTTGATTCTTGAAATTGGGAAGGTTTTGTTTGATATACATAAATATAAATTATCCACTGTTTGGGGCATAAATATTTGCAATTGTTATATTTTCTTGATTATATAGTCCCTTTCTGCAGTATGAAATGTACTTCTTGGTCCCTTCTGATTAACTTTGGCTTGAAGTCCATTTTATCTGATATGCTTGTTTAAGAGATCCTTGAGAATGATAAGTTTTTTCCTATCGTTTTACCTTTGTCTGAGGGTGTCTTTGCTTATGAGGTGAGTCTTTTGGAGACAGCATATTCTTGGATCTTGTTTATTAATATCTACCAATCTATGTCTTTTCATTGATTAATTTAGGCCATTCTCATTGAGTGTTTTATTGAAAAAATGATATTTATTCCCTGTCATTTTAATTTATTGCTGTTTTTTAAATTAGGATTGGTTTCTTATTTGATTGATTATTCTTTTAGTAGTTCCTTCCTTTTCTAGTTTTTACTTTTTCATTCTTCATGGAATATTTCATTGAGTGTGTTTTGTAGTACAGTCTTTCTAGTTGTGAATGTTTATCATGGAAGGTTTTCAATTCTGAAGCTTAATTTTGCAGAGTATAATATTCTTGGCTGGCATCTATTTTCTTTCAGAGTTTGGTATATATTATTCCAAGACCTCCTAGCCTCAAGGGTCTGGTCTGAGAAATCAGCTAAGATCCACATTGGTTTCCCTCTAAATGTTACCTGCCATTTTTTTCTCTGTCAGACTTTGAAATTTTTTTCCTTGTTCTGTATATTAGGCATTTACATAATAATGTTCCTTGGTGTGGGTCTGTTGTATTTTGTATATTTGGGGTTCTGTACACCTCGTATATTTGTTTTTGATTTTATTCTTAAGGTTTTGGAAATTTTCTGATATTATGTCATTGAAAAGTTTGTGCATTCCTTTGGTTTGTATCTCTGAACCTTCATCTATTTTGAAAAATCTTAAGTTTCATCTTTTCATATTATCCCATACTTCTTGGAAGTTCTGTCCATGGTCTCTTAACATCTTTTCTCTATGGTTAATTTTATTTTCAAGATTATATATTTTGTCTTCATTGCCTGAAACTCTGTCTTCCAAGTGGTATATGCTCTCCAAAGAATTTTTGATTGGTTTAATGATTCCTTTATTCCTAGAATTTCCAACTGATTCTTCTTCAGTATCTCTATCCCCTTATTGAAATGATTTTTCACTTCTTGCATTTTCTCTGTGAATTCATTTCTTACATCATCTTTTATCTTTATGAAGTTTTTGAATTCAATTGCTAACAGTTCCTCCTCTGTGATGTCATTGAAAGCTATTGATGAGGTATTCAATGTTGTTTGGGATGGTTTGTTCCCTTGATTTTTCATATTGTTTGTGTGTCTACCCATCTTTCTGGATGGATCTGTTGCTGTAGAATTTCTACCTTATGAGTTTATAGTGCCCCTCTTATATTACTAGTGCCTCACAAATGGGGGCAGGGGGTAATGATAGCAATAATCTATGCAAACAATATTTAGCAGTAGACTAGATCCTTAGTTCTTGTTTTGATGTCTAGTGTTAATTGGTACAATATGTAGGAATAGTAGGATTAGCAATTTCCATCAGTAAAAATAGTACATAATCATATATTATGTCTGGTTTAGAATTAGCCAATATGGGTTTATTATTTCCATCATATTAAGCATTGCTGTGACATTGGTGGTAGGGATAGACATTAGTATTAACAAGTGTTAAGGAGAGTTGAATATGAAGAAAGAAAAAGAGGAGGGTAGAAAAGTGTTTGCAATATCAAAGGGTGAATAGGGAAGTACAGTGGTAACTTAGGGTATGTTGCTAATGTGAAAGAATGAGCAAAAATAAAACAATATAAAGAAGGAAAGAGAGAATAGAATTTAGGCATCAACAATAGTAAAATGAGAGAGGGAGATAAGGGAAGTAGAGTACTGGCAAATATGATCCAAAACAAAATCAAAACATGCTAATAAAAAACCCTAACCCACAATATACACTGTATGGGATAATAGCACCTTCAAAATAAAAAGACAACACCTTCAAAATAAAAACAAAAGAAGTAAAAAAAATAAGGGCTAGAAATAAAGTGCGAGAAACAAATATGTATATGTGTAGGAGTCCTTGAATAAATCAGTACATGTGCAGATAAAACAAAAACTCAATATAAGAAACCAAAAGCAAAAAAGCAAAACAAAACAAACAAAAAACCTTGGTGAAATGTTAAGAAATTTAAGGAGTTGTTTCCACTATGTTGGACAAAACAGTGAATATATATGTTCATTGTCTGTGTGCCCAACTGATTTTCTTTTCATTTCTTCTTGAGGTATAAACTAAATGTGAGAGTATGGGCTGTGGGTTGTTGAACCCTTCCTTTTTATTGTGCTGCTCACTGAGTTAAAGCTTGAAGTTTAAGACTTCCCAATTTTCCTTCTTGGGAGATTAGTGTGGGCAGGCCGGGCTGTGGGCTTGTTGTGAAGTGGCTTACTGAGTCAGGAGGGCCTGGTGGCAAAGTGATGTGCCAGGCAAGGTGAGTTATGGGCAGTGGGGAAGCTACTGACCACATCTAAGGTGCCTTTCTGGCCATATTGGTGTCCCAGCTGGATCAGGGCCAGTATTGAGTCCCATGGGCCTGCTGGTGTGGCTGTGTGCTGGACTGATCTGTCAGTGAAATAGAAGCCTGGCAAGTAGGGCTGTGACCCGGTGGTGAAGCTGTGGGCCTAGTAGAAAAAGCAGTGGGCCAGGCTGGGCAGGGAACTAAGGTTTGGGAGATTGATGACTCTGGGACAGAATACCCTGGAAGGTGCCAGACTGTGCAGGGAGCTAGGGACCAAGCTGGTGCCAAGACCAGGTGAGTGCTGGCCCAGGTTGGCCCTGGATACCCAGTGGGTGCATGGCAGGTTTGCAGCTGAGAGTCAAATGCCCTCACACCCCCACCCTTCCAACCTCCCCACACCATAGCTGGCCTGTCAGCCCCCTGGGAGCTTCAGGACTAACAGGGCTGGTGAGAGATGGGCTCTCTCCAGCTTCTTTAATCTGTGTTCCCTGGGGCAAAATGCTCCCTAGTTCTGACCTTCAGTGTGTTTGCAAGGCCCTGCCAAGTCTTTGCTATGTTCAAACAGGCCCATGCAGCCCTAGCTGCAAACTGACAGATCAGGCCTCCAGTTTCTGTTGGCTCCACAAGGCTGCAGTCCCAAGATGGCGCTTATTGGTCCGAATTTATGCTAATTATGGTTTAGAAACTATTAATGCCTTGGTCAACTCTTGGGTCCCAACTTTCACTCAGGACTTCCCCACTTTCATTTTCTCATTGAACATCAAGAAGTAGGTTGAAGTCATTGAAAAGCGCATGCTCAGTGCAGTGCAGGGGGTGGGATGTTTTTGTCTCAAGTTAAAGCACAGGATGGAACATGTGTGTGCGCTGGGCTGGTAGAGCCATGATGAGATGACTAGTCGGTTCACCTTGCACCTTGGCTCGCCAGCGGCCATGATCCCATGCACCTCAGTCCAGCTGCGCCTCAGGCCTGGGCTGGCCCGACAGACTCCACAAAAAACCGTAGCCCATGCTTGCCCCTTGGGCTCCAGCCCACTGGGGCCTCAGCTCTGCTGCTCTGCAGCTCCACCTTTCCCCTGCCGCTTTTTAGCAGGGCGGAGGGCTGGCTGCATAGTTTGGTGGCTGGAGAACTACGTCAGTCTTATTTGTAGTATTGTCAAATTTCAGTGGACTGAAAGAAAAATATTAATTTGTAAAACATAATGCTCATAATGCTTTATTTCTTCATAGGAATTCCTGGCACAGTACTTTGTCTCCTTCCTTCAGAGCTTTTATATAAATTATACATTTTGTAAGTTAAAAAAAAAAAAACCTAAATACTGGCTATTTTATGAGGTTGGTTCAACCTATCACTACACAGTATAGAGGGACAAATAAAAATGAGCCAACAAGTGGTATCTATGTTCAAATTTTAGTTATTTCAGTTCTCGTTTCTGAAAAGTTACTCAGTGTTTTTGCTTTCTGATTTATATGTGATTTCTATGAAATCACAGTAATCATTCAGGTTTGTTCTGATTATTAAGTGAGAAAAGGTAGCGTTAGCACTGCTAACAGTTGTCATTATCTGCCACACCTGATTATTGAAGAAACTCCAGGGCAGAAGTCCAAAGCACATAAGGAAGTGTAAGTAAAGGGAAGAAGATTGTCACTCCATGTTGTTCTAGGTCAGAGATTCCCAAACCTGTCTGTGTATCACATTTGGAGAGTCTGGAGTAGAGCCTGATAACTGTATTTTTAATGTCTCCCTTGGGTGAATGAGATGGGCTGCCACATTTAGGAAGCTTCCCTAAATAGAAACAAAGTCCCTTTCTGATTTTAAGTTTTATAAGTGCTTAATGGATTCTGTTTTGAGTGTTTTTCTTTTTCTAAAAAACACTCAAGATTTATTTTTTTCTGTATTTTCTTCCCAGAGAAGGCCCCGGGCTAACTCCATGTGTGCCCGGCTTGTGTGCACAAGGCAAACCTTTAGTTCTAGCAACATCCTGTGAATCTGCCAGTTTCCCTGTGCATTTCAAGGAGAACAACTTTTAATTAAAAAGAAGTCAAACGAGATTATTTAGTTTTCTTCTTTGAAAGGCATCACTGTCACTTTCTTTGAAATCCTTTTTCTCTTTACCTTTCTTTCTTTAAGGTATTTGAGTTCAGCAACATCCTCTGTGTCAACTTCTGGATAAAAAAGATGTTCCTTGGCCTGCTTCTATTATCTGTGACTGCCATGGTAAGACAATCCATGCCAATAATCCAACCTGCTGGGCTGCTGCTGATAAGACCCCCTTTTTCTGGGTTTGGCATCTTGTTCAGATACTATAGCAAAAGCTCTATTACTCTCAGGGGAGCAACTTGAGTGTCATCCCAGTGGCTTGCAGCCAGAATTCTGCCCTGTGGGACAGATCCTTCAGCACAATCTGGAGTGTACTCAGGGCAGAGTTCTCCAGGAGATTTCTTCTCCCTGTAGAGTTCAAACCTATGTCTTTGACCTTCCTTCTGACAGATTCCTGCACATCTGTTCATCTGGACTAAATCTAACTCGTTCTAGAAAACAATTGTTGGTATTTTAGAACTAGGCACTAGAGATGAAATACAGCTTCCATAGAAGTGACAACAGAAATATAACTTTCAAATAATTGAGGTTGTTAGTTTATTAATTAATGTAACATTGTCAATCAAACAACAAACTATCAGTCACAGAGAAGTGGAGGAATCCTAGAGGCTATTAATTCTAACATCATCCCATCAGACATCCCTGACAAAATTTCTGTGATAGGTTGTCATCAAAGTCTGTGATGCAAGCCACCCATTGACAGGAAGCTCACTGTGTTATAGGCAACTCATTTAACTTCTGAGTTCCTTTTTTTTTTTTTTACAAAGTATTTCTAAGTATTAATCAGCAGCCACTCCAATATTCAGTCATTTATCTTCTTTATACTCTGGAAAAGGTACACAGAATAAATTTAATTTCTCTTTTCTGTGGAAGCTCGTCATATGTTTGGTGGTGGTTATATCTGACCATGTTTTCTCTTCAGTTATCATAACCTCACACTGCTATCCTTTTTAGGTCATATCATTAAAACCCATATAATTCTGGCCATCTTCTTTATAACTTACATGGAATCTTTTAGATATTCAAATACATAAATATGGTCTGGCCAGGCAAGGCTACAGTGGGATTATAATTTTCCCAGTACTAGACACTACTCTTTATTTATAGAGTTTTTATCACATTAGTATGTTTGAAGGCCTTATTACCTCTTGAGTGCTAGTAAATTTGAACTCAATTGAAAATCCCAATGGTTGTTCACATAAATTGATAATAAGTCAAGAGATAAGAAGGTATGAAGAGAAAGTAAGTTAAGCGAGATTATATTTTTGTCCCAAAATTATATTTTTGTATCATGACTTTATTTTGTGGTCTTAAGAGAATATCCAGACCTTTGGTTCTTTAAATGCAATACAGGATCAGAATAAATGATTCCTAGGGTCTCTACCAATTTTACTATTCTATTACCTAGGAAATCTATGTGTTTCTTTCTCATGCAAACTTTTTTTTTTAACCAAAATGTATCACTTTTCATTTATCCCTACAATACCATCCTGTGAGGCAAATGATGTTTCAGTCAACAACAGACTACATACCTAATTGGGGTCCTATAAGATTATACTAGAGGTTAAAATTTCCTGCTGATGTTGTCATAGCAAAGTCATAGTGCAGTGCAGTACTTGTATGTTCAGGGTGATTACATGCATATAAAAGCCTAGTACACAATCATGCATACTACCGAATACTACACACTTTATGATTATTTTAGAGCATAATTCTTCTATTTATATGTGAAAATAGTTACTGTGAAACAGTATGTCATGTTATGCTGGCAGCAGCCCTCATACATGTTGTGTTACTGTGTGTGTTGACTGCATCTAGAGAGCACATGGACTGATCTATTTCATCTAGTTTTGTGTGAATATAGTCAGTGATGTTCACATAATGATGAAATCACCCAACAATACATGTTTCAGAGCGAATTCTCAATGTTAAGTGATACATAACTGTATTCTCTGTTGTATTAGTGTGTTTTATTTTTGTTGATGTTCACATTTTAAATTTGGATCCATAGCTACACAGATATAGAATTCAATTATTCTGTAAAAAGTTTCTAAGTGTGGAGAGGAGTAAAACATCTCTGATTCCAACATAGAGTTGGGAGAAAACACTTGTACTAGTTAGAGATCAGTCAGGAAAGCATTTTACTTCTATGAGTGACATGAAGCAATGAATTAGAGTGGACATAACTGTGGATGTTGTTGAAGATGTTTATTGAAGGCTATCCCCTGTGAATATGGCAGTGAATCTATTCTTTCTGCATTTGGTAAGGCCAGGAGTTGGGGGAAAATACTGATCATGACATTTAGGAATAATAAGATCAGGCTAGAACTTGTGAGGATAAACTGGAACACATGTAGGCAAACAAAAACCCACATCTATGCCTACCTTAACCTGGACAATGTGAGTGACAGGCAGAAGGAACTAGGGCTTCTCCTAAGAGCTATGTATGCATCTGGCCTGGCACTTAGAGAGTCTATAGAAGAGATGTGATGGAATATAAAAGAACTAAGGTCTAGCTGCTACCACCACACAAGAGGACCTGCATCTTAACAACATATGGAAACATACTGTGTTGGCACTGAAACCTACAGCAACATTCACTTTGGCCTTCCATAACTCCTGTGAATTTCCTTGTAGGCAGTGCTAATTCAGAATAACTATAGGGAAGGAAACTCAAAGAAATATGCTTCCAGTGAACAGGGTATAAAACCACAGCAACAATAGCACTTTCTGACTAACGTGGCACTTGAAGTTCTAGATAAAGAACTTATAAGTGGTTCATAAAACAAATATAAAAAGAAAGCATTATGACATCAATTGCTTTGATTACATAATGAAATATAGTAGTGTAATGATTGCAAAGTCTGAAATAGCAGTTTTAATCTTGAGGCACATAAAGAAACTTTGATAAGTTCTCCATTAAGTATAATAAAGTGTACAAAGATCTAAAAGATTCTATTTTAGTGTTTGACTTTGAAATTATGCAAGTGGGACCCATCAGTTGGTACACTAAGGATGTTCATGCATGTGGGTGAGTGTGGGAATCTTATGTGATGAGCAAGGAACCTAACACTCTTCTTTGCCTGAGGTTTCTGTCTTGATCCTTCCTTCCTTTCTCTGAGTGACTCCTTTCCTCAATTCCAGCCTTAACTTAATGCTTCTCCATGAGGTATTCATTCCACAAAACCTCTCAATTCATAGTTCCCAATCACTTTTATGGATGACAATATTTAGTTTATGTTTAATATCACTTTCTAATCATGGAAAACAGGTTTTGATCAGCTAAATTGTCATTGTGGTTTCAAACAAAGACTATACAATTGAAGGCATCTTTAACTTGAATAGAGATAAGTATATTTAGTGTCAAAGCAACTCTAGTATTTGGGATATTATAAGTGCATTTTAGGCATTAAGGAGTAGGTCTAAGTATTTAAGTATTCCTCAAAAGACATAACACATAAAGATATTCTGTTCTCATTTTTATTACGTAGGCTTCTTCAGAGAAGAAGAACCAATAATTTTGGGTAAGAGAGAGAGAATTACAGGGTTAGTCAGCAATTTGGAGACCGAGGAAAGCCAGGAGTGTGCAAATGGTGTCATCCCAGTCTGAAGGTCCAGAGGCCCAAGACTCAGAAAGGGACAATGTTTCAGCTCAAATCTGAGACACCAGAATTCTCTCCTACAAGGGAGGGTCAGTCTTTTGGTTAAATTCAGGCCTCCAACTAATTGAATGAGACCCACATTAAGGAAGGCAAACTGCTTTACTCAAACACACAAATATAAATCTTAAATTTATCCAAAACCATCTATCTTCACAGAAATATCCTGAATAATGTTTAATCAGTTAAACAAAGTGACAGACAAAATTAAGCATTACATCACTAAAGATCAATGAGAAGCTTAAAATAGTTTATACTAGTGTATGTGTGTGTCTGTGTGTGTGTGTATGTGTACGGCATATTTATGTGGTATTAGTTATTCTTCACTTGCCTTCAAACAGCCTAATGAACTCACCCCCACCCCCAAATATTTTGAAACTTTACAAAATGATTTGGGGTATCGTGGAGAAAGACTAGCTAATGACTTTACTTGATCTTCTAGAGATAAAGCACATCTTTCACTTTTCAGAAACTGACATATATGCAGGTATGTAACCTGAAATCTTATCTTTGTTCCTTCTCATTTTAAGCTACTGCCTGGGCTTTCTCTGACTGGTTACACCTCCTGTCATGCCAGGAATACTGAACTACTCCAGATGCCCCATTTTATACTAAAGGAAGGTGCTAAATAAGAGAGGGGCTTTCTATGCTGTTTTGCCAAATAAGGGTAATTGAGAGGAAATTAGAAGGTCCAAGAGGTTATTAAGATCCACTTGGTCTTGGAAGATAGTGATAAATGAGATTTAGATTCTGGTGACCTATTTAAGGTCAGGAAGGGATTTCCCTTATGTAAATGTCAAGAACTGCTGGTATTTGACTATTCATCTGCTTAGAATAGTAGGCTTGTGCTTTGGCAGACTAAAACAATAAAATAACAAAATTGAGTAATTCTTTTGTTTTTGTGTTTTGCATTTTTATTTGCATTTTAGCCAGCTTTTTCACTGCTGTGACCAAAAGACCTGACAAGAACAATTAGAGAAGTAAAAGTTTTTTTGATGCTCACAGTTTCAGAGGTCTTATTCCATAGATGGTTGACTCCATTTATTGGGACCTGAGATAAGGAAGAACATCCTAGTGGAAGTGTGTGGTAGAGTAAAGAGCTGAGTACATAGCACCAGGAAGCAGGGAGAGAACTCTGCTCAATAAGGATAAAATATAATCCCCAAAGGCATGGCTCAGGGACCCACCTCCTCCAACCACATCCTACTTGCTTACATGTATCACTCAGCTAATCCCTATCAGGGGATTAACTCACTAATTGGGTTAAGGCTGTCATAACCCAATCATTTCACCTATAAAACTTTTTTCATTGTCTCACACGTGAGCTTTTGGGGGACTCCTCACATCTAAATCATAACTGTTTGTTTGTGGTACTGAGGAGTCTAGTAGCTTTCAATAGCCATATGTGTTACATAGCATTTCCATTTTTATTTAAATTTCTGGATTCTAAATATGCTTTTGGAAGAAGGAAAATTCTTCTTTGCCCAATTAAGATCACTTAAATTTCTCCTATTAATTAAACATTGGAGTTTCCCTATAGTACTATTAATTAATCCTTGAAATAGGAAAATCACCATGAAGAAGATGACTTATCATAACCATTTACATAAATATGAGCCTGTGCCATGGTGATCAAGATAGGGAATACATGAAAATTAAACCCCAGTAGGAGGAGAGACAGAGTGCACATTTCCACATACCCCTTAGCACAAACTAATGGGCAATCTACTGATTTTCTTTTTACCTCTTCACTGTTAAGATCTTTAACTTAAATGTGTTAACTTGATTATTTAAACTTTCAAATTTGCTGATTGTGTAAGAAGTAATGAGCTGGATTCTTGAAGAACATTATATCCAAAACACAATACATCAGGGGATGTTTAGGACAAGTATATTGTAGTTTGTGCCCCTCTTTACCTTAAAAACTGGTGCCATACAGGGAGAATCAGCCTAACACAAACCTTATGGGTAGTTTTTGAGGAGCAAATACTTTACAAAGTAGATTGAGTGGAAAATGTTGTTATCCTACCCCTGCTATGTCTTGGGAATCCTGCATAGGTTGTTAGCTCAACATCTCTCATTTTTTACCCTACAGCACCTGTCAGGGAAAGGAGATGATGAGACTACTGGCCCATGCTCATCCACTGAAGCAAGATTTCTGGCTATAGAAAAGACTAGGAAGTGAAAGCATTGCTGTTGGTGGCTCATGTGATTTACCATCAGCAAGCCTACTGCAGATTTGAGGAATAGATGTGGAAGAATGTTAATCTGCAATCTGCTAGGTTAGAGCTATGAGCCAAATTGTGGAGAATAGCACTGATAAGGTTATGATAGAAAGCAACATCAATTATTTCTCACCCTCAGGTTTATACTGGCCAGCAACAGCATCCTTTATGTATTCTACTAAGGATGGAGTGAATTAAACAAAATATTGTTAGTACTTAGGGAAGGTGTCAAAGAGGAGAAAAAAAAGCATATGCCTGAAGATTTCCTGTGAATTTTTAGCCATGGTTAGGTGTTTGGATCATTTTTAGATGTTACGTGCCTGCCAGCTTATGAAGCAGACTAGAATTAGAATTAGTCCTATTGTCTGTATATAATTGGTTCATGAGAAATCTGAGAAGTGTGGACTAATTTTTCCTTTAATATATGTACAGGAAAAATGCTGCATCTATCCCTTCCCTGTTCCACAGTGTGGTTATAAACAGAGGGACCTCAGGGGTCAAGTAGGCAGGTAAAAGAAGAAATTGGGAAGGAAATGTTAAAACTTAGTTGGGAATCAGAAGATCTGGGCTAAGGAGTCTTTAACTATTATAGTCAAAGCAAGGGGGCAAGAAAGAGACATAAAAGGAGTGGCACCTGGGAATCATGTGGAAGAGCTGAAGGCTATTCCATCCTTTGGACTGGAATGATGAAGACAGAGAGGCAAGAGGACAAAAGTAGATACAATAGCTCATCATAGGAATAGCTTTAAGGCCATGCCATTGAGGCATGGAGAGACAAATTTAAAATAGTGAACATGCTCTTTTATTTGGTCTCAATTAATCCAAGAAGTTTTTACTGTGAACAGACTCTGAAAGATTATAGATGAAATGACAAATAATAGATTCTCAAGGTGCTGTTCTCGCTAATAATGCTAACTCACACTTGCATAGTGCTTAATGGCTTTCAGAGTACTTTCCTAAGGCATCGGTTTAAATGATTTTCAACGACTACTTCAGGATGTGTGGGACAGGTATCACTTTACTGACCTTATAGGGAAGGAAATGGATAGAAAGACTTGTCTTATTGGCTATCACCACAATCTGTAAACAGGAGGACAGGCACAGGCACTCAGACCCTGGTTTTCTGATTAGGAATCTAGACTTATTGGAAATCATACCAAAAATATTATATATTACATAATTTCTGAAAGCTAAATATTTTTAATGATATTTTTGGATTTTCAAAATACTGTAAGAGAGGGTGGCTGTTTGGGATTCATTCAGTTAGAATCAGAATCTTGGCCTAGAGAAAGCATTGGCCTAATCAATGTGGTTTCTGGTTTTTCTATGAAGGGGTCAGAAAGAGAACTAAAAGACTTATAGATCAGCCTTGGAAAGTGGTGACGAAATATACAATCACACCAGAGGATGGGGGCAGTAGGGTAAGTTCCTTGCTGCTTTGATCCCTTTGAAACCGCATCCTAGTGTGGAATCGCACTCTGATTCTTGGTCTCTTGGGAACTGAAATCCAAAAATTGAGTAAGCTCTCTTTTAGGAAGTAGAGCACTGGAGTCTCTGTAAAACTTCCGAGCTAACTTCTAAAGTGAGGCACTATGATGTTTTCCAATCATGGCCAGAAGCAAAGCTGAACACTGGGTAACAGGGCAGGGCAGCACTCGCGTCCTAGCTGGGCTATTTACTGAATGTCATTTGATCTTATTAATGCTTGGATTCACTTGTCCATATGAAGGCACTGATGATATGTGCTCCATGGTGTGTTCAGAAGATAAAATGAGTCAAACTTAGTATGAGTATTTGGCCAGTATCTGTCAATTGTTGTTATCAATAGCATCTTTACTGAGAAGACACCCTTTTAGAACATTGTTCTTTACAGACTTCTGAAATCCTTTCCAGAATTTCTAGAACTGCATCACATTGAGTCAAGGACAGACACTTTAGACAAGTTTGTGTGGGGCTGGATGTGATGACTGCCACCAGCGAGGAGAGGGAGGTAGAAGCAGCAGCTGCTCCTGCAGCTGTGGAAGTTGCTGACACAGGACTCAGTTGGGAAAGCACTGAATGGAGCGCAGTAATTTGGTGGAGAAAGGCAAAGAGAAAGCAGAGCAGCATGCCCTGAAGAATGACTCAGAGAGTTTTCCCTACCCAGAACTTTGTTCTGCTGGAGTCCTCTTCAGCAGTTTTGTCATTGTAAAATGGAGGCTTGGATCAGCAAGAGAGAGAAAAGAGTCTCTGATGAACTCCCAGATGGAGGTGCTTTGTTTAAAAAAAAAAAAAAAAGAAAAGAAAGAAAGAAAAGGAAAGAGAACTAGAGGTATACTTGCATACAGAAGAGAGACAAAAAGAGTGGATGGACATCTGGAGAGAACAGAGGCTGTTATGTGATTGCAGAGGGAGGCAGCGCCACTTGGTAGTTCTCTGGGGGATCTTGAGAAGATTTCATTTTGTCTTGTTCCTCCTTTGAGGAAGAAGGTGGAATTTATCCTGAATAGTACAAAAAAACAAAAAAAAACACATCCTTCAACATTGAAGCTCATTTCTACAAGATAACAAAGGATCTGCAACTGATTTGTGAACAGTTCTCACTGTTCTCCGGGTATTGTGAATAAATGGTGGAGGTAAAAAAGAAATATTTAGAGAACTAAGTGCTAAAAATTTTCATACTTTTTTCTCTAAACTGCTTTATTGATATGTAATATACATAAGATGAAATTTGCCATTTAATTTTCTAATTTCCAGAGTTTATCAAGTATGGAGAGCAACAGAAACTCTACTTTAGTCACAAAATAGAACCTTCCCATGGCAACAAAAGTGTCCCCTGACTACCTTGGCTGTCAAGCCACTCTTCCTATACCAGGTACCTGGGTGGTAATGGTGACCTGTTTTTACTACTGTAATTTAACAGTTTCTAGAATTTCATATACATGGTATCATGCAGGACAGTGTCTTATTTTGAGATTTCTCTCTTCTGTTTCCCATATCAGTAATTTCTTTATATTATTGAATAAGACTTTTTTATGAATATAGTACAATGTTTTTAATCTCTTGACTGTATTCTGAACATTTGTGTTGTTTTCAATTTTTTTTCCCATCAGGATTAAATCCTCTATGAACTACTGTAAGTTTTGGTCTATGTATGTGTTTTAGTTTCTTTGGGTCAGTATCTAGAAATGAATTTTGTGGATTTTATTTCACTTAGCATGGTAGTCTCCAGATCCACTCATTTACAGGTAAAAGTCATAAAGTCATTCTTTTTTGGGGGGTAGGAATTGGGGATTGAACTCAGGGGCACTCGACCACTGAGCCACCTCCCCAGGCCTATTGTAATCTACTTAGAGATAGGGTCTCCTTGAGTTGCTTATCGCCTCACTTTTGCTGAGGCTGGCTTTGAACTTGCAATCCTCCTGCCCCAGTCTCCTGAGCCATTGAGATTACAGATGTGAGCCACCACTCCCAGCAAATCAATCTTCTTTATGTTAAAATTGACTCTACTCTCATGTATAACTAAAAAAAAAAATAACAAATAGAAAAATCTGGAAATAAGATTGTAGATCATCAGGAAATGTTCATAAGAATTATGATTTTTTTTTTTTTTTTGCAAAATGGATGTATGGCTGGGCATGGTGGCACATGCCTATAATTCTAAGTGCTCAGGATTTTTTTGAAGTGGGAGGATCATGAGTTCAAAACCAGCCTCAGCAATTTAGCAAGACCCTGTCTCTGGATTCTATCTCTTGCACCAAAAAAAAAAAAAAAAAAAAAAAATAGTCTCTACCAATAAACTTAATGAAGTTCAATTTATCAGTTATTATTTTATGTTTCATGATTTTACTATCCTAGCTATGAAATATTGTCCTATCCCCAGGTCACAAAGATTTACTCATACTTTCTTCTGTGAATTTGATAGCCTTTAACTCTAGCTTTCATGTTTAGATCTACTTTGAATTACTTTTTGTACATTGTGTAAGAATAGAGCCATAGTTTATTTACTTATTTAAATATAAATATTCAATTGTTGCAACATTATTTGTGGAAAATACAATTATTTTCACAATGAAACAACTTGACTCCTATCTTGAAAATAAATTGATAATGTATGTTGTCTATTTCTAGATGGCATTTTCTCTATTGCTCACTTACATGTCTGAATTTATGAAAATACCATGCTTCCTCCATTACTGTGATTTATACTAAACTTAAAATCAATTTTATATGTTTTCCAATTTTGTTCTTCTTTGCAAAATTGTTTTGATTTTTTTAGGTCCTATGTATTTCTACATATACTTAAAAATGTGCTGATAAGTTTCTTCAAATAATATACTAGAATTTTATCTGACATTTTTTGGGGGTTTTTAGGTAATGCTGGGGAAATTATATTATTATTGAATCTTTTATTTTGGTCCTCTTAAATTTCAGCGATTTTTTGTAGTCCAAAGCACGTTTATCTTGCACACATCTAATTAAATTTATCTCTAAATATTTCATCTTTTATGCTATTACAAATGGTATGGTTTTTAAAATAATTTGCACTCATAGGTATATAATATTTAATTAATATACTAATTTTACCTCTGAAAATTTTATGTATTCACATATTCTATAAGTTTGGGAGATTCTTAATTAAGTTTGTCTACATTTATCTGAGACAAGATAATTTTACTTCTTTCTTTCCCATCTCTACTTATCTATTTCTATCTCTTGTGATTTTTGTATTGGCTAGGATTTTATAATACAATATTAGAAAGAAGTTTTCTTATTACCAATTGTAGGAAAAACAGCATTCAGTTTTATAGTATTAAGAATGTTTCTAATTGTTAAGTATTTTATTGATGTTCATTACTTGATGCTATTATGATGATAAGTTTTTTTATAAAGAAGGATACAACTGTTGAAAACATAATATAATTTTTTTACTTTTCAATTTGAAGAATACACTGATTTTTAAATAGTTAAGCAACTTGGCATTTGTAGAATATACTTCCCTTTGTCAAGTATTGTTCATATTAATTGCTAAATTATATTTGCTAATTTTGTTAAAAAATTTTTCATTCTTTGGTAATGAGAAACTTTAGTCTGTAGTGTTATTTTGTATCTTATTTTTGTTTTCCTGTTGTTGAAATCAAGATGATTCCAGCTTCATAAATATGTTGGGAAATAACCTGTTCTCTTTTCTAGAAGCATTTGTATAGAATTAACATTTTATCTACCTTCAAAGTTTTGTAATGAAACCATCTGGAACTGGAGTTTTCTTTGTGGCATAGTTTTGTACTATATATTTATTATATTTTAATATTATCTTACTACTTTTATCTTATTACTATATCATACATATTATCATAGTTTGTGATCTTCTTATTCATTTATTCTATTGTGATTTTATTGACATGTTGTTTTTCAATATTTTTTTCTTATTTTTATCATGTCTATGGGATCTATAATGATGTCCCCTTTTTATTCTTCATTTTCATAATTTAAATCTTTTGACATTTTCACCTGATAAGTCTGACTAGAAATGTATTATATTGATCTTAAATAAGAACTGGGTTTTAGTTACATGCATTTTCTCTTTTTTTGTTGTTGTAGTTGTTGTTTTTATTTCTTTAATTTTGCTATCATGGTTGTGATTTCTTTCCTTATACTTACTTTGTATTTATATTACTCCTACTTTTCTATTTTAAAGCAGAAGCATAAATCATTTACTTAAGATATTTCTTTTTAAATTTTATACTTTTAATGCTATAAATTTATTTCTTAGATGCAATACAATTCCTGATTTAGTTCCATTTTGTTCAAAAAACACATTTAAGATTATTTCCATTCTTTCAAATATATTGAAACTTGTCTTTTGGCTAGAATGTGGCCTATATTGGTGAATTTCCCGTGTGCCCTTGAAAAGCAGGTGTATTCTCCTGTCATGGTTCTTTTAATGTCAGTTCAACTGGACAAGAGTGATGACCAAGCATTCCACACCTCAGTAATGTTTTCATGTATTTTCTCTAACTCCAGAAAGGAGAGTTGTGAACTTGATATTTCTCTTTTCCATTTTATTATTACTATTTGTCTTTGTCTCAGGTACTTTGAAGTTCTATTCGGCACATGTGCCTTTAGAATTGTAATCACTTATTGATAAAATGGCATTCTATCTTCCATGAATAACTGCCTATTTGACTACCTATTTCTATAAGTTTTAATGTTCCAGATTGCAATAAAAATGGAATTGAACAGTATATGACCTTTTGTTACCAGTTATACTGGCAAATTGTTCCTTTTCTTGCTAAATAATATTTCTTTATTTTGAGCAGTAGTCCTTTGTTTTATTCATTCTCCCGCTGTTGGAGATTTGGGATTTTCTAATTTAGCTATATGAACTGAGCTCCGTAAGTATTCACATATAAGACATTTTATGAACTTGTGTTTTCATAAAGTTCTAGGCCTTAGTAGGTAAGCAGTAGGAGTGTTGGCAGGACATAGAAGAATAAAAATGGCCAGAAAATTTGAAAGCATGGCATAAGTTAGCCAAAGACTGTTTCGGTGCCTCTGATCCCACGTAGAATAAGTTCTACCTTCTGTGAACACAATCCAAGAGTGTCTGGCTTAACTAAAAATATAGTATAATAAACCAATAATCAGCAACCAAGATTTTGGAAGAGCTAAATAAAGAATTGCCAGATAGTTGTCAAGGAATATCAATGCCTCAAACCATTTGAAGAATGGACTTAGTATAAAATATTTAGGGCATGCCTGTTGTTTCATCAAACTTTTAAGAAATTACTGCCATAGTCATACCAATGCCATTTTTTTAACTCCAAGAACTGAATATTGCAAAGATTGCCAAATCTAAGTCAGATATCTCTGCCATATATTGTAGCAAAATGGAATCCCCGCAGAGTTTACTTCCTCAAGCTGTTCATTTCTGTTTTAATGCCTATTTAAGCATGTTGGGTAGAGCCCAGATTAACTGTCTGTTCTTTAACTGCAAAGGAGGCTGGTGAGATAATTTTGTGTCCAGGTTCTATTTAAGAGAAAGAGAAATTTCAATATTGAATTTCCCCAATACATTAATGTTTCATAAAATATTTAGATCAGTTAGCCAATATGGAAAAGATGTACTATTCTTTGATACTTCTTGTTTAAAAAAACATATGGACTCAAAAGTAGAGTACAATGCTTGTGGCAAAAGGAAGAGGAAAAGGTACAGAGCGTAAGTAGCCTTACATATGACTTTAAATGCATTAGATTTGATGGACATAAATCAAAGGAAAAAGGACCATGAAACAGGAATTGAAGATAGGGATTGGGTTTGATTATTGCTGTTGTTGATTTTGTTTTGTTTTGTTTTTACCATTATATTCTTAACTAAATAAACTATGGACCTAGTACATAATAACTACTCATTTAATAATTTTTTTTTCAAAATGAACAAACTATATTGGTACATTGAAAGGAGAATACAACTAATTGCAACTTCTGATGATGAAAAAAGTACTGCAGTTGGAACCTTTTATTCTATAAAGGAGCTCCTACTTGTAAAATGAGTTCTATTTAAATAAAAAGGTTTCTCAGTCAAGTGATATTTAAAATGTGTTTTAATTTAAAACTGTTGTTTTCACGTAACATTTCCTGGTACGTAGATTTGCTTGCGAAGAGCGGTTTATACTTTATCTTATTACCACTACCACTGGGGCACGTTACAGTTGATTTGCCATATGAATATTAGAAAGCTAACAGTCATAGATGCTTGAGAGAAACACATGATTTAGCTGCTAATCAAGCTTGGCAGAAAGGTGGGATGAAGTTAAAAAGTAGAAAGGAAAATTGAAGATCATTGAAAAGGTTGATAATGACTAAAACGGTATACATTTATATTTCTTTAATTGCATTTCTTGCATATGCTATTTGGGGTTTTTGGTTGAGTTAAGCATCAATTTGCCCTGCTTTGATGTCTCATGAAGTGAACCTGCTATGGGTTGTATGGCTAATTGACAGCCCCTACCTGCTGGACTTTCGGATCCACCAGCAATCATAGACACTTTTACCAACATGTTCCCAGCCAATCACTAAGCATTGCTTCGGGAAAGGAATCAGGCTATTCCTGCCCATGTAGAATTCCTCTAACAAGAAATTTTGGCTTGAGGATTTCCTGTCACCCAGGCATTGTGGTGGCCCTTCCTTCATGATACTGTCTTCCTTCTCTTTCATGTACAGGTGTCAGACCTCCATCAGACCTGTCAAACTGGAACTCTCTTCCAATTTAATCCTTCTTCTCTTCCATTTTACCTTTTTAAGACATTGTTTGCTTCAATACGTCTCTTGCTTGCCTCATCCTGTCTTGTTGCCTATCATCTACATCTCAGAACACATAAAATAGTACAGCTACATTAACAAGCACCCAATCTAAAAAGTACACAGTAAAAACAATTGCAGGTAACCTGAAGATGGCAGATTAGAGGAAGGGAGCATGTTCCAGATGCTCCACAGCTGTAGGTTCAAGCAGCACAAGTGTTGCTTTTCTTCGAGGCAAATGACTGAGGAAATTCATGCAAATTTGACATTGGACAGTAAAATTCTCATAAATACACAAAAAATCAGAAGCTTTGAACCTAGAACAACAAATAACACTTCAGAGTACCTAGAAAAACAAAAAAACACGTTATTTGCCTGTGGCTGAGGTCTCTCAGTACTGCCAGTTCACTGCAGAGGGGAGGGCTCACATAGGCAGAGCGAAAAGCACTGCAAATAAATTTGCTTTGGGAGAACCTGCAGAATGAAAAGGGAGACTGATCTTAACTGACCCAGAGATGGCAGGGAAAGCTGATGATTGAAAAGTGCTCAGAATCTCTCAGTGGGTAAGTGGAGCCATTTGCAAAGGGTCCAGGCAGCATCTTGCAGTAGCAGAAGCTCATTCATAAAATGCTTTGCCAGCAACTACCAGCAAACACCTGCTCTGTGGTCAAGAATGTCCCTGGTCCAGCATGAGTCAAACAGCCCGAGAGAGAGGACTGTGCTCAAGGGAAGCCAGGCTGGGGATTGAGGGGAGAGAGGCTTGTGTACCCATTGTCTCTGGTGGCCCTGATACCCACCTGGGGAAAGGCAAGAAACTGGTCAGACAGGTGCATCTGCCCTCCAGGTATGATCCTGGGAAGTTCACATATATTGGGGAGAAATGTGTGAGACCTGAAGAGGGTTAGATCCCTCACTCTACTAGTGGAGTTTTCAGGGGGTTTCTGAGATTCAGACATCCAGTAGAGATTAGCATCTGCATATCAATAGGGTGTGTGGATCTAGTCTCTCTTGAGTAAATACCTACTGACAAACTTTCAGAGATAGTTAGAGCTATGCCTCAGCCCCAGGGATTTCCCAATTATAACTCTGCTCCAGCCTCATTCTGGGTGTACATTGACCCAATCTGTCCAGATCATTACAGTTTGTCCTCTCCTCTACATTGAGAAAGCTAGAAGTTCCTACAACCAGGGTCAGTTCCAGGTTGTGCCAGCTGGCAGCTTGGAGGAAAACACAAAGAAGTCAGATTTAAAACCCCTACCCCAGCCCTTGATCCAAGATTTACATAACCCAAAAGAAGAAGTGCAAAGAAGGCAATAGCATAGTCAGTGAACATCCATCATTGTCCACAGGTTGGACTACTTCAGCAGAAACAAGCTCTTCATTTTTTTCATTAATAAAGTTTTTTTCCTATTTTAATTTTTTTTTCCTTCCTTCCTTCCTTTACACTTTGTCCACCGTGTGTGTGTGTGTGTGTGTGTGTGTGTGTGTGTATGCTCTTTCTAGACTGGTTGACTTCAAAGTATATATGTGTGTATGTGTGTATATATGTATATATAGAATATGTATAGAATATATGTGTATATACATACATATGTATATTTATAAAATGTTTCTTTCATTTAAATTATATTTTTCTTCACCCACTTATTATTTAGACTTATTTTGAATTTGGAGCGGTAGAATGCTTTGAAGGTTTGTTTGGGTTTGATTTCTTATTTGTTTTTACCTTTGCTTTTGTTCCTTTTTTATTCCATCTTCACTTCATTCCTCCTCCAACACCAAAACTCTCTTGTTCTCCTTTCCTTCCTTTCTCCCTCTTTCTTCATTTTATTACCTTATTTTTTAGTTCTTCTTTATAGTCATCACCTAATATATTTTCCCCAGTTCTTCTCTATTGATTTTTTAAATATTTCAAAATCTCTCTTGCCTTCCTGTACTTAAAGAATTTTACTACCACTTGAACTATTTATATAATTCCTGTCCCTCCCCACCATTCATATTTTTGTGGTTATTATTAGGGTGGATGGTGTAGTTACCACCTGATGTATAATGCCATTTCTAGTCTGTGGATGTTTATTGTTCTTGTTGATGTTAAATGCTGACCCAACCATTCCTCTTTATGTGGCCATTAGTGTTATAGATGTAATATTAGACACAAGGCATTAATTTTTTAGGCTCTGTATCAGTCATTACAATTATAAATGTCCTGTCTTCACATATTGGGAAAGTTAATATTGTAAAAATGTTTATACTGCTCATAGCAATCTATGTATTCAATGCAATCCATATCAAAATTTTGATTGCATTTTTGACAAATACTTTTCTGAAATATTTCCATTTCAGACATAGAAGAACCAATTTTAAAATTCATCTGGAACCCAATATAGCCAAATTAATCTTGACTAAAAGACTCCAAGTAGTCAAAGCAATCTATAACAAAAAGAACAAAGCTAAAAACATCATAATTTCTAATGTCAAAATATACTACCAATTTATAATAACCAAACAACATAGTACTGGCCTAAAAATGGACATGAAAAACAAACAAACAAACAAACAAAAAAATAGAATAGAGAGCTGATAAGTGAATTTCTGTACCTAAAGTCAATCAATCTTCAACAACAGTGCTAAGATTACATAATGGAGAAAGAATAACTGGATATCAGTATGCAGGAATGGCTATGCATAGTCTTTATCAGATGATTCTGTGAGCTAGATTTATTTTAAGAATACAGAGTAAGGATTGATCTGAATAGCCTAGGCCAGGATTGAGAAACTAACTGAAAACTGAGGGCTCAAGTGGGCCAACAGATAAAAGGGAATATATAGAAACTTTTTGTATTTATTTTCGATTTCTCTATAATATTACAACTGCTTTAAAAATAAATTTTGTTAATTTAAAAGAAAAAAGATCATGATTATGGATATCCTTAGAAAGAAGCAGGTCAATTAGCAAGACAGAACCCATGCTCTGTTGGTCCCTTTAATGAGCTTTCACATATTGTCACCTGCCCTGAAGAAATTAGAATGTCTCTTAAAAATGGGCCTTCAGTGAATGAAGCACACTGATTGTTGCAGATTTTGCAGAATGACGGTTCCTTCAAACTTGGATATGAAGACTGGGTACAAATATTGAGAGTCCAAGAATGCTAGACCAGGGAGGAAATATTTTTTTTTCTTTTTTTCTGTTCACAGTGGAAAGTCAAATAATTTAGCCAGAGAATGATTTCTAACTATCAACAACAATCAAAAAATAAAAAAGTACTAGAATCAAGTCCAAAAGTGTAAAGCATTTTCAAATAGCTTTTACATTTTTTATATAAAAGCTGGTAGGAAAAACAATAGAAGAAAAGATGGGTCTTGAAATAAATTTAGATGTCTCTGGATCATAATTTTCTTTAAATTTTTGACTATGGGATGGACCAAGAGTCAATATAACCATTTCAAATTATAAAGGAGGACTGGATGTGTTAGTCTGAAGCTGTCTAGAGTGGTATTTTTCTCTACTGAAAACCAAACTTCTTATTTAAAAAGAAATATGCAAAGATTTCATGTTTCAGTTCTGTGATAAGTCTTCTGTCTACAGGTGTTGGAAGCTGTCATTAAACCTTAGCTTTAGTGACTATTAAGTAGGTAAGGGTTGTTCTGACACTGTCAGGAGAGACAGGAAGACTTTTTCATAGACTTTGGTCCTCTTGGCCCTACTCACACAGACTGACATTGAATTTCTGAGGGATAACTTAGACCCAGAGAAGAACAATGCTATAGCTGTTGGTGCTGGTTCTTGTCTTGTTTCTGTAAACGTGGCTAAAGGGTGAGGTAAAATTCACCAGTGGAAGACAGAAAGGCAGTGCAAAATTTTTTTGGAAAGGGGCACATGGGAGAACCTCTCAAGGATGAATTTATTATAACAATCAAATTTATGGGTGTCAGGAAAGGCCCACAAGGGGAATATGTAGGGAGAACATTGATAATAAAACTCATTAGACTGTCTGTGAAGAATGTCTGAGAAGGAATTCAAATTGTAAGTATGTGTCCCTATGCTATTGGCTTCAGGTGTGGCGCAATATGCAAGACTTTTGGGGAGTTACCAAAGGAAATAACAAGACAACTTTGGGAAGGAAACTGCTGTATGTAAACCCAGGATTGAGAAGATGCTCATGCAGTTTTGGGATTAAAATTAAGAATGTGTTTCATCATATCCGGTATGAGGCAGTCTCTATATAGCAGGTTCCTTTAGCTCAATACCTAAACCCACATCTATTATCTAAGGGACTCATAAACCCTTGCCAGTCACAAGCTTGCAAAATACCTCAGGACTTAAACATCTCCATTAATGGTGCATTTTACTGATGAGAGAATTAGTCACACAGAGGAGATGGAAGCTGGAGCAAGAAAAGCATATTAGCCAATACCAGGATATGATTATCATTTTTCTAGTCTTCTTGGACATTTTTAATGACAGAACAGTAAGAAAGGGAACAATAATTTTGTGGTGATAATGAAATCTTCAGTGTTTTCAGTTTTATAATTGCTCTTGTCTCTGCCTTAACCTTTTGTTTACCTCACTTTCTTTTCTCATCATCTATTTCTCTGTTTTTTGCTCCTATTTTCAAATCTATTTTCTTGAATTATTTCTTGGAATTCCTACATCCTACCTACATTCTACCTCTGACTTTACTTGCTTATTTCTCAGTGCATCTTCCCTTCCAGTTAGGGAATGTTTATTGTATTTGAAAATATCAATAATAATAAACAGAAAGTGGAAATTCAAATCCAGGGCCATATATTTTTCCCATATTAATTGGCTTCACTTAATATGATTCTGTTTTCTTAGGATCTTAGTTGCACCTGCTCTAAAATATGGTAATTGTTCTTATAACAATTCCTTTAAGCAAACTACTGGAGGCAACTTGCCAGAAACTTACCTTAAATCGTTTGAATAAAGAATGCAAATGAAAAGAAATCCTGGGCACTTTCACTTTCAAACCTGGTACAACATCAAATTTGTGTGTGCTAGTAATTATAACCAATGTTTATAGTGTGTCAGGTCTCTATCAAGCCAAGCATTTTAAGTTTTTTTTGTTGTTGTTGTTGTTGTTTGTTTGTTTGTTTTTTATGCATTTTCTTTTCTTAGAACTGGTAGACAGAATTCCAAAGGTGTGCCTCTAACATTCCCAAACAAACATTAATGTAGGTACTACTGGAAGGTGTTTGGAGATGGAATTGAGGTTGCTAATTAGCTGACAACAAGAAGATTATCCTGGACTATGTTGCTAGATAGAGTACAATTGCATAGGTCTTAAAAGCAGAAGAGAAAGGTAAAAATAGAGAAATGCAGCCAATCAGGAAAACAGGACACATGAAGCATGAGAGGCCAGAGAGATTCAAAGTGTGAGGATTCTATTTACTGTTGCTTGATCTGAAGACCAAAGAAGGGAGCCAGCTAAGGAATGCAGGCAGCCTCTATAAGCTTAAAATGACATCCAACCAAGAAAACAAAGGACATGGGGACTTCCACCTTACAACCCCATGGAGCTGCATTCTGCCAACAGTCTGAGTGGGCTTATAAGGAAGGGATTTATCCCCAAAGAGTTAGGAAAAGAATGTAACCTGCATCTGGGAAACAGCTATGACACTTTGTGCCTAGATTTCTGACCAAAAGAAGCTGTGAAATAATAAAGTTGTGTTGTTTGAATTAATAAATAATAATAAAGTTGTGTTGTTTGAATTAATAAATAATAATAAAGTTGTGTTGTTTTGGGATGATTTCTTACAAAAGCAAGACAAAATGAGGGGGTTTAGGCATGCAGAACATTTTTGTTTAACACTTATTATATCCAACTATTTGTGTTAGACCAGGGAGGACAACAAAGGGACAGAGACAACTTGGCACTTTATGTGCTTTTATTCTAATGGGAATTATATACATGTATGTACATATATGTTCATGAACACACATATACTTAGCTTATATAGAAATAAGATATGAAAGAAGTAACTCAAGCAATTGTCCTTTATAGATGACTAGTGTGGGCCCTCAAAAGACTGCCCTACATGGTGTTGTGTACATTTTTACAAAAAAAAATTGGCACTTGTGGTAAATTTCTTGTTATGTCTAAGATGTCTTAACTTTGTAAATGTATGCACATATTTTAAAATGTCCATGAAAGATCAGAAAAGGGTAAGCTCTTTTTTTATTTCCCAAAGAGCAAGCCACACTGAGATTTCCTGGTCAAGCAGAATATTAAAGGGCTGAGTTTGGCTTTCATTAGGGCATTTGTAAAGGGATTAAATGTAAGGTTATATTTCACTATTAAATACTGAATTCCTTTCTGCCTATAGTAACCTATTTTGGAATTCTGGAATAAACCAACTCAAAATCATTTTTGTTGTAGATTAAGGTGTACATATATACACACTCATTCAATTTTCATACTTCTGATGAATTTTTATTTTTAGTTAAATTCTTTCCTCAGACAAAGAAGAATAAATGTCTGCTCTCTGCCTACTCTTCCTTTTTCCAAATGAAAAACAAAAGGAATGGTCTAGATTTCTATTCTAGACTGACTGTGTGTGTGTGTGTGTGTGTGTGTGTGTGTGCGCGCGCGTACACCCACATGCACATAAGAGTATTCTGCCCCTAATTTTATCCTAAAGAAAAGGGATTCATAGTGTAATTGCTGTTTCTTTGGTGGAGTGAGATGAAGCAGGAAATGGAAAAGAAGAGTTATGACTGTGGAAGTTGGGGATGTGGTTGTGAATGGTCACCAGCACTCCTGTACCTTTATCACCCTGGGTCAAACCTGGTTCATGTGTCCCCACCCTGAGGAACTTCAGATTATCTAAAATCCTTTTGAATTAGACTTCTTTTGTCCCTAGGCCCATCTTACTCATTAGCAGAATCTTTGGAACGATATCCCACTCTCCTTACTCTTCATTCTTCTTGAACATGAGGAAGAATGAAGACATGGAGGTATTGCAAAGCACAGTGTAAAAATTCTCCAAATTTACACTGGGAATCTCACATTCTGTGGATCCTTTCCTCACTTAACCATTGTATGTAAAGTTGAATCTAGATAAGCACTTTGAGATATTGTAGATTCTGATAAAACTAAATACAAGAAAATAAAGCATAAGAAGTACATGATATGAAACATGGAAAATTTTCAAAAGTATTCTAAATATCTTTAGTTTTCAGCCTGAAAATAGAACCATATCTTGTAGTATATGCTAATTGTTTAATTTGGGTTTTTTTGTGTATGATCCCTAAGATTCATAGTAAATTTTCCATAGGTGTTATATTCTGATTTTTATATCTTTGTACCTAACATAGTATGCTCCGTGAAGGTTCTTATTAATTTGCTTGTTAACTTGACTTAATCAAGAGTGCATCTTTTGAATATAAGAGAGTCTTTCTAAAATTGAAGTTTTCAGTATGACTTTCACAAAATCTTAGGTGGTTCATCAATGGACCCTAAGTGCTCAATGAATATACCATTGATTTTATGAAAAATTGTGCCTCAGCAAATATGCATGTCTTTTGGAGAGAGAAGGTCAGTAGTTTTCTTCACCTCCAGAAATGAACCTCTTCCTTCAAAAACTATACCATTTTCTTGCCTGATATCTGTTAGTCTCACTCTTCCGAAGTAAATTTCATTGGGCAAACTTTCATCAACTTTATTTTTCTTCAAATTATCTCTTCCCAGCAGCTTCTTGCATTCTATATCTACTAACCTCTACTGCCTTTGCAAGCAATGTGAGCTTCATGTACTTCAGTATTTCAATGCCCTGAATCAGATAGAATACTCTGGAAAGGATCATCACATGATTCGGAACATGCAAAAATGAACATCTCAAAACATAAATCTCTCAACCAACCATCAGCACTTGAGTTTTTAAACTTCAGCATCAATCTCTGTGTGTGGTTTGGGGTAAAGTTGATAGTATTGATTAAAATGAAGATGTGTTATATAGCTAGGATGAACTTAACTCACTATAAACAATGGCTCATTACCTTTGATTAATTTATTGGGTTCATTACTATGCATAGATAAGTTTTTAAAAAATTAATTCCAGTGTAATTACATATGCACAAATCTTAGGTGGAGAGTCCCACTAATTATTACATTTATATGCACCAATTTAGTCACAACTATTAAAGATGAAGAACATTTCCAAATTCCAGGAAGCTTCTTCATGTCCCTCCCAGTCAGGACTCACTGTGAAGTTAACCACTGTTCTTATTTCAATAATGGAAAGTTACTTTTGCCTCAGAAGATGTTTAAGTTTAAATTAGGGTAAGGTAATTAAGATAAATGAGGAAGGCAGGATTGGGAAGTGTTTCTGGGTACTCAGGTGTGAATCTTGGAAGGAAAAAGAAGAAATAAATGACAATTATTGCCTACTTACCCACTCCAGAGTGCTATGGCTCAATTAACAATGGAGGAAACATTTTATAAGGAGGACATAGTGTGCCACTGAAAGGTACAAGATATCTCCATCTTGCAAACAAATTGTACTCCACCAAAGCTCATTTATAAACTCATCATTAAGAACTTAGAACATACTTTCCCACAGAAGCAACATCATAAATGTCATAAATGATGGTTATGATCCCAGGTTACTCATATAAGCCTATATTAAGCACAGTGTATATGAAACATTGCACATTTAGAATGAAAAATAGGTTCAAATCTACAACACATGTAATTAAGCAAAACAGAAAAAAATGAATAATTATTCCTATTTATCTTGATGTTGGTACTTTAGAAAAGTCAGATTTAATTAGAGAAGATACATGATACTAACTTATTAGGGGTTCAAAAGGATCTTAGCGACATTTTCAAGTAGCTTAGATGGTGTTTTCTTTCGTTATTTTTCTAATTTTACTCTGAAAATAATATTAGTTCTCTTTATCAGATACCTCTCAGTCACTAATCCTAGGCCTGTATTCATTAGTGATTTATGACCATAACAAGGGGGCCGAGGCTGAGATGTGGCCTTGAAAGATAAGGGACAGTGCTGCTCTGATGGCTGACCTAGGCTATGAGACTCCATAAGGATACTGCTGAAGGCACTCTCAGTGGCAGGGCAGACTGCTCCCAGGGCTCTCGCTGTGTCTCTTCCACTAGCTGTAGCCTCACAGTGAAGTTTCCTCCAGTATGATCATTTTGTGTTTCATCTCGTCTTAATCTACTTCTTAAAAAAAGAGATCTTTATTTTGGAATTATGATAGGACTGGGAGGTCAACATGAGAACAACTAGAGAGTAAAGAAACAGATTTATAAATTCTACAGGGGGGGGGGTGGGTGGGAACTAAACTAAAAAAAACACCAGTTTAAAGAATCCTTGGGTCAATCCAACACCATTCTAAGTGGAGAAAAATTGGAAGCATTCCCTCTAAAAACTGCAATAGGACAGGGATGCCCTCTTTCATCACTTATATTCACCATAGTCCTGGAAACTCTAACCAGAGCAATTAAACAAGAGAAAGAAATTAAAGGGATACAAAAGGGAAAAGAAGAACTCGAACTATCCTTATTTGCTAACAACATGATTCTACATTTAGAAGAACCAAAAAACTCTACCCAGACAACTTCTAGAACTCATGAATGAATTCAGCAAATTAGCAGGATATAATATTTACACCCATAAATCAATTGTGTTCCTATACATTAGTGATGAGTCAACTGAAAGAGAAATTAGGACTATCCCATTCCCAATAGCCTCAAAGAAAATCAAGATATTTTGGAATCAACCTAACAAAAGAAGTGAAAGACATCTACAATGAAAACTACAGAACACTAAAGAAAGAAATTAAATAAAATCTTAGAAGATGGAAAGATCTCCCATGTTCTTAGATAGGCAGAATTAAGATTGTCAAAATGTCCATACTACCAAAAGCACTAAAAGATTTAATGTGCTGGGTGCAATAGCACATGTCTGTAATCCCAGTGGCCTGGGAGGCAGAGGCAAGAGGACCACAAATTCAAAACCAGCCTCAGCAAAAGCAAGGCACTAAAAAACTCAGTGAGACACTGTATGTAAATAAAATATAAAATAGGGCTTGGGATGTGGCACAGTGGTTGAGTGCTCCTGAGTTCAATCCCCTGTACCCCTCCCCCCACCAAAAAAAAAAGATTTAATGCAATTCCTATTAATGTTCCAATTATGTTCTTCATAGAAATAGATAAAACAGTCATGAAATTCACTTGGAAAAATAAGAGGCCCAGAATAGACAAAGCAATCTTCAGCAAGAAAAGTGACATAGGAGGCATCACAATACCAGATTTTAAGTTGTGCTACAAAGCTATAGTAACAAAAATTGCATGGGGTTGGAACAAAAGCAGACATGAAGACCAATGTTACAGAATAGAAGACACAGAGACAAACCCACATGAATACAGTTATCTTATACTAGAAAAAGGTGCTGTTAACATCTATTGGATAAAACATAGCCTCTTCAACAAATTGTTTTTTTTTTAAATAAAGACAGTTTATTGCCTCATTTAGTTGTTTTTTAAAACTCATTATTTCACAAAGAATCTGAAATGGCTTACAACAAAATGCATATGCAAAAATGGTAAGAAGATGAAGAAAATTTCAATAAACTTGTTGACTAAATGTAAGGGAAAAATCAGAGGCAAAATTAAGTAAAGATGTGTAGGTAATTATGCCTCAGAGTCGGTTCTCAAATTACTATAGGTAAGAACTTACACTTTTTAAAAAAAAAATTTTTATTATTAGTTGTTCAAATCATTACATAGCTCTTGACATATCATATTTCATACATTTGATTCAAGGGGGCTAGAAAAACTGAAAATCCATATGTAATAAAATGAAATTAGGCCTTTATCTCTCACTCTACATAAAACTCAACTCTAAGTGGATCAAGTACTTAGGCATTATAACAGAGACCCTGCACCTGCGAAAAGAAAAAGTAGGCCTAAATCTCCATAATGTCAGTTTAGGAACTGAATTCCTCAACAAGATTTCTAAAGTACAAGAAATAAAATTAAAAAAAAATGATAAATGGGATTGTATCAAATGAAAAAGTTTCTTCACAGCAAAGGAATCAATCATGAACACGAAGAGAGATCCTACAGATTGGGAGAAAATCTTTGCCACCTTCACCTCAGATAAAGCATTATCTCCAGGATATATACAGAATTCAAAAAACTGAACACCAAACAAAACAAAACAAAACCAAATAACCAAATCAATAAATGGGCAAAGGGACTGAACAGACACTTCACAGAAGGAGAAATATGAATGGTAAAAAAATCTATGAAAAAATATTCACCATCTCTAGCAGAGAAATACAAATTAAAACTACATTGAGATTTCATTTCACTCCAGTCAGAATGGCAATTATGAAGACTACAAGTAATAATAAATGTTGGCAAGGATATTAGGGAAAAAGGTACACTCATACATTGCTGGTGGGACTGCAAATTGGTGTAACCACTATGGAAAGCAGTATGGAGATTCCTCAGAAAACTTGGAATGGAATCACCATTTGACCCAGTTATCCCACTTCTCAGCATACTGTAGTGACCCAACCATGTCAATTTCTGTCTTAGTCAGCTTTTTCATTGCTGCAACTGAGAGATCCAACTAGAGCAACTGTAGAGGAGAAACGTTTATTTGAATGCTCACACTTTCAGAGATCTTATTACATAGAAGCCTGGCTCCCTTCATTGGGGCGTTGGGGCTCAAGGTGAGGCCAAACATCATGGCAGGAGAGTGTGGCAGAGGGAAGCAGCTCACATTGTGATCAAGAAGCAAAGAGAGAGGTCTTCACTAGCCAGATACAAATATATACCCCAAAGGCATATTCCCAATTCCCACCTCCTCCAGCCACACCCTATCACTTAGATGCCACTCAGTTAATCCCTATGAAGGGATTAATTCACTGATTGGTTTAAGGCTATGACCCAATCATTTCTCTTCCAAGCCTTTTTGCATTGTCTCACACATGAGCTTTTGGCGGACACCTTATATCCAAACCATAACAATGTGCATAGCAGCTCAATTCACAATAGCTAAGCAATGGGACCAATGTAGGTGCCCTTGAATAGATGACTGGATAAAGAAAATAGTACATTTACACAATGGAATATTACTCAGCTGTAAAGAAGAATGAAAGTATGGCATTCATTGGTAAATGGATAGAACTGAGGAGGGTAATAAGCCAATCCCCCAAATCCAAAGGAGGAATGTTCTCTCTGATATACAGATGCTGACTTACAATAGGCAGGTGTGGGGCGAGAGAGAAGTGGAGGTTCAACGAACTGCATGGGGAAAATTGGGGAATGGGAGGGAAGATGGGAATGGAAAAGACAGTAGAATGTATCGGACATAACTTTCCCATATTCATATATGAATATACAACCAGAGTAACTCCACATCATGTACAATCAGAAGAATGGGAAGTTATACTTCATGTATGTATGTCAAAATGCATTCTACTGTCATGTATAACTAAAAAGAACAAATACATTTTTTAAAAGTCAGCTACAAAAATAAATAAAATATATTTTTATAAAAAAAAAAGAATCCTTGGGTCTTCTTTCACCCAGTCTAGGGAGTAAGGAAATTGGCAAAGATATGAGCAGAATAACAACAAATCAGAAATAAAGAGTGTGAATTCCATGGGCATATGTCCATTGTTTTGTCTGCCAAGAAATTAAGCAAGACAGCAGGTTGGTGGAATGTAGTTTGAGCAGAAAAGATCATAATTCTGAGATGTATGTATGAGAGATGGGATTTTTTTTTCAAAAAATCATAATAGATTACATTTGGAATGTAGGGATAGTAGAGAACTTCATGAAGCAGATTTTTATTTTTGTATTTGAGTCTCAAATTAGAGAAAAAAATTTCACATTCTGGAAAAGGATCATAGTGGATGTGTTCTGTGCCAGTGGGGAGTGTATGTTTATCTTCTAGAGGGCATTTTCTTTTAATAGGCATTCTTCTAGGGCATAAAGTAACTAACCAAAAAGTAATCTTCAGGAGGATGAGTTTAAAATTTAAAAAAAAAATCTAATGCTAGAAATGAAATTTGTGTCACTTTCTGTGTTTCTAATGTTACAGTTCTGAACTGTACATGAGATTTGGTCAAGGTGACACCCTGCACTTCCTGTGTGTGAACTGTACACCCGATTTATAAATTCAGTGTCCAGCAGTTTTACCTACTCACTCCTTAACTTCCACAAGATGGAAACCTAATGATTTTGTGTTCTTTACTTTCATGCTCTGGCTCTTTAGCTCAGAAACAGTCATTGGGGATACAAATGGTAAGTTTCATTGAAATATAGTTGGAAGCTGTGATGGAGATATACCAGTAACAATTTCCAGAGAAAAAAACTTTCTTTTTTTGTCTACATTAATTTCAACTGAAAGCTAATCCCTCCATTTCCACAGAGTTGTCATTGAGCGCTTCTCTTAAACCAGTGAAGATCAAAACTTGTTCTCCCTTAAAATTATATGTTTCTTCAGCTTAAATTCCCAGACCTTGGGTAAGATTCCCAATTCTAATGAGATCAAATGTTTCTAGGCACTATGATATTCTTTTATATTACCGTAAGAATCTATCGTAAAAAATAACGAAGAGGTGCAGCTAATAAGCCAATATGGAAAATGTGGAACTCTAAAAACCATTAATCCAAAAGAAGACAGGAAAAGAGGAAAGAAGGAACAAAAGAGAAATGGAATGAAAACAAGGCAAATGACATGATAGAGGTGAACTCATGAATGGTCAATAGATTAAACCCCTCACTCAAAAACCAAGATTGCCTGAGTTAATAAAAATTAAGACCTGAAAAATACTGTTTATACAAAACACAATTTAACATTATGAGCATAGATAAATTCCAATATTATGAAAAATACATGCCATTGAAAATAGCAGTCATTAGATATTTAGGGTGGTTCTATATAATTTATTTCAGGATTAGAAACATTAACAGAGATAAAGAAAATAATTGATAAAATGAAAAACATATTAAGAATACTTGTCTGTCTCTCCCTCTGGAGATGGTCTGTGTCTCCTTTGAAATAATGTTCCTTGTTTAACCCCCAAAGACATCTCTCTCTCTCTTAAGAGTGCACTTAACCCTGCTTTCTTAAATAAATTTGGGTCTTTGAAATAAAAAGCATAACTCAAAGTGTTAATGTACCTAATTACAGTGCCTCAAATAGATTAAATAGACCAAACCTAAGAATTCTAAAAGGACAAATGAACAAATCCATAATTATGCTTGGGGGTTTCTATGTTCACTTCTCAGCAATTGATAGTGTACTGAAAATTATTAAGGATATAGAAAATTTGAATAACTCTATCAAACTACTTGAATTAGTTGACATTTTTAGAGCTTACATTCAGTAATTACATGATAAATATTCTGTTCAAGGAGATATGTCTCATAAAGATAAGATTATATGGTATATTATAACAAAAACCTCCATAAGTTAAAAAAATAAAATTTTACATGATATGTTCTCTGATCATGATGAACATGAAACATGACAAAAATAAATTACCTGGAAAATACAGCAATATTTGAAAAATAATCTGTAAACGTCTTACAAAATTGATGGGTCTAAAATTACAAGGGAAATAGAACTTGTAAGTGGCAATGAAAATACAGTTTAGATTTGTGAGATGCCGCTAATGCAGTGTTTCAGAGAAAGGTCAAATTTTAAATGCATACATTAGAAAGATGGAAAGCCAAAACTCAGTTACAATTACAACTTAGGAAGTTACACAATAAAGAGTAAAGTAAATGAAAAATTAGTAAAAGAAAGACCTCAAAAAAAAGAGCAGAAACTAATTAAACAAAAACCAAAATAATAGTAGGAAAAAAATCAGTAAAACCAAAAGTTCATCCTGTGAGGATATCAATACAATTTATGAACCTCTGTTCAGTAAGATCAAAAAAAGCAATTAATTACTTATATTTAGTCTCAATTAACAAAATTCTAAGAGAGAGTACATCAGTACAGATATTATAATACTGAATACATAGGACCATTATAAAAAAAAAAACATATAGTGAAAAATTTGATTATCAAGGTGAAATGAAAATTTCTTACAGGACTTGAAGATTGAATCTGGTCCTAGAAAATGTAGAAAAATCTAAATAGACCTATTACTACTAAAGCAATTGAATTCACTATCAAAAACATTCTGCTTTGGAACTTTAAGTTGACAGTGCTTTACCGGTGAATTCTATGAGATATTTAAGGACATAATAATCATCATCATACACAAACTCTTACAGAAAGTGGTGGGATTGGGGGGCAATTATTTCCCAGCTTCTATCATGAGGCCCATCTTATGCTGACACCAAATTCAAAGATACCACAGCAAAATAGCACTACAAACATAAATACCCCCATTATCTCAGGTGTGAAGTTTTAGTAAATTATGTGCAAAAGTATGTTATGGTTTAGAAGTGACGTGTTCCCCAAAAGCTCACATGTGAGACAATTCAAGAAGGTTCAGAGGAGAAATGATTGGGTTGTGAGAGCCTTAACCCAATCAGTGAATTAATCCCTATCAGGGGGATTAATTGAGTGGTACCTAAAAGTCAGTATGATGTGGCTGGAGGTGGGGAATGGCGGGGCATGGCTTTGGGGTATATATTTGTATCTGGCAAGCAGAACCTCTATTTCTCTCTGCTTGCTGATAATCATGTGAGCTGCTTCTCTCTGCCACATTCTTCTACCATGTTGTTCTGCCTCACCTGGAGACCTGAGGAGTAAAACCAGATGTCTATGGATTGACACCTCTGAAACCATGAGCCCCCAAATAAACCTTTCCTCCTCTATGGTTGTTATGGTCAGGTCCTTTCATCACAGTGGTGAAAAAGATGACTAAAACATACATTAAAAAATATAAAACCTCAAGACTGAATAGGGTTTTCATGGGAAGGCAAGGTTCACTCAATATCCAAAAGTAAATCATTATAATTCTGCATATTCATAGAGTAAAACAATAAAACTATATGATAATTTCAATAGATGCAGAAAACATTTCAGATAATTAATGTCCATTTATTATAAAAATAAAACTCTTACCAAACAAATACAGAAAAAATCGGCTTCAACTTGATTATGATCATCTCTGAACAAGTTACAACTAACATACCCAACAATGAAAGGCTTAATGAAATCCAAGGTCAGGAACCAGGCAAAGATTTATTCAGCACCAACACTTACCATCAATTCTATTCAGTGAACTTCGGTAAGGCTAACAAGGAAAAAATCATAAATATTAAAAAGTAAGAAATAGAACTCTCTGAAGAAGACATGATTATATACATAAAAAAGTGCATTAAACTACAAACAGTAGAATGAAATGAATGTATCACAGTTACATATAAAATATTAGTATAGATAAGCCAAGTGCATTTTATATACTTGCTAAGAACATTAGCAAAAGAAATTTCAATTTCAATCCCATTATGGCATCAAGAAAAAAAAATACCAAGGAATGAATTTAGAAATTCTGTACATGGCTTATACTGTGGTAACTACAGAACTTGACAGGTAAATAAACACTACACAAAGCCATGAATTTTAAAAGAATAAGTTGACTTGAACAAAAGAAGAAAAATTTATTTTAAAAGCAGTTAAGAAAATAAAACTGGCAAGCTATTGACTGAGAAAAATATTCACAAAACTTATATCTGACAAAGGACTTCTAAATATGTAGAAAATGTTTACATCTCCAAAAGAAGATAAACAATACTGTTAAAAATGAGCAAGCTATTTGAGCAGATATTTCCCCCCCCAAAAAAAGATATACAAGAAGATAAGCAAATGGCAAATAAGCACATGAAAAAGTGTTTAAGTCTTGTCATTATGGAAATGCAAGCTTAATCCACAATGAGATATATTCACTAGGCTAAGTCAAAAAGACTGACCATATCAAGTGTTGACAAGGATATACATAGGGAAAAAAAGGAACTTTCATGGCTTGCTGGTGGGAATGCAAAATGTTAGTGCCACTGTGAAAAACAGCATAGTGGTTCCTTATGAAGGTTAATCAAAATTTACCAGGTAAGCCAGCATTTCTTCTACTAGGTATTTACCTAAGAAAAATGAGAGGACGTGTCCAAATAAATATTTCTATTCAAATCTTCATAGCACAATTATTTGTAATAGAACAGAAAGAACATTAGTGTAAAATGGGAGTAAATATTTATAATATACATATCTTACTAATACATATTGAGAACATGTAAATAACTCCACAAAACAATAACAAAAAGACAAACACTCAATAAAAATGGCCAAATGATTTTATAACCAGCATGAAAGTAAATATTTTATGGCCATGAAACACATAAAGTGCTCAACTTATCTAGCCAAATAGGGAAGTACAATTTGAAATCACAATAATTAATGTATTATTCCAAACTTCATAAAAGGACTAGAAAGAAACAGACAACAACAAAGCAACACTGACAATGCTTATGTTGGCAAATACGTGAAATGGCACAACAGATTTGGAAATCACACTTAATAAATATCCAGGTATTCTATTTCAGGTATTCTACTCCATATCTAAGTAAGCAAAGAAAAATATTAATTGAAACACAAAGACATGCATATAGCATCTTTCTTCATAATAGCATCAAAATGGAAACAACTCAGATATTCCTTAATGGGAAATTGATAAAATAATTGAACTATATTTACATAATGGTATTCAGCCTGGTTGGATTTGAAGTACATTGAGAAAAAGTGTCAGAAATAAAATAATGTGTGTCTATTTTATTCTTACAAAGTTCATGAATAGGCAAAATCATTCTTTGATGACAGATCAGAATAACATATTACTATGAAGGCAGAGATTCATAGAGTAAGATAGAAGGGAACTTCTTGCAGTTATGAAAATGCTCTATATCTTAATTAGGAGTAGTGCTGTATGCATTTATAAAATTAATCAAAATGTTCTACTTAAATCTGAATATTTTACTGTATACAAAATTTTCTTCTAAAAGGATTTTTTAAAGAAGGAATAATAATGATAATAATAATAGCAGCTAACATTTATTGAGTCTTCACAGTATACCTTTCACAGTATATTAAACTTTTAATATATTAACTAATATCATTCTAACTTCAACTTTATGAGGTTTACTTCAACTTTATGAGGTTTTTATTATGAGTATTTATTATTATCATTTTCAGGTGATCAAACTGAAGATTGAAAAAATTAAATGATAAATTTATGATTAAGCCATACAATCAGTAAATGTTAAAAATCACAAATAAAACCCATATGGGCCAGTTTTCAAATGCAAATTTCAAACTGTGATGCTCTATTGCCTCTCAAATGTAATAAAGATTAATATAAAAATAAGATTCAATAGTAGAGAAGAATAAAAAAATATTAATAGCTCATCTCTCCATCTATTCCATCCCTCCTACTTATTAACTATGAGTAGTTTCTTCTGATTTTTGTGAAGAAAAGTTACTTTGTGGGTGTTATGTATATTTTTAATTTACTTTTATTTCTTCCCAGCTTTACTGAGGTATAATTCATAAATAAAATTATATATATATATATATTTACAACGTAATATTTTCATATATGTTTACACTGTGAAATGATTAAATCAAACTAATTAACCTATCCATCACTTAATATATTTATCATTTTGGGGAGAGAGAACTTTTAAGATTTACTGTTTTAGCAATTTTCTAGAAACAATACATTATAGTTAAGGACAATCACCAGGCTATAAATAGATGACCAGAATTTATTCATCCTGTCTGACTTTTGTGTCCTTTGACACATATCTCCCCACCTCCTCCATCTTTTAGCTTCTGAAAATCACCATTATACTCTCTGCCTCTATGGAATTTAATTTCTTCTGTGAATTTGACTTGCTTCTATGACATTCTATAAATAATTAAGATAATGGACTGGTTTATTTCATGTAGAATATTTTCTGTATGACTGGTTTATTTCATGTATGACTGGTTTATTTCATGTAGAATAATGCTTTCCAAATTCATCCATGTTGTCACAAATGATAGAACTTCCTTCTTTTATATGATCAAAGGATATTTCATACACAAAACCTCATACATGTGTGCATATGTATATGTCACATTTTATTATTGGTGCATTATAATTATACATAATAGTGGAATTCATTATGCCAAATTCACAAAATCACACAACAGAATTTAATCTTAATCATTCTCCAGTACCTTCCTTACTCCTCTCCTACCTTCCCCATGATTCCTTTGCTCTACTGTACTGGTCTTTCTTCCATTGGGTTTTCCCTCTGTTGTTATTAATTTAATTATTGCATCATAATTTTATATAAAAGATGGATTCATATGACATTTCTTTATTTACTTACCTGTTAATAAACACTTCTCTTGGTTCCACATATTGGTTATTGTGAATAATTTTTGAGAACTATTACTGTCCATATCATTGTCCATATTGAGTGTATCAATTTACATTCCCACCAACAGTGTACAAATTTTACCTTTTCTCCAATCTTTTGCGAACATGTATCTCATGTCTTTTTGTAAATAGCCATTCTGACAGTTGTGAGGTGATATTTCACTGCTGTTTTGATCTGAGTGTTCCTGATGATTAAAGATGTTGAGCTTTTTTTCATGTACTTATATTTAGATTTTAAACCATATTCAGTTGATTTCTTGTATATGGTATAATATAGTGGTCCAATTTCATTCTACTGTATGTAGATAATCAGTTTTTCCAGCAGCATTTATTGAAGAATGTATTCTTTTCCCATAGTGTGTTCTTGGCATCATTGTACAAGATTCATTATCCTTAAATTTGTGAATTCATTTCTGAACTTTCTATTCTGTTCTGTTAGTTAGTTTGTCTGTTTTATGCCAATACCATGCTGGTTTGATTACTATAGCTTACTAGCTTACTTTGAACTGATGCTTCATTGTCTCCCTTTTGTTCTTTTTGTTCAAATTCAATTTGACTATTTGTGTTCTTTTGCGATTCCATATATATTTTAAGAGTATTTTTCTATTTCTGTGAAAAATGCCATTGTCATTTTTACAGATTGCATTTAGCCTGTAGATAGCTTTGGATTGTCTATACAGTTAGTAGTAATAATTCTTCCAATTAATAAAAATAGGATAAATTTTTATTTATTTGTGTCTTCAATTTCTTTCATCAATGTTTCAAAGTTTTTAATCTCTCTTATGTGTTCTGCTTTAAATGAGAATATATCCTTCATTTCTCTTGTTAGATGGCTCCTTGTTAATTTATAGAAAATTGCTAAATTCTATATATTGATTTACATCTTATAATTTTATTGAATTCATTTATTATTTCTAATGATTTAGGTGGATTCTTCACATTTTTCTATATCTTAGAGCACACCATATGCAGAGACAATTTTATCTCTTCCTTTACAACTTAGATGCCTTTTAAAAAATTATCTTGCTTAATTGCTCTGGATAATATTTCCAATACATGTTGATATAACAGGCAAGTGTAAGCTCTTTGACTTATTCCAGATCTTAGAGGGAAGACCAGTTTTCACTAGTGAGTATGAATGTTAGCTGTCATATGTAACATGTGATCATTGAACTACATTGAATGTATACATAGTTTGTTAAAATTTCTTATCATGAAATCATGTTGAATTTTGTCAAATGCTTTTTATTTATCTAATGAAAAAATCATATGATTTTTATTGTTCATCTTGTTAGTGTGGTATATCACATTTTAATTTTGATTTGCATATGTTGTGCCCTCCCTGCACCACAGGGATCAACCCCACTTGATCATGTTGAATTATCTTTTTAATGTCCTATTTAAGTTAGCTTGCTACTATTTTGTTGAGGATATTTGTATCCATGTTCATCAAGAATATTGCCTGATGGTTTACTTTCTTTGCATGGTTTTGCTATCAGGGTGATAGTGACTCATAAAAAAAAGTTTGGAAGTGATTTCTATTTTTTTGAAGAATTTAAGAGGAATTAATATTAATTCTTCTTTAAATGTTTGGTATAATTAACATTTAAAGCCTTCTGGCCCAGGGCTTTATACTGTTAGAAAATACTTGATTACTGATTTAGTCAACTTATTTTTTTATTTCTTTTCATGCTTTCTATTTATTTTTTTTATCCAGTCTTGGTAGATTGTATGTTCCTAGAGATTTATTCCCTTTTTCTAGATTATGTAATTTGTTCGCATACAAGTATTCACAATAATCTTTATGATTTTTTAAAATTTTTGTGGTATTAATTATAATGTTTCTCATTAATTTTTTATTTTATTTGAGCCTTTCTCCTGTTTTCTTGGTCTAGCTATGAGTTCGTTCTTTTATTTTATCATTTCAAAAAAAAAAAAAAACTCTCAGTTTCACTAATTTTCTAATGTTTTTCCAGTTTCTGTTTTATTCATATCTCCTTTTATATTTATATTTTCTCGTTTTCCTGGGTCCTTGAGTTATACAGTTTCACTGTTTGAAGTCTTTTTTCTTTGTGTTTATTGCTAAAAATGTTTCCTCTTATAATTGTTTTTATTAAATAAGTTTTGCAAGCTTGTACTTACATTTTCATTTGTCTTAATATATTTTTGATTTCTCTTTAATCTCTTCTTTGATCCATTGGGTTGTTCAAAAACATGTTTATTTTTTAAATTTCCATGTATTTATGAATTCCTTAATTTCTTCCTGTTAGTGTTTTCTAGTTTCATACCATAGTGATCATAAAAAAGGCTTTTGTGATTGAGAAAGGCTCAAATAAAATAAAAAATTAATGAGAAACATTATAATTAATACCACAAAATTTTTAAAAATATAAAGATTATTGCGAATACTTGTATGGGAACAAATTACATAATCTAGTAAAAGAGAATAAATCTCTAGGAGCATATAATCTACCAAGACTGGATAAAAAAAAATTAAATAGAAAGCATGAAAAAAAAAATAAGTCGACTAAATCAATAATCAAGTATTTTCTAACAGTATAAAGCCCTGGGCCAGAAGGCTTCAAATGTTAATTATACCAAACATTTAAAGAAGAATTAATATTAATTCTTCTTAAATTTGATGTGATTTAAATCTTCTTGAACTAGGCTTTTTTTGTATATTTACACAAAATATTATCTGTCCTGTGGATTGTTTCATGTGTGCTTGAAAATAATGTGTATTTTACTAATGTGGAATGGAAAGTTCTGATTATGTCTATTAAGTCCCTTGAGTCTACAGTGTTATTCAACTCTGCTATTTCCTTCAGATAACCTGTCTGGGTAATCTGTCTACTCTATGGCTTTCCTGAGGAATTCACTTATAGCAGTTTCCATGTATGTGATGATTTAGTTGCTTTCCTCTTGTTGCTTTAAAAATTCTGTATCTTTGACTTTTGGGAATTTTATTATAATTACATTTAACCTATTTGGAGTTCTTTGACTTCATGAATCCCAATATTCATTTCCTTCTACAAAGTTGCAAAGTTTTTTGTCATTATTTTTTTACATAATCTTGCTAGCCCCTTCCCTTTATTTGTTCCTTCTGAGAATTCAATAATACTTTTCTTGGTCCATCTGGTAATTATCTTAAGTCTATATGTTTTCTTTACTCTTTATTATTATTATTTTTTTCTTTTTGATACTCTGTGTAATTCAAAAGGCCTGTCTTCTAGTTCAATGACTCATTTTTCTATTTGGTTGATTCTGCTGTTAAAGCTCTCTGTGGAAATTTTTTCAGTTTTTAGGTTCTTTGGCTACAGAATTTCTTTCATTCTTTTTTATGGTTTCTATATCTTTGTTGAACTTTTAGTTTTTGTTTGTTTGTTGCATTCCTGGTTTTAATTAGCTGTCTAGTTGTTTTCTCTTGTTGTTCACTGAGCTTCCATTAGATAATTACTTTGTCATTAGATAATTCTTTGTCAGGCAGTTTGTAGATCACTATTTCTTCAGTTACTGGTGACTTATTGTGTGTCTTTGTAGTGTCACATTTCCCTGATTATTTATTGCTCTGGCTATTTGTTGGTGTCTTTACCTTTAAAGAATCATATACCTATTCTAGTCTACAGAATGGCTACACCAGAAAAGGCCCTTCACTAGGCTGTCCATTGAAAGTTTCTTTGTGGGATATCTGGTAGGGTTTCTGGGCAAACTAGCTTCTGGAGGGTTTTTTTTTTAATATTTATTTTTTAGTTTTCAGCGGACACAACATCTTTGTTTGTATATGGTGCTGAGGATCAAACCCGGGTGGCACGCATGCCAGGCGAGTGCGCTACCGCTTGAACCACATCCCCAGCCCCTTCTGGAATTTTTGAAAAGACTGGCCAGGTCACTAGAACAACATGTGTACATGGCTGGCTTGTAGGTCCAAACAGTCAGGCCTGTTTTCTGAGTCTGTGGTGTCAGGCCTGGAGCCTTGGCTTACTTGGGTGGACTTGGAGCTTGGGTCTGCTGGCTAGGTCTGTAGCTTTTGTCAGTGGGGTCATGCCTAAAGCCAAGGTCTGCTGGATCAGGCCTTGTGACAAACTGTTGCTGAGAATGGGCCTGCATTTAGGTACATGAAGACTGGGCTGGAGTGAGTGCTAGGGCAGTCCTGGGTCATGGTTCCACTAAAATGTGGAGTTTTAGGCGCCATACTTGTACCTGGGAAGAAGGGATTAACCTAGTACTGGAATACAAAAATGCCAACAAGGTATTGTGTTAGAACTTGGGGTCTCTCATTTAGGAGAAGTGGCCTAATTTTGAGGTAGACCTGAATGCCAGGGCTACAGGGTTTGACCTGGCACCGGAGGATATGGGTTGTCAACTTGGAAGCTGGTCCATGAAGTATGGTATATTAGTTAGCATTCACTGCTCAGATTAAGTGGGGTAACAAGAACAACTCAGAAGAAGAAAAGTTAATTTTGGTTTACTCTTTTAGAGATTCAGTCCATGGTCAAGCAGCTCCACAACTCTAGGTCCATATTATGGAAGAAGGACATGGTGGAGGAAAGCTTCTTAGTTCATAACAGCCAGAAAACAGAGAGAGATCTGCTAACCAGGGACAAATATAAACTCCAAGGACAAGCATCTAGTGACCTACTTTCTCTAACCATACCCTATTGCATATAGTTACCACTAAGTAGTACATTCAAATTATTAGTCCATCAAGTGGATTAATCTGCTGGCAGCTGGTGAAGTCAAAGATAAAACCAATCTACAGCTTCTGCAATAGCCATCACTGAACTGCTTGCAGAACTTGCCTGGACACATTGTGAACTCACCTGTATGCATTGTGAACTATCTGTTGGTGCAGCGACTTGTGGTAGTGTTGGGGTATTTTTGCTGATGATGTCATCAGTGGTACAATTTTTCCAAAAGGAGCTGTCAATTGGCTTGGTGTATCTTTCTCCCTTCTGCTTGTCATGATCGTCCAGCTAAAATTTGGGGGCCAACAGAGGTGAGGCAAAGAACCTCACCCCCCCGCTGGTACAAAGACCTCTCCACAGGTGTGGCTGTATACTGGACTGGTAGTCAGTGACGGGTAAGATCCAATTGCAATGGTACCAACCTAACGGGTAAGGACCATATGTACTATTGGACAACCTAAGGCAGGCACGGTCCCTAAGCCACATGCTTGTTGTTTAAACAGAGAGGGGGAGATGTTGAGAGCCACAGCCGAAGGGGCCCCAGCAAACTTCCAGCTGCCAGCAAACTTCCAGCTGCCAGCTGATGATTGGCTCCCAGCAACATCTAGCTGATTGGCTCCTCTGCGGTGATGCTCATTGGGCTGTTTCCCCGCCCTTTCAGACCACGGAGCTGCTCATTGGGGGACTTTTTTGGCTCCGCCCATGTGACCCAGCCAATCGGCCTCAAGAGCAGGAGGATTGTGGGAGGTGGAGAGAAGCTGGTGTTGGAGAGAGAGGCTTGTGGGAAGCTGGTGGTGGCAGTTGAGGCTCTGAGGGTTTTTCCTGAGAGGTTGTTTTGTTTGTCGTGTGTTGTTCTAAAAATAAAGTTAGTTTCTTTGGACAAGTGGCTCCTGATTGTGCCCAGCCAGACTGCAGCATTAATCCACTAATTAGGTCACAGTTCTCATAATCTAATCATTTTACTTGCATTGTCTTGCACATGAGCTTTTGGGGGATACCTCATACCCAAACCATAATATATGGTGCACCTCAAGGCAGGGTCTTGAGGAACTGGCCTGGACTGTGAGGCTGCATGGATGGCTTGATACTCAGGCAGGTCTGATATCTGAGTCTGCTAGGATCTATGGCTTTCAGAGCCTGTGGCCTCTGTAGTTGTACTGGTGCCAGATTTCTTGGGGCATTCCTAGTGTTGAAGTTCTTAGACCAGTTGAGTGCTCATTTGCCCCCCATTCTGTCCTCAGTTTTTGGGCTTGGGGTGCCGCAGTCTGGATGGGCACAAAATCACGAGCCACTCACAGCCTTGTAGATTCAAACATCAATTCTTTATTCCTGAACTCACACCGGCACTCTACAAACACGTTCTGGGGGAATTCACGTTCTGGGCCCAAATCACGTTCTGGGCAAAATCCCCAAATACTCTCTGAATCCCACGAAAACTCAACGAGAACTCAATGAGCAGGCGCGCCTGAGGCAGCAGGATACGCCCTATTCCCAGCAGGGTACACCTTAAACCTGGAACCACACTAAACCCGGATTGTCATAAACCTGGAATGCCCTAAACCCCGATCCGCCCTAAACCTGGATCCGCCCTGGTCCTTGAGCAAGGTCACCTTACATGCAATGATACTGCAAATGACCTGGGTCATGCCATGCGTCATTCTTACTTAGCAATGGCCCTCAGCATCTCCCCCCTTCTGATTAATTAAACAACAAGCAATGTGGCTTAAGGACTGTGCCTGGTAGGTTGTCCAATTCAACATATGGTTCTTACCCGTCATGGGAAAAACTGACCTCTAGGCATCAGCCTCCTGTCTAAGGTTGATACCACTGCAATTGGATCATACCCGTCACTGACTACCGGTCCAGCATACAGCCATACTTGTGGATAGGCCTATGCACCAGTGGGGGGTGAGGTTCTTGCCTCACCTCTGTTGGCCCCCAATTTTGCCCTTGGTGCCAGTGGGGGGGGTGAGGTTCTTTGCCTCACCTCTGTTGGCCCCCAAATTTTAGACCATCACTAGCAGAAGGGAGGAGGATACAGAAATGCCACGACACCAAGCCAATTGACGGCTCCTTTGGAAAAATTGCATCACTGGTGACACCATCAGCAAAGATATGCCAGCACTACCACAATTCGCTGCACCAAACGATAGTTCACAATGTATACAAGTGATACATAGTCCAGGCAAGTTCTGCAAGCAGTTCAAAGCGGAGGAGTCTATCAATATGTCCATTTCCTCCCAAAGTAAATCGAGTCCTTGATTGAGCATTACTTGTTGAGTTATATTCATTGATGCATCAGTTTATACAGTTTACTGTGATAGCTATCATAGAAGCTGTAGTCTGGTTTTATCTTTGTCTTCACCGGCACTGGGATGAAGATAGAAATTCTGGCAATGATGCTAAAGAGACATTATCCTGAACAGAATTATTAAATATGATGAAAAGGAAAGGTGAAAGTAAACAAACAGATCTGTTAACCTCCTTTAAAAACAATCCTTAACAGCTGTTTACCTAATTTAAATTAGTAAGCAAACAGATCTGTTAACCACCTTTAAAAACAATCCTTAACAGCTGTTTATCTAATTTAAATTAAACCATTTAAATCACGTGAATAAAAAAAATAATTCGGATCCATTTTTTCATGAGCGCTCCTCATATAAGATCTATGGATATACGCACACACAGACATACAACACAAAACACAAATGTGCACACAAACGTACAACACATAAGACAATAGTAAAGGCCTTGTAGCTTTACCTAGGTGAAATCTCCATTGCAATGTTTAAAAACTCCACAGTCAAAAAATAAAACTGATCAGAAAAACATTAACCTAGGTTTGTATGAGCTCAAAAAATAAAATAGAACTTTATGATGTGGGAAAAAGCAATAATAAAATAGATATTGAAAAAAAAAGCACCCTGGTTAATCACTGTCTCAGATGTAAGAATAGCCAAGCTGGAGCCCTGGATATCAGCTGTTATGGATTTGAGTCAAAGCATCTTCTTTTTGGTCTGTAGAAATTGCTTTAGTTAATCTCTCTGGAATCCAAATCTGCTGCTGTTCTCCCTATGGAAAAACACAAACAGAACCCCGACTCCAGACAATCACTGGGTCAGGACCTTTCCATTGTCCTGATAGAATATCTTTCCAAAGTACTTTAGGCTTATGTACATTTTTTGGATACATATGCCTTTCCGCAGCACTAAGTCCTGATGAATCCAAATTTAAAAAGTTTAGAGTAAAAAGCGTTATTTTAAGTTTATCTTTGGGGGATATATACCACTTTCCAATTCCCTCTTTTTGCTTTAATAAGTATGTTTTAATAGTTTGATGAGCTCTTTCAACTATGCCTTGTCCCTGTTTATTGTATCGGATTCCTGTTATATGAGTAATGCCAAATGATGAGCAAAATTGTTTAAAAGAGGTAGAAGTATAACCAGGACCATTATCTGTTTTTAACTGTTTAGGAACGCCCACAGTGGCAAAATTTTGTAAGCAATGAGCTATAAAATCTTTAGTTTTTTCTCTGGCATGAAGGGAGCCCATCAAAATCCGGAAGAAGTATCAACTGTAACATGTAAATATTTTAATTTTCCAAATTCTGGCAAGTGTGTGACGTCCATCTGCCAAATATGGTTAGGTATCAGTCCTCTAGGATTGACTCCAAGATTAACTTGTGGTAAAAATGTCACACAATTTTGACATTGTTTTATTATATGTCTGGCTTGTTCCTTAGTTATTTTAAAATGCTTTTGTAAAGTATTAGCATTAACATGAAACCTTTTATGAAAATTTGTAGCTTCTTCTAGTGTAGAGAAAATATGTATGTCATGTGTAGTTTTATCTGCTAAATCATTGCCCAAACTAAGGGCTCCAGGCAATCCTGTATGTGCCCTGATATGTCCTATAAAGAATGGATCTTTTCTGTCCCAGATTAGACTTTGTATAGTGGAAAACAAAGAGAAAACAGTAGAGGAAGGGGAAATCCTACCAGCATCTTCAAGGGATGCTATAGCATTAACTATATACTGACTATCAGAAAATAAATTAAATACAGAATCTTTAAACATCACAAAAGCTTGTAAAACTGCTTTAAGCTCTACCTTTTGAGCTGATTGTTTGGGTACTAAAAATGTAAAAGTTTGATCAGGGTAACTACTGCTGCTGTACCATTATTTGACCCATCAGTGAATATATTTGGAGCATTCATGATGGGGGTTTTTCTTGTCATTTTTGGAAAAACTACAGGATGCTTAGACCAAAAAGACAACAAAGGATTAGATGGTAAGTGATTATCAAATGTAACATTAGATTTACACATGATTATTGCCCAAGTATTTAACTCATTAGCTAACTCATCAATTTGATCCATAGTATATGGAGTAATAATTTTATTGGGAGAGATTCCAAACACTCCCTTCTCTGCTTTTATTCCTTTGAGTATTAATTGACCTACAGCCTCAGGATACCTAGTAAGAATAGTGTTAGGAGAATAAGATAAATGTATCCACAATAATGGACCTTCTTGTCAAAATACTCCTGTAGGAATATTTTGTTGGTAGTACAATAAATAATAAAGGCAAACTTATATCGATTCTATCCAAATGCATATTTTCCATATACGTTTCAATAATTTTTAATGCCTTTCTTGCTTTAGGAGTTAACATGCGGGGTGAATTTGGATCTGATGGACCTTTTAGAATATCAAATAAAGGTCCCAACTCTCCTGTTGGTATGCCTAGATAAGGCCTTATCCAATTTATGTCTCCCAATAACTTTTGAAAGTGGTTAAGTGATTTGAGTTGATCTACTCGTATTTGAATTTTTGGTGGACAGACCATGGTTGAGGATAATAGAACTCCTAAATAATTAATTGGAAAATTTAATTGTACTTTATCTATTGCTATCTCTAGATTATAATTTTTTTTTGTAAGTGTGGCATAACATTCCGGCAATGTGTTTTTATCTTTATGTGCTAATAACACATCATCCATATAGTGAAATATTTGTAGGGCCAACAAACTTCAAACCTTTAGCCAACCATTTTTCCCAGTTTGCCTGAGAAATTTCTAGGGATAGGCAGCTTGAAACAAAAACAAAATAAATCAAACAAGAACACATTGTTTTTTGAATTGGTCACCCATTCTCTCACCTTCCCTCAGGGGCGAGCAATTTCACTTACCTCCAAGTTTCAGACGTTCCGCGTACAGGTCACCAAATGCCGCAGTCTGGCTGGGCACGAAATCACGAGCCACTCACAGCCTTGGAGATTCAAACAGCAATTCTTTATTCCCGAACTCACACCGGCACTCTACAAACAAGTTCTGGGGGAATTCACTTTCTGGCCCCAAATCATGTTCTGGGCAAAATCCCAAAATACTCTCTGAATCCCAGGAGAACTCAAGGAGAACTCAAAGAGCAGGTGCACCTGAGGCAGCAGGATACACCCTATTCCCAGCAGGGTACACCTTAAACCTGGAACCGCCCTAAACCAGGATTGTCCTAAACCGGGAACACCCTAAACCCCGATCCGCCCTGGTCCTTGAGCAAGGTCACCTTACATGCAATGACACTGCAAATGACCTGGGTCATGCCATGCGTCATTCTTACTTAGCAATGGCCCTCAGCATTGGGGGAAGATTGACATGGGTATAAAACTATCATTTCTACCTTCTTTAATGCATATTTTCTTATTTCTATTCTAAATCCAAGTGCTATACTCTCTCACCTGAATTCCTTAACTTCTGTAAAGTTTTATTTACATATGAATATTTGAATTAATGTTTCTGCAAGGAGATTTATACTGGAAAGTTCTATTCTACCATTTTGCTAATGTCACAGGCTATTAAATAATTTTTTTTCTTTTTTTGTACCAGGGATTGAACCCAAAGGCACTTAACCACCAAGCTATATATCCAGCCCATTTTTATTTTTTATTTTGAGATAGGGCCTTGTTAAGTTGCTTAGGGTTCTATGATGAAGAATCCCCTCCTGGATGAATTTGGCCAATTGTATTTTAAAATTTTCAGGGCTGGACTTGAATTTGGGATTCTCCTGCCTCAGCCTCTCTAGTCTCTGGGATTACAGGCATGCACCAACATGCCTGGCTGGAAAATTTTTTGTGTACATTTTTTGGTATATATTTGTGTTATATCTCATTACATAGTTTTATATTACATAAAATGTTATATGTTGCTATAATTTTATATGCATTAAATAGAGTATACATTAAGTTCATTAAATAGATTTAAGTCTGGATTGCTCTCATTTCTCTATGTTTGATAATACTCTTGTTTATTTTGGTATTTTTTTAAATTAAGCTTGGTATAGATCTTTTCCAGTGCTAGTAAATAAAACATTCTTTAATATTTTGATTAAGACTACATTGGCTTTCTAGACAAATTTGAAATGAATGAATAGTTTAAAATATTAGCCTTTCTATGATAGTGCTGGTAGTTTGGTCTAATCCATTACAGTTGTATTATTGTTTTACATAGCATACCTTTCCTCAGTGTCTTTTATTTGCCTTTTTTTCCCTTTAAAATATATCTTACATATTTATTTTACTATTACACAATAACTTCATGATTTGGGGGTGTTCAGTTTTTAATTTTAATTCTTTTATATTATGATAGCTTTGTTTCCATGTTCTTCATTTTGATTCAGTATTTGTTTAATTAAATTTCTTCATCACATTGATTTTTAGGATTTATGTTTTCTTTATTTTCTGAGTTATTTCATGTTTCAAATATCGATTTATATTTTTTCCCTTATTCACTCAAAACTCAAAACTTGTAGATTTGTTCTTATATCTACTTGGAAGTAAATATTATTAGCATAAAAATTTCTGAGAATATTTTTTTAACTCTTGATAAGTGCACTGCTTTTTTTTTTCTCCTCCTCTCTCAGAATAGTGTAGGAGTTTTTTCTTTATGTTGAATTCCAAAGCATTAATCAGGAAAATTTCAAAGAATGTGACAGAAACTAAACTGAACTGAAATGAATAAATAAAAGGGGACTTGAAAGCTCACCCATACCACTACCCTCTGGAAGCAAGCACTCAAATGCTATCAGATTTTGCTATTTGATTCCTTCCTATGTTTGTGCCCTGTGCTAACTACAGTCTTTCAACTAAAGACTTATGGGAAACAGGACTTTGGAAAATCATGAAAATGATTTTAAGCATCCAGAAACACACTCTCAAAATTTAGCAATGAAAAAGAAAGAGCTATTCCCTCCTAGCTCTACCTTGCAAAATAGAAGATCTCTCTCTGATTGGTCTGAATTTCACTTGCCATAATTGGATCTGTCAGTATAGTCAGATGGTTTGTGTACTCTATCAAGTTAGCTATGTCCTCTTCCCTCCACTGAGTAGTAAGGGTTCTATGACAGAAAATCGCCTCCCTGATGAAATTGGCCAACTGTATTTTAAAACTTTCAGCACCATTTTAGTCAGAAGAAATAATTGTGTACGTCACTCAATAAGCTCATCAGGACAACAATTTTTGTTTGAGATTTTGAATCAGTTTTACCTAGAAAATTAATAAATGTAGAAACTGCAGATTTAGATGTTATTTAATTTCAGGATAAATTTCTTCTGTTATATTTCTCAATGTTTGCTTGAGTTTCTTAATCTTGTTCTTTGTGGTCTTCCTTGCAAATTTCTTAGGCCATTAATTCAGTCTTGTTTTCCCATTTGTTCCCCATCTTCCTTCTGACAATGAAATTGGCATTTGTCATTACTAATGTTTCATTAAAGTTCTTACTTAAATAAAACAGTATGAGATTTAGATATTAACATAATAATGAGTTAAAACCTCAAAACATAGTTCCATACAAAAATCATTATTTATTTCTTACTTATGCATTTGAGGTTTGGCCGCTCCTCTTTTTGCTTGCTAGACTTGTTTGGACTCGGCTCCAAAATGAAAGTTGGGCTCAGATCATCTCTGTGTTTCTCTCTCTAATCCCTCTTGGACCCCATCACTAGCAGTCATATTCTTCACAAGTGAATTTTAAAAAAATAAAAATACTAAGAATACAAGGTAAAGTGCAAAAAAAACATTTTAAATCTTTACTGGTACCATATGACCTTTGATCAAAACAAGTCACATAATTAAGTAAGAGGAGGGTAGTACAGTGCTTCTACCCTGATAGGAGTGTGAATATATAATATTAGTTAAAAATTAAAGAAAATTATTTGTTTTTAGCATGTTATTTGTTGGTTACAATTACATGTAAAATATCCTCATTTTTATTCACAGAATCCTCCAAAGCCTCATCTAGCTGACTTAGAGTTCAGGATCAGAGAACCAATATTATGTCTAGATATAAGTTATAATCCAAAAACTTATGAACTGATAAAAGAGGCCACTATCATTCAAAGTACAATGGATGGGGAAAATCATAACAAATGTTCCCATTAAAAAGGCATAATAATAAACTGCACATATTAGTAATTAATCTGTAGGAATCTTGCACTACATCTGGACAAATATTGCCAAGTCTACCTATCCTCGTGGCATGCAATGTTCTTTGATTAGTCCCTGTGTTTGCTTTCTGAGAATGATTAACTGGTCCATTACTTCCCACATCTCTATTCTGCCATGTAGTCTTTCTTTTTCTAAAAAAATCTCTATGGCCATTTCTGAAAAACAAATTAAAGAAGAGTTTTTTCTATGAAGTTTACCCCAATTATGATCATATTCAAAAGCCACAATATAAATTATTTCTGGGATATACTTCTCATTTTAATTTCAATTATAGTCTCCCAGAGTAGATAAAAAATTTGGGGGAATTTAAATTTAGAGTTTTCTTTAAGGCACTCATTTAATCCTTTAGGAGTTCTTAAAAATGGCATTATGGACACATCCTTATTTTGTCATATTTTGGGGCCATATTTTATTGCTGTACCAGAGAATCATTCCATCACCTTGTTGTGGGGCAGGTCACTCAGAAAACCCAAAAAGCCCCAGTTTTGTCCAAATTGAAGCCTTTATTTAGCCAGCCGGCCAGCGACTGCTCCCCACAGGACCCATAACTATCTGTAAGGAACATCCTGTAGCCTGAGCATTTTGGAATATTTAAAGGCAAAAACTGCAAAAAACACATCTGGGTTGACATAGCTGCAAGAAAGCAGGTACAGAAGCTGAATTGGGCAGTTAGCCAGACAATGAAATGGGTACATTGGTATTTCCTGAGGGACTTTCCAGGTTGGCATAACAACAAGCAAGCAGAAGGGAAGTGGGTCAAAATGACCCTAATTCAGTACAAGTTAGAGAATGGTTACTAACGACTAGACAATCAATCTCTGACAAGATACACTGCCCAAGAAAAATGGCAACCAAAAAACACAATTTTACATTGTATAAGAATTTCTATTTGGGGTTGCCAAGTATGTTATGCTAGGTAACTATTAATGGGTACAGAGGCGGGGCTTTCCCATGAGAGAAGCATTTCTTACATGATATGGAGTCTCAGGGTAAAATGGAGTCTGTTTGGTCATTGTCCATAGAGCCTGACCCATAACAACCCAAGGGTAAATATGGGCAACTGTACATTTGATATGGTTAAAAAGCTGTTTAACTTTACCATTTTCCAACTCCTAGCATTTAAAAGCTATTCATTTTTGCTCTCAATTCGATTTTTACCCTGGCTAGTTTCCTCCTATCTTAGAGAACTTTATCAAATCTAACTTTCAGCATCCATCTCAGGATTTCAACAATCGACCTCAAAATCTCTTCAATCAACATGACAGGTTTATTAGATATATTTTCTGTTCTCCCTGTTATCATAGGTGACAGTTTTACCAAATATTTAGATACTACATAACATAGGTTGATACTTCCCCTACTTCTCATCCCTTTACTCAGAATTTTTCTAATATCCTATAATAGTTTCCTTGCTACCTCCTGCCCAGTTCCAAAATCACTGCCACCAAGATTTAGATTTTTATTTCAGCAGCTCTCCTAATAAAAATTGTCACACTGCTGCTGTAAACCAATGACCCCAAAATTTAGTTGCTCACAATAATATTTCCTCATCAATGCAACATGTGGTTAGTTAGTTAATTAGTTAGTTAAATTACTCAGATGATCTAGATTGGGTTTGTGGCCAGGAATTAGGTTAGATAGAGATCTTCACATCATGACTCTCAACCTCTGTAAACTAGCAACTATATGAATAATGATTTTATTGTGGCTAAAAGTAAGAATTCAAGAAGGCAAACCTAAATATATAAACATATTTCAAGCTTTTGCTTATGTCACATATGCTAATATGTTATTGCCAAAGTAAGCTCAAGAAAAGAGGTAATTATACTGTGCTCACCATGAAGCCATGACAATTTTATGGATATATATCCATATTAGAGGGGCATGAATAATTTAAAGCTTTAATTCAATCTACAAAGGCAGGTTTTCTTGTTGTTATGGTGAACTCAGTAAAAAACTTCTAAAATCATAATATTTTTCTCTAATGTATATTAATAATAAGAGCTTATTTGTATTCCAATTTCTTGAAAATAGAGAGCAGTAAGAGGGGCATGCTTAATATTGTGTTCAAGCTATATAAATTTCCATATGTTAATCTCCTCAGACATTTGTGTGACATCATATTCCTATGATTCTAGTTCTTTTTTTTCTAATGAGAGTTAATCTGATCAATTTAAAAGAAATTGTTGGAGTTCCAAGATCTTAGAAGATATATCATAATACTTTAAAAGTATCATAATACTTTAATCCAAGATTTTCATATATCCTCAAAAAATTCCGTACAGATTAAAAAAAAAGAATAAATAAACTATGCATGACTCATACTATATGAAGGAGACTACAAACATTGTCATGTTGAAGCTGAGAAGTAAATATCTCAATCCCAAACATATCTCCAGAGACAATGCTTGTGAGGTTGAAGTGAGACAGAGGTTGCATTAATTGGTTTTACAACACTGTGACAAAATATCTAAGATAAAAAAAAAAAACTTAAAAGAAGGAAAGATGTGTTGTTGGTCATAGTTTCAGATCTTTCAGTCCATGATAACTGCCCCATCAATTTGGGCCTATGGTGACAGAAGTCATCATGGCAGGGAGCAGGCAGTGAAGTAAAGCTTCTCACCTCTGAGCATCCAGGAAGCAAAGAAAGAGCAAGAGGGAGGGCATGTCCTATTGACCAAACTTCCTCCCACTGAGCTCTACTTTTCACTGCCTCCCAATAGTGCCACAGGCTGGCCACCAATGCATTCACTCATGAAACATGACTTTAAGAGACATTTAAGCGAACTGTAGAAGAGGTAGAGAAAAGTCACAGGGATGGGGAACCATGATTGTTTGAACACCAAATTATCACCAGTAAAAGAGAATTCTACACTTAGTACGAAAATATTGTCGATCATTTTGTTACCAACATTTCAGAGCACTACATATGACAGAGTAGAAAACAATTCTGTGGGCAGGGCTCAAGGTGGCAGGCTCAAGAAATCACTGTAGCTGGGCAAAGGAAAGCACTTGGACAGGGTGACCAAGAATGGATTTGAAACTCTGTAGCAACAATGAAAAAGTAAACAAGAAGCTGATGTTAAGGAGAATTATAAAGAAACTTCAGAAAGTATATACCAAGAATATATAGCCAAGGTGCCTTTTAATATTGATGGTATAGAATAAAAATTTAACTCTGAAAACCAAACAAACAGGCAAAAGAATCACAAAATTACAAATGCAATTACCACCTCTTAATGTATTTCACTAGATTTAAGAAAAAATAATCTCAAACTACAAAATTTAGTATTCTATCTAAAGACCTCCAGCCATGTATACATACAATTTACTTTCCAGTCCAATAATAGTATTACAGGATGAACAAGTGATTTTCCATGTCCACACAAACAAATATAGAAAGAAAACAACATAAGAACCAAAATTTTCATCTTATAAAAATTTCTCAAATAGTCCTGAAGCAGAAGGAAACTATAACATAGCATCCAAACATGAATCAAATATCATTAAATTAGCATTTGGATGTGTGTAAAAAGAACTTAAATTGAAAATTCAAAAATGCAGAAAAAATTTCAAAAATATAATAAATTTAATTGGAGTTAACTATAGTTAGAAACAAAACAGAAGAAAAACAATCAGCAAAAAGTGAAAACAGAGAACAAGATACCCAGAAGAGATAGGTTAAGTTGATTACACAAAAGTGAATATTGAGAAAAATCATGAAAATAGTCAAGAGCCCATAAAGGCAATAAACAAAGTGGTAAAAAAGTATGAGAGTAAACATGATTAATAAATAAGATAAGCAAATGGTGACATGTATATAGTTACAGTCTCAGAAAAATAAGATGATAACAATGGAAAAGAATTATTTTTCAATTATTTTTTAGGAAAAATTTGAGATAAAATACATAAATTTGAGGCTGGGGCTATAGCTCATTGGTAGAGCGCTCAACCTCGCACATGTGAGGCACTGGGTTCAATCCTCAGCACCACATAAAAATAAATAAAGATATTGTGTCTGACTACAACTAAAAAATATGTAAAAAATAAAATAAAGTAAAATACATAAATTTACTTATAAAGGCACACTATTTCTGAGAAAAAAAAATGAGCAGAAACAGGCCACTCCAAACTTGTAATTTTTAGAAGTTTATATAAAGGGAAACAAAAAGCAAAATAAAACTACAGGACTGTAGACAAAAAGACTCCATCCTATACTAATGGAAGAAAATTCACATTGGCATCAGATTGTAGAAAACAACTGCAGAGCAGCATTTTTTTAGGAGCTCTAGGAAATAAAGTGTAAGCTAAAAGATTTTTATATCCATCCAAGTTGTCATATAATATTAAATTGATAATAAATCTGATTTAACCTGCAAGAATCAGAGGATACTATATTTAAAAGCCCTTCCTGAGAATCTACTAGGGACAATTTCTTAACCTAACCAAATGATTTCTGGGGAGACTTCTAGCTAAAGAACAAATCGTGTCTCATGCAATAATGTCATATGACAGATGTGCTTCATTCCAATTGTTTATCATTTTATTCATACTTACTATATGATGTGTCATATTTAATGTGTTTCCTGTTACTTTTTTCTTAAATAGCAAAAATGGTGACAATAATAATAAATATTAAATAGCAGATGTTCTGCCAATGCAAGTGCAATATCACTAAAAAATGGGAAGGGAAGCATAAGAAGATGAAAAAGAATATAATGAGCCTATTGATCATCTTATAGTAATAGTTACAAATAAAGTTAGATAACTAAAGGTTAAAGCCAATAGTTGAATGCTTAGTCAGAAATTATATACAAAGTATCTTATAAGTATTTTGTCAAAGGTATAACTGTCATACCAACCGTGAACAAAACTAAAGAGAGTGAAAAATAAAATCATGCCAGAAAAGCAACAGTATAAATATAAAATATCATGCCAAATAAATATAATTAAGATCATATTACAGAATTGAAACCAAGTATATCAATTATACCATTAAATTGGAAATGAGCTCAAATCACAGAAATTATAAAAAAAAAAGTTTTTAAATTTCCTCCAAAAGAAAGAGCAAAACTATACTCATCTGCTTGGAGTGGGAGGTTGCGGGGGACAGCTCTTTGAAAGCTCTATAGAACTGGCAAGAGCAGATCAAAACTGGAGGGAGTCAACACTTGAATAATAAAACATTGAGTCAATGAATGTTCCCCCCTGCCCTTTCTTTAGCCTGTAGGCAGAACACAGTAGGCAACCTTGGCTAGCAACCTGAGGAGCTACTGGCCTGAAACATGAGAGGGTCGAGTAAGAGGTTGTCACCTCAGCTGAAAATGAAGGATCCCCGGATGGCAAGACCCAAAGACTTTTACAAATTCTGCCCAAATCTCTGGCTGACCCCAGCACTCAGAGCACACAAGGTACACTCCAAAAATCCCCAGAAGGCTAAAAGTACTGAACAGAAATTGCAGCTGCCACTTATTATGGGGAAGACAATTTACAATTTGAGTTCAGTCAAGTTAACTGCTCAAACAAAAACAAATTGTCATTCTTTAGACAGTAACAGAATATGATGTTTTAATAATGTCTCAGTCACCATATCCAATAAAAATACATTCAAAAGTTCCAGATACATGAAGAAACAGAAATTGTGACTCATATTTAGGAGAAAAGAAAATCAATATAAACTGAATCTGAGATGACTAAGATATTAGAACTAGCAGTCAAGAATTTCAAAGCAGCCAATATTACTATGCTCAATGGTGTGAAAAAAGAATGTACTCTCATAATCATGAACAGAGAGGGGACCTCAGCATAAGGATAAAATGGTAAGAGAGAAATAACTTATAAATTATAGAACTGAAAAATAAAGGTGAAATGAAAATTCACTAAATTGGCATAACAGTTCAATGAAGATGACAGAAAAAAGAACAGGGAAACTTGAAAGAGAAAACAAAAGTGATCTACTCTGAAGAGTAGAGCGAAAATAATCAAAGCATAATGTGAAGAGAGCATCAGTGACTTATGACTGAACATCACCAAGTTCCACAGACATATAATTGGAGTTCCAGAAGGAAGAATGATAAAAAGGGAATGAGTCAGAAATAGATTTGGAAAGATGATGCCTGGAATTCCTTGAAATGTGATAAAAGACATAAATTTTTTAAAAAAAAAACACATGAATTTTAGAAAACCCCAGCAAGATAAATAGAAACCAGACATATAGGTATATAATGGTCAAATTATTGGAAATACAAAGGAAAAACCAAGTCTTAAATATACTTGTAGGAAAAAAAATGATAATAATGATGCTCATGATGGCTGACTTTTCTTCATAAAATGGAGGCCAGGAGACAGTGGGATATGTTTTTAAAGTGCCAGAATATATATATATATATATATATATATATATATATATATATATATATTCAGTCAATTCTGGAATTCCATACCTAGCAAAAGTTTGCTAAAGGTAAAATAAAAGTGTTTATTAAAAACTAAACAAATAAAACACCTAGGACACTTCATCACTGGCAGAGTAGCACTAAAGTAAATATCAAATAAAGTACTTCATGTTGATGGAAAATAAGATGAAGTCAGATTTTGGGGAATGACTGAAAAGTATGGGAAATATGGGTCAATAAAGTATATTTTTTTTCTTAATTTCTTTAAAATGAATCTGATATTATGAAATACATATCTGGTCTTTGCCCCCATTTCCAGGCATACAACCTCTAAGTATCTTTGAAATCTCCTAAGTGATAATGTACTTTTCTGTGCTAATGAGTTAAAATGGCTTCAGAATAGACACAGGTCACTAGAAATACTAATTTCTGAAATTTGAATATGGCTTAATATTTGGAGATCTATTTTATGTGTGTTTATATGAATGATTCTAGGTAGAAATCATAGTTTCTCAGGAGACCTTTAACCAAATTTGATACCTGTTTTTTCTGAGAACATTTAATGAAATAAGAATACACACATACATACTAGGAAAGAACTTGGAACAGGATAGAGACAAGCACTCAGACTAGGTCAGCAACAAAGCAAGGATCCTTCTTCTTACCCACTACTACTTATTACCACATGAGAGAGTCCATTGAATTGAAGGAAAAAAAATTAAAATATATCTATTTGAATAATATTTTCTGAAAATGGAAATATAATAAATTATAAGATAAACTCAAATAATAAATATTCTATAATGTAACAAGATATAAAACTTAACAAAAAATCCAATTTTGGTCAACCATACAAAGAATAACCAGTAAAAATATGGAAGAAACACTTAGTGCAAACTTTAAAACACTAAGACACAAAAATAAATTTGGACAAAAGAAAAGCATTCCCTGCTTTTGAATTTACTAACATATGCATGCCAAACTTCTATAAGTTGATACACAAATCTAATGCAATTTAAATAAATGTATACAACGTATTTTTTGTAAAAAATAACTTTTGAAAAAAAATTAACTTGCAAAAATGTTTATGAAATCTTGAAGAAGTGACCTGGATGAGGGAGCATATACTTATCAGATACCAGAATGTACTATAACACTTCTGTAACCAAAACAATTGAGTAATTGTACATGAATGAATAAAAAGAGCAGTGGAATAGAAAAGTAAATTCAGAAAAAGACACATCTGCATACAGAAATTTAGTATAGGATAAAAGCGACACCTCTATCATTGTAGAAAATACAGGCTTGTCAATAAATGTGATTGGCCAACTGTATAGCTACTTAAGAAAAAAATATTGAGGCTATGTTTCATAGATTCACAAAACGAACTCCAAAAGAATCAGAAATCTAGTAGTTAAAAACATGAAATCATATCCGAATGGAAGAAAACAGATTAATTTCCACATAATCTGGATGCGGGCAAAGGCTTTCTGCTGTGTCACAAAATTTGGTGTAATAAAAGAAAATACTGGTAAATTCAACAATATAAAATTAGCAATTTTTGTTTAGTAAAGAAAATAAAGTCAAAATATAAGCTATGAAGTGGGGAGAAACATTTGTCTAACATGTATGCATTAACTTCTGAAAAATATAAAGAATCTTAAAGAATCAAGAAATAAAAAGATCAAAATGGGTTGGGGTACTAGTGCAGTGGTAGAGCATTTACCTAGCATGTGTGAGGCACTGTGTTCAGTTCTCAGCTCACATATAAATAAATAATATAAAGGTCTGTTGACAACTAAAAAAATATTTTAAAAATAAATAATAAGACCAAAATAAAATGATAGTAACAAAATAAAAATAGTTGCATGTATTGTGTGCATGGAGGTGTGTATGTCTGCTTATTTTTGCAAAAGAAACATAGAAATATAAACCAGAAAATAATAAATTTGTTACCTCCATAAGATATGTGTTAACATTAGAAAGGTAAGAATAGGAAAAAGACTTAACCATTTTATTTGATTTGACATTATTTTTTTCATTTGACTTTTGAAATAATATTAATGTAATTTATGCAAGAAAAACTAACTCAACAAAGAATTGCAAAAAACTGAAACTAAATGCAAATATTATCAAATAACTGCATATAAAATTGCAGCAAAGAAGAAAATAATTAATCTAAGCAACTTTTGTGTAAAGTAGTCTTCCTATATTCCCAATAGGATGTATTATATGGACAAAAAAAAATCTTACCTTTAACTACTACATTTTTAATAGTAGTTTTAAATGTATAATATGTTTGAAACAGCGTCATGTGTATTGCATGATTAACCATGTTAGGACACATATTGATGGAATGACACTTGTTTCCATCCATAGAATGAGGGAATTATATAGGGAGTGAGTTAAGGAGAGAAAGAACACTGTCATGTTGGATTTGCAGTGGAGATATGGATATGAGTTAATGATTTAAAACCATACTTTCTAGCTTTGTTCCTGGTAAAGCCAGTAGAAATAGTACATTAGTAGCAATGATCATCCTTAGTGCTGAGATCTTGATTCTATATATGCCATTTTCCCTCAAAAGGTGCTGGAGTTCCTTGAACAATCGTTTAATCTAGGACTGTGTGACAGAAACAAGCTAAGGCTGATACATATTGTTATACCAGAGAGTAGGAAGCTCTCAAAAGTTCATGGGAACATGTCAATAGGGCATGAAAATATGTTTGAAGAGTTTTCCTACTGGCCAATTTTGGGATGTTTGATTGTCCAAAAAATAAACAAACAAAAACCATGATGGAAATGGTTTATATCACATTGAAGAAAAATCAATCTATGGTTCATAGTGATACTAATTTTCAAAAGACAGGGTTGGAAGTGAGGAAGTCAAATCAGTTTTTTCTCCCCAGAAAATTGCCAAGTAATGAATGAGAAATGAGAAAAAATGAGAAATGAGAAATGGTAAGATTAGAAAAAAATCTCCATTTTGCAACAAATATCTTAATAATTAATTTAAGCATAAATTATAAATGTATGTTGAAACCATGGAGCTAAAGATTTGGGGGGAACATGGCTTCAATACATAAACTCAGATTACTTATTAATTATAACAGGAAGGAGGTACTATCACAGAGATGATATGTAATGATTACCACCTTTACCAAATAAATCAGTTTAATATTGCCAATTGCACGGTAAACTAACATCATTATCTTTTTCTATTATGCACCAAGAATGATACAAAATCATCTCTGTAATACTCTGGTACTCTTGGTAGAAATGTTTAACCTGAGTCTAATGAGAGACATTCTGAAATATGAATGGCTTGCACTTCTCAAAAATATCAGCATCATTAAGGCCAAAAAAAAAAGTAAAGGGGACTATTTTTTTTTATTAAAGTAGAACAGAGAGTGATGGAAATTGAATAAATGCATTGATTGGGAACAGAAATCTGGATGGGAAAGAAATTAAAATATGGACCACATGTGGTAACAATAATGATATCAAGATTAAATTCATTTAATGTAAAGATTTTATTATGTTCTTTATGTTTGCATATAAGAGAACATACCTCTTCTTATGAGCTACATACTTAATCAGTAAGTATTGGTAAAATGTTAAAAATTGGCAAATGTAAAGGACGTATGACAAAAAGATAGTCATTGTTCCTTCCTGGAAACTTTTCTAAGGGTGTTTGAGAAAAAGAGAACTGCAGAACCCACAGAAAATTTCTAATCTAACATATTTTGTCTGTTTTTTTTCCATAAATCAGGTAATATATTACTCTGCCCTTGAAATTTGGAGAGGTGAATTTGTGACCTATAACATTCTTGTTGCTCAGTGTAATTGAAAATCAGGATCAAGGTAAGAAGCAGATTTGAGACCCAACAAGCATAGGAAGTGTAAGCAAAAAATAAAAATAAACAAATGGGATAACATCAAACTAAAATGCTTCTGGGTCGCAAAAGAAAGTGTAGCTCTAACCTACAGAATGGGAGATAATACTTATAAACTATACATCTTAAGGAGGTTGATATCGAGAATGTGTAAGGAATTCCAAAATGCAATAGCCAAAAGCAAATTTAAAATTCTGGTTAAAAAAACCCAGGTCTGCGGTTGTGGCTCAGTGGTAGCACATTTGCCTAGCACATGTGAGGCCCTGGATTTCGATCCTCAGCACCATATAAAAAATAAACAAATAAAAAAGGTATTGTGTTCATTTATAACTAAAAATATAAAAAAATAAACCCAGTTTTTTAAAAATCATATCAAGCTACTCAATAAAATAATACATCTAAATAGGTATTTCTCAGAAAAATAAAAGCATATAAATGGTCAACAGATGTATGGAAAAATGTTCAATATCACTAATCATCAGGGAAATGAAATCAAGACCACAATGAGATATCACTTTACCCTGGTAGAAATGGCTACCAGGGCAAATAGACAAGATAATACATGCTGGTGTGGAAGAAAGCAAGACATGGCACACTGTTAATGCAAAGGTAAATTAATCCAGTTATTATGGAGAACAGCATGGAGGCTCCTCAAAAAAATTAACAATACAATGATCATGTGATGCAGCATTATCAGCACTGGGTAGATATCCCAAGGAGGGGAAATTGGTGTGTTGAAGATATATCTGCATACCTATGTTCGTTGTGTCACTATTCAAGAAATGGAAACAACTGAAATGCCTATACACTAATGAATGGATAATGAAAATGTGATACACATGCACAATAGAATACTATTCAGCTTTGCAAAGAGTGAAATGGTACCATCCAAACAACATGAATGGACTTGAAGATCCTATGTCAAGTGAAGTAAGCCAGGCACCTAAAGACAAGCACTGCATGATTTTACTCATGTGGAATCTAAAAAAAGTTGATCTTTTAGAAGTTGATAGTAGAATGAGTGTGGGGAAAAGTTGATTGATGTACGGCTAAGTTACTGATGGAGAGGAACCAGAAATTCTGGTGTGCTATTGCACAATAGAGTGGCTATAGATTAAAAAAAAATAGCTAGGCATGGTGGCACATTCCTGTAATCCCAGCGGTTCAGGAGGCTGAGGCAGGAGGATTGCAAATTCAAAGCCAGCCTCAGCAATGGTGAGGAGCTAAGCAACTCAGTGAGACCCTGTCTCTAAATAAAATACAAAATAGGACTGGGAGTATAGCTCAGTGCTCCAGTGCCCCTGAGTTTTAATCCCTGGTACCAAAAAAATGTAGTATGCATTTCAAAAGGCAGGAAGAAAGGATTCTGGACGTTTTCACCATAAGGAAATGATAAATGTTTCAGGGGATACTTATGTTTACCCTGATTTAAACATTACATTGAAACTTCAAGTTACCCTATCAAAAAGGTTAATTTTATATTTTTATGTATCCATTACAAATAGATTTAGTTTTAATAAGTAGATTTGATGAAAATATTCTTATGCAATGCTCTGGAATTTACGTTCTCTAAGCTGCAAATCCACCATTCAAAATACAGTTTTCATGTGAGATTTCCCTACTTCCAAGGTGAATTCTCCCTTTCAGAAATGAGAAAATTGAATATATTAATGATCAAATGAAATTATCAAGGATAAAATATGTTTCCATGGTACTTGGTAGTGGTGGGCTTTGTGGGAAAAATGAAGTAGCAAATATACCCACTCTATTTTTTTTGAATTCTTCTTCTTGTGACTGGGTTGGTAAAGTAAGGATGTCGTATTTCAGAAAGTTCTTCAGTTTTGGGGTATTAAGTACTAAGTAAAGTATTAGAGTGGGAACTTTTTAACCCAAGGCCTTCCAGGAGAGTAATAAAGAAGTGTGATAAAATTGTGAATTGGTTAGAAAACACACTGTTAGGGTGACCATGTGCCAGATTGTTGGCTAACAAAGTAGCAAGTGCTGGTGCTGCTTCTACTGTCTTATTTTTCTAGGTTGAATATGATCTGATGGCAAGAACCTGTGCCACTATCTTGCAATCATGAGGAGAAGGCTAAAGGACATCTACCTTGATGGCTGAGTCATTAAATTCATCCTGCTTCTGACAACTTTTGCAATTCTTATGTTCTTCTTTGTCCTGTTTAAGCCAGTCTCCTTGGTATACAATGTAGTCCAACCAACTGAACGAGGAATTTGTGGCAAAGGCCTAACATAAAATATATATAATTTGATACTTCTTAGGCATCCCTTTTATCACCCCCCTCAGGAATCTATGGGATCAATAGGATCAGCAGAGATAAATCATGCTCCCAATGGGTGTAAAATAAAAGCTGCCCAATGCAGCACTGATTGATCAACATCGAATGAAAGGAAGAAGCAAAGTAGAGACCCCAAACAGAGAAAAAGGAGATAGCGTAGAAAGCAACTTGCACCTGAGTTTCCCATGTTGATCTCCTGGAATTATTAAAGACCAGGGTTCATGCTGTGAGGCAGAACTGGTGAGGAGGTGGCCTCCTGAGCAAGGCCGAAGACAGGAGGCTTCCAGCAGTCACAGTCAGAATAGAACTGTTGAGGTATTATCCCCAATTATGCCATTTTCATTTGAGAATTTGAAGGACATGGGCTTTCTTCAGGCTAGTTAATAAATTATTTAAAAGTTATTTTATGATAACCAAAAAAAAAAAAAATTATCTGATGAGGACAGTTGATCCTGAGACCCAGCCAATATTAAGTTCTTGCCAAAGCAGCCCTGGCATTTGGCTTCATTACAAAGGCAATCCCGTAGATGCGGAAGCATCTGCTCTCCCACTTACTGCTCATGTTAAAATGAAAGCTACTCAATAAAATATTTATACGTATCGCTTCCACTGGTGACTGGATGGAAATAAAGTGGCGAGAAACCAAATTTCTAATAAATATATGAATAGCCACTCAGATGACCACTCTTTGACATGAACATCATTCATAATTCCTGACTCTGTCTCAGTGTGGTCCTTCTTGACAGAAAATTAAAATAAAAGTGTTCCAAGTCTCCACTTCCAAGGGTTCAAATGTAGATAATAGCAATCCATTGGTGTTTTTCCCATTTAAAAATTAAATTGCTAAAAACTAATAAATAAATAAAAATGAGATTGTTCACTCAATCATGTGTAAATTCACCCATTAAACATATATTTTTGTGTCAGATATTGTCATAGAGTCTGTGAAAGAAGCAAATCTGACCTTCTTAAAACTTCCCTGTAACTGATTAGTTCCAAAGGGGGTGATAAAGAGAAAGTACATTACGTTCATTTCTTTGTAACAAAGGTATGCACAAAGTTAGCTGTATCTTGCCTTGAAGCCTGTCTCAGCAGACTCATTTAAGAAAAAGTAATTTCAAAACAATTTGGACATTTAATATAGTCTTTTTCAAAAAAAAATGTCAACAGACAGATCTCAATTTTAACACAGCGCAACATTTCTAAAATTCTACTTTCTTTGGCTTTCTTGTCAAAACCTTTCATCTGGATTTCCTTGTGTTCTGTGAGCTCTGAAAATACAAACCTCCATTTGCTCTCTACAGACAAGTTTGGAACCCCCTTTTCCTCCCTCCTTGCCTCAGTTCTTGATTGCTTGAATCATCTTAGTTACTCTGGCTTCTTTATTTATTGAGTGTTGAATTGAATGCTGAGGTATTACACAGAATTTTTTTTTTGTCAGCATTTTGTAGGCCTCTACAAAGGATATGTTTTTCTAGTACTTTTTTTTTTCTCTTTACAAACCATTCTCTTTAATTCTCTTTCTTGTTCAAGTGGGATTTATATAGGTATCTGCAGGAGTCCTTCCAAATTCAGGTTTGTATTGCCCATCCAGGTTCCATCTAGAAATTCTAAGAACTTAAAGAATTTGAGTTTCTCATGGGAGAGGGCTTGGTCTTAGTTTAAAGTAGACCTCAGAAAAGAATTATCGGAAACAAACAAAACAAAATGAAATGAAATGCAGCAACAAAAGTTTATTCATGGGCAGTTTGAATCTTGACTATAAGCTTTCTCGAAAATTTCACAAAAGGGTATTACAGTTACAAGCTTCTCAAATTTTTGGAAGGCTATTCTTCCACTTTTGTTATTTATTTCACTTGTCTAGCAATAGTTCCTTGCCTATGCTCCCAAGTATCATCTCTTCATCTCCCAGCTCTGGAAATTTCTCCTTTTACACACCCTCCATAAGCGGCATTCAGCTCCCCTTATCCCCACTGCACCTTAGCCTTTATTATTATGACCAATTTATCATATGGATAACATTAGGGTTTTGTCTATATTTTTCCCCTCTACTTATCACTTGGATTCTTTCCAATAAAGAAGGGCACATTTGGGAAATAATAAAGAAATAAGAGGGAGGGCACGTAGCAAATACTTAGAACTTATTAACATTTCTTCTACCCCTGTCACAGCTGTGAAAATTAGAATAGGAGTGAGAGAAAGAGAAATAACATTTCTGGAAGTCCACTGTGCACTAAGAAAGCATATTAGGTGATTTTTATAAGTTGTGTCACAACTTTCATATACTAAACAAGCAAATAGGTGTATAGCATACATCAGATAGTGAAAAGTTGCCTTAGGGAAAAAAAAAGAAAAAGTAAAGAATGTGAGTGGGGCATTTTGCTATTTTAGATCAGGTATTTAGATCAGGTGGCTCTCACAGACAGAGTAAGAGTCGGGCACACTCTTTACTGTTATGTATAACTTTATTGTTATGAGCATGATTCAATAGCAGTTCAGTAGATGTTGTGGAGGGGAAGAGTCAATGGAAGGTAGCCCCATAAGATTCATTTTGCATATTTTCAATGTTTTTCTCTGTAATACCTCTGTTCCCTTGTTCATTTTGAACATTTTCTGTTAATTGACCATAACTCATTATTTCACAATTGATTCTTTTCTTTTTAACCTTTATTTTATTTCTTTATTTATATGTGGTGCTGAGGATCGAACCCAGCATCTTGCACATGATAGGCGAGCGCTCTACCACTGAGTGGCAACCCCAGTTCTCACAATTGATTCTTGGTGTTTGCACTAAGAAGCAATGGGGTTCAGCAGACTCATGAGTATTGTTACACTATTACAGGACTTATTCCTTTAAATAAGGCAGATAGAAAAATGTTGGAAGATCAAGAGAGGCAAGCATTTGGCTAAATTATTGCAAAGGGAGGCCATATATTCTGTAGAAAATTCTGTTGCCTCAGTCTTCACAGGGCTATAAGCATTTAACAAATATAACAACTTCTAGGGGTGGGAGGGGAAGGGAAGGGACAGGGGGTTAGCAATGATGGTGGAATGTGGTGGACATCATTATCCAAAGTACATGTATGAAGACATGAATTGGTGTGAACATATTTTATATACAGAGATGAAAAATTGTGTTCTATATCTGTAATAAGAATTGTAGTGCATTTTGCTGTCATTTATTTAAAAGAAAGAAAGAAAGAAAAGAAATACAACAACTTCTACCCAAGAATGTAGTTAGTATTTTTAAGTGTTTTCACTCTATAGACAAGAAGTGTTGTCATCTGTGTGCCACTAAATCAAAACTTTAACATTAGATGTAAATAAGATACAATATTAAACAAAGTGGCAAACTGGATTCTCTACTTGAATAAGAACAACATTCCTGGTACTAATGGGTAAACCCCAAAATTGTGACTTCTCAAAGTCTTGCTTTCCTCATCTGAAAAAGGGAGCAAACCCAATGACCATAACTCATTCTTTTTGACTCTTGCATTCTGTCTTTTGGTTGAAAAGAATCTTGTGACAGGTTTCCATCTCATGCATCTGATTTTCATCCTGGTTTTTCACCCCTTTCTTGTACTTTAAAAACCTATTTTTTTTTTTTTTTTGGTCTCTCATCCCCCACCAAAGTTGAACAAGGACATAGAAGAGAAAGTATGTTGAGGTTTCTAATCTGTACTTTCCTCTCCAAGAAAGTGTGTAAAATTGCGTATGGGTTCAGGATAGAAAGAAAAAGGAGTTGCAAGTTGGACGAGAGAAGGACAAATGAGATGAATGAATGGAAATTGGCATGTGGTGTGCTGGATTAGAGAAAATGGAGAATTATCTAACCTAGGCCAGGAATTAGAGTGTGAAGAACTAAATGTGAGATGTCTTCCAGGGTGGACTCCTTCTCCTCCTACGGGTTCATCCATCCCTTGTGGAAAGTCTGCCATTCAACAATCCTGAGCACACAAAATTCTTCCATAGGACGGAGGCTTGGACATCTTGCTTGGAGGGAAGGGGATGAGGAAGGGTATTGTCTCTAGCCCAAATTGAAGCCAAGCAGGAGAGTTGGGATTTTCTATCTTGTCAGGACAGCAGAAGATAAAGTGTAGGTTACAATCCCTTTCTTATGTGAGAGAAAACAGAAACTAGTAGAAAGAGAAGAAGCAAAGGAAAGGGAATAGGTGAGAGGAAAGAAAGGGGAAGTATTGTGGAATCAAATAGACCAAATTGTGTTATATGCATGCAGAAATATATCATAATGAATCCCGCTTTGTGTATAATTATAATTCATTGAATTTTTTTCAAAATAATGAAGGAAAATTGTAAAAAGGGGGACCAGTAAAAGAATAAACTGATGTAAGATATTTATATTATTTACAAATAATTTGAGTATAATTTTAATAGGTAAAGCCATAAGTAAATGTGTGGCACTTGGCTATTTTGAAAATGTTGATGAGTTCTAGATTAATCACTTGATAACTACATGATTTCTTTGAATATCAGTTTCCTCATTTATAAAAAAAAAGGCAGTTGCAATTGACAATCTCTGGTATCCTTTCTGCAATAAATGGAATCTGATAAGATGTGGTCCATAAAGACAGGGATACTTTCAATGTACTACATCTGAATTCAGATGTATGAATTATGAGTACTGCTTTCATTCCAGGTTAAATTAAGGGTGGATCAAATGTTTAGTAAATGCAAATGTTGTTGCTTAAATATATTCAAAGTGTTAATACAGAGACAAAATGTGCCAAAATTGCATGAATGTTGCCTTTTAGAGGCAGGTCTGTAGAATAATCCTTTTTATTCTTTCTCTTTGGTGTTTTTCAATTTTTTGTTTATTAAACTCATAATTCTTTAAGAAATATTTCAACTAAAGGGAAAGTTGCTGATATTCTTTCTCTGTGTGTATGTGTTTCTGTCTCTGTCTATATCTCCCTCTTTCCTATTATGAACAGTAGCTAAAATATTTTCTGCAACAATCCAGTTTTTAATTTAGAAGTCAGGGAGCCTACTGTGAAGGCTCAGTTTCTCTTTCAGACTTATCCTTGAGCTTAATGTTGTTCATGTTGAATTTTCTAGCCTCCGATATGAAGAAAATTTTTCTGTAATTTTTTATTTTGGTCTTAGATGAATTTTTAAGAATCTGATATTAGATTAGCTTTCTTTTTGATCTGCTCATAGTTTATTTCTTGGAAAAAGGCAAGTGACTGGAATCCATATTTCACAAGACTTCTTTGTACAATAGCAAAATACTAAATCCTCATTTGGATGCCTTTACCTGTACAATGACTTCCTTCTTACATCAGAGTAGATGCCAAAAGTCCTTCTAGCAATTATTTCCTTCCCTTTGAAGAGTCTAAATGTTATTGGACAGCATTCTGTAATTCCTTGTCTTACTTTTTTACATTAGGCAGTCCCTCTTGGTGCCAAGACCTCTACAAGATATAATGGAAACCCAGGGATATTGTTTCCATAGTAGCATGCCTCTCGAGTATACTCATTTCAACAATTGCAGCCTCTCATGCCAACTTAAGCTTGATACCCTCAGATAAGAACAGCTGGCTAAGTAGTCTACTTGAACTCTCAGAATGATCTAGTCAAATCGTCTTTCTTCCCTCCTTCAAAACTATCCTTGAATTCCAACTCTACCAAGGCATTTTGATCAAGTGGGAATGAGATGTGTTTAAATAGCTTATCCTCGCACAAGCATACAAATAGCTTTCTGACTTTTATCCTTGCCACAGATGTGAAAAACACTAGAGAATGAATGAAGCAGAAAGAGATGTGGCATTAATAAACATTCTTAAAACAGTCTCTGTCTTGCTTCCGCTTTTCAAATGCTGCCATGGCCAGAGTGGGAGCAAGATTCTGACCAGTTATGTCTAATATATAAAAATGTTTTAAAACACTCATTTAGATATGCTACTTTCAACTCAATTACTTGTCTAGTCCTGTATTTGTGTATTACAAATCCGTGTTGAGTCCCTTCAAGACCAGTGTCCATCTGCTGTCTTCCGAAACTGAGTATATTTAGTGCCAAAATTTGCATGGCTAATGCCACCAGTGTTTACACTTTGGGACCTGTTTTGCACAAGAGTGAAAACTAGTTAATTCGTATTTATTCACTATTATGACCAACTGCTTTTCTTTATTCTGGGTCACTTCAGAAGGACCAGGTCTAAATGTTATTAGTGTGGAAAGGAACAGCCATGAAATCATTACTATCTTGTACTGTTATGATGAGTTTGCCTATGATATGTCCATGGACCACACAGTTAAAGAAGCTTTATCTGAGCAAAAAGTGACAGGTTTTCTGACAAAGGAAAACTCTTTCATTTGAAACTTGTCCCCAGTTCCACATGTGGTCCTCTTGAATTCTATAAATAATGAAGAAGTGAGAAATAACACTATGCCAATATTATATTGCTTATGTAATATCTAATTTTTGCTCTTCATGAAGTCTATAGTTCATATAGATTCAGATAACAGGTAATCCACGTGAAAAGTCATAAAAAGTATGACTTGTTCATTTTCCTATCTTATTATACCTACAATAATATCAGATCCATAACTTGAGAGTTCCTACATATGTAATAAATATAAAAATGGAAAGGATATGATATTTTAAAAAGGATAGTGTGAGGCAATAAACGATTATGAGGCAAAAGAAAGATATAGACAATGTGAATTGGCAGGAAGGAGGGAAGTGGAATTAGTGGTAAGAAAATAAATATTGGTGTAAGTTTGACCTTGAATGGTTAATACACAGTGAGGGGGGGAAAGAATGGGGAAAAAGACATATGGAGCAGGATAACGACTCTGTCATGTGGTGTCCCCTTTCCATGTCAACATGTTCTGTCACATTTTTGCATTTTTATTGTATTTTATTTCTTTTTAATTTATTTCTTACATACATGAAAATAGTGGTGTGCATTACATTCATAATTATCCATTCACAGCACAATTTTTGTAACACTGTATATAAAGTATGTTCTTTTAAAAAATGATGGAGAGAAAAATAAGTAAGTAAATGTTTAGGTAATAAAAAATTACAAATATGTAAAGGAGTCATCACTTCTACCTTTACGCTACCAAAAGAAAATTGAGGAAGAAGGCCATTCTATAATGCATATTTGTGCAAAATAAAAATGTATTCAACTCTTTAGAGATCACATTCCCATACACACCACAAGTAGCAAAGAGAGTGAGCAAGAGTCACAGAAAGCTTTTCAACAAGAGGGTAATGAAGAACATGAGTGCAGGGCAGGGGAGGTCAAAAAAAATCTGGCGAAATTGATCCGAAAAATAATGGCAGCCCTAAAACAATTGGAAAAACCTGCTAAGAAAAGACCAGAAACCAAACTGATAGTAGATCTGCCAATCACCAAGTAACAGGTGCATAAGGAATTTGAATCCAGTTTGCTCAGTCTATCTGAGCCTGTCCAGGTGTGAGAACATTCATCAAGGTCTTGATGGACTATAGCACCCATCCATGAGAAATCTCATTTCTGGACATTCGGCAGTCCTTGACCTTGAAAGCAGTTACAGACTGATAGTCACTCTAACTTGATAAATGATAATTTCTCAAAAGAGAAATGTAATTCTCCCACTCCACTATGATCCAAACACATACAGATTCACACATATACACATGGCATAAAAATGTATAGCTAGGTACATGGAAAGGTCCAGGAATGTGTGACATACTCATTCTACCAGCAAGTCACTGATAATACTGCTGTATTTGATGCATTCAACGTAATTACACCTACAAAACCTGTGTCTGCCTTGCTCAAAAAGCTCCCAGAGAAATCTTGGCTATCTGACAGCAAAGTGCATAAGTGAGTCTTTGCCACAAGTGAGTAAGACAACAAATGCTTATTGCAAATAATGCCTGGGTTGTAACTGTGTTCTGTCCAGAACTACAGTGTCCTCTTCTGAGAACCTGGCCAAAGAATACTAAAATGTGCTGGGATCTTATCTGCATATGTATTTTTTAGATTAAACAGGCATAATGATGTTTTCTGTCTCTATCTTACAGATTCTTATTCCCCCACTAAATTGTAAACATCTATGAGATCACTAATAGATTATATGCCACCTATTTCTATTTCTTGTGCATCTATCACAATTCTTTAGTTTTATCCTCTTTATCTATCTGTCTATGACATGGAATCAATGACTGTTTGTGGCAATATTCACAGGCTTCCTCCATTCTGAAAATGATAAAAATAAATTAATATATGATAAAATATCAATGAGAATTAGTGCTGCCTGTCCATGAGGATAATATTAGGTATATTTTATAGATGAGTAAATTTTGTTATGTATTTGTTAACAAAAATCCATATGGAGCAGGGATAATGTAATTTCAAATCCAAGTTTGAGATTATATCTGAGGCTCATACATAGATTCCTTTTGTTTTTGTAGATAATCCTTTTTTTTTGAGATTACAAATATACAAGTGGCATTATCTCTTGATTTATTGATAATGCAGGACAAGATCTATGACCCAATTCACTCATTAACCAGAACTCTGTTCCCACAATCCTGGCAGAACCCCTCTGAGGTGTGGACCTCAGCACCTATAGTCTTCTTTACCCGTCAGCTAAATTACGTGTTTAACAAATGCCAAGTACTTTTTTCCAAATATATTTATTCTAGCTTTACATGCTATTGTAATTATATCTTTTAACTAATTACTACTTAAAAAAACAACAATGAAAGCAAAGAAAAAGTTGGTTTAACTTGGCATTGCATCAAGATAGTGGTAAGTAAATGTATATTTATAAGACTGAAGTTAAAATAAAATGTTGAAGATATAGGTAGAGTTTTAGAAGAGAAATGATCTTCCTTAGTAGACTTTTAAAAATGAGATTATGTTCATCTGGTTAGGTACAGAACTTCTACTCATCACCTTTGAACTGGGTCATCTTCCACTAGTGCATATTTCTGGTTCATACAATTTAGGCAATCCCCTTAAAACCTCAAGTGGAAGGTTTTTATGGATTCATTCATTTTTTCATCGTACTGCAACAACACGCTCAAAATAATACTAAATGATGCAGGACTATGTTCAATGGTATGGTCTTTCCAGTCAGAGAACTTGTCCTTTAATATGAAAGGAATGTTAAAAATACAAACAGACCTATCATATGAGTTGTATAAACCATAGCAGGAGCTCACTTTCAGAAGGGTAGATGAAAAGACTTATTTATTTATTCAACAGAGATGTCTAGAAATATGTGTTAGGTAGTGGAAACTGTGCTTAATTCCAAGGACACAGTAGTGAATAGGACATACAAATCCTTTCCTCATGGACATACCTGCCTGAAAAGATACTTCTTTTATGTAAGGTGGGAAGGATTCTGATAGGTAGAATATTTGGAAAAAAAAATAGTGAGATTAGTGTTGTCTTAAGCGAAATCAGGAAGAAACTCAAGATATGTTGGGGAATTAGTAAAAAAAAGACGAGGAGATATCTGTAGAAGTGTAGTGAGAGATAAGGTTTAAAGGTACAAAACCTCCTAGATTTATATAAGGACAATTCTTTGAACATTGGGAGTGTGCCTTCTGAGTCTATTTCCGCATCAAAGAGGAAATGAAGCTCAGATTCCATGACCACAAAGGTCCTATACAAATCTAGCATCTTAGCTTCCTGACACTATAACAAAATAGCTGAGATAAATCAACTTATAAGGAGGAAATATTTACTTTGGCTCATAGGATCAGACGTTTCTGCCCATGATCATTTTGTCTGTTGCTTTTGGACCTGTGGTAAGACAGTACCTTTTGGCAGGGAGTGCTGGGTGGAGCAAGGTGCTTGCCTCATGGTGACAGGAATGCAAAGAGAGAGAGAAAAGAAGGAGATAAGATCTAATATCCCCTTCAAGGACACATCCCCAGTGATAAACCTCTTCCAGCTTCCACAGCCTCCCTGTAGCTGGAGAGAAAGCCTTTAATACATGGGGCTTTTACAGGGACATTTATCATCCAAACTATAGCATCTAGATTTTTTTCCTATTCTGAATTTGAATCCTCATTTGTGGTTTTTGGAACACAGACAACATCCCAAATCCTTTCTTGTAAGTTTGGTTTGTTGATAAGCTCTCTTCTTGAGCAAGATTTCACACAGAGTCTGCCATGAAGGAACAGAGTTTGTCTCCACATGGTTCAGTGCAGGTCCCCACTTTTTGCTATGGCACTCCACTGATTGCTCATAGCACAATATAATCAGAAGGAACAAGAGGAAGGAAACCGAAGCCTTTCTAACTATTTCTGGGTCCTGAGATTTCTTATTCTTCAGAGGTTGTTCTGTCCCTCTGAGCCTTATGTATGGAAGTGTCATATAGACTTGGAATTTAAAGCTTCTCCTTTTTTTATGTGGTTTGATTTTATAGCTTAGGCTTTACAAATTCTAAGACTATGTCTACATAATTCCCAGAAAGATTTATTGGGCAACAAATTTGCTTGGCCATTTGCATCCTAATGGCAAAAGCAATTTCTTTAGCCAGAATAGTTTATTTTCTTTTCAGTTGCAAATGGGGATATTCTAAGGGGAAGTAAGTTATTTTGGTTCAAAGGGGGGGGGGTATTACAGCTGTTTATTTCTGACACCTGTCAACCTCCCACCTCGGTAAGAATTCTTCATTGGCAAATATTGTATGTCTTGACTCAGGTGACTTCAGGCTGTAGTAGAATTAACTGGTCCTTATATATTTTAAACTTTGGAGTTTTTCCTCTAGGTTTAGTTAAACAATTACAACATGTAAAGGAGAGAAAGTTTTATTTCATAAAAGAGAGTTGATGGGAAATTTTACCTTTAGCTGTGTACTAAGATAAAGCCATACATAGGAATCAGAAGTTCTGAATTTCAGAATTTTGATTTGTATATCTTTAGGACACGTTGCTTAAGTTTTTTCTTTCCTCTAGAATTGGAACAGGGGCATAAGATTGGGAAAAGGCAATGGATGGGTGATTGTATTTGAGGTAGGTATGAACCAATTTTTCACTGAATACTTAATGTGTATTTAGGAACTGTATATATCTTGCTTCAATTGATCCTCCCAATACCCTGAGGAAAGAACTATAGATCAGAGAAATTGGGTTATTTACTTAAGGTCACATGGCTGGTGAGTGGAAAACCCCACATCTCTCTGATGTTACAGCTAGATTTTTCTTCTACATCTCAGTGCCTCACATAAAGTCCCTGCAAGCACTGAACTTCTTTCACTTGAAGCTCTACTGTTTAGTTTCTTGACCCAACAAATTCCAGTATTTCCTTTTTTAGCTGTAAACTTCCAGGGTAAAAAAAATCCAACAGAAAAAAGATAAATTCCTACCTTCAGAAAATTTCTGAAAAATTAATGAGATCATTCACGTGAAGTCACTTTACAAACACAGTTATTATTACATGAATACAATTAGCCACTTTAGGACTTTTACCCAGAGTTTGATTTATTTCAATTCATACATGAACAGAAATCTGCATTCTTGTTTTTCATTTCTTGATTCCACATAAATTATGTAGCCATTTCTGGAGCAGTGAAAACTGTTCCAGAAAAGCTTTGGGACAGTCAACAGAAATCCACAGGCCTGATTTCAAAGTCCGTTATGGGAGATAACTATGTGTATCACATTTTCTTGCCTAGAGCCAAGCAGTCAGAATATGACATAGAAAGAAATGAATGGCAGTTGTATACTGCTACTGGACAATAGTTTTCTAGTGTAAAGGGGGAAAGGGAGCTTAATGTAGGAAAGACAAAAATAGGCAATCTATCTGTTAATAATCTTTTCTTTTTTTGGTTGCGTATAGCATCCTTAGGGGGCTCTGGACAGAAGGCGCTTCTACAGATACAAATCTAATTGTACTTACAATGAAAGGTGTGTGTGTGTGTGTGTGTGTGTGTGTGTGTTTTGATGTCTGCCATTCAGAAGAAGAAAATTTAACTAAAGTAAAAGGGGTACTTCTAGGAATTCCTGGACCCATCAGAACACAGATCATTTGATAGAATGCAAATGACTTAACTGTAATATAGGAAAGCTTCCCAGAGCAAATTACAATCCCATCACTGAGAATTAGCAATGAAAGTTGACAGGCTTTATAAACTTAGAGGTTTTGTTGGATTGGAAGGCAGCTACAGCTACAGTTAGGGAATAAAATGCCCTTAGGTAAAAAGCTAGAAAGGGTTTCTATGCCTATGATTTATTTTTTATGCCATATGTGGCTCTGTAACCAAAATAGTTATGATGAGGAATTGCATAACTTCTACCTATTTATACAAACATATCTATATCTACATATGTATATCTATATCTATCTCTATATATGTGTATGTGTGTATATCTGTATATACATATATTTACATGTTTATATATGTGTATATATATATATACACACATGTGTATATATATATATATACACACATGTGTATATATATATATATATATATATATATGTGTGTGTGTGTGTGTGTATATGTGTGTGTGTGTGTGTGTATGTATGTATGTATATCTTCCACCATGATATGTGGGCAATTTTTACATTCATAAAATATCAACATAACATACTTACATACATGCAACAATCATGTTTAGATTTCCTGAACTCCTGCAATGTGTCAAACTGACCTGAAGCCTCTTTCACACCCAAATTAAAGCATCTAGGAACAGGACCTGGATGTCTCCTACTTATATAATTTCTACAAATGACTTACCCAGCCAATTTCAAGACCACTTTTTTTTGTTGTTGTAAACAATATTCCTGAACTAAAATAAAGGATATGAGCAAAAATATAATATGACATATTCTTGTCCCTAGGAAAATATATTTATGAAAAAAAGAGCCTAAGCATATGTTATATTTAATAAGCCCTTGATAAAGATATTGGGACAATTTATATATGCATAAGATCTTTTTTCACACAAATATGTTATTATTCAATTGCTAGATATATTTAAGAAATGTCTGCTCTGCACCTAGCACTTTGCTAGGCTCTATAAATAAAATAATTGTAAGGGATGTTTATAGTCAACTTGAAAAACATGATACAGACATAGTAATTAATATTCTTGTCCCTAGGAAAATATATTTATGAAAAAAAGAGCCTATGCATATGTTATATTTAATAAGCCCTTGATAAAGATATTGGGACAATTTATATATGCATAAGATCTTTTTTCACACAAATATGTTATTATTCAATTGCTAGATACATTTAAGAAATGTCTGCTCTGCACCTAGCACTTTGCTAGGCTCTATAAATAAAATAATTGTAAGGGATGTTTATAGTCAACTTGAAAAACATGATACAGACATAGTAATTAATTAGAAACTGATTTATTAAAGCAATATATAAAAATAGTTATTATAGTTAATATGTTGCAGGCAAATGTCTAATTGTGCACCAAGTACAGTTTTGAGATAACTTAATTGTTGGAAGTGATGTAGAGAGATCACAAAGTCTGATGTAATCCACTCCTTGGTTCTGGCAAGTCCAAATCCAATCTGGCATGTCTAATGTAAAATTCCAGATCAAGTGAATTCCCTGGAACTTGGGTTCTTTAATGATGAGATTTGGTCTAGAAAAGTAGTTCCCAACTATCTGGTAGGTAGCTGAGGTGCAGGAATTAGTTCCCAGGGGACATGTGCAATTTCTGGAGTTCTTTTTGGTTGTCACAAATTGAGATATGAGAGTGTGCTTATGGTATCTAATGAGTAGAGGTCAAGCATGCTGCCAAACACCCTACAATGTAAAGAAGAGTCCAATTAATTATCTGACCAACGTGTCAATGGCACTGAGGCTGAGAAAATAAAGTAAATGAGTTTAACAATTTCTCATAACTTATAACACTTTGTGATTCTTAGATAATGTCTCCATTATAAGAGGGCACAGACATCATCTAGTGAGAATAGAAAATGCCTAGACTCCAACATACAAATATGTTAATATAGCTTCTAATTAAGTTGTTCGGAATTTTAGTATAAACACTAAGAGATTATCTTTCATCTGAGTTCCTAGCGCCTCATAAATCAGACCCGTAAAAGCCCTGTGAGACTCATACAAGGTCTCATGGTTTATTAGAAGCAAGCTTGATCTACCTAGTTCTAGCTCCAAAGTCCCTCCTCTGGCCACTGTGCAGTTTGCCTACTGAGAGTAATGAAATCTTGGCAAGAGAAACAAGGAGCAGTTGAAGAATGTGCATAGGACAAAAAGAAGATTGGTTAATCTGGAGGAGAAGATCTCCATTGGGGATACAAGAGACTGTGAATTTTAAAGGGAAGATGAAACATTTCAGAGGACCTTGAGTTAAAAAATGAATACTGAATTCAATATATTAGGTTACTGTTTCTCAGCCCTGACAGCAGATAAGAATGTTCTGGGTTCTTTAAAAAAAGTATTAATGTGAGAGCCCTGCTTCAGAAATTCAGATCTAATTGGTCTGTGGTGAGGTCATGCATATATATGTTTTGAAAGTCCCTTCATATTTCTAATATGTATACAGAAGCCCACAGGCATCTGCTGTAAATCAGAAGCTGGGTAGCATCTTAAAGTGTTAAACTGGATTCAACTGGTAAAAAAGTATAGCTTAATTAGAGCAGAAATTGGGGAAAGGGGGGGGGATGGGCTATGAGGCTATCGTAGACCTATGGAGATGGGTTAGAAATAGTACTAGAGTCAGAAGACTTACCTCAGCTCTGCTGATGTTGCTTTCACTAGCCTGCTGTATGCCAAAAGAAGTCATCTTACAAGTCAATCTGCTGTGTTTCTGCATTTCTGACTAAGAACTAATATTGTGCTTGAATATACTAGAGCAGTGTAAGGAGATTCAGAATAGATATTTTAAAAAATATTTTGGGAAGTAATATTTAAGGTATGAAAATAGTGGCAGTGAAGCTGTAAAAACAGAGGCATCTTAGTCCTATTCACATTGACCAGATTGATGACCAACTAAAATCAGACAAGGGAGGAATGGAAGACACTTCTAAAGGCATAAGCCTGTGGAACTGGGTGATCCCTTAACAGAAACAGACATTTTGAGCAAGGACTAATTCTTGAAGGAAAATAACAGTAGGTTGAGAATAGAGATTCTCAACTGGGTATAAATTTGGTAACGCCTAGAGATGATTTTGGTTTTGCAGTTAATGGGCAGAGGCAAATCCTTTGATGCAGCTGAACATACTGTTGTGCATGAGACAGTGTCCCACAGGAAAGAATTACCTAGTACAATGTTAATAGTGCTGAGATCAAAAACCTGGTATAGAATTACAAGCGGAATTGGAAGGGGCCAAAGATGTCATGATCCTATAATTCAATTATTTAATTTCACCAAGGAATAAAATAAAATTCAGAGATTGAATGACTTGGTTAGGGTCTCCAGAAGTGTAGACACCTTGGTAGAAGTAAAATCCAACTGTCCCGATTTCCAGTCAGCTAGAGGGGTTCCATATGGACTCTGACCCAGCTTGCACCTGGCCTTGAGTCATTCAGTTGCTACATTCATGCTGCATGAAACCCAGCTGGGAATTTGATCTGAGGTCCAAGTAGGAGGTGAATGGGGAAGTTTTCATCTTGAAGTAATCGTAACAGATGTGTTATTTCTAAATAACTTAAATTTAGGAGAATGAAAATATAACACAAGATATAAATAAAGAAGAACTGGAGGATTCAGAGGGCTCTTGGAGAGAAGGTCAGAAATAGTTTAACTATTTTGACCCAATGATTTTTAAACTGAGTAAAAAGAATGGTAGATACTGTGAAATAGAGCTTAAAGGTAAGGTAGGAGGAGGCTTCAGGAAGCTGAAGACTTTTGAGGTGGAGGTCATGGTGACATTTGTAGGAATATTTCAGAACGGTTGGGAGAAAGAAGAGAGATTTCAGAGAGAAAGGGAGCAGTGTGGTAATGAAGATGCCCGTGTAGTTTCAACTGTTCCCTCGTGAAAAGGAGACAATCATGACCCCTCGGACAAGGTCAAGTCAAGGACTTAAGGCAAGAGCTTCACCTGTGTTTTCTGGGAGTAAAGGGTACTTTGGCTGCCTTGGATGGACCTCGCGCAGACACACAAGCAAATGCAGGGCTGTGGCGATGTAGGGATGTGCGCACTAGATGGCAGTAGCGGGGTCCTTTCGGCTTGGTTCCCGGTCCTATAAGGCGCTGCTTGTTTAAGTACAGTCTCATTTAGTTGGAGCTGCAGGGAGTGAGCGAGAGGAGGATAGGAAAGAGGAGAGAGGGAGAGCTTGAGGGAGAAGGGGGCTCGCTGTGTTTACACCAGACACAGGCTTCGAGCGTCCATCCCGGACTCTGACTCGCGCTCTCCAAGTGGAGAGCTAAGCTGTTCTGGGATCCGTCCATCGTGTGGCAGGAGCCTCATCTGTCCTGGTTGCGGGAGCTGGGAGAGCCCAGAGGGAAACCGAGGGAAGCAAGCGGCGCGTATTACTAGAGAGCGCGAGCAGAAGGGGTCGAGAGCCAAGCGTGTGAGGGAGCATCAAGCGCGGCGGAGACATGAGGACCTACTGGCTGCACAGCGTCTGGGTGCTGGGCTTCTTCCTGTCCCTCTTCTCATTGCAAGGTAAGGGGGGATTCCCTAACCCCTCGCGTCCCCTCCTCCGCGCCGCGGGCTCTGGAGTGGCAATAGGGTAAGGGGTGCTCAGATTCTGGACAGAACCCGGCTTATTTACAAGTCCTGCGGTGCGCTCCCTGCCCTTCCTGCGCTGCGTCCAGGCTGAGTCCTGAGGATTGCAGGACTGTGCGGACACACTTGCTGCAATATCCGTGTTGGCAGTGTTGATGTGGAGTCCAATCTTGAACCCGTGTGTGTGTGTGTGTGTGTGTGTGTGTGTGTGTGTGTGGTGTTGCCAGCGGCGGCGGGGGCTGGTGGGAGGCGGGTGGCGGAGGACCTGGGGTTGTTCCCCTGTAAACTCCGTGCGCTGCTGTGGTATTCGCTGTCCCCGCGTCCCTGGTACTGATACCACTGCATTCCTCCTCTTTCAGGAGGAAATTGGCATTAAGTTTAGGAGGAGGTTGGGTATTCCCTCGGCACCTGGTACTTACATCTCTAGGCAAAATAACCCGTACATATTCTTCTACCCTGAGAAGTGGAAGGTATGCTGGTGGAGGAGAGCGGGGCGGGGGCAGGGAGGGAGAGAGCGAGCCAGCAAGAGAGAGAGAATTTGAGAATCCACGGGTTAATAGCTGTGCTGGCTCAGAATGGTCAATGTGTTTCATGCTTGGAGGACTAAATAGCTAGTGCTGGGTGTTTACTTTGAAGAGATTTTTAGGTCTCTGTGTTTGGGGGAGACTGTGAAGTGAATTCACGAAGGTTAAAAATGAAAACACATACATACTGTTTGCATTTCACTTACAAGCTGGCATCCAGAGCTCTCATCTATGTTAAACATACCTATAATACATTAAGTCTTTCCAACATAAAGATACATTATCTTTTAATCTACCTATCTCATACTTCCCACCACAAGAGAAGCCTTGCACAATTAGCCATAGAGAGTCTGTGCTATATGTCTCTACCATTGAGGTTCTACTACATCTTCATGTTAGGCATTCTGCCATCATTAGGACCTGCACCCGCTCACATTTCTCCTGATATTGAACATGCTAGTCTCTTCATTTGTACATGCAAGTGCATACACATACACAGTCCTTCTCATGAACACTCACCAGGAAATGACCAGACTGGCAGTCCTTCTCGTGATTTTCTTCTGACAGCTGGTTGCTAATGTTACATTTGTGGGTTTCATTTTTCATTGCTGGGGGATATTTTGTGTAGCTATAGAACCCTCTTGCCAAATGAAAAGAGAATAGACTTCTAGCTGTTTACTAGTTGAAGCGTTGCAAGTAAATAAATACTGTGTTGGAGTTACATTTTGAAAAACACTTATAGGAATCACTGGGACTCACCCATAGCACAATTACAAGTTACAGGTTCTAAAAACTTCCTCATCTCAGAACTCACTGACCCACTCCTTACTTATCTAAATTATAAGTTCATGTAATGCACAGTTCTACTAAGCATGCCTGCATAAAAATTAGAATCTGAAACTAGCTTTGGCATTTTACTTTTTTTTTTTCTTCGAAGCTCTCAGGACTTTCTCTGTGATTTCAGATATTGCTGCAATTCAGTTTTTTTCATATTGAGACATTAGCATCATGACTGTACTATGCTAGCAGCAGAGGTTAATCCCTTTCCTTCCTCTTCCATTTAACTCTAGGAACTTAGCTCTTCAGATAAAATGCTAAGAACGAAGTCACTAATACAAGCTTCTCTTAAGTTTGAGTAAAACTGTGGAATATTCATTACATAGCCATGGGGTCACATAAGTGAAGGGCAGATCAGAGTGCTGAGCTGATGTTAGATGGCACTTCTAAAGGATGGGGAAGGTCTACTAGAGCACCAAATCAGATGATTATATTTCAGAGGATCTTCCATTACAAAAGAAAAGCCCTACAGTCTTCTTCAGTAAGACCAAAGTAAACTATAGTGACAATTCTTTGAAATAGAGTATCTGATATCATTTGGGCAAAATAATTTTCCTTCTAGGAATTGTTATTTCCAAAGAAGAGTTTTCAATGTGTATTAAATAGCGTTCAGTAAATCATGAGATGTGGCCTCAGTTATCAAGCTTTGGGATCCCCTCATATGTGGCACAGACCAGATAGGAATAACTTTGAGAAACAGGGTAGGAGGATAAGACAGTGCAGCCAGATGGGGCTAAGAAATGTGGGATCACTACAAACAGTTGCAATACACACTCTTCTCTTTTGCCATAGTCATGGAAAGTCTGGGACAGGCTGCCTGCTAACATGCTCTCCTCCCCCTTGCATATAATGCATGTGCTGGAACACACACACACACACACACACATACACACTCACACACTTCTCAGTGTCACAGTGTGTGGCCCTTTTGAATCAGCCCCATCTGCAGCACAATAACTTCTGCTGTTTCTCATGATTACCTTCATGGATTCACAGATGAATGCTGTTATTGATGTTCATTTTTTTATTAGATTCCACTTGTTCAAAAATGTTTAATGTATTTTGGGCTATGTCCTGCTTAGGTGGAGGTATATTTATTGCATAATTTGAGCTGGCCCCATGAGACACACTACGAACTCTAAGTCATTACTTTGTAGCCATGGGCAAGTAAGACATGCATTGGTGACATCTCTGTAATAATTATGCTCTGTTTCTTGGTGATGATGTAATGAACATAATCATTATTTTGAAATGGATTATCTAAGGTATGTTTATCAAGACATACTTAAATTTATAATTTTTCTTTTACTTTCTCCAAATAGTCTAGAAATCTTCTACATAATTTTTAATTCATCTGTGCAACATCCTTGTAATATTAGTAACCACTTCTAACTTCTAAGCAATGAAGATTTGGTGAGAAGGTTAAATAGTGGCTCGGCCTGTTTTCATCCTTGATATCTTGGTAACTGTACTTTATATTAATGACAACCCTGTTGATGAAAGGTCTGAGTTTCCAAGAAGAATGTTTGCTAGACATTTATAATTGTAGTATTATCTTTGCACTTACCTATAACCTTGAGCAAGCGAAGAGAGAACAGTTCAATTGCGATTTATTTTTTCAAAATAGTAAAGGAAAACAAACACACAAAAAACAAAGACAACCTATTCAGGACTCTCCATTTTGTGTTTGGTTTATTTTGAGGCCCCTGTTCCATTGGCTCAGATCTGGCTGGGTCTCCTTGACATCTGGCACCTGTCCCTCCTTTCTCATGCTCCAGAGCCAGAGAGCGGTCACTGCTTTGCTCTGAGGTTGGCTCTGTTCTCTCCCTTTGGCATCTGGGATGGCAGTAGCTGTGTGCCCTTTGGGGACTGCAGAGGAGATGAACTCCACTTGGCCAACCCCAACCTCATTTCTAGTTCATCTGGGCATGAAGGTCGCCTTGGCTTCTATGTGCAACCAGATTTGGACTGCTTAGTGGCCAGGAGAAGAGTGTTCTTGTTCTGCATCCTAGACAGCAGGGCCAGCCCCCAAGGAGGAGCCCCACAGCAGCTGCTCAGTGAGGCAGCCGCAAAAAGGCCTGGGATGTAAGCTTTCTGTCCAACCACCGAGAGGCTTTCTATAAAGAACATCTTTCCAGAGCTATGCCTACCAGCTCACAGGAGCGCCCACTGACCCCCTTCCTGAACAGTCCCAATGCAAATGATTGAGTGAAACCCTTCAGAGGTTTCAAACCGCTTCCTCTGACAAGGGCTAGAAAGTAAGACTTTTCAAGAAATATTGTTAAGAGTTGAAGTTAGGCAAAAATATCAAGTAATTAAGGAAAAATTTGAAGTGTCTAATTTACTCAAGTAACTTAAAAAGAGTTAAAGCACCATCCGTAAAGTCTAATTTTATGCCAGGTATGAATGTTGATTGTTACTACCACATCAGTAACATAGACCTGCTTTGCGTTGACCTCACTGTTCTGAAGTCCCTCTGTTTAAGCTGTAGAGAAACAGAGTTTCCCCCGTTTTTTTCTATGGCATTTGCATTCCAAGGAAATATTTGATAACACTTGCTTCAGCATAATAAAATTAACATTCTGAAAACTCTGGGCTTTTCACTTCGAGCATAGTCTTCTCTACAGATTTTATAAGTAGTTGAACAGAAGTTGTTACAAATTTTGGGGATGATTATTAATTATTGTACAAACCCCCATCTCAAAATACCACTAAACTAAAACATAAAGAATATCTTTATTTTTATGTTTTTTGTGGGAATTATTTACAAGTGCTTTATTCATGTAGAAAGTCACAGTACAGTCTAGAAGTAAAACAATTGACCAAAATGCCTTAGGATTTCCTTTCTTTTTTCATTTGATAACTGTCAACCATAGAAGACTGTGATTCATTTCACACAATCCTGGTCAGCTCCTGAAGCCACCATGTCTTCTAGCACATAACAGGATTGTACCATCAAAATCTTTTTTATTACCTTTGCCTACATAATACATCTTCTTCACTGTATACATTTTTCTTCTGCCTGGTGTATTTAAAATAATAAATACTTTTCTTTATCATTATCCTTCTTCCATGAAAGGATTTCTTGTATTTGTATCATTTTTCTTTTCTTTTCTTTTTTTTTTTTTTTTACAATTTGAAGGTATCTATGCTGGCAATATAGGCAATGCTAGTCTTGACACTAAATAGGAAAGATATTTAAGTGGAAAGGACACAGGACTACGTCTTAGAAAACCTAGATATTGGTTTTGAATTTATTAACAATTTCCTGATAAACAGATGATCTAATGTGAATCTCACTTTTCTTGTTTACTGGGTTAGGCTAATGGTGCTTGTCGCATCATGAGACAAGCTTTTTAAAAGTTATAAAGTATTAAGCAAGTGCGGTATTTGCTTCTGCTGGAGAAGAGAAAGAGTTAAATTAAAAGGAATGATCTGGCTTCTCTCCATGAATTGAACAGAATTTGCCAGTGTTCACATCTATCTCTTTTTCCCTTCCTCCCTCCTTTCTTTCTGCCTTTCTCTGGACTTGGGTGAGAGCCACATTGAGCTCCCAGGGCTAATTTAATGCTGAAGGGAGATGCTGGTATTGATATAAGGTTGCATAACCTGTGTCTGCCTTCTCACTTTGCTCAAGGGCTGAAGCCAAAGCACGCACGCACGCGCGCTCGCGCACACACACACACACACACACACGGAAAAAAACACATGTCCGCTTTAATTCCATGCTAACTATTCTCTGGTTTTCTTTTTCATAAACTTACAATAATCTCACTTAATATTTCAGCTTGCAGTGCTGAGGAATTGCTGAAGAAAGGAAGAAATAGGGGATCTGGATTCCAATTAACTTTGCCACTGTGGCCGTGTAACTCTGTGTGAATCACTGTTGTTTAGTAAATGAGAGTGAGAATCTCCAAGATTAATGAATCTTGCTGAGTTGTCAGCAGACCGGAACTCTGCTACTCAAATAACCTCCATTCCTTCCTTCTTCTGTGTTCCTCCTTTCTCATTTCAGTATGAAAAAAGGTCAGAAAAATCAGGAGTTACACAAAGAAATATGCTGGCATTGTTGACACGTATAATTAGTGTATGACTCCCACTGAAATATCAACAATATTAAGGGATTCTTTTAGGAATCACTTATAGGGCCATTTGTGTAGCCATTTCAAGTGTAGGATTGAGCATGTTTAAACTATCAACACAAGATTGGTGGTGGTGGTGGGGGGGAGTTTTGTTTTTTTTCTCCTTTTTTTTATGTGGCTGCCCCAGAAGGGGTATCCTATTCCCAGGAGAGGAGATTTGTGATTCTATCTCCTAAGGAGAAAGCAGCAAGCTGCTAGGAGGAAACCTAGATTAGCTGCCTGTGAATGAATTCTAGGGGGATTCTGGCTGGGCCAGTCTGGTCCAGGCAGGCAGCCATGACCAGGCCAGCTTTCCACTGTGTATCCTCTGTATGCCCAGGAATGGAGAGATACTGCCTAGTGATTTCTGCCTCATGTAGCAGAGATAAGACTAATCCCACTGACCTGACCAAAACCTCTGCTGGCATAGCAGATGCAGGTTTGAAATTGTTCCTAGTAACAACTATGGTTTTGTTACTGAAATTTTAATTTCCTATCTTTCCCATTAGGCAATAATGTGGTTTGTGCTAAGGAGGAAGAAGAGTGGGCATTCTGTGGGTTTAAAGTTATTTTTGTTTGTATGATATGAGCAGTATGAAGAATGGGTAGTTATGTCACTTAATTTGGGTATAAAAAACTACAGAGTATAGGAAAGTGGATGAATGTGCAAGAATAGCAAGTAGTATTTTTTCCTTTTCTTTCTTATTCTTGTCTTCCCTTCCCTTCATAAATATTTATTAAGACAGAAGCAAACACGCTCATAAACTTTATAGCAAGGGAGATGGACACTTAAGAGATAATAAATGAATTACCGTTGTAATAAAATATAATGAAGAAGAATTTAAGGTACCATAAGTATATATCTTAGGGAGACCTGGCTTGTCCTGGAGAGTTAAGAAAGTCTTTCCTTGAGGAACTGACCTATCATGGGAGTTTGAATGATGAGCAGGAGTTAACTATGCACAGAGGACATGGAGAGATCTTTACCAGTACAGAGATGATTTGCCAACACTTAGAGGTATGAAGGAGGCCAGCACATTCCAGGAAGTTAAGGAGTAGAAGGAAAGCAAAGGCCAAAGAGGAAATGACAAAATGAGAGCTTGGAGGGGTGCCCTAAGTCTAACATTGTGGGGTTTGGAGGAGCATTGCAAAGACAAGGAATTTCATCTAAGCAGGAGAAAGAGGTAAGGCATGGATGAGTTGTAAGGTCACATGACCTGCGAATTTTTAGAAGAGGACTCTGGATGCTGTGTGAGAAAAATTTAAGAGTGATTTGGAAGAGGCCTATTCATGGGCTTTGATTAGATAAGAGATCTTGGTACTTGAATTAAGGTTGTAGCATTGGTAAGAGAGAGACTGGATGCCTTGTAGAAAGATTCAGGGTCAGAATGCTCAGGACTTGGTTGAAGGAGAATCTCTGTCCTATTAGGTATGTAAATGATTGCAGGTTATACAGAGGACACAGCATGTAGTTTACAATTTAAAATAGCCATGTGTAGATATTACCTGTCACCTATCATGTACCTATTTCCAACCACTCTGTAAGGTCATGTGCTGTTTTTTCCCACTCTACATCTGAGAAATGAGGTTTAAAGCAAGTAAAGTAGGGCTTGGATCTGAAGCCCAAGCTTCTGTCTTCAAATTCACTGTACTCCCTACCCTAAGTTATAGTATAAATGAGAATGTGGGATAGAATTAAACAAAAAAATCACATTTGACTAACCACCTATGTGGCCTTGGGCAAGTTACTCTCTGATTCTGGAAATAATCTCTAAGGTGTCTTTGAGCTCAAAAAATTAGACAAGTCTATGATTTTATTCTGATTGGGGAGAAGTCTAGTCTTAATTAGCAAAGCAGTTGAATTGAATACTATTTTTAAAGAAATACAGTTTTATTCCATTCAAGTACATACAATGAAAAGCTGACTCTTAATAATATAATTCAAGGGGAAGATCTTGTTGACCTAATTTTTTGGCCAGATCAAAAAGAAGCCAAACCTTTTTGTAATTGGTGGAAGCACCATTTATTTATAATAGAGTCACTAAAAGCATAATATCAGCTTCTTGTGGTATATAGTATACTTTATTTCTATAATATTCATACAACTTGGCATTTTAGCTTCATTCAGCATAATTTTTATGCGACATTATTCTTCACAAATAATTTTTTTAAAGACCATTAAGTAAAATATGATTAAGTATCAAGCAGATTGATTTGGAAAATAAAAAGACAGAAACCAGAGGATGGGACTGTATGGTAGATGTGGAATTAAGCCTGGTGTTGAAAGATAGGAGGATTTATGGAGAGAAAAAAAAAGATGAGGGATATTTCCATTAGGGCAAATAATAGAAACAGAGAAAAGAGTGTTCATTGTGTTCGAGTTGTAGTTCGGACTCTGGCCTGAGTGGAGTTAAGGGTTCATGTTGGGAAGTATTGCCAAAGAAGCCTGGAGACACGGGGTGAGCCTTGGATGCCAGGCTGAACCATTTGTACTTGATCCTGAAAGAAATAAAGGGCCATTGATTAGTCCAGGAAGGAAGTGACATAAAGGAAATGCTGCTTTTGGAAGACTAATTTGATGCTGAGATACCATTTGCATACATAATACAGAGTCAAATTCAAACCTTGCTTATGTTTAATAGAAATTTCAAGTTACTCTTTTTTATTATTATTATTATTTTTGGATAAAATTGGCAGATAGATAAGGGAAAATATATATCTTTTAAAGTCAGTAAGGGTCATAAGGTAAATGTGACCATGTCATGTTATCTTTTGAAGACACATGTGTGTTTGACCTGTAGGATGACTTTGACACATGGGATCTGTGTAAGATTTGGACATGTGTTTTATTAACGCAATACAGTTATGAATGCGTCTCTCTGTGTGTGTGCAATATATAGTACATAGTGTCTGATGAGTAGGTAGAGTAAGGATAGCTTTTCCTAGATTGCTGGGTTTCCGATGTAGACCATCTGTTTAGTTCTGTTCTTGTATAATATATGGTGAGAAAATATTGTTAAATAAACCTTGGCAACACTGAAGGAACTTTGAAGTACTTCCCATTGCATTCAGAAGCAAAGCTCCCTTTTTTATATTCTTAGAATGAGTGAAGCTGCAGTTTTCCCTGGTCTGGTTTAAAGAATCATTTGTCTTTAAAATTGTGTCATTACAAATTAACAAGTCCATTATAGAAAAAGGAGAAAACACAGAAAAGCACAAGGAAGAAAATGAAAAAATAATCAGATTCTCAATACCAGAGAAGTCCTTATTAGTTATTTTGTTGTATAAGTTTATATAGAATCCCTCTCACCTCTAGACATATATATTCATAAGTTACTAAATTAGTATTATGTTTAACATATACCTTGTAATTTACTCCTCTCTTTTAATAACATAACATGAAAAATTTTTCTCTATAATTAAATATTCATCTACAAGATCTCTGTTCATGGTAGTGTAGGGTCCCATACATAATTTATTCATCAGTGTCTTACTCTTGAAAATAATTTTCAGTGAGTGCTTTTATTTTTAAAATAGAAGATATTACATGGTATCATCCACAATTAATCTGTTCTTGCTTTGTGACCATTGTGGTTTTTGCAACCTTAGAAATTGAGTAACAAGATAATCCATTGTTATTTCATCTTACAGAAACCATGTTGGTTTTCCTACAGTAGCTTATGTTAAGTTGCCTGTTACAGTGATATACCCTTAATAGACCCCCCCATCTCTTCACAAATACCTGTGAGCTTACAGTCACTTATACTTCGTGAAATGCTTTGAGGTACATTAATTTATCTGGGCCCTAGAATACTCTGAAGGGGGGAAGGCAAGCTGAGTGTTGAGCTCCTGCCGTGTCAAGATGGCATTATAAAACCTCTAGTACAGTGCCTGGTAATGTAGAGCTCTGAAAATAAGAGCTATTTCTATTGTTTGACAGTCATGGTCATGTTCTTTCCTTGAATCCTTTTCTTTTTTTTTTTTTTTTTAAGTGGGGGATAATTACACCCTTTTAGGGTGAGGAAACAAACTTCAGAAGGTTTGGCAATTTAAGTGAGATAAAATGCTAATGGAAAAAGTGGAATAGCAAGCCAGGATCTCCCTCCCTACCCAATGTTTGTTCATCCCAATTTCTGCATCTAGCTGGGCTGAGCACTCTTTGTCTAATGCTTTTCACTGGGATTGGACTTCATTATGAAAGGGAGTTGCATCTGGCTCCTCTTTGATGACTGGTTGTGGGGAAATCTCTCTGGAAAATTTCACATTGTTTAGAATTGTGGCAGTTTAAAAGCACATCTGCATTGATCTACAGTCTCAAGGTCTCACCCTTGCGTTACTTTTAGAATTTGTGGGTGGATGCCATCCAGCAAGTGTGACTCATCTGCATTTGGTTCCTCAATTTGTTTTCAAAGATCACCTGTCTCTGGCGTAGTTTGATCTGACTGTCCCTTTAAGATATGAAACAGGTAATGTCCTTGAGAAGGGCTGGGGCAGAACAATCTATTTTTCCGGCTTTTGCCATTTTACTTTGTATCTGTGGCAGAAGGGTTGGCTGATTCTCAACCTGATCCCTCCCCTTTGCTACACTGAAGAAAACCTCTAGTAGGCTCTTTAAACTGTCTTGCATACCAGTCCTCAGTATCTTTTTTTAAAAAAAGTCTATGTATAATCTGTATATATTTTTATGTTTTCCATATCTCTTTGAGTATTTCTTATATTTGCCAGTTGGCAATAAAAGACTTTTTCAAGATTAGTCTTTATTTTTCCTGGACCCACATTCCCTGAAGGCTTTAAAGTGTTTCTAAAGAGCCTTAAGACTTTTTATGGATTATTTATATTTCTTTGCAGCTTTTCTTTACTAATGATGTCATTTTGTCACTGTTTCCTTTTCTAAAATTAAATATCAGTATAATTGATTTCTTTGGATTTCCCTCTACCACCAGGATGTGGGGTTGGGTTTTGTTACACACAGCTTAGCCTCAGCTAATTTCTGCAGCTCCTTTATATAGACTCCTGCCCTTCTCAGCCCCTACTTTCTTATTCATTCTGCAGCTGTCATCAGGAGCTGTTATACAGTCTTATCTATTATACTCATCTTTCTTACTTTTAAAATCCTGAGCTTTATTTTTTCCTTTTAATTTATGTTAAAAAATCAAAAGGATTTTTGATTATTAATATACGCCTCCTTTCAGTTTTAATGAAAATTAGTTATTATCATAATAAGACAGATTATTGCATCTACCAGTTGCTACATTTTCATTATTTAAATATAGGATTCCTAACCACAAGCATTCTGTAAAATTAATGTGTCCATATTTTTAATACTAGTATACTTTATCTCATGTCTTATTTCAAAAGCTATTATCATTCTCTGTTCATTAGTTCTTCTTCCTCAAATATTCACAGACACTTTTAGAATATATCTAATTCTCTTCATGCCCATTTTTGATACTTTTATTGTGGATAGAAATATCTCCTGTTCAGAGTAATTGTGGACCTCCAACTGGTCTCATACTATATGGTTTCCTACTTTTGGAAAGAGTGACCCTTAAGGTCCTTTCACTAACCCATGACTTGGTATGGTATTCAAGAAAAATGAAAAAGCAAATTCCAACTTGGGCTCTGACTCACATGCTATTTAGGAAAGTCATTTAATGTCTCCTGTGTTTAATTTCCTCATATATAGTGACGTGATTGGAGGAAATTATATCCAATTTTTGTCAAAGCTCCATATTTTAGGTATATTTGAAATATATACCCAAGTGTTTGCCTCTATGTTTTAATAGTAGTTGTAAATACAGAAAGTAAGGTAAATTTTAATTCATAATTAACAGTGGGATAATTGCAAAGAACCTACCAATTGGTAAGGAACTTAAGAAAATTGATAAAAAATGACATTTAAAACATATGAAATAGAGAAAAATATAGCTCCATCTCTAGTGATTTCTTTACTCTTTGAGTCGAATATCCTATAATATGTAAGGTTTTCCACAAAAGGATTGAGCAGGTGAGATATATGACTGTTCTAATGGAATCCATTGCCCCTTCATGGCTTTTTCAAGAGATAGTCATGATAACAGAATCTTCTCTGGTTCTAGCCCCACCTTTAGGATAGCTCTAATCTCCCTCAAATCCCTCTCCTATAGCACAGGAAGTCCCTCAAGCAGATATCGCTAATATATTTGAAATTGATCATTATGACTCAAAGACAGTCTTATTCCTAAGTATTCTGTGGCTTAGTTTGGGATCCATAAGGAATAGTTCAGTGACTGGTTTGTGAGCATCCACAAGGAAAAAGTTACAGAGCATGGTCTGTGTGGCTCTCTCTTTTAGATAGTATGTGCATGACTGGTTCAGGTCAATGTGCCCTACCCAATGTACTACTGTTTAGAGTTCTTCTTTGCTCCTTGCTATTCATGTTGGATCCATTTGTCTTCCTGTAATTGATAATTCTTATTGAAATAGGCCAAGAGCCTTTCACTGTCATTTGAACCATGCTTTGTGATTAGACCAAATGCTCTCTTGACCTCTCAGGTCCTATGTTCAAGTTGTTTGGAGGAGTTTACTCCTCATTAAGCTCTCTCCCCTCAAAAACTGCCAACAACTTCCAGGTACCCAAATGACTCAAGTATGAGTTTATGACATTGAGTTGAAGAACATTTTATTCCTCATCAAAATCATAGCTCTTTTCCCCAACATTCTGTACCCCAAATTCTCATCCTTGTAGGTAGGTTTTCATCTTGAATTTTCTCCTGTGTAGCTTTTTAGTTGCTCATGCAAATTGATCTCTCCAGAAAGTCTCATTACAAAGCACCAGGCTCCCTTCTAAGGCATGGTAATGTAGAGGGATATCTCAGAAATGATATCTAATACAAAACAAGAGCTTGGGAGCAGGCTTTTCATAGATGAAAGGACATAGTATTGTTTTTCGATCACCTTTGATTTCTGTTTAGAAATTCACTCTTCATCCCCATATGAGAAAGTTTAGGAATGGTCTCATCATATTGGCCTTCCAAAACCAGCAAGGAATTCTAATATAACAATAGCAGTGTATCTAGAATACAGTTGCTAGGAATAGAATAACAGATTATGGACAGATGCTTCATGGCATATGAAAATCATGGAGGCTGAGCTCCAGTGGACTTGCAAGCCAGGCCAACAGCCTTTTTAAAGTAATGCTAATATGACCAATAAATATGTAAATGTTTAAACTTATGAACTCATTTAATCCTATATCACTATTATTGTTAGCATGTAACAGGTGAAGAAAGTGAAGAATGGAGAATTTTAATTGTTGCATAGATAAAAGGTGATTGAGCTGGGTTTTAATCCTGGCTAGTCTGGCTCTGAAGTCAGGATGTTTAACCATTATGCTACACTGCTGTAGGATGGAGAGCAGTATTCATATGGGTATAATTTTGTATATAATGATGCATTGCCTATCCCTCTTTTCAAGAATTCCCACACATGTAATTATTATCTGCTAATGAGGTTTCCAAACAGCCTTCAGCATTTCTGGTTTTTTATTCATGCCTAGGTGGCCTTTGTGTAGTTGGCCATTTCACCCATGGTGGTGATTCTGGTTTAAATGAACTCCAGTAGATGTGAAGCTGTTTGCAGAGATAGGTAGTGGGGGATGATGATGACCACGATGATGGTGGTGGCCACATTGCTGCTGCTAGTGCAATGTGTTTGTGTAGCTCCTGTGAGACAAGCCAGGCAGCATTTACTGAGCAAAACTCTGGAGATGTAGCTTTTTAATACAAGGGCTCAGCTTTTAATACCAGCTGCTGTAGCAGAGAGAATATTTGACATTGTGTGTGTGAGAGAGACAGAGAAAAAAAAAAAAACACACACATATATATCTTTTGAGTAAATAGGGTCAGTCTTCCAGGCAGCAGTCAGCCCAGCAAATATTCTTTTCTCTGATAGAACCAAGGAATTGTCTAAAATTTTCCATCCATAGTAAGAAGGCAGACTCAGATGATATTGTGAACAAAGTATCCCTTTTTATTTGCTATATTACAGAATGCAGTAGCAAAATACACATTTCTTGGGTAATATTAAGTTCAGATTAGATTTAATGTATTATTTGGACTAGGATAAAATATTTTATAGGTGAGAAGAAATTAGTAAATTTGGGAATTTTGGATAATAATGCTCAGATATTCTTATATGTAAAATAGGGCTAAAATCACCAACCTGACAGAATTATTTAGAATATTGAATAACATATTATTTGAAACACTTCAGAGCATCATATGAATTCAGGAGCTCATTATCATTAAATATATGTATCATTTTTGTACAATATCCATTTAGTAGTATTTTTCTTTTCAGTTTACAGTTTGTGATCCTCTTACCTTGAGGGTATTGCTACAAGATTTCTTCTCTGTTAATTCAGCTAAAAAGACTGACTGATGTGTAACCTTTACTTGCTTTCCCAAATAAAGATGTGCTTGGTTGTTTACAGCACTGTCAATGCTTATTCAACTCTGCTTCTTAGATTTCGTGTCTTACCAAGCCTTTGCCTTAAAAAGGCTTTCCTTCCCTAGATCCTTGTAAACAAGGCTTGTCTGTCTGTCAGTGTTTTTTCCCCAGCAAGCCACAGCTCTGCTACTGTATTTGAAGTTTGGCTTCAGTAGATCTTTGAAGGCTGACTTCATCCTCCTGTTCACATGGGTCCCACTCGACCTCCTCATGCACTGCTGCATGGCAATCCTCCTGTCAGTTAGTCTCTGCACGGCCTGAGCAGTTTGTCTGGGAGCATCCCTTCTAGGCTGATACCATGACTTGCAGACAAAGTACCAACAAATTGGAGCAGTCACAAAGTAGCTGCATGTGGAGTAAGCAAGCTCAGTGACACCTGTAAGGTGAAGTTGCACCATGGGACAGAGATGTCTTTCCCTTTTGGCTGAAGCTGATTTTCTGTAACAACTTCTGATGGAATTCTGCTTGAGAATTGGCTGGCTGTTTCCCTCATGCCAGGCTGAGATTCTATTTATTCCTTTGTTAAATTTTTAACAGTTATGTTTTATTCTCCAGTCATCCTCCTAGGATGGTGACCTACACATTTTCCCCTTTCAACATCTCATCTCTTCTACTCATCTTCAAATGAGGTTTTACCTTAACTTGCATTCCATATGGAAGTCATGATTTACCTGTAAGCTAATTTTTCCTACTTCAAACAGGCTGCACTCTATCAGAACACCAGCATGTTTTTTGACAATTTTGATATCGAGAAATACCCTATTATTAGCTATGCAGTTTCTATTAGATCCTGTTGTTTCCCTTTAAGTATTGCATTAGGTCTATCGCCACACAAAGTACCAACTTTAAGAGGGTGCTAGTTGGCTATATCTGACCAGCTATGAAAATACACGATGAAATATTTTTGATAATAATCTAGAAAATCTAGATTCTCAAAGGGTAGGTTCTGGATCATCTGCAAATGCATCATCTGGGAACTGTTACAAAATCAATTAACAATACCCTATTCAAGGCCCAGTAAAATCAGACTCTGGAAGAAAGGCTCAGTAATCTGGTTCACTGGGTCTTTAAGGTGTTTCTGATAAACACTGACATTTGAGAACAGCTCTCCTATGGGACTGGGCAGAATGAAACCTCAACAAACACCTTGACTGGCATGGGTGGTGTTAAATGAAGAATCTCTTTGCTACATTTTTATATATCCACAGAAAATGTGAAAGAAAGTCAATGGAGTAGTATTCCCCCTTTTTTTCCACTCTATAGTTCAGAAGTTGGCCATTTTCTAGGTGATAGAATGATGTATTTTCTTCCATCATAGAAATCTGACATGAGAGTAACACTCATTTCTATAGCAAATAATCCTCAAATATGCAAGGAGTTGAAAAAAATAGGAATACATATCTCATAGTCCCAGTGAAGTTCAGGTCCATAAGCAGTTTCTGATCCTCAGTCATTTAGGATCCAGGCTGCTGATAGTCCTGACAACCTTAGCACATGACATAAAACTGTGTCCTAAGGATTGTGTCTGTCAAGAAGGATGTGCAAATAAAAGACTGTTTTATGGTGAATCATGGAACTGCTATATGTCATTGCTGATCACATTCCATTGGGTAGAAGTAAATCATGTGATCACATCTCAAAGTCATGAGCATTAGTAAATGCGGTCCTGTGTGTTTCAGGAAGAAGAGGAAACATTTTTTGGTAAGTGGCAGTCTTTGTTACAGTAATACCTGTTTTCCAAATAAGCCCTTTGATATTCTTATTAGAAAATTTTATTTACAAGTTAGTGTTGTATAGGAAGTCTGTGCTATATCAGAAGTCTACAAAACTAGTTCTCATACTCTTACCACCCAAAATGGCCATATTTCACAAGTGAATTAGAGGGCAAGGTATTCTGTAGAAAGGCTGGTGGCTGTTATAAGCAGGGCATGTGCCACTGAGTTGGTGGTTTACTCTATATACCTGTTAATTTGTAGCCCTTAAAACTGGTCCCTTATACCTACACAGTGAATTGAATCAATATGTGTATGGTACACCTTGAAACTTATTTCTTGTTATCAAGGATAAAATACTTAGAAATATCGAATTTTCCAAATGATAAAAATTGGAATAGGAGTTGGGAGACCTGTGGAGTTTTGTGCTCATCAAAAGGGTATTACCTCTGTTAGTAGGAACTCTCCTCTTTTAGTAAAATGGTGTGGAGTTAGTCTAGGTGATTTTCATGTTCTCTGCCTGTGCTACAATGGTATAATACAGTGAGACTAATTGCATATTATGTGCTTAAAATTATTTGTCAATAAACATTTTTTAAAATTTTTTATTGTTGGTTGTTCAAAACATTACATGTTTCTTGATATATCATATTTCACACTTTGATTCAAGTGGGTTATGAACTCCCATTTTTACCCCATATACAGATTGCAGAATCACATCAGTTACACATCCATTGATTTACATATTGCCATACTAGTGTCTGTTGTGTTCTGCTGCCTTTCTATCCTCTACTATCCCCCCTCCCCTCCCCTCCCCTCCCCTCCCCTCCCCTCTTCTCTCTCTACCCCCTCTACTGTCATTCATTTCTCCCCCTTGTATTTTGTCAATAAACATTTTACTGAGTGCTAAGTCCAAGACATTGTCATAAGTGCTAGAAAAAACACTTGACAAAACCTTAAGGATTCATGGTCTATATATGAAGGATAAAATACATTAGTGGATAATTATTAAGTAATGCAACACCTAAATAATGCATTTTTAAAAACTTAGCAAAATGATATTAAAGAAGCTGATGATGTTCATTAATGAAAATCTTGGAGGTAATTATTTGTGTTTTCCTCCACCTTTCACATATCTGTTTCTGATTAAAAGTGATTGGCACCTACAAGTGACTAGTATTTAGGAAACAGAAATCATCCAATGTTCCTTTGCTCAAAACACTATTGTATTAAATAATTCTTGAACAAACTCTTCAATCCTGTTTTAAAAATTCTACTCTAAGCTAATTTAAAATAAAAATATTCCATTTGGGTTGATTTTTTAACTGACAATATGAAAAAAAAAAAAAAAAAGAAAAATTGGAAGATACCCAGATACTGGATTTATAGAGGTTCATATTGTGTCAGATTTTTCTGCTTTTTATGGATGTTGATATGTTATCAGAAGAAATTTATAACTGCAATAGAAAACTGAATGACTATTGATTATTTTTTAGTTACGCAAACTAATTGACATATAAAGCTTTGTAAATCTTTTTAGATGAGAATGGGTATAAATTAAAAACTAATTAAAGCAGAGGCTTATACACACACCATCTCCAATTCAATGGGTTATATATTTTTGTTGTGTATTAGAAAGATATCCTTTGGTCTCCTTATCCCAAACTGCCAGACAAATAAGTCCTAGACATAAAAATTATTTCACTCATTAATAGCCAGTTACATAAGCTGTCTTTTTTCAAAAGTAAATACAGTTATTTTAACAACAGTAAGATTTTAAAAATCAAATGATTAAAAGTGCCATGTGAAAGGAACAGGACTAATCAGCCTATTATCTGTAACCTCTATCCTTACAGTTAACAAGCTTTTTATCTTTGAAGACACTAAACATCTGGATCCAAACACTGACACCTATTAGTTACAGTGGTTTCCTCTTACCTTTCTGAACAATCTGATAGATAAACCTCCAGGAATCCTACAAAATTGGGTCCTTAATTGACCAAATGAATGGCTGCCTCTCTTTTTCAATCTGAATTGAAAAGTGAGTTTACTCCTGTGAGGTGAGACAACTTACATTGGGAAAGAGTCTGGTAGCAGCTGATTGGTCACATCAGTATGACTCTATATAAACTTTCCCCAATACATTCCTCAAACAGCTAGGACCTGATCCTTCTAAAACCCATATCCATTTATCTTACCTTCTCTTTTAAAAAGTCCCTGAAAGGATAAGAAGAAGAAAAAGAAAAAAAAAAAAAAACACTCTCAACCTCTCAACTTTGATGTGATAGGCTCCTCCTTCTCCAGCTTCTGTTTCCCCCACTCTTTTCTACACCCCTTGAATTCAGAATTCTGAGTAATGAAAATGCCCCAACTCTGGCTCTATGACCTCAGTCTTGAAGTCCTTATAACCCCATCTTGTTCCAATAGCAAGTTTATTCAGTCTTTAAGACTGACCTTAATAGTACAACTGAAACCATGTAGCTTCTAGGCTCAGCCAGTCCCTTCATTCATTAATCCAGCAAACACTCACTGGGCTGTTATTGTTCACCGGGATGTTGTACACACTGGGTGTTCAGTAGTCGGCAAGGCTCTTATCTATTTTCTCTGGGCAGCTCACCATTACACAGAGAGAAACAACAAACAAGTAAGCCAATGAGTAAAACCATTTTCAGATAGACACAGATATGATGAAGAAAATCCAACAGCATAATGATGAGTGTTTTATTCAGCTTTGTATGTGGCTATACTACCATCACCATGCTGAAGACTGGAATTCAGCTGTCCCTGGGCTGTTCCCACATCCACCCTGCTTCAGGTGTGTGATATAGTGGGCACACCGAGTACATTTGAATGAATGAGTAAATGGATGATATCTAGTTATATATACCACAATTGCATCATCATAAAAAAAAAACTGACAGGATTTAAGAAGTGAATACTAAGGTCCCACAACCTCTGAGATTTTTAGAAGTAAGTATTCTAATATTCTAAGGTCTTATTCAATTATAATATTCAAATATATAAAACATGTCAGTATTGCTTTGACATTTATTATACAGAGTGCTAAGTCACAACTAAAGTTCACATGATCTTTAAAATACTTTTTCAAAAAGATGGAAGTGGAAAAGATATTTGAGGATTATAATTTCTGGGATGTTGCTTAATGACTTCCCCAGATTCACTGGAAGAGCCTATACATTGTCTTTTAAAACTATTTTTGAAACATTTTGATGCTGTGTGACTGTATTTTTTTTCCAAGTCCTAAATGAACTAGAAATTATAATTCATATTCAATGGCAATATTGGAATTTAACATATTTGAAATTAAAACAATTTATATTCATTTAGAAAACCAAATTCAATTAAAATTAAATAACTTGTTAATGTTTTTATAAAATGCATCAAATCATATTCTTTCATTTAAATATTTTATACATTTTGAATACAAAGCCAACAACAGAAGGGAAGAGATAATAAAATAGCAGCAGAAATTAATTAACTGAAAACAGAAAAAGAATATAGAAAATCTTTGGATAAAAATCAACATAATAGGCAAATGTCTGGCAATTTCAATAACATATAGGAATAAAATATGCAAAAATATGAATGATAAAGAGGCTGTAACTACTGATGGGAAGATTTAAAACTAAAGTTTTACTTTGAGAAGCCCATTTTGATATATGTAAGACTTCTAATAAATTGAATGGATTTTTTTTGGAAATTGTAATTATAAAAAATTAAAGTGTCTAAATATTGACAAAAACAGAAGACAAATGGCCAAAGAATTATCTCTTAAAAGGCCCTTGCCTACATCAGTTTATAGAGAGATTATTTGCAAATGTTAAGGTAAACCTAATTGTCATACTAACTTTTTAAAAAAATCTAGAAAATAAGAGTATAGGAGAAATAATACCCCCACCAACTGTTATGAAGCTATATAAACACAATACTTAACTATAATACAAAAGTAGCAAAATACTGCATGATCTCACTTATGTGTGATATCTACAGGACTTAAAGAAGCTAATAATAGAAGAGTGGCTGCAGTTGGCTAGGGTGGGGGAAGTGATGGTTGTTGTACACATCTTTTTCACTGCTGTGACTAAAGACCTGACAAGAACTATTTAGAGGAGGAAAAATTTATTTGGGAGCTCATGGTATCAGACGTCTCAGTCCCTAAACAGCTGACTCCATTTTTCAGGGCTGAAGGTGAGCTTGAACATATGGCAAAAGGGTGTTGTGGAGGGAAGCAGCTCATATGATGATCAGAAAACAAAGAGATACTCCACTAGACAGATACAGAATATATACCCAAAGACACCCCCCCCCCAATGACCCACCTTCTCTCCTCACACCTTACCTGCCTTCAGTTACCACCTAGTTAATACTATCAGGGGATTAATTCACTGATTGACTTAAGGAACTCATAACCATCATTTCACCTCTGAATAATCTTGCATTGTCTTACACATGAGCTTTTGGGGGGCGCCTAATATCTAAAGCATAACAGTTGGTGAAATGTTGGACAAAGGACTCACAATCTTCAGTTAGATAAGAAGAATAAATGAAAGGGACATTCCAAAATAGTGACTATAGTTAATAATAATGTATTGTGTTCTTGACAGTCACTAAAAATAAAATTTAGATGTTCCTACCACACAAAAAAATGACACATATGTAGAGTAATTATATATGTGAATTAGCTCTATTTAGCCATTCACTCTATATATATATATATATATATATATATATATATATAAAATTCCAAACATCATGTACACAAGACATATATGCAATTTGTATTTGTCAATATAAATAAAATAGCAAATAAAAGGACTGTGAAAATATAAAATTCCTAACTAAAACAATATTAAGTCAAACTCACCAGCATGTAAGTAGGATATAAACTATTACAAAGAAGAATGTGCTCCAGGAATGTACCATTTTATACAGAAAATTTTCTTCTTAATTGGATATAGAGTAAGAACAATGTGTGCATCTCAATAAATCATGAACACAAAGGTTAGGGCTACTGGAAAGAGAGAAAACCTTTTCCATTTCTATAAAAGATGAAGTCTATATGAAAATCCCACGAGAGTCAACAATGACATTATAATTACCTTTTAGAAGAAATAATTTTAAAAAGATACCTGGCTGTTTATAAAGATTTAAAAATCAGTACTTTCAATTGTACCTGACAGAAAGGTAGAGAGATGGATATTAATGATGGTTAATAACATATGTAATAGCATATTTAATAACATTGAACTGTTCATTGAGAATGTTTGAAAAGATAAATTTTATAGTATGTCCCTTTGACCACAATAATAATAAATAAGGCATAAAGTATAAGAAAAAATAAATTATTGAACATTAACAGACTCTAAAGAGACTTATGTATGTGAAAGTCATATCACATAGAAATCATCAGTCCCTGTTTTCTAGGTGGAGATATTTCATTGTTCAATTAATATTGTAAATATGTCATTTTTTTCAACTTGATTTACAAAATTTCCATTTTAAGACAAATTCACAAATAATAATTCTAGAACATTTCACAATTATTCTCAAATTAATTAAATAGAATATTGGGAATAATAAAGGACAATGATTGCTAAGTACATAGCACTTATGTCACAATCTTCCTATTTTAATTGTGTTAACTACACAAAAATTCCATAAAATACTCGGGTTAATGCTATTGCTATTTGTAATTGAGGAAACAGTAGTCTATGATTTACACAAGATTACATAACTACTAAAGTAATAAATGTTATTGCCTGTATTGAACACAGGCATTCTTGATTCTAAGGATCTTGTTCTTTACCACATTGAGTATTTTTTTATTATTATTATTATCATCATTATCATCATCATCTGTTTGTAAGATAATATATTCAATGGTAAAGAACATTAGTAAAGAATATTGAATACTCTATCTTACAAACTAATAATAATAATGGTGATGGTAACATTAGTAGCAAAAGTTGTATGTAACAATGTGGTCCCAGCATAAAAAACCATGAATAGTCCAATGAGAAAGAAATACAGCTTTGCCAGAAACAAATTCTTGTGTTATTCATCTCATTGTCTAAAGTTTTCAGTTCTGCAGATATTTTAATGAAATTGATACATGTGCATTAACATAGATTAGAAATAATAATCTAGAGTCTATTTATTATATTAACAATAATACTTTGATTATTACATCATTGTCCTTATTTTACATAATTATGTCATATTATGTAATTATGTTAATATTGTATGCACATTTAAGTTTTATAAGACAAAATTGGACACAAATGAATTATTTGATACAGATAACTTTATGAATCAGTAGGGAAAGGAAAAATTATTTAAGTTGAGTAAGACATATAAAGATTGTTGGGTCACTACTTTAGTTTCCTATTGGAATAAATTTCAAATATAATAGGAATTTAAACATTAGAAAATAAATTATGGGAAAATATTGTCTTAAATGACATTGAAATATTTCCAGAGTATCAAAAACTTTTCCAAAAGGTCACAATAAAAAATTCATTTATTATGATCATAAAAATGTTAAATGTCTCAGAATAAAAAAGAATAAAATATTTGAACATTAAATGTATATGTTCAAGCCTCATTGTAAAAATATAAGAAAAGATGAATAGATAGCATAAAAATATAAAGTGTGGCTGGACAATAGCAATCTTAAAATTTTAAATTTTCCTATTAATAAAAATTTAAATTATCAAATCACTGAGGATTAAACTAAATATTTACTTTAGTGCTCACAGTTTAGTGTAGTTGCTCAAGGATGGACTTCAGAGTTGTCAATTTGTCTTCCCTCAATTTATTCACTGCCTAAACTTAGACAAATTTCTGAAATTTTTCATTCCCTTGTCCTTCTAAGGAGGATAATATATAAAACCAAAGCTGCCACCTTCTCTGCTTCTAGGTCCTGCCTCACATACCACCTATAGACTACATCTAGCAATACTTGGTTCTGATCCTGTATTTACAGTGAGGTGTAGAAAGACCATTGTGCCAATCACTTGGAGATATCACTCTGAGTTCTAGCCCTCTGCTTAGTAAGTGATTATATGGGTAGATCATGTCACTTTGTCAGTTGAGTTAGATTGGACTGGATTGGATTGCATTAAATTAAGCCGATGTTTTTCTAAGGTATTTCTGAAGATCCCAAGTGTTTATTGGTGGTGGCTTGGTGGCAGCTGTAAGAAGGTGGGACAGGGGACAAGAAGAAATCCTAGAAAAGGAGTTGCAGGCCTGAACACTTGCCACTCACTTTGATCTGCCCATGACATTGCTATTAGGAATTGTTGCTGGTGGAAATAGGAGGGAATGTATGAAAGTTGATTTCAAAAGCTGTCTTCTGTGATAAACTATTTTCAAAGTGTGGGCTTTAACCAAGACACTTAAATTGTAAAATGCTGTTTCATAAGAAGTTATTCCTCATATCTTACCTATGGAATTTCTCCAGCATTGCCTTGTGGATGAAGGAACATAACATATCTTGGATGTATGTTCCTTTGATCTTGCTTTATTTTCTCTTTCACATATCCTACTTTAGCTAAACAACTAACCAAATAAGGAAAAAGCCTACCAAAATCAGTTGTTTATGAAGGAATTAATCTGTGTTACTTTTTCAAGAGACAAGGAACTTGTTCTCCTTGCTTTGTAGATATTCTCTGTTCCCCTTGTTATTGTTTGCTTCCTTCTTCTCCCACCAACTACCACCACCACTACCAAATGCAGACCAAAGTGGAACTATTTGTAGGTTTCCTTTTGTCCCTTGTTTAGATCCTGCGTTAAAGTTTAGGAATAAGAACTTCGATATTTTTGGAATTTCTGTGCTGAGAAATCATTACTGTTGGTCTCAGTTCTCTAAGCGATGATGATAAGTATGTGCAAGACTTGGGATATGATCTAGTTGCCATAGAGTTACAGTAGCATTACAAATTATGAAGTAAATTGTAAACATTGCCAAACTGCATATTTGTAAATTAGTGACCCATAGTGCCCAGTTACATCCTTAAAATATGGGAAAACTATATTTGGTTTTCTAATATAACACTGGCAAACTGAAGCTGAATTCATGATTGTCTTCAATATGGTGCCCCCACAAACTTTCTCTGTTGCTAAATTTCCTACAGATCCAAGTGCCTTCAGGCTGACTGTCAGTCCAGATTATTGTGCAGGTTGTGGCCATGTCCCATGATCTCCTGCATATCTTAACAGTGTGATTGCTCCTGGAGCAGAATGATTGGCATACAGTAATCCCTCAATGACTACAACTAGGACCTCTGAACACATTTGCCATCTGTTGAACAGAGATAGTATTTCAGGACACCAGAATGCATTTAATAACTTCTTCAAGGTTCTTTCTTGATTTCCCAAGATGATCACTGAAAATATTGAATAAAATTGGTCCCTAGCTAGGGCTTTATCGATTCTGCAAGAATGAGCCATGTTTTCCTTAAAAATGGACATCATGTAGAAGTCTATAGTACCTATTTAGGAATTGATGAATCTGGTTTCAACAGAAAAATGAGGGTCTTCAGATATTTTTCTTGTTTCTACCACTAAAATGAAAGAATTAATTTGTAATACCTGTAAGTATTAAATGGGGTTGCATTATTTTTATAATATTTTGTTAAAATTTATAACACCTGCAATGCATCTATGTCTGTTTTAGCAAAGACTATAGGAATTTACTGAGACTCAATTTCTTTGCTTTCTTTTTGAAAACATTAAATACTGAAGAAGAAAAAAAAATGTTGAAATTGCAATAAGTACTAACTTTTTCTGATTGAAGAATCCCAAGAGATAGAGCAATTTCAACCAGTCTTTCTGACTCTGATCTCCACAGTGACTTCTGCAAATTTGAGGCACTGGGCAATATTTTTGCCACAAAGCTGTCTAGACTCCATAATATTAATCCTGCGGGAGGAGTACTTAAACATTGTTAGTCTCTCTTAAGTATCACCTGAATCTAAAGATTGTATAAATATGTCAGTCTGTAGTGAACTGTGGATTTTGTGTTAAAATTCAGAATACAACATGACTGAAGAGATGGTGCTTTGGTGGATTGCTATACACATTAACACTGAGTTAATGAATTGTATTTTCTTGACATTTTGGAAAATTTTAAGCAGCTGCTTTTCAATTTTATTTAGCTTTAAGGATATAATTGTGTTGTAGGCAATTCAGACATAACTGCCTGGGGGTGGTACAGAAAGTTCCCGTGATCATTAAACAAAGAGCAAAGTAGGAAAATGGAATTAACATCTGCTCTAAAAGAGTGCTGTCAGGTGACTTGCTAGATTTTGGATGTGGGGGTCCAACTTGACTATTTGGATTCGTCAGGCATTTGTGTAAGTACACAATCATGAAGACTAATTGCATTATTAAAATAAAAAAAATATTTTTATTGATTTTTTTTCAAAAACACATTCATTATATAATTATAAATTGAACATTTCAGTTCAATTACAATGTTTCCTTTATCATATCCAACACAAAACTATTTTGTTTTAAGTCAACCACAAGGCTTCTCTCCATGTTAGGAATGTGATAGCAATTCTATGTTTCATAGAGTAAATTTTTGAAGGAAAAATTTTCAGCCTTTCCAAAGAAATAGATCAAGGTTCGAATTTTTTATTTTCCAACACATTAGGACAAAAAAGAATGTTATATAGTGACTTGTAGGAGGCTAAATAAAATAGGAGCAAAGGGGGGATGGAAAATATTCTCTTTTCCATCCCAGCTACCCCGTGTCAAAGGTCATAGTTGGTCAGATTTTCTCTAAAGGTTCTTTCCAACCCGGAATCAGGTAAGAATGTATTTCTTTCTGCTTCATTTAAACATATGATAAAAGCAGAAAAGAAGTGAGGGCTCTCAGATGAGACTCTGAGAGTTTATTCTCCACCCACATTTTCTGAATGAAGCCACCATTAGGAAGGAGATTCTTAGGTTTTTCAATAGACTGCACTTTCCTCATGACTCTCCTACATGAGTGAGAGATTGCACTAGGGGGAGATAACTGGCCTCAGGAAGTAGAGGGCCTCTTTTCATGTAAACACTTCTTGTAAAGAAGCCTAGTGGTGTTTGATTGGAGTCATCTCCTGCATACTTGTAGTTTATGAGACAAATTCTCCTCTGTGAGTTTTCTCCACTGCATTGCATTATGAGAATAGGAATTAGCCCTGCATTCTCTCTCTCAACACTGAAGTGTCCCCACAATGGTAGTAACGAAAACAGCACTACTTAATATTTTCTTTGATCGAATATTCCAAGGGGAGCCCTGGGTGCATATTGCTTGCCTTTGTTATTTTCAAACCCTTAGGCAAGAAGCCATTTGCTTCAACATTTAGGCAAGACCATGCTAAATGTGGAATACAGAGTAGAAATCCCAGTCTGTCAATTCAGATGGCATTCACCTAGAGAAAATATTGGAATACTTTAATCTATCTAAGGGCATTTAAGCAGGGTACATATACTCTAGTGACACTTTATATTCCTTTATCCTCAGGAGAAATTTGGGTTCCATTAAATAGATCCTGAAGAGTGATCTGTATCTCTTTTAAAGGCAAATGCACTTATGAAGGTGAAGAATTTTGCACGGAAGAGTGCAGGGCCTGGGAAGTATTGTCTTTCTGTATTTCCTGAGCAAGCTGGTGCAGCCCCTTTCTTCTCTTGGAGCCTTGTCATCCTCTTGATTTGCACATGATTTTCCTTCGGCTTAGATGGCACTCACCTCTTCATTTAATGACTTCTGGACTTCTGTGGATGCCTTCCCTGACCCCATACCATTGAAATTGCATCATTCCCTTTTATAATCTTCCTTTCCTTGGATTTTGCACTTAATGATGCACCTGTTGGCTTGACACCTATCTTTTAAGTTAGATGGTCAGCATTATGAAGAGGAGGAACACTCCCCTTCCTCCTCAATACGGTTATCAATAGTACCTAACACTTGCTCCTGACTTTTTCGTAGTAACATAATATCCTTTAGAGCATATAATGAACAATATTGTTTATAACATATTATTTATAACATATATATCTTTACTATCCTGAGTTTAAATTAATATGCCTACATATATCATGTAGGTGCCTACACATAATGAGTGTACTTACACATATAATTAAATAAACAACAACACAATATTCCAGGTGCAGTGGCCCACACCTGTAATCCCAGCGGCTTGGGAGGCTGAGATAGGAGGATGGTAAATTCAAAGCCAGCCTCAGCAAAATGAGGCACTAAGCAATTCTGTCAGACTCTGTCTCTAAATAAAATACAAAATAGGGCTGGGGATGTGACTCAGTGGTTAAGTGTCCCTGAACTTAATCGTTGGTGCCAAAACAAAAACCAAACAACAACAACAATAACAAAAACAATATAATGATTGCCTATAATAGAAATAAGAATAAAAATCATGTGAAGCATGACTTCGTGAGACGATGTGATAAATTGGGCAGTGTATGCATGTATTAATGACATCTCTTGGATGTGGCTTCTGTACATGCAGACATATATAGCATGTTCTTTGTTGGCTCAAGGGCTATGGCATAGTCATCGATGATGAGATTCTTCTAAAACAATGACCATATATTGGTAAACTTCTGAACCAAACCATGTAAAATATTGCTTTGATGAATCTATTTTAACTCAAGGAATTTAGTACGTATTGAAACTATATAAATCATCTTTGTATAATGTCAAATATAGAGAGAAGTTCTAAAATTAAAGAATTACAAACTAATCTTTCACCTACGTGAATATATAGCTGGATCTTTGAAAAGTCATGAAGAATTGGGACAGTTATTTACTCTTGAGGCCATCCTGAAATTACAGTATATCTACTCCTCCTATATCCTGCCCCATGCATGCCAAAAGCTCCCTCAGTTCTTGTGACAACCCAAAACTACCGAATTCCAAAATTCTCCATCATACCTTCCACAGAAACATTGCTTTTGAGAATTTCTTTCCATGCATATCATACATGTTCCAAATTTATTCATTCTTGAAAAATAAAATACAATCTCATACCCCTCTTACTGTGTCTCAGGTACGATCTACAACTGAGCTATATCCCCAACCTTTTTATTTTGCGACAGGGTCTCACTAAGTTGCTGGTGTTGGTCTCCAACTTGTGATCCTCTTCTCTCAGGCTCCTGAGTGGCTGGGTTTGCAGTCATGGACAACCGTGCTCACCTGTCTTTCCTTTTTGTATAGTTCTATCTCTCCACCCAGTATTTTAGCATGCTTATGGCAAATAATCAATATTTATTCATTTAATTGAACAAAAATCAATACTAGAATTGTGCAGATGATGAGGACAGTTGTCTGAGTATTTTCAGTTTCTGCTTTGTAGACCTACCCTTTTTTGTCTGCTTTGGGACATCCTCATTTTTAATTCCTTTGGCCTATAACAGTAACACTGATGTAGAGGATGGTTATTACCCATTTTGTGTTTATCTGACCCAGTGGAATGATTTCTTTTCTAATCCCATTTTCATTAAGAATCCCATTTTCATTAAGAAGCTGGAGGATAGACCTTCATGAAGTCTATCTGTGAAGGGCTCAGAGCATCCTCATGTTTTCTCTCATCTTGTCATTGTACATTTTTCACATTTGAACATTATTCTCTCCATTATAATGATTTTCATATCAGTGGATCCAGATTTTACTAGGGCTGTGAAAAGACTTGCAAAGGATAGCAATAACAAAGACTCATATAAGAAAGGGTTGTCTTGATTATTTTTTCTGTATCTATATTAATTTCATGTCATAACTTATTGTGATAGTGTATCAGTTGGCATTTGAAAGCACAGTTTTAAAAGGAATTGAAGTGGTTTCTGCTTGTGCCCACTCACTGGGTGAGGAGTAAGAATGCCTGTGCTTTGTATTGACTTTAGGAACTGTGCTATCTCAAACCAACGGCTAACCTATTTCTTGCAAATTATCTTTCCCTTGTGAGGCTAAATTAATGCTTGTAAACAGTGATGAGAATGAGCTATTTCAATAGAAGATGGTTCAGAAATGCAAAGTGTTATTGTTACAGTTTGTGCTTATATAGATACATCTTAACTTTCAGTGCTGGGCCATGATTGTTCAGGGATGGCTAAACCTCAGACTGAAAGTTTAGATAATGAGAGGAGGTATTTTCACAGTTTCTTGAATCTGAGAGCTTCAGAATATTCAGCCCCAATGCAAATACAAATTGGGTAACAAATACATATCCATATATGCTGTTGCCTGATTTGCAGTGGGAGTCATTGGAAGATGGTAGGGACAGAGCTGCTGGTTCCATTTTCTCTCTGGCTACCTGGTGAGCAAGTTGGAAAGACAAAAGAAAGAGTCCCAGATCTATAATGGCTTGAACATGCCAAATCAAAATGACAAGGTAAATCCACTTAGATCAAGTTGATTTTGTAATTTAGGATGCTTTATATCCATGGAAATTGTGAAACTTGATTTCTTCTTCTCTAATCCTCTTATAGCACCTGCTGCTTTCATGGCTCTTCATTTATCATGGCACTTAATCATCTCTCCCTCATGTTGTTACCTGTTTTATAGGCATATATCTTGTCTTTCTAATTAGATTACTAACTCCCATGAGATAATAATCTATTCTTAAAAAAATAAATTCTTCACACTATCCAGCTTATTTTTGATGCATGGTAAGTAATCCACATGTAATCATTACACAATTTAGAACAGTAAAATAAAGATGTTATGTCAAATAATATTATAGCTGGCTTTCCATATCAAATTCACTTAGTTATTTCCATTTGACTAAAACCTTCATATATATCATCTTCCTTTATCACGTCTCATTCTGCAAAATATCAGATGAAAACATAAATTTCAAAGAATAACTGATATCCCACCTAGTCACTTCAGCTAATGCTAATGTTTCCATCTCAGTGCTCTTTATTCATTTGAGAGGGTGTTACATTTCAGGAGAAACGTGTTGTTTGAAGAAATTGTTTTTCACCACCTTGTTCTTCCATATCGGACTTTGAAACACCAAAGCTGTAAGACCTATTCTTTCATCAACAGAATGCCTTACAGAAAAAAGGTTTTCATATATTGATATATGTATGCTCACATTCCCCCCTAAGGCACATAGTTAAAACAATAATGTACAAATCTAGGGCTGCAAGAAACCATTCTGTTAGTCTTTCTCCTTTTAATATGACTGCATGTAAGCCATCTATCTTGGCTAATTATCTATTTAACTGCATGGACACACTGACTTGAAAACTCATATTATTCTGCTCTTACAGGCATCACTGTATTATGACCACCACATTGTGTACCAGAGATCCACAATTTCTGAAGGGTGTTTCAAACAACACTTTTTGTGTAGGAGGCTAATAGGTATTTCTAGGTGCACAACTTTTTATGATCAAAGATATTGGAATAATTCTGGGATTTGGGCTAAGCTAAATGTTAAATAGCTTCTTTAACTGTGAGGTGTTTCAGAGCTCATGATGTATTAATGTGTTATTGAAATCTTCATGAGGATCGTTTCCTATACAGAGATTTCCCAAACTCATTTAACCACAAGAAAAAATTTCAAAGCATTCATGGGACTGATGTTTCTTAGAACACACTTGAAGAAATATTTTAATAAACTCATTGCTGATTATTCCTTTCCAATTACATTTTGGTAAGTCTAGCCATATTAATAAATAAACAAAGTCTAACCCATAATTCTTATTTGGAAAATAACCAGAAAATATGTAATTTTATTTGGAAAAAAAACTACCAGAAACTTCAACCTTAAATAATTCAAGTATTTGTCCTTTTGAAATATTGAATGATTATTCCTCCATTCATTTATTTTATTTTATTTTTTTACAAATCCATGTTATCATTCATAAAAAAACAAATGAAAAGCTAACATTTGTTATCATGAGGTTGGTTCTAGATAGCAAAGAACTCACAATTTTCTGCTAATTTTCTTTTATTTATTTATTATAATTAATTTATTATAAATTTATTTATTATAATTTTTACTATAATTTATTTACTTATTTCCTCATTTTTAAATATAAGAAAGTGAACCTAATTTAATTCTCTGGACTAAGTCTTACAGAATCTCATGATCCTCCATGTTAAGCATCAGTTTTTAGTTTGAAATGAATTAGAGTTTTCCCCTTTCAACTCCTGAAATATAGAGTTTAGATTTAAAAAGTTCTTTATTGGCTTATTTTTATGTTTCCCATAAAAATAGAATTGCAAAATTGTAATGCATTATTTTCTGAGATGCATCCCCCAAATTGCCTTTTATACACATACCAGTCTCTCTCTCTCTCTCTCTCTCTCTCTCTCTCTCTCTCTCTCTATATATATATATATATATATATATATATATATATATATATAAATTAAGTAACATGTATTGATTACCCATTGTGTGGTCATCACATACACTAATCAAAAAGCACATAAGATCTTGTTGATTATGTTTGAATTATAGATGAGAAAACCAAACTCACCTTCTTAGTCCAACAGCTAGGAAACAAGAGAAGTGGGATGTTAATTGTAGGTTGGATTCCAAAGTTCAGCCTTTATCTCTTTTCATTATATTGTTTTCCAACCAAAAGCTATAAGCAGTCTTTTATAATCTACTTCCCTCATTGAAACCTTAAAAAAAAAACCCATAAAAACTAAGTCCATTGGTTTTTAATTTTAAAAATAGCTTTACTATATTTACTTTGTTAACATATGCATGGTTAGGGATGCACAGCTTCAAGTACCAAGATAACATAGAAGTTTAAATAAACAGGAGCTGTAGATTTTTAAGTCACACAAAAAGAAGCCTATTTTGGAGAATACTGGAGTTAGCCTATCCGTTGCTCTCCAAGTCCCCACAGCCCCCTTATTTTCAAGCTATTTGTCTTCAAGTTCACAAAAATGGCCACAGTGTTTTCAGGTATCATATCCACTTTAAAAGCAGATGATTGTAGTGACATAGGCAGGAGGTGGGGTGGGTGTGGTCAGTGAAGTGATTTCTGTCCCTTCTATCAGCAAAAGCCACAATCTTTTGAGAGTCTGTGACACAATCTGTTTACTTCTCAGTGCCTCAAATATATCATATGTCCACCCAAGAAAGTTGGAAAGAAGAAGCTTATCTGGGCAGGGAAATAGCTCCTTCATAAAAACAAGGTCTTCTTAGGAGGAACAGGGGAATAGATACTGTGTAGATACTTCTAGTATATGCTCCGGTATGCCACATGTTGCCTTATCAGCTTCAATCCACATTTCTAAGCTATTGATTGTTTGTGATGAATCAGCCTTCACCATTTCAAGGTGTGTGTAGATAGATTATTTTTAAGTACAATAGGGAGGTGGGACTTTTGCACTAATATTCACTTTAAACAGAATTCTAGACACAGATAACATTTAAATTATGTTTTCTATTATAAGAGAGTGAAATGTCCTGGATATATTTTCAAAATGTTTCAACACTTTCTTTTAAAATAATGTGAGTAGTAACATTTCTTATTTTGTTTTGGGTGGAATCTATTAGGTAGTATTGGGGGCTGAGCAGAAGGAAGATAATAAAATGAAAGTTAGCTTCAGAAGTTTTAGAAGACAAATTGACATGCACACAGTTTTACTTCCACGCATTTAGACTAAAGTATCTGTATAGTCGCACAAAATTTCAAATAATACAAAGAAGGATATATATTTCTGATTTATTTGAATAGTGAAGACCAAAGAACACTCAAAGTGAATTTCTATTAACATTTTACACATTTTTATATTGTTCTCATTTCTACCATTACCTGTGTTTGCATAGTGAACATGACACTCACAATGAAACAAAACAATAGCACTGTGAACTTGAGAAACACATTTAACCTCTCTGGCACAGTTTCCTAATCAGTTTTGACATGAAAACAACAACAACAACAACAACAACAAAAACTTCACTCACTAGAAACCTGGCTATATTAGTTTACCAGAGACAGTATGGTTTAAATAACAGAAAATTATTTTCTCACAGTTCTAGAAGCCAGCAGTCCAATAACAAGGTACTGACAGGTTTGACTTCTTCTGCAGCTGTTATCTGTGGCTTGAAGATGGCCACCTTCTCACTGGACCCTCATGTGAACTTTCCTCTGTGCACAAGAAGCATCCTTGATGTTTCCTTCCCCTTAGGATTTCCTTTAAATTTTACAGATTCTACCCCAAAATACATTCATCTTAGGAGTTAGGACATCAACACATGAGTTTTGGAGAAGGGGACACAATTCCCTCTATGGCAATAAGAGATTGTTTCCTAGAAACTGAGTTCATCCTTTCTCTTCATGTCTGTCTTTCAAAGTTAAAACACAGGATTTTATTATAATCTTAATACAAAGCCAGAATAGGTAAATCAGATTCATTTATAGGCATGCTGGTATTTAAAGTATTCATGGTTGTCAGTAAATTTCAGGTGATTTGGATTCACTTCCATTAAATTGGAAAAAGTATTGAATTAGCAAGAATTACAAACTGGACAACAGTGTGGTCCGAGAGCATTTCTTAAACTGTCTGAGTTGGAATCGAGAAATTTTTTTTCCTGGAACAATATGGATTTAATGTCCCTTTTAAAACTTTGCAGCATCTGGGTCCACTCTCTGAAACAAGGACAGATGGGATCTCAGGCCCTTATTCTGTGCTTCAATCAAAATTCCTATAGCAGAAGTTGAGGATACTTTTTGGCCTGACCAAAACATGTTTTTTAATCCTTAAAGCTTGGTCACAGACTTCCTTCTCATCCTAAGCTTTCCTTTTGCTTTTTCATAAATATCTGCATTGTCTTAGTCAAGTTTCTTCCAATTTTTCTGTGTAGGTTCTCTAGAAACTTAGTGTTTTGGGGAGCTGTGTATCTTTTAGTAGCACTATTGGTAGGCCTGCATTTCCATGCTTGAATCTAGGTCTCCATGAAACAGAACTTAGCCTGTGTTCCTTTACCCAGGGGTCCATGGACCATGGACAGATGATATTCTCGACTTCTCCAGGCCCTGCCATCCATGGTTCCTCCCCTGGGTCTCTTCCAGGGTTGAAGAACTTGGGATCAAACTCAACTATTTTCTTTTCTTTATTTCTTTTCTTTATTTCTTTTTTTCTTTAAACTCAATTGAGAAAATAAATGCATATTTGGATAATTCCCCCAAATGCCCTAGTTTATAAGACTATGATTTATTCAATTCTATACCTTCTCTTCAATTCTACAACAGACATTTCTCCTGGGTTGCTTACTAAGAAATAATGAACTCCACCACACCTAGTGGGACATACCTCTAATCCCAGCAACTCAGGAGGCTGAGGCAAGAGGTCACAAGTTCTAGGCTGGCCTTATACCAACTTAGTGAGGCCCTAAGAGACTTAGTTAAGATCCTGTCTCAAAATAAAAATAAAAAAAGCTAGGGATATGGCTCAGTGTTTAAGTACCACTGGGTTCAATCCCCAGTACCAAGGAGAAGAAAAACAAGAAACAGTAAAGTCCATTATTACACTCTTCACATTCTTAATTCTCATCATCTCTCCTATTTGATCCCATAGTCGAAGGACTTCACTATGCTCTCTTCCTCATTGTACCAGTTGCGTTCTGATGTTTCTAGTTTCCCATCTCAGCTCATGATTTGAATATCTGAGCTATGAGTTCTGTAATAGTGCTGGTTCCCTTGCATCATGTCAGGTATTCATTTAAAGAACTTTTAAGGAAACATATTCTTTAAAAATGGTACAATCTACTTTTATATACATTATATCACTTCATCCTTATTACCTCTATAAGAGAGAAAAGGCTGGGCTGGGGATGTGGCTCAAGTGGTAGTGCGCTCGCCTGGCATGCGTGCGGCCCGGGGTTCGATCCTCAGCACCACATACAAACAAAGATATTGTGTCTGCCGAAAACTAAAAAAAAAAAAAAAAAATTAAAATTCTCTCTCTCTTTAAAAAAAATTAAAAAAAAAAAGAGAGAGACAAGGCAGAGGCTATTTTCTTGGCTTTCAGTTTAGGAATCAGAATCTCAGCAAGGTCCAAGCATACCCTGGTGGTACACAGATAATATAGAGCAAAGCACAAAACTTGGAATTCTGATTCCAAAGCCTTTTCTCTGAACTAGTGATTCTAACACCAAAATTTTTTTTTACAGATTTATTCACACAAATTGATATCTCAAAATATAAAATATTAAAACAGAAATGCTTCTTGCAAATTGAGTCCAAAGGGCCCCAAGTCCTGTCTGTTCAGCTTCCTTATTTCTGCTCAAGTTCACTTGTCCCTGAGCTACTTTAGAGTTTCATGGAAGAAACATGTTTTGGGTAATTTTGAATCCAAACCTCCAGTAACTTTAGTGACCCAAAGAAACATATATGTATATCAATACACAGTGATTAAACAAAGTTTATTTTAATAGGGAAAAGAAAAACATAATCTAGAGATAAATGAGAGTGCCTCTGAATGGAGAAGTAAAAGCAGTTTGGTTTCTTAGGGATTGGCCCTGGAACCTGTCTTATTTAACATTTTCATAAATGATTTGGAAGAGGGAATGCATGTGAATTATCCAAGTTTGCAGATGACACTAAGCTCTTCCAGGTAGTGAAATGCCAAGCAGATGGAGATAAACTACAGGGAGAACTTGCCAGCTTGTGTGAGTGGGCAGAAAAGTGGTAGATGATATTCAGTGTGGGCAATGAAAGGTAATTCACTTAGGAAAAAATAATAAAAGCTATGCTTATAGAAAAATAAATTGAGTTACCCCTTAGTCCAATAAAAGGTAGACATTTTTATGGACCATTCTTTGATATACTTCTTGAGTGTATTGACAAATCAAGAAGGGAATTAATAAGAAGCTCACATGAACATTAATCTTGAATTAAATGCTGTATCATAACATGGGATATTTAGCCCATTTGTCAAATAATGCTAAGTGAGTGCCTCATGTCAGGCTGCCTTCTGGATGTTGAGGTCTCTTTGGTGGTTGCATCTCAAAAGAAAAAGAAATCAATAAAATATTTAAAGATGGTTAATGTATATAGTACAAATTAAGTACTAACTATCAAAGTTTGAAAGAAAAAATATTTATAAAAATTGTACATTCAAGGTTGTTTTCCCCATTTAGTATTGCAATTATCTATGAGGTAGAATTGCAAGAATTTTTCTTTTTTATCAATTTTGGTACTGGAGACTGAATCCATGGGTACTTTACCATTGAGTTACATACATCTGCAGCACTTTTTATTTTTATTTTGAGATAGGGTCTAGTTAAGTTGATAGGGTATTAATACATTGATGAGACTGGCCTTGAATTTTCAATCCCCCTGCCTTTGCCTCTCAGGCTGCTGAGATTACAGATGTGTGCCATGTGTCCAAAAGAAGTTTTTTTTTTTTTTCCTAATAGTTTAAGGATGAGAAATTGCAGGAAAGGATGATTTCAATGACTCTCCGAAATTCATAAGAGTGGAATATGAAGAGTCAAGCATGGGTTCTCAGACTATGAGTTTGATCCCTTTCCCCAGAATCTCAGAAGTTTACTTATCAAGAGGTAATCAGAAGGAACTTGTTAAGTCCAAAAGGAGAATGAAAGAAATATAAATAGATCCTAAGGAATAGATAATGAATAGTTATCTAAACTATGGTTGAAATCAATGCTAATGAAGATGTTCATAACCCTGCAGTATCTCCAGAATTTCTTTTAATGTCTATCTTTTTCTTTCTCTCTTAAATAGTATGTGGCTTTGAAGAATTATGACTAGGTTCTAGGCAGGTAATGGCAAAAGAAAAAAACAATTAACATACAGCTTAGGGTAAACAATAAAGGAGAAACACATGCCTAATTCCTGCATGAATGTTGCACAGTGGAACTGTTGAAGCTGTGCATTTGGGTCCTAAATAAGAAAAGGGTCTACAAATCAAAAAGAAATCTCAGTAGATAAGGTTGGCAATTGTTAAAGGAGTAGAGTTCAAGGAGAACCTTGGAGGTAAAACAGTCAGTGATCCAAAGAGGCAAAGGCTGATGAGATTGGGGAAACAAAGAAAGGCAAAAAACCAAATAACAACAACAACAACAACAACAAAAAGAGCAATGACAGAGAATATGGGATAAAATTTTAAAAGGTTGTGATAAAATCAGTCCCAGTTATATTACTGCTACATTATTCTGGATATCCAAGTCATAAAGCTAGGAATCCCTCCTGGATTAACTTATTACTACAATAGCATAAGTTTTTACTCAGGATTTCTTCTTTTTAAGAGTAAATGAATAATTATAAAAATGTTCTTGTGTTTATCACACATTCAGAAGTTTGCTCTACTTGAGCTTGTTTCCATTATAACTACTTGTGGAACCTCCTGTCCCCATGTTCATTCCTGCCTGTGGCCTCTGCTCTGGGAATTCCTTGAATATGAAATACACTCCTCCATCAGTGCTAATTCGCCACACGCTCTACAGCCAACTATCCCTTACGATAAAACCCAGTCAACATGATCTGCTCTTTATTCCTTTATTCATTCATCCATCTTACAAATATTTAGTAAATAACTAATATATTAAGGGAATTCATTTATTCACTCTCAGCTACAGTACCTTTAGTTCAAAAACTTTAACATTAAGTTTTTTTTTGTGCATTGATCTCACCATGGCAAGATTATGAAATGTGTGTAAATTAGTGGAGGGAGGGGACCATGCTTTTAAATTTTTTAACCTATCTTGTCCTTAGGGCTGAATTGTAGTAAACCCTAGCTTTGTTGATTTCCTCACAGATTAAAATTTCTTTCAAAAGAAATCACATGTATGTATATAGATATATATAGGTATAGATATGCATATATACGTATATATACCATGTTATATATACCATGAATATGTTTAAATATCTATGTATATACACACATACATATATCAGCTATTTTGAAGTTGAGAATAATTATGCATTTTGTTTTTCTAAAGAATTATCTTTTATTTGCAAATGGGATTTCTTAAATTCAAAGAACATCAAAAAAGACTTCAAGCATAGCCTAACAGTGTTTTTTTTTCTGTTCTAGAAGAGTTTTATATCTATTACACTACTATTCAAATTTTTTCCACTTAGAACTATCATTTAATTTTAGCTATTTTTATTACTTTACCATGCAAAGCTTCCTTCTTAAATAGTCACTTTGACATCTTGTTCATCTCTCATATTCAGAGCTTCTTTTTTGTCATTTATGAATAAACTTGGACTTTTTCCTAGAAAACTCCTGTTGTTACAAGTGGGTGTCATAGCACCTGGTGTTGGTCATTTAAAATGTAAACCCAAGAAACTTGTATTACTGTCAGTACTCTTCTACCCAAGACCATTACATAATTGTAGATGATAAACAACAACCGACAGACAGACAGTGGGAGTGCAGTATAAGGATTCATAAATAAAGGAGCATTTGGGAAGATCTGTGAACAAAGGAAGAGTAGGAAACAGAAGCGAAGATGTGAGTACCACATCTTGGACCACTAACAAACAAACAAACAAACAAAACCCCTCAACACTCCCTAGAATGTACTTCAATAATGTAGGCATTTGGAAAAGTGTTGGTAATCTGAAACATGAACAGGAATTATGGCAGGAGAATTTAAATCACATTCTCAGAGGAGGGAGCTCAGTGTTAGCACGTTTCCTGTCCCTACCCTGAGGTGGCCACGCTTTTAATACATTCAGCTCTGCATTTCCCACAGTGCTTGGCATGTAGTGGCCATTAAATAGAAATTATTGAATGAAACTAGGTTAACCTTCATGGATTAGTTTAATGGAATGCCTAGATTTTTATCTTAGCAGAAAGCCAAGCTATGTGGAAAGAACTATAAGCATTAAGGAGAAGTTAGACTGGGTGATACAGTAAGATTGGACAAGAGGAAAGCTCTGGTCAGGGTTTTGGAATTGTGGATAAAGAATGGCAGTGGAAAGAATTTGTTGGGGGGTCTTATACTTTAATTTTTATGATTTAATAATTTTATTCAGGGCTAGTACTCATTCACTATGTCTTTGGTAGACAAGCTCAGTAATTCTCTTTCTAGAATGTGATAACGTTCTGATTTCCCTTTGCCCTCAAATTTTACTTTCAAAAATCCATTCAGTTACCCCCCCTAGTTTATTCCATTGTACTGTGCTCAATAATTCTAGCAGGGGACTCCTAATTTGTAAATGTTCAGTTGTTCCAAGTGTTTTCTTATCAGCCTTTCATCAATAGCTATTTTAGCAGTGTCTTCATTACTTCCTAATTGTCTGCTGTTCTTTGGTGTTCTGCTTAAAAAAAAAAAAAAGCAGTATTTTAGTTATTGTTGAGTAGTCATTGATTTCATGCCTGCCCCATTTATTTAGAGACTATTTTCTCTTACTATGTTTTTGATTCAAAAATTTTACATATACTTAGCTAGTTTTCTTATTATTTTTAATCTCTTGGCTAGTATGAATGCTTCTATTTTTTGGTGACCATTATCTGCTTTCAGCTGTGGGAAACTGATTCATACTCTTCTATAATAAACTATTGTCTCTCATTAAGTGCTAAATAATAATACATAATGATGGTAGTACAAGAAAATAGAAGATAGTTTCCTGCCCTTGCACTGATTGCAATCTAAAAAAGGAAAGAGAAGACAGACTCACATGACTAAAACATGCCCACCATCAATTAATTACTACTATCTGGAAAACCCTAAGTGTTCAATGGTCTGGTGAAGAGGGGTTGGCAGCTATGTACGTTGAGTGATTTTAATGACAACAGGGAGATAGGTTTACTTGGGAATGTCCTCACGGAACAAGAGAATCTTAATGAAAGCAAGTGAGAGAGAAAAAGACAAGGGATTGATGGGACAACATTTACATATATCACAATATCTAAGCACTTGAATCTGGAGTTACTATCTGGACTCATGATGTTGGGCAGTGAGAAAGAAGGAAGTGGGAGGGTTAAGCCCAGACTCATTACATTGCTTTCTTTGGTTATTCAAAGAAACCAAAGGAATGTTTTTCAAATATTTTAATCACAAACAAATGCTTTATCAGATGATGATTTTGTACACTAAAGCCATTCTTTAGGATTGAAAGTGAAAAGTGTTTGAATATTTTTCCTATGTGCCATCTTACATTTTAACTACATGGATTTGGAGTGCAATATATATACACACAACACACATACAGATATATACACACTGTGTATAATATATATATATATATATATATATATATATATATATATATATATATACATATACACATGTATGTGTGTATATACACACACACACATACAACGCGCATGCACATATATAGTACTCTCTGTATATATATCTTCCCTAAAATGGAGATGACAGATATTAGATAATTTTTTAATGTTGATATCATATGTTACATCAAGTCTAAAACCCCATTGAATTTTCTAAAATATATGGCACATGGCTTCATCATGCCTATCCAAGTCTATTTTTTACTTTCTTTAGAAATGAACCTCACTTTAGTCACCAGTTGCTGAACATATATTTATTGCTACAATTATATATATTTTCCTTTTGCTGTTTCTCTTTCCTTTGAAATCTTTTGCATTCTTTAGGCCTAAGTCTAAGCTTTTTATTCTTCAGTAGCCTTTAATATTCTAACTTGTTCCTTAAAATTATTTGTGAGTTTTATTGCCATATAGTTAAATACTTAGTATTTGCTTTGGACTTGAATCACCAGTTAAGTTATGAAATAGATTTTTTTAAAAAATGTAGTACCAGGAACTGAACCCAGGGGTGCTTAACCACTGAGCCACATTCCAATCCCTTTTTATGTTTTATGTTTTTAAGTAGAGGCTCGCTAAGTTGCTGAGGCTGGCTCAATCCTCCTGCCTTAGCCTCCTGAGCTGCCAGGGTTTACAGATGTGTGCCACTGCTCCTGGCACATTTTGAAGTATTTAAAGGCAAATACCATGGTTTCTTTTGTATCCCATAGTGACAAGCTGGGGCCAAAAATACATTTCTAATAGAAAATTTATGGATTGAACAGTTGAAAAGTAAAAAACAAACAAAAAATCCTTCATCTTGAGGAGGCATGTGCAATCAGGGCAGAGACATGCACTTTTCATTGCCTTTATGGATCCTGTAGATAAAGATTTTACTTTCTAGCTGAACACTAAACCAAAGCCACTGTATTTCCATGGAGCGTGGACAATCAACTGTGTCTTAGTAAACATAAAATGCTACTCCCTTCTAAAATCCTCTCCTCACAATGTGGTTCTGTTCTCTCTCCTGAAGGCTTATAGCATTGCCTTTTATTGATTTCTGCCTGTAATAACCCAATGCTGTTTTCTTGGTATTAAATAATAGCAATGACAGCAACAGATAACAAAGTGATCCATTCCTTTTAATGTCAGAATACTCTGAGGGAATTCAGTCATTTGTCCGATGGCTTACTGGTAGAGTGACCATATAATTTATTGTTCAAGCTGGGGCACTTCTGGGAATGAAAGTGAATTTTATTAGTAATTACACTAGGACCCCGGAAATAAACTGGGGATGTACACAACAAACTCAAACATATGGTTATCCTATATTAGAATTCCATGATTTGCTTTTGGAATACTAAGAAAGATGAATAGGATGAGGAGAGCTCATTGTGGCTACCTAGTTTCTCCTCCTTCTCATTTTATAATCCATTCTTTAGTAGCCTCATGGATGTCATTAGGAATTCTGTATATTAAGAATTCCACTCAGTGCAATGGGAGCACAAACATTTATTCCATTTATCTAGCCTATAAAATTCATGCTTTTATATAGTATATGTAAGACTACATGCCTCTTTCCATTATAAACTTTTACTTAACCACTTTTTATGAAATATTCCAATGTTGTCATTCTCTTTATTCTTATTTCAGGGCTTCAACATTTGTTTTTTGTACATATCTGGTATTTAGTCCCAGGACACATTACTGTCAGGGCTTACAGAGCCAATGGTTCAATGTTAGTATTAATAGAGCTATACATATATCCAAAATTATTATAATGATTATTGTTCAAAAAGTGTTTATACCAGAAAAATTTTGCTGACTCAAATTTTTATTTTTCCTTTTTTAGTCATTGCACCTTTGGGGGAGTCATGTTTAGACTCCTATCTTGAACCAAGTAGAGCCTTGACATAAACAGAAGGCATGATTTTTGTGAGCATTTAGGTTTAACACCTGATAATAACAGTGATTCAAATCTGCCCCCTTCAATATTATAAGAATTATAGTAAATGCCAGAATTTTCTTTAATAGTAGTTTAAATCTGTTCTTTGGCTATTACATGAATTACAGAAAAATCAAGGGAGCCTTGAATTTATACAAATAAAAAGCATTATTTGAAAAGTTCCCAGAAATAGCAAATATTCTCCATTGAGATGAAATTATAATGGGGCTATTGTTTTACAAAAATAATGTTTTAATAGCGTGTATGGGAAGCGTTTTAATTTGAAGTCACGTCCATATTGGGTATACAAAGGTATCATGAAGTCAAGCATTAAAAGAGAAACAATGTCTGAAGGTGTCAAGAGCATGTGGACTCATAGTTGCACAGGGATATTAGATACTTTTTATTTCAGTGGCTTATCACATAATACAGAATATTGTATGTAGTTTACAGAGAAGACTCAATTAGTATTTGCTTGTGGGCTCAGATGTCCTTTTCCTCCAGGAAAGACTTCTTTTTACTCTAATGTAAGAGGTCCCTGGACCTGTAGCTTGTCACTCAACCTGGGTACCCTATCACTTCCCTCCCACTCTGTGAGGTGCCTTGTCAGTACCCTCTGATCTGCCCCCTTTCTACCACTGTGTCACTCTCTATCCAGCCTCTTCTGTCTTCTTCAATTAATACATAACACTGACTCATACCGTTTTCATGAAGAATCGACTCATTTTCACAAACTCATCATTGTCTTTACCTAGTTTGCTTAATTAAGTAATTTGTTGACATAAACAGGATCTTTAGCCCAGAAGAAGCTATAACAGATGGCACTAAAACCAAAATAATCATTAACCTGTCCCCTGGAAGGTGTGAAACACCATATTTAGAAATAAGTGTAGCTAGAAGATATTTTTTTATGAATGACTGGGAAAGGCATTCTTCAGATGGGGAGGATGAATAGTGGGACAAAAAGGAGCAGCTATACCTTTATAGTGTGAGTGAAGTACTATGAGTTCTGAAGATGTTATATGTGCTTAATTTAATATTTTACAAATAACATTATAATATCACAGATAGAGAACACACATTTATATGTGTGTTATAATAATTATAATAATATTATCCATTATAATAATAATGGATATTATTTTAATATAATATTCCAAAGATTATTTAATATTTATTTTATATTAATTTATACCATTTAACATTACAATATAAACTCTTTTGGCAAAAGTATACAAAGCCAGGTGTAAATTGACTTTTGACCACCTGGGATAGTATTTCCCTCAGGGTGGTAGTAAACATTTTTCATCATTTAATTTTGTTTCTTATTTTTATTTGTAACACAAATTATTTGGTTTCCTAAAAGATGCTATAAAAGGTGTCTAATATTTGGATAAATAAACATAATAAATTAAGAAAAGTATCATCTCCAGGTCAACTCTTATTGTGACAAATACTGTGTTACTACAAATTATTCCATTTTGATTTTGTCATTTTGCACCAGAGTTAAACTGTTACTGTAACATTCTCTATGTTAGGTGTTACTTAGACAGAATTTGTTGTTTTCTCCCTCCCTGCAAAAAAAAAAACAAAAAACAAACATTCCTCCAGAAAAGAATTGCTAAGCATCTCTCTAAAGAGAGCAAAGCATTTCAACTTATTTTGGAGTTGATTTTTGTATGGGTGAGAAATAAGGGTCAAGTTTCAGTCTTCTACATGTCAATACACAATTCTCCCAGCTCCTTTTATTGAGTAGTCTCTCCTTTTTCTAATTAATGTTTTTGGCAACTTTATGGAGAATTAGTTGACTATGGATACTTGAATTTATTTCTGGAATCTGTACTCTGTACCATTGGCCTGTGTGCTGGTTTTTATGCCAGTATTATGCTATTTGGGTCACTGTAGCCCTATAGTATGTCTTGGGATCCATTATTGTGATCCAGCATTGTTATTTTTGCTGAATATTGCTTTAGCTATTTGGGATCTTTTATTCCTTTATATGCATTTTAGAATTGTTGTTTTCTAGTTACATGAAGAATGTTATTGGTATTTGGATGGAAATTGTACTGAAACTATAAATCCTTTGGGGGTAGTATGGACATGTTAACAATAATAACTCTTCCAATTTATGAACATGGGAAATCTTTCCATTTCTGGCATCCTCTTAAGTTTCTTTCATCAAAGTTTTGTAATTTTTTTTGTAGAGGTCTTCCACCTCCTTGGATATGTTTTCTCATAGGTATATTTGTAACCATTGTGAATTAATAGCTATCTATGTCTTTTATTATATTCAATTATATCCCATCTATATCTAATTGGTTATATTCTTTATTGTATTTCTTCTTTGTTATATTGAGTTATATTCCTTCCAGACATAATTGGTTCAGAGTTTTATTAAAAGATGTTGAATTTTATCTAAAATCATAAAGCTACTTGAAGAAAACAGTGAAACACAATACATAGGTATTGATATAGGTAATTAGTTTTTGATAGAACTCCAAAGGCATAGACAATAGAAACAAAAAAGCAGGGGAGATTATACAACACCAAGATGCTTCCATACAGCAAAGGAGACAACAGACAGATGGAAGAGACAGCTTACAGAATGGGAAAAAATATTTAGCAACTATTGACCAGACAAAGGATTAATATCCAGAACATATAGACTGGCTTTGATCCTCCTGCCTCAGTTTCCCAAGCTGCTGAGATTACAGGTGTGTGCCACTGTGCCTGGCCAAATAATCTTAATAGACATTTCTACAAAGAAGAAATTCAACCAACAGTTATATGAAAAATCATCAACATCATTAATTATCAGGTAAATACAAATTAAAACTGTGATGAGATACCATCTCACCCCAGTCAGAGTGGCTGGTGGGTATGTAGAGAAAAGGAACATTTACATACCATTGATCCATTGATGGGAATGTAAATTAGTATAGCTGTTATAGAGAACAGTATGGAAGTTCCTCAAAAAACTAAAAATGGATCTGCCTTAAGATCCAACTATATCACTTCTGGATACATATGCAAAGAAAATGAAATCAGCATATAAACAAGACCCTATACTGTTCTCTCATATTTATCCTGGTAATATTGACAATAGCTAAGATATGGAATCAACTTAGGTGCCCATCAACAGATAATGGATAAAGAAAATGTGGTATACATGCATAACGGAGTATTATTCAGTCATGAAATAGACTGAAATCGTATCATATGTAGCAAAACGGATAGAATGGAGGATTTTTTTTGTACCAGTGATTGAACTCAGCAGCACTCAACCACTAAAGCATATTCTCAGCCCTTTTAATTTTTTTTTATTTTGTGATAGGGTCTTGCTAAGTTGCTTAAGGTCCTAGCTAAGTTGTTGAGGTTGAATTTGTAATCCTCCTTCCTCAGCCTCCTGAGTTGCCCGGATTATAGGCATGCACCACCATGCCCTGCTTGGAATTGAGGATGTTAAGTGATAGAAATTAGATGCAGAAGACAAATATTGCATGTTCTTTCTCATATGTGGAAGGCAAAAGTGTCTATATGAATGTGGTGTCATAATTCAGGAGGCAGGAAAGGGAAGAGAAGGGGAGAGTGGAGGGAGATTGGATAATGCACACCAAAGCAGTTAGGTAGAAGGAATAATCTCTAATGTTCTACTCTATACAGCATCATGGAGTAACTTGTTTATAATCATCTATTACATTTCAGTAGCTAGAAAAGAAATGATGAGATGGAAATGGTATTTACCCTCATTTGATCAGTACATGATATGTGTGTGTGTGTGTGTGTGTGTGTTACATACCATTAATGGGAATGTAAATCAGCATAGCTAATTCACACACACACACATACATATATCATATTACCCCATAAATATGCATAATTATTAATTGGTAATCAAATATTCAAATATTTAAAATATATTTATAAAGATAAAAATGCTAACTACCCTGCTTTGATCACTATACACTTCATATAGATATTAAATTATCACACTGTACCCTGTAAGCATGTACAATTTAAATTATATAATAATAAAGAGCACACTGATAATGATGTATGATTCTGGACATTTCTGAACACTAAATATCATGGTTACTCACAGAGGTATTTGAACCATCAACTTTATTTAGCACACTCCTTCCTGACCTGCTTTGTCTGCGCTATGGTACAAATAGTAGAGCTAAAAAAAAAGTCATACGTTCACTTGTAAAAACAGGCTTCCCAAATGAAGACAATTCAAACAATACATGCAAACTGAAATGTTGATCAACTGCATATTCTCATGTCAAGCTCCTTCAGTATTTAGTCAGTCTAACCTCACTACTTTAATAAAATATCTTAAAGTGGTTAGCTTATCAGTAATGGAAAATATTTTTCATAGTTCTAGAGGCAGGGATCAAGGCACTAGCAGATTTGGGATCAGGAAAAGCCCCAATTCTTCATAGATAGTAACTTCTGAATGTGTCCTCACATGGTAGAAAGGAGCCAGGCAGTTCCCTGGGCCTTTGGTATACAGGTACTAATTCTACTCAGGAGAGTCACGCCTTCCAGCGGCCCTGCCTCCTAAAGCCATCACCTTGGAAGTTAGGATTTTAACATATAAAATTAGAATAAACATAAAACATTCACACCATACCATTCTACCCCAGGATCCTCAAAATTCATGTCCTTCTCACATAAAAAATATGTTCATCCCATCCCTGGCGCTCACAGAGTATTAAATCAATTCATCATTTAACTCAAAAGTTTAAAGACCAGAGTCTCATCTAAACTGGCTATCAGATATTCCCTAAATCAGACATGGGTACAATTCGAGATTCATTCTGAGGCAAATTGCTTTCCAGATGTGAATCTGTGAAATGAAAGAAATAATGTGCTTCCAAAATGCAATGGTGGGACAGAATAGGCATTTTCATTCTAAAAGGAAGAAAGAAAGAAGGAATGAGTGACAAGTCCCAAGTAAGTCCCAAATCCAACAAGGAAAACAACATTAAATCTTAAAGCAGCAGAATCATCATCTTTGATTGGGGGTTTTGTCCTTCAATCCCACTGAGGTGAAGGTAGCCCCTCCACAGCTGTGCCAAGCATGATTAAGGTCCTCCAGACTTTGGACAATACTGCCTTGATGACTTTGGGTAGCTACATCTCTGTGGCTTTGCTAGGTGAAGCCCATGCTATCACTCTCAAGGGTTAAGTATAAGTAAGTGCCTTCACCTCTCCAAGCTGGTATCACCTGCTCCTGACTCTATAGGTCCAGAGTGGTAGGAGCAGCAACTCTGCAGTGGCTCCAGCCTCATGGTAGTCCTCTGTATGAAGAGCCAGCGGCTCTAGGAAGCTCCATCCTTTGGAATCTAAGTAGAGGTAGCCATCCTTCCCACCCATGCCCATAGCACATGCAAGTAATATTCTGGTAGAGATTGCACTGTGCAAATGCCAGCAGGCCTTACCACCTTTGCCCCCCAGAATGGTGGTCACCTGCACTGCATACTCAGAATTTAGGAGGGAAGAGTCTTGAAATCTTTCTGCCTTCAAGGGCTTATATTATGGTCCTGTGATGAGATAGGCAGCCCCTAGGATCTCCAAATTGCCTCCAGGTCATTCTTTCATTGTCTTGATGAGTAGCACCTGAATTCCATACAACCATACTAAGTGTTCATCCTGAACAAGCTTTCTTTTAATTCACAATATGACCAGGCTGAGGATTTTTGAAATCTTCAAGATCCGATTCCCTTTTGGTTAAAAATTCTATCTTTAAGTCTTTTCTTTCTTCTTATATTTTGCTATAAGTGGTTAAGAAGAAAAGCCAATGCTCCACCTTCAACACTTTGTTTAGAAAGCGCTCTGCTCCTGACTTCTACCATCCACAAAACACTGGGACAGAAACAAAATTCAGTGATGTTCTTTACCATTTATAACAAGGATTGCTTTCCCTCTAGTTTTCAATAATACCTGCCTCATTCCCAGGTAATACCTTAAAGAGAATAGCCTTCAACATCCATATTTCTTCCAACATTCTATTCACAACTATTACATATTCCCTAAGAAGTTTGCGGATTTTTCCTTGGCTTTTCTCTTCCCCTTCTTAGGTTTCATAGGAATTATTCTTTTTTTAAATTTTTTATTGTTGGTTGTTCAAAACATTACATAGTTCTTGATATATCATATTTCACACTTTGATTCAAGTGGGTTATGAACTCCCATTTTTACCCCATATACAGATTGCAGAATCACATCAGTTACACATCCATTGATTTACATATTGCCATACTAGTGTCTGTTGTGTTCTGCTGCCTTTCCTATCCTCTACTATCCCCCCTCCCCTCCCCTCCCCTCCCCTCTTCTCTCTCTACCCCCTCTACTGTCATTCATTTCTCCCCCTTGTATTATTTTTCCCTTTCCCCTCACTTCCTCTTGTATGTTCTTTTGTATAATCCTGAGGGTCTCCTTCCATTTCCATGCAATTTCCCTTCTCTCTCCCTTTCCCTCCCACCTCTCATCCCTGTTTAATGTTAATCTTCTTCTCATGCTCTTTGTCCCTACTCTGTTCTTAGTTACTCTCCTTATATCAAAGAAGACATTTGGCATTTGTTTTTTAGGGATTGGCTAGCTTCACTTAGCATAATCTGCTCTAATGCCATCCATTTCCCTGCAAATTCTATGATTTTGTCATTTTTTAATGCAGAGTAATACTCCATTGTGTATAAATGCCACATTTTTTTATCCATTCATCTATTGAAGGGCATCTAGGTTGGTTCCACAGTCTTGCTATTGTGAATTGTGCTGCTATGAACATCGATGTAGCAGTGTCCCTGTAGCATGCTCTTTTTAGGTCTTTAGGGAATAGACCGAGAAGGGGAATAGCTGGGTCAAATGGTGGCTCCATTCCCAGCTTTCCAAGAAATCTCCATACTGCTTTCCAAATTGGCTGCACCAATTTGCAGTCCCACCAGCAATGTACAAGTGTACCCTTTTCCCCACATCCTCGCCAGCACTTGTTGTTGTTTGACTTCATAATGGCTGCCAATCTTACTGGAGTGAGATGGTATCTTAGGGTGGTTTTGATTTGCATTTCTCTGACTGCTAGAGATGGTGAGCATTTTTTCATGTACTTGTTGATTGATTGTATGTCGTCCTCTGAGAAGTGTCTGTTCAGGTCCTTGGCCCATTTGTTGATTGGGTTATTTGTTTTCTTATTGTTTAATTTTTTGAGTTCTTTGTATACTCTGGATATTAGGGCTCTATCTGAAGTGTGAGGAGTAAAGATTCTTAATAGTTCATTCACTACAGTGCAGATTTTTAGCATATACTTTATAATTTTTTGGCTTCTACCACTTACCAGTTCTAATGCCACATTCACACTTTTAGGTATTTGTTAAAGCAAGCAACCCTGCTTCTCAGTGCCAATTTAGTTTTGCCAAGACACATCTCCCCTTAGTGGTGGTGAAGTGATAGTGCCACTAATGAGGCTTGGTTTTTTAGATGTAGTATGCCGTATTATCAAGGCAGAAGTCCACAGTCACAAAGTACCCAGGTATGGGTTTGTGTATACTATAGACAGGCCTCAGCCAGTGTCTCTCAGAGCCTCCACTTCAGGGACATGATCCTTGGCATTAATAGCCTCTAGACTTGATTTGCTTTCTTGGATCTTTATTTGGAATGGCTTTGGAACTTCAGAAACAATCTGATCTTTTTATTCAAAAGAGATATCATGGATTCTCAGCTATGAATTTTGAAAATGAAACCCCAGAAATAATTGTTGACATATCCTATATGTCCAAACAGAGGGCATGACCTTCCTGATGTTTGTTAATGAAACTTGTTGAACATCCATAATACTGACTCATCCTTTCTTCAAAAATTGCAGTTGAGCTAGACGCAGGGACACTTACCTTAATCCCAGCAGTTCAGGAGATTGAGGCAGGAGGATGGCATATTCATGGCCCATCTCCTTAGCTTAGTGAGGCCCTAAGCAACTTTTTGAATTTCTGTCTCAAAATAAAAAAAGGGGGGGGGGGCTGGGAATGTAGCTCAGTGGTAAAGCATTCCTGGGTTAAATCCTCAGTACCAAGACAAAAACCAAAATTATTGACCTTCTCAAACCTCCTGCAATGAGGTCTCCATATTTGTATATGGAGAAAATGGGGTTTAGAAATTATATCATCCACTTCTTAAAAGGGATGAAAGACCCATTGGCTTCCAAATTTCTGGTTTCAAAAACCCCATGATGTACATTTGTTCCCTTGTATCATCCCATTAAAATGTTTGTAGAAAATTATTGGAATCTCATATATATGAACAGCAAGGATTTGCTGTAAGCATTCTCAGCACAGAAGGATTCACACCATCATGACTGTACCCATAAATTGAGAAAGAATCCAGGTAACCAGACAGGGAGTATCACAGGTGGAGGAAAAGAATTTTATTTCCAAATTAAGGACTTAGGTGACAATGTTTCTACTTCAGAACTGAGCTCAGCAACTTTTCACTTTATTTAGAGTCCTAAAGTGATAACTCAGTTGTCAATGGTAATAAAGGAGTGAGAAGAATCTGTTTTCATCCTGCATTCATCAATCCATCTATTCATTTATTATTTCTGTACTGAATATTCTTGCCAGGCATTTTTCTAAATGCCTTTAACAAAACAGTGAATAAATAGCCACAGTCACACAGTTAATTAATTACAATTACATTCTATTAAGTGCAACAAAGGATATGATATACAGGATGGAATTTTTCAGTGTGATATGATGAAGAATTTGAAATATTAAAATACACAAAAATATATAATATGATACTGAATATGAAACAAACGACCATTGATTTAATTCTTGTTTGCCAAATTCATTTTTGACTTAAAGATAGGACCTTCCTTAGGACTCAGGTAGGTATTTGAACACAACTATGCAATTAACTGGACACATTCAAGAGTCAAGCAATTTTTTATTTATCTCAGTATCCGAAATCTATTTCAACATATCTTTGGTTTTGAGCTAGATTAAAAGTTCTTTAAATATTGGAGCAAAGAACCTGTCCAAACTTAAATCAAGGAGCAGGGGAAGAATTCTTTGCAACATTATTCCAGGTCTATTTTTATCCCAAAAGATTTAGAGTGACTTTCCCAGATTTTCTGAAAATGGTGATTTTTTTTTTTTCTCATCTGCCCTATCTTTGATATACTTTCTCAGGGTAAACCTGGAAATGAGTTTGAGTGCTGGCTACTAATGTCTCCCAAGAGTAGACATCCAATTCTGTTTGAATACTGAAATCTTTAAACCAAAAGGTCTGTGCAAATGTAGATATGCCAGTGGACTTGGTGGCTACCAAAATAAGAGATGGACTCTTCTATTTAGTTTTTAAGACTGTGTCTTCATATCCTCAAGATGATTTACATTGAGACAAAAGATACTGTATTTGATTGTTTTAAAATTCAAGTGTGCCTTCTTTGCCTTGTCAATGAGATAATGACAATTTTTTTAAAAAAATTTCACCTGTGAACTCTGATTGAGAAAATGTTTTGAATTTTATTACTGTTATTATTTGTGTATTAGTCTTCAAGTAGTTTGACACTGATCTAAACACTACCCTAAGACCCCATCTCGTACTATCATATTGGGGGATAAAATTTCATCATATACTATTTGAAGGGCACAACTATTCAGTCCATTAAGGACAGGGTAATTTGGGGGTATGGCCTATAAATCCCCAATATATATTTGTCTGTTTAGCAGGAGGTATGGCATAGTGGATAACATATGAGTTCTGGGTCCATGAAATGGTGGGGCTGGTGGCTGACCTTGGGTAATTCACTTCTTCCCTCTGGGTTTCATCAACATTTCTTTGTAAATTGCAAAATCAAGCCTTATAATGCTTATGATGCATTCCTCTGGTATTATCATGGCCAAAGGGTTGCTGTGACCCTATACAGGAAAGTTCAATAGAAGCTTAACAACAACAGCAGCAACAACAAAAAAGACCTCTTTTGCAATATTGCTCTCATTCATACACTAGCACTATAGAACTTTGCTAGTGAGGAGGAATTAGGGTCATTGTCTAGTAAACTAAATCAAGGCAGACAACCAAACAGAGTAATTCAATTTCTGAAATCTACTTTGGTATCTATATTATCAACTTTGGCCATCTGCCTTGATCAGATTAAAATGATGACTGCTAGGTCTCCTTTTCTTTGTGTGTTGAGTATATATATAACTAGAATTGTTCTTTAGAGAATATCTGGAATTAAAAATATGCTGCTATGCTTAAACAAATAGGCCCTCTCTACATTTGGAATGACAAATTTTATATTGTGATATAATTGTCCCTGAGTGCCCCATATTTTGTGATGGAACATTATCGGGCTGTAAATCAGATTTTGTCGCAGATTTGTGTCACTACCATCCTATCATATTAAAGGTATAGGCTACTATATTAACTCAGCTATTTGACTATAGAAAGTTAATTATAAGACAGATGAATCACTAACATGCCATAGTTTAACTGTCTGCCTGTGAGTGTTCTACATATTTGTGGTTGCTGCTGTTATTTTGGAAAGTCCCAATTGTATTGTGTGTTTTGGACTGGAGACTTCCCGTGAAGCTACTGGTTGAGCTGTGTGGGCTTATGGGGAGAGAAAGATATAAAATCTTTGTGAGTTCTGCAGTGCTATTAAGCTCCAAATTTCTCCATTGCTCTGATGCTGACATTCCAAGCACACAAGCAGTTATGCAAGAATCGATTTTTTGCCAAAGATGTGGAGGGGGTGGGCTGAGCAAGCACCTTGGTCAACAACCAGCTCTGGAGGGGATGTGAAACCCATTATTGATCCAGAGCTAAGAAATCAGTGACTGTTGTATTATATAATTATTGATGGAGCCAGAAAATGCCATGGGCAAAGCACAACTTACTATTTGTTATGCTGGATTGTCTCTCTCGTCTGTGTCAGGCTGCTGTGTTCTGCTCTCGTGTTCCCATACCATGTTTATTTATACTATGTGCAGTTAGCTTTCATATTTCTCTTGTGATTCCAGCTTGGAAAATGAACACTGGTTTACTTCAGGGGTTGTAAAAGAAATAAATTTTTCCAGACACTCTGATGGGCCCAAGCTGAATACCAAAGTCTGGACGCTGGAAGATGGGATGCCAAGGAAGACAATCAGAAGAGGAAGGAAGGAGACCCCCCCCCCCCACTACCACCAAACCCTAGTGTAGTGCTCACCCCTTTCCTGGTACTCACCATGAGTTCCAAGCCAAAAATTTATAGGATGTCCAGTGGTCTTCAGGTATGAAAATTGACTGATCCATACTCTGTAAGGTCACATAATAGGCCCTTAAGGTGGAGTAAGAGGGGTTTGAGAATGAAAAGACATTGGCTGGAATCAGATGCTGGGTGAATTGCTTCTGTATGGGGCTCCATAATGCTTTGTTCCATTCATTCAGTGCTAGCTCTTTCTTTTTTTTCCTTCTGCCTTCTTTGGGTGTGCTGTTCTTTTTCTTTTGCTCTTGTCAGCAAACTTACAGCTCCTAGATAAAATACTACCTATTTTCGTAATGAATGTGTGTGCTATCACTTGAATTTCCCCCAGAGTTCCTATTCTGGAGATATAACTCCCACTGCCCCATATTGGTAAGATGTGGGACCTTTAATACTGTTATTGAAAGAGTGACTGACTTGTCTTAAGAATGGGTTCCTGATGAAAAGATGAGTTTATCCCCCTGTTCCTTCCTCTTGTGCTTTCTTTCCCTTTCCCCTTCTGCCATGGGATGACCCAGCAAGAAGGCCCTTTACAGATGCAAACTCTTCATCCTTGGTCTTCCCAGTTGCTAGAACTGTAAGAAATACATCTCTGTTCTTTCTAAAGTATCCAGTCTTGGGTATACTTTTATAGTAGTACAAATTTGAGTAGGATGGTGTATCCTCAATTCTATAGCCAAATATCCAGTTCATGAACTAAAAATAAGTGTCTACTAGAAACAAAAGGAATTGTAAAAAAAAAAAATTTAGGCCACTAGTTGTTTCAAAATTCATATCTCTGGGATACAGAAATGTAGGAAAGCTACGGACAGTGAAAGGCCACCAGCACTTAGAAATGTTACAGTTAGCATTCATTCATCAGCTGACTTCAGTTAAGAGATGGTTAGGGAAAAATTATTAAATAACCTTTAAGGTCTTGATCAAATGGTTATAACTGCCAGTAAAATTAGGGAGACTTAATGTGCCAAACAGTTTCTTTTCAAAAATTAAAGGAGAAATAAATTTGAGGTGAAAGTTAATTATTGAGCAACTAAATAGCCTTGGAGATCCCTATGCTAAAAGAACGGAAGTCAAAATTAGATATAGGGAAAGTATTTTCTTTGTTTGGATAATGGTGCTTGTGAGAATAAAAATGCATCTTTGTGGGCGAAAACATTGAAAACCTTTAGTCTTATCAAATGCATATGTAGAGATTAAAATTACTTACAATAGTGAATTTGAAATATATTAGACATGAAATTTCAAAAGTGCCGTTACCTCAATGTCAAGTTCAATATTTTAATGTTGAACCGTTAAACAAGTTGCAGCTGCTGCCCTGTTGCTTATGTATGGATAGCATAACACCTCTGTGTGAGTCCTCAAAACACCTCCTTCATTAAAATGTGCACTGTACATTTATGAATATTTTTGTGTTCTTTTGAGAATTTTTCTGTTCAGAGCCATTCAGTTCAGAATATGCATATTATGTGCATTTAACTATTCACCTGATGCCTTATACAGATCAAGCATTGGCCTTATCTTTAGTTCCTTGATTTGTTTTTTGTTATGCTGTCTTGAATCATTAAATATTATTGTAATACTGCTTTTAAAAAAAAAACAAGATTAATTTTATTCCCAGAGACTAATTTAGTTTTTTCTATTAATCTGATACTGGACAGTGATATACAATGAAATGATGCCAAATAACTAAAACCTATATCTAAATAAGGCAAAATTGTTTTTCTTTCCTTTCTTCTCACATATTATCTTTAGGAAACTAGTAAATATAAAGGAAAAGATGTGTCAAATTGAATTGATATGAAATTCAAAACTTTTGGTACAAAATTCTCTCAGTATAGCAGACACAGTTGTTTAGAACTGAAGACTTGAAGAAAATATTCTATTGTATATTCACTCAAACTCATGACCAAAGATATAAGTTATTTCATTTCTAAACCATCTCTCCCTTCTAGTTATAATATCAACTACCTCAACCACTGAAATATTAAATATATGAAAGGTAAATATAAACAAACAAGTTGTTTATTTTTTTTCTTGGTTTCTTGAGCATTTCATAAACTCCTGTGTGTGTGTGTGTGTGTGTGTGTGTGTGTGTAATTTGGGTATCATGCAATATATATCTCCCCAAAGATAAATTTCTTAGAAATGTTTAAAACTCCCAAAGTTGATTTATTCTTAAGACAAACCTAACACTATTCCAAGAAAGGAATTTCCTCTCTATTTCTAAGCTTTGGTAAATGCAAAAAGTAAAAATAATCAACATCTTGCAAATGTAATTGGTCAAAGTTATTAATGAGGCAATTCTTTTTGCATAGACCATCAGAGAAAAAGTAATGAGAGAAAATGTGACAATAAATTGCAGTCTACTTTAGATTGTGTGACATTTTTATTAATAAAAGAGTCAACTTCAATGGAAGAGATCGACATTCTGTGCATTGCAAATACTAATTTCCTATTCCATGCATTATATACCACTGTGCTTTTTGTCTTGAATCAGAGTCAAAGTCCATTTTCTTGAATCCCAAGACTTATAATTTGGTGACTTTATGCATAAGGAAAAGAATCCAAAAAATATTCTTAAAATATCTGTAAACTCTGAATATGTTATTTAGCTTTTTTTTTTTGCAGGATCTTGGAAGGATCTGCTTAAGACCTCACTGAAGTTTAACCTGCAATGGCATCATGATACATCTGATACTGTGTTCATTCATTTACTTAAATAATCAGAAATCAATCATTAACATCTGATATTAATGTTATGCAATCATCCATTCATTAATTGGATAATTTATTGTGTTATGTACTCATTGTAGTAGGGGTTTACTCTAGGAGCTGTAGCAAATAAACACTGTGAAGTGAATTAACCCTATAGAGGTTTATTAGAGATACTTGGGAATGTTGCACCTGATTGGCAGCCATTCCCTAATGATAGCTCTATACCAGGGCGAGTAAACACAAATCTCATTAACATTGAGAATCTCTGATATATATATATATATATATATATATATATATATATACAGTCTTTTAAGCCTCCTATATATCAGATACTGTGACAAGTTCTGGTGAAAAAAGGCATATATCTTAAATGGAGTCTATACTCAAAGAGTTGACAGCCTAATAAGTGAGATATGATTATATATGAAACTAATGGCAAGCAAGGTAGAGGTTATATATAACATAAAAGAATAAGTCTATTGGAAGATAGAACCCCATCCTCTTTCTTCACATTTCTTCCCTAAATTTCCAACAGATTTTTGCATACTTCCTGTGGGATTTTAGAAGCACTTATGTTGAGCAACAGCAAATTACATCAACTTATAAAGGAACTTCCTGGAATGAAGTTTTGAAATATGCTTCTTAGAGAAAACATGCACATTTTTGAAGCAAATATTTTTCATATCCCATTTCAGATTCACCAGAGAAAATAGACTCTTTGACAATTAACAGTGCTCTTACATAACTCAGCAGTTCTTCCTCTCCTTGTGTCTCAGTTCTCACTCCAGTCCGATGTATTCAGCAGCCTGGGCCTACAATCTGATTTTGGAGTGGGTACCTGTCTTGACCCAATGTGAGAAAGCTCCTTGGCTAAGGCATAGCTATTCATATCCCTTGGGTTAAAAAAAGTCATAAATTTAGTTTCTTGTTCTCTTTGAATTCACTTTCCATAGGTGACAGACAGCTCCTGACAGATCACTGTGCACCTTGGGGAGGCACTGGCAGGATGCATGCTGAGCAAGAGAACAGCATAGCCAGGGGAGAGGGAAAAGGCAGAGAGATGACTATTCACCCAGAGTGGCACCATCCAAATTGCTGGGCATGCTGATTTAGACATAATGGACATGCTTCATATAGCCACTGCCATCTGAGCATTAAGTCTGACCTGTGTGGGAGCCCCAGAAGCCGTCCATCTGTGCTTTTTTTTTTTTTTTTTTTTTGGAGGGAGACACTTTCCTAATGATGGCCAGACTCTGACAAAAGCCTGAGAATTGCTGGTAGGCTCCCCATGCTTTGTTTTTGGCATGGGGGGAGAGTAATGATAAACAGCAGCAACTAAGTAGATTATATAGAGCCAGGAGGAGTGCACTAGTAGCAGGGAAGACTCTAAACCAAGTAAGGAGCTGAGTCAGATGTTCTAGTCTCTTGACCAGAAGTTACAGTAGGCAAGTGCTAGGGGCAGCCTCGGAACATAACCTTTTAAATATAATGAGGGCAATAATTTCCAAATATTGAGGTTGAATTGTTTCACACAACTATGCCCCAGACAGCAGCTGATAGCTTAGGAGCTAGAGCAGATCTTCATGAATAGAGGAAGCTATCAGTGGAAAACAGTATGGATTTATGGAAAGAGCAGAGGCTCTGGAGTCAGAAAGACCTGGATTCAAATTTCTTTTTCACCATTTAAAAACTATGTGATGATTGCCAAATCTCTAATTTCTCGAGACTTTAGTTTCCTTGTCTGCAAAATGGATTTAATGATTCCCTTTTGTAGGTTAAAATCTGAGCTAATATATTTGCACTTGGATACCAGTGACAACAAAAAAGATAGAAAGAGCCAATGTTTTAGACAGCTGAACACTATTCTAAGCAATTTAAGTACTTTTTTAAAGGATACTATTTTGGCATCATATAATTGATTACAATTGAGGTTCAGAGGGTATGAATAATATACTATGTCATATTATAAAGAAATGTATGAACAAACATTCTAAATCAAGAGTGACTGACCCCTATATTCTAGTTTTATCCCACTACACAATGTTGGTTATGAAAACACCAGCAAGGTGGTTAAGTTTTTAAATCTTCATGTTAGGTGAATTTTAAACTCCTACATAACTCCTTTAAAAATTAAAAATAATAATAATAATAGTAGTAACAAGTTGATGGAGATTTGGCTCTTGGATACTCTTGACAGCGTTTTGAATTTTCCAGGGGGAATATTTTCTAGGATTCAGGGTCTTGGGTGGCAGGGAGATGAATAGAAAAATTGTTGAGGAAATTAATTCTGACATGGCTGTGTGCATGGTGAGTCGGACAGGTCCTTGGCTGACAGGAAAGTGTTGTATTCAGATAAGGCTCCACTGAGAGTCTCTCTTTGTGTGGCTATGAAAGGCCTTCCCGTTAATGGTGAGGTTGTGTGAGAAATAACATCAGGTAATCAGGAGCACATGTGAGTTTCCATCCCTTGTGTCACTTGAATATTAAGACGTATTTGTAATTTTAGAGTCTGAGCCAATTCTATATCTACTAATTTCGCTATAGTTTTTCAACTTCAACATAAATTGTGCTCCTCAAGAAGATTTAAGTTATATGTGTTATGCTACTTATATAAGCTTTCTTTTTTCCACTTTTATAGAGATTTAACAACTTTTTCTGTTCATCTATTATTAATACATTGATTCATTCTCCTTTCTTAGGTTAAGGAGGGCTTCTCCTTGACCCTGAAACTGAGGAACTCTCCAGTTTTTAACATGGTTTTAGTCACCACCACCAATCCTAACAATATTTAGAAAAGTTGACAGATGATGTCCCTATCAGTTGACAGAGGATATGCATTGAAGTTATGGTGAAAGATGAGTATATCCACAATTGCCAGAATGACTGTAAAAGCACCATGGTATAGCATTGCACAAGACAAATTACTCACATGGCCTTGGATAGAGAATGGGTGGAAATACATCCTGTGAAACTAGTATAATACATTGAAAGATGAGATTTGGGTTAGCAGTGATATCCAGGTGTTCTCTTGTGTTAAAAACCCTATCAATGGCTTAGAACATGAGTCAGCAAACTTTTTCTTTAAGGGCCAGGTAGTGAATATTATAGTTTTGTAGACTAAATATTCTCTGTCTCTGCTGCTATAGCATGAAATTTGCCATAGACAGTGCATAAATGAATGAATTTTGCTATGTTCCATTTAAACTTTACAACAACAGCTGGTGGTCTATGTTCGGCCCATGAGCCTTAGTTTGCTGATCCCTGGCCTAAATTGATAGAGAGGGAAACTCATTAATTTCAACCTTCTCATTTTAGACATAAGAGAAGCAAAGTCCAGAGATAAGATGAATTGTCTACTGTAACTTAGCAGGATCATTCCAAAAAAGAGAATTAAAACATAATTTTGTGATTTCCAGACTAGCAGGGTCTCTACTATATGAAACCACATTATACTTTTTGATTCATCTTTCTTCATATCCGTCTTCTCAAGTTCCAATCATTATGCATAGTTGTTTGTGTTGCTGATGTTGGCAAAATAGTTATGAACCAACTATTATGTTATTTAAATCATAAGAAGCTTATTTTTAAATTATATTTTTCTTGTTGAAACATTGAACAAATGAACCACTGAACAAATGAAACAAATTTAAGTGGCAGAATGCTTACTTTGAAATGAAATCTTGAAAGTTTTTGGAAGGATTGCTTAAAACCTCTTTCTATTAATGATTCCCATTCATGACCAAATAGTATTAGTGTGATGTTTATCTTAAGTTAAAAACCAAGACCCACATCCCATTTAGAACAAAGGAAAGATCAATCCTTATTTACAGAAGCTTTTGGCATTAGTTCTTTGTAATCTTTATGTATTACAACATGGACTTAATTATAGTTTTCATTTTGAAAAATAATAGTCTTGGTGAAAAAAGGATATAGGCAGACGTAGCCTGATTACTATCTTCAGAGAATTTCTGTAACAAGTGTGCATTTAGTTCATACAGCATTTTCACTCTTTCTAATACACAAGAGGTATTTGGGGGTAACATTCAAATCTCTTTCATTGATGGAAGATGCATCTATTGAGATTTTGGATTTGTACTTCAAAAGCGTCTTAGTAGTATGGGTGTTCCCATTAATCACAAATGCATAATGAAGTGCTTCTCAGGCTATGGGTGCACAATGGAATGTAGAGTGCATTTTTGGCCATTATCCAGTTTATTTGGTCAATGTAGATAGTCCATCTAGGTAATTGAGGACCTAAATTGGATTTTCTGACCATAATTATTCCTGTTTGTCTATATACATCCATCAAATTTATCAGATAATTGCCATATAGCTTTATTTTGTACTCTCCTGACTCAGATTGGCTAAAATGGAAAGAGGACTGGCCTGAGAATGAATCTTGAGTTTAGTTTTGATGTGATCACTAAGTGTTTGTGTCACCTTTGAGCAAATATTGCTTAACATCTCTGGATCTTTGTCTCTAACTATATTGAGTCATATAAATGCTTCTTTGTACCTAGGATTACCTTAATCTTTAATGAACCAAAACTGTATACTTCCATTTTAAATTTGTATTATAAAAATATTTAATTGAACTGTATCCTTAAAAAAAGTATGGCAAATTTTATGTGATGTGTTTTTTATTATTTGTTTTTAAGTTGACTTTAGGAATTATAGAACCCGTCTATCACTTCCATAATGAATGATCTAATTTCATGACCTTAATGGTTGAAATAACTAAATGACCATTTTTTTAGTCATTAAGATAACTTTGTGAAATTGACCATTGGATATTTGATCTATTGTTGCGATTTAACAATTCTGACTGAGGCTTGAGCAGTTGAGGGTTAATGGCCACTTACCCTGGTGCCCAGGATGAATGGAAGTAAGATGGATAGATTCCATTAAGATGCCTCACTTTTGCAATATATAACCAGGTAAAAAGCAAACTTTGTAACTTCCTCTGTAAGCCCTGAGTTGTGAGCGAACATCTTGGTTTTTCTACTTGGGTAAGAGGAGGAAAAAGTGATCTGAGCAAAACGAGCTACTTCAAGATAAACATCAGTATTCTAAATACGATATGAAATACCTAGGCACTGCATTCCAGATAGTGAATCATAAAGATAGTGAATCATAAAGTCTGGTGCATGAATGAAAGTGTATATTCATTCACTTACCAGTGTCTTGTAAATGACCTCAACTTGACGTCTTGAGAGCAGAACTTGCAATGGGATTTAAAAGAAGGGACATGTTTTTCTCCCTCTCTAATCAATCCTAGTTCCTCTTATTTTTCATTTCCTTTGGCTTCTGACCCCACCAACTCTGACTACCTTGTCATTTCATGCCTTTTCTCTACTTCTTTGCTCCTAAAACTGACTATCTTGTCCCTGATTGCCTCATCTCTCCTTTTTACCGGCTGTCAGCCTCTGAATGAGACTGTTTCATTCTGCCCTTTCTACCTTCTGCAATTTTCTGCTCCAGCACTGTAAAATTCAGAAGTAGTTATCTATGACTGGGAAATGATTCAGGCTTTGAGGAGGTGGGATTTTTTTTTATGCCCCAGTGATCATTCATTTGACCAAGGGCAATTAGAAGAGAAATATGGGGGGAAAGGGAAAGTGTCAGGATGGTCCTACTCTAGTGTCCAGCTGCTCTGAAGAATTAAAACCCCCAAGAGAAGTGAGAATATTATCTTGTCTTGCAGTTCTCCACCTCAACTCCACTGGAGAATTATAAAAACAATGACTCCCTATTTCATTCTTAGATCACACCTTGCCTTCCATATTCCCGGATAGTTAATCTGATATTGCAAAATTTTGACATTATCTTTTTTTATATAAAATCTCAGATATGTAAAAACCAAGCATACTATTCATGACTTAGCTATAAAGCAGCTTAAATTATCTGCCTTATATTCTCATTATTTAAAGTATCTGCTACCTTTGAAATTAACATTAAGCTCTTTAATTATACCACAGCTGATATCCTAAATGTTAATATCAATAAAGTATTTAAATGTTGTAGTACAGAAAATACCTGAAACGTTTTATTAATCAACAGGTATGATCAAGGACTAAAATAGTCTAGTTCTATCATAGTAACACAATTTTCCAGTGAACTACAGGTTAAACTAATTTTAATATGGAAATAGCCTGGAATATATATGCCTCTGCTTAGAATTTAGGGATATAATTTCCTCAGTAATGTTTCTTGATAAAGTACAGGTTCCTAGGCTCCATCCCTAGTGTTTTGGATTAAATAAGTATTAGGTGGATAAGCATTTGCATTTCAAACAATTCTCCAGATGATGCTGATGCTGTGGGTTTGAGAACCATACTTAGAGAACAACTACCCATTAGCTATACTGGTATTTTTTTTTTTAGTATATGTTATTTTAATAAAATAACATATTTAGAAAGCCACTAAAATCCTTATAGTAATTTCTTTATAGGATCATATTCGCTTTCTAATAATGATCTAAGTTAAACTAACAGGACTTTCAGAAAGATAAGATTTTATTAAATATGGGAAGTGAATTACCTGGGCTATAGAGAGGAAGACTTAACATTTATATATGTATATATGTGTATATGTATGTATGCATATAAATATATTTATTTATATAATGCATATATACATGCAGATGTATATATACATGTACTATATAAATAAATATAAATATATTTTACGTACATACATACATGCACACATACATATATAAATATGTACATATTTTAACATATATAAACATCTTATATATATAAGTATATATATATATATATATATATATATATATATATATACATATATTTGTGTATATAACGGATATGTATATATCACTTGTCACATCTGCTTGAAGCCCTCCTTTGGTTCCTATCTCACCCACAATATATATGTGTGTGTGTATGTGTGTGTGTGTGTGTGTGTGTGTATGTATGTATGGGTGTGTGTGTATATCTTCAGGCAAGTACCTCAAAGTATGTGCTTTCCAGATTTAACAACAACAACAACAAAATGGTATATATTTATAGCAATGAGATGTTTTGTAATATATATACTTTGTGAAATACTTACTACAATTAAACTTTTTAATATATCTGTCACCTCATATGTTTACCTTTTGATTGGGGTGGGTAGGGTGAGAACAATTAAGATCTATCTCATGGCGAATTTCAAACATACAATGAAGTTTTAATAGCCATAGTCACATTACTGTGTATTACATTAGATCTGCAGAACTTGTTCATTCTGCAGACTGAAACATTGCACCCTTTAACAACCATATCCCATTTACCCTGCTCTTCTCATCAGTCCTGACAACCACTATTGAAGCATCTGTCTTATTTTCTTGTATTTTAAAATATTTTTCTACCATTGTAATTATAATTAAAACCACTAACCCAACTCAACTGATATTCTAAATGATAATTTAATCCTCTGCTACTATCAGTTCAACATTTTGAGGTTTCAAATCCATATTCATCCATGTTACCACAAACAAGATTCCTTCTTTTTTTAAGGATGAATAATATTCCATGATATGCATGTACATGCATACACTCAACATGCATACCACATTTTGAGCAAAGATCTAATATTTCCTATGTTTGATCAATCATAATAAATTTTCAGTTGGTTCTGGTGATGAATAAAGTTTTGAAAAGCAACTTACACACAGGTCAACACACAGATCACCTGATGTCTTCTGCAGTCCAGATTGCTCTATTTTCTGCCTCTTGAACTTGATTTGTGCCTGTTTTCATCAGTCATGTTGCCTGGGTATGAGTTAACCAGGAATCTGGTGTGCTTATATAGTGCCTTTATCCTCAATTTGAGTGCTGTGGAACACAAGTAAGCTGATTAGAAACACTCTTGTGTTCTGAATAAGATCAGAAATACATACAGGGGCTAAAATTGCTTAGGAAAATATTGCATTGACCTGAACCATATTTCCCAGAAACGGCAGAAAGCATAAGTGATTAATAAATACACTACAGTTATCATTTGTTGCTTGGACAAGCTTTTACAAATCATTTACATTAAGAAATAATATTTATTTTCATGCTCTGTTAACATATCATTTTTTTTTTTTTGAAGTTAGCTCTGGTGCAATACAGTAAGAACAGATGCTTCAGCAAACTTGGGGCACTCTGTTTCCCTGAGGACAAATAAAGGTTTGAAAAGGCTGCTTGCACCTTAGGGAAACCTGGGGTGAAGGACCCAGATCTGCCTCCTGTGCCCACAACATCTGTGCATGTCATTATACAGCCACCTGTCACCCAGGCAAACTTCTGAAAAGTTCACACCGTCTGGCTTACTTTGTGTCAAAGAAAAAGAAGAAGAAAAGAAAAAAAAAAAAAGCAAGCCTGACTATTGAGGCTAAGACTTCCCAATCTAGTTTTGTGATTTCAGCTTATCTGATGGTATTCCATTTTTAACAAATCCATTGGGACTAGGTTAATGAATTATGAGGTCTATTGACAATAAATTTGCCCATAGGAAACAGTGATAGTGTGTTAGAAATAGGCTTGTTTAAAACAGAAATCAAATTGTTCAAGGTAATCAATTAGAAATTCAGAAGGTTATACTACTCAAGACTCCCCTATTTATTCATATACAAGCATAGAAAGAAAAGAGCTTTCTTGCCTTTTCAGTTCCTGAACCATTATCCTTTAACTTGGAATAAATTAATCCAAAGGAAAAAACAACTTGCTATGCCTACTGAAGATGCTATTGTGATTTAATACTGTATTATCACTTCAGCAGTCTCTTATGAATCTATTTGCTTAAGTGACTTCCATCAGTTCACTGATGTAATTTCTTTAAAACCTCATTAGCAAACATATGTTTCTTGAATGGTTCATATCTTAGCCTTAAAACGTATTATAGTTTGTAGTTTGGGGGAGGGGGAGAATTGCTTTGCATCTATATCAAAACCAAGTCCTTGGTTGCTGTAAAGGATTGACCTAGTTATTGAAAATGATGGCAAGAGAATGAGCTAATATGCATATCATTTCTATCTCTCACATTCCTCAGCTAGGCAGTGGCCAACCAAATTCCAAGCTGGGTCTTCTACCTTCAAATTCTGGTTCTTTACAGTCTGTTATATGGATGCATATCCTTATCTTATGCACCTGAAGGGGTCAGGGGAAAAGAAAACATGCAGAAGTCAGAAATCAAAAGAGTGGCACTAGAGAGACACTGTGGTATAAATAATGTAAATGTATATGAACCAGCAGCTATATGCACATGATGAATACTGTGTAGATTTATGGTAACCCACAGGGTTTAATTTATTTCTGGGTCCTAATAGCAGTTTATATTCCTTCCCTTTGAAAGTCTAGTGGGTCTATTTTGCATATTTTCTAAAAATCCAACATATGGACATTTTTTCTTTGGCCTTTTTCCTGGTCTTTACTCTTCTTGCAGTTCTTAGATGATTTAGCCAAGTACCTCAGGCTTACTGATAAAACAACTTCTATGTCCTTACCCCCACCATAACAGGTAACTGAAATATTTAGCAAGTTATTAGTAGGTACCAGAAATATTATATATCTAAAACTCCTTTGTACAAAATTGATTATGGGAATTAATATTTATTATTTGCACATGCAGAAAGATATACATATTTATTTCTCTTTAATCCTATCACTGTTTTATAAATATTATACTTAATCCATCAATAATACAACATACTTTCATTAATCCCAAGAAATAATTAGAAAGCATTTATGATAATGACAATATTACTTTGTACAAATATTACACAAACCCATTAAACCCTTAGGGAAAATCACAGCTGTGAAGAATGTCAGATGCCCTGTCTGCTCTGTAATAGATAGGAGACCACTGATTTGATATTTAATGGAAAATTAAGCTAATTAAACAATGGTAAAAAACAGACATTTCCTACCTTGTCCTTAAATCTTAGCTAAGATAGATTGTCTTTAATAATGAATCCTACCTAATAAATTTTCTATTTTCTACTGGTTCTTCTAATACATTGTAGTTTCATATCCTTTAAACATTGTGTTCTGTGACATTTAGTTGTTGACAATGGTTTTCAGTGATGGGTCACAATTTTTCATCGAGCCTTTTCTGCTGGCCTTTATTGTTGGCTTATGTCTGTTGCTGTACTAAACTGCTTGTTTTAATATGTCATAGAAAATAGTGACCCTGTTTCATGTCACACTATTCTTTGAGCAAATTTCCAAATGACCATTTAGTGATCACGCAACTACCGGCATGGACTGACATAATGCTGACAATGTAAAGGTATTCTTATTAATATACTCAAAGATTTATTCACTCTCTGGTAGTTTATATAATGTGGCACTTCTTGCAGAGTTATGAGTAGAAAGTAATATATTTCCAAGTACCTATAGGACCCTGGATTTTATTTTGTGAATGTTTGTCAAAGAGTTGATAAATAACATTCGTTCCGAAGTTCAACTTAATTGCCTCATTCTCAAGGCCTCTTGACCTTCTGCTATGCCATTGACACTGACAATGTGTCAAAGTTCTGACTTTTTTGGATTCCCAGACTTAGCACTTATATAATTGGAGAAATACTACTACCCATAAGGGAACTGGAAAGTTTAAATTAGGTAAATTATATGGAAGCATTTAATATCCTGATGGGACTATCCCAATCCCTGTATAGATGTAAAGTTTTATCTGCTTGTCTTTTTTTTATATCCTTTTTTCCCCTTTCTTTTCTCTTTCCTTACATCTCTTTTAAAACATCATGTCTCTGCTTATGTTATGGTTACTCATGTGCTTATCCTCCTAAGCCTTTAAGGCAAAGGGCCAGGCTTGTTGCCTGTACTGCACAATGGTTAGCATAGCGCTTTGCAGGCAATCTGCATGCTGAATATTTATTTTCATTACCTTAAATTTTTGAATTGATCCCAATTAGTAAGTATTTCATACTTGTTAATTATAGGATCTACTGACCAGAAAAGGCATTTCCTCCTCTCTCATCGTATCCAGTCCATTATTAAAATCTTTGTATGTTTGAGGGGCGGGGGGTATATGTGGGAAAGAAGCAGCAGCAATGGTTGCCCTTTACAGGACAAGGAGTATGATTGGAGAATTCTTCCTATGGTAGGAAGAACTTTTCTCCACTGAGAAAATTGGAAAGAGAAATATCAATGTGAGAAAGATGGAATCCAAAGCTAGCAACTGAGATGAGCCAAACTACAGAGAAACAGCAGGTGCAGATGGAAGCACAGGGAAGCACGTGATGGTGTGAGCCTCTGAGGAGAGACTTGCCTGGGTCTGGGATTTGGGTAGATTTCTATGCTGAGGATACAAAGAAGGCTGTGTTGACCGGAACGCTCAAAGGGAGGAGTGGTGGGGCCCTGAGCCTGCAGCACAGCCGCCCAGTGCTCCAGAGGCCTCGCTTTTATTACTTTCTAACCAAGTAGCTTCATACCATGCTTGGTGTTTGCAGTGGGCTTAACAATCATGTTTTATTAATTAATCCTACAGCTTAGCTCTGGGCTACATCTGTATTATTAGCCTCATTTCACAGACAAGAAGGCTGATGCACAGTGGCATTCAATATCCATATACAGGCAGAAAATTAAGGGCCTTCATCAGACAAGGCAATAGGAAACCCCTGTACTTTTGAAAATCAAAAAAAAAAAAAAATGTTAAAGCTGATTTAGGCTTTTCTGCCTTTCCCCTTCTCAAGATAAGTTTCATTCTTCTCTCTTTTTTTTTTTTTTTTTTTACTTGACTAACTCTTCAGACCCAGCATGATGAGAATGAGAATGGGTAATCCCATTTTTATTAAAGTGAAAGGAAAAAAGAAGACACATGCAACAAACCTGTCATGAGAATCCATTAATCATCTAAGCCACCAAATTGTAGGGCATTGAAATCAGTATTAGCAACTGATGTCCAAAACACTCCACTTAGGCTTGTCATAGGTGACATCTCCGCCATCCTTTATGTCACCCAGGGAACAAACAACTAATTCCCGTCCAATGTGGAAGAGGTGGAGTGGGAGGGAAAAGTCAGTGTCGGCATGCTCTAGTGGAAAGGACTTTGCAATGACTTATTTCTAGGTAAGAGTGGTGAGATTTTAATCTTCTTTCTTTCTTTCTTTTTTATTATTATTTTTTTAATCAGCAAATCAACCCATGTAAAATTCCCAGTCTATTTTTTTAAATGACCTCAAATGTGACCATTTAGATTTTCTTCACTATAGTCAGCTCACCCTAAATGCGCTTCATTTATTCATTACTTAATCTGTCCTTACCTCTCCCTGAAAGTCCAGCTCAGTACCTTAAAGCCTTCAAGGTACTTCAGTGTCCCCATGAATGGCTACCACACTGTTTCTATCAATGTTATAGGTGTCGTGCTTTCTTAATTTGATTTTGAAATTTCACTTCACTTTATTTTTATAAATGCTTATATTTTGTCTCCTTTCTTAAAAACATTTTCTTTGAGGGAAAACAACACCACATATTTATTTATAGTCTCAATGGAATCTAGCAGGAGATACTCTCAATCGCATACCTTTGCTTCTGAGTCTTTGAATTACGGATGAGAAGGAAAAAAGGACGCCCACCCAGCCCACCCCATTCCATGTGTGAGCTTTTAGTGAAGACAGTTAGTCCTAAGGTTGGTGATGAGGAAATAGGTTAAAAGAAAAGGTAAGAGTTTGAATCTGTAGAGGGGCATTCTGCAATATTCGGTCAATTCATTTCCTTGACAAATGAGAGGATCTTGGATTAATAACATTTGCAGATAAAGATCAAAATGCTATGAAAATGTGCCTCCATGGTGTGTTACTGGAGTCTCATCATTCCCTCTAACTCATACACAGAGTACAACCTGGATATCTGCCAAAGCCTCTCAGGAGTGTCATTTGTCACACCTGAAGAAGAAAGAACTGCCAAGATGACCAGAAGATGCGATGGTGGTCAGACTGCTGTCAGCCTGCTCATCCTTGGGCCTTTGGCCTCCATGCAAATGAGTGCATGTTGATGGGAGCTGCATATTGGAATATAAATAGGACCCATAAGCTGGGCTGCTTCCTAATGCACTTCACCCCAGGTGACTCCCCAGTCCCAACAGGGTTGGTCAGTGGGCCAGAGTCAACCTCTCACAGTATTTAAAAAAGACTTTATTTTGTCTTTTCTGTCAGGGTTTCTGCCAGATTTCTGAGCTAATTAAAAGGAGCACAGACAGGTCATGCATTTTTTTTCCCCTCCTTAGTAAGTTATTGGCAGGATTCTAGTCTTTCGGGTCAGAGAATGTGGAAACAAGTCAAAAAACACTGAATGACTGGCAGGTCAAATCACCACAGCAGCAGTCAGAAGGCCAGGGTGTGAACTCTACTGGAACTGTGGCTACTCAGGTGACACTGCCTCTGAAGCCCCTGGGATGGGCCACCGCTTCTGGTTCTACAATATTGTATGAGGAGATCACCTGTGTTTCAGAGGCAAAGACTGTGATGTGTTCAATGCTCTGTCCTCTTTGCTCTCTTTGAATTTGGTACAGAGTAGTTGCTTCAAAAATACTTTAATTGTTTTAATAGTTTATCCCCAGAAAATGTAAATGACTTCAGGAACATGTAAATTTTCCCTGGGAAATTGAAGATAAGGATGAGCACCTGAAGGTTACTTTTATCTTGATCTCAGTGCTGATATAATGTTATTTGAGCTTACTGGGTGGAATCCCCTTTGGTGGTTTTTGCTATGTTTGGCTGTTGGTAATATTCCAGGCCATCTGTCTGCCTAGGCTAGTCTGTATAGTGGCATCAGAGATATTCCTGCATGTAGAGGTCATAGTCACAGAAAGAAGGAGGTCAGCTATTATAGGACAAGTTCTGAGGAACTGTTGCAAGTGATCTGTGTAGGATAGTTCCCAGAGTATAGGTTGCAGAAGAGGAAGTTGACAAATGAGAGGATCTTGGATTAATAAAATTTGCAGATAAAGATCAAAATGCTATGAAAATGTGCCTCCATGGTGTGTTACTGGAGTAAAAGGAGGGTAAAGACAAACAACTAAATGTCTATCAGCAAAGGATCACAGTATTTTTGCACCCAATAATAGGCAGATGTTACTTGTCAGACTCTTTCCAGACTCTCTAGTAGTGCACATCTTTGGTGTTTTATTTTAATAAGAAGTGGATCTTCCTCTATGCTTCTCATTTTCAGCCAGACTCACATACCTAGTGCAGTTTTTGGCAACTTTTTTTTAAGGGAACTCATTTTAAAAATTATCCAACAATACCATCATCAAGAACACCATCATTGTGGTAGCCTTTATTTCCAAAAGTGAAGATCCCTTTTGTCAGTAAACAAGGCTTTCAATTTTATTTACACATATCTAGGTGTGAGTGACCTAAAATGATGCTTCCCTTAGGCATATTTTTGTCTTTTAAGATGAAACACAGCAGTGATTAAACTCACGATATAGACAGCAAGTGTCTGGATTCAAAGTGTCAACTATTGATCAATGAGAAGATAATTTTGTAGCCTGGGTCCTTTCATAGTACTCATCAACTCTCACTACTGAAACTTATCCCTCTAACATATGAAAATAGTTCAGCCCATCCATAAAACAAAAGATAATTCATGGTTACTTTTTCTGTGTTTGAACTTTCCTACCTCAGTGATAACTCTGTAGGTAGAGTGTGAGTCTAAGTCGGTTGAGTTATACCAGACCTGTGTTATGTCTTTGACTTTATCTCTATTCATAGGAAAGTGTCATATTCTGTGTTAATGTGTTTTCCAGGTAACTGATTTATTTATTTATTTTATATGGGGAGTTTTAATTTGTAAATAAGAACTCTTCTTTCTTATACTTTTAGTACTAACTTTATAAACTATGCAATGCATTTTGTGTATACTTAGTGTACAATGATTGCTATTCAACTTTTTTTCTTTTCTTTATTTTTTTGTGGGGTGTGTACCAGGGATTGAACTCAGGGGCACTCATCCATTGAGCCAACATCCCCAAGCCTGCTTTGTATTTTATTTAGAGACAGGGTCTCACTAAGTTGTTTAGCACCTCGCCATTACTGAGGCTGGCTTTGAACTTGTGATCCTCCTGTCTCATCCACCTGAGTTGCCAGGATTACAGGCATATACCACCACACCTGACTACTATTCAGCTTTTTAATGACTATGATCATCAGCATAATTAGGAATCATCTATGCTACTATACTAATGGTTTAAGGTCTTATCAGGCTATTTAAGCCTGATTTTTCTTATTCTAAATTCTTTATAAGTTATTGTATCTGGTAGTTTTCTTCCTTTTTCCTCAGTGTTTCTACCACTTTTTAGCATTCATTTATGGCCGTAAAATGTGTGAGCTTATTACATGGAATTTGCAACTTTTTGTTTTGTACGTGTGTGTGTGTGTGTGTGTGTGTGTGTGAGAGAGAGAGAGAGAGAGAGAGAGAGAGAGAGAGAGAAAGAGAGGAAGAGAGAGAGGGAGAGCTTAATTTCCTATTTGTGGCAGTTTTGAATAGGCATATCTGACGTTGAATTCCCTATGAAGCAAATTTGAAAGGAGAATTTGCATGTCATGTAAATGGGAAATAATCTCAGCAAATATGGGTAAGAGAGTAAGGAAATATGAACATGAATAGAAAGACATAAATAAAGGGTGTGTTATATACCACTGGGAAACACTGGGACATGGAGGAGCCAGTTCCAGAGTCTTCCCTTTGTCCTCCAGCTTGTGTTTGTCATTGTCTGAGAGCTATTCCCCTGGGCATTAACACCTCAGCACTTCTAGCCTGCCACATGGAAGCCACAAGGAAACACTTAAATGGAGAATCATGTGGCTCTCAGGAAGACACAGTGGGCATATTCTAAAGTGGAGAGCCCCAGGTAAATATGATACTTTACCAACAGCAGCTACTAAAATCCAATTACCATTGAATAACTCTGCCTACATTACATGCCACAGCATTCACTGACTGCTTTTGAATTCCAACATTCTTTCCCTTATTTAAAATGTTCAGAACCATATATTATTCTTACATCAGCCAAAGCTCTGTGTGGTCACTTTATTAATCACATTTCAGCTTAAAATTTTTCATAATGTCTTAATGATTTTTCTTTTCTGGATTCAACGTGTATATATTGAATCAATACCATGATAAATCTGGTTTGCTTATAAAAATTACTCAACATGAGTTAGCCAGTTCCCATCATGGTGCCCTATATGTAGAAGACTCTGTTAAGGGCTCATTTACATCTGACAGGTGAATTGCACATGCCCTATTACATTTAGTTTCTCACAGCAATGTTCTGGATGTCACTTTGCATAGTCTCTGCTTAAGAAGCAGAAATATTTTGTTTGGTTGTGCTCTGCCCCATTATGATTACATACGGCAACTTTCCACTAAGCCTCTTTGCCCTCTACCCTCCAAGTACATATTATGTGTCTTATGCAGACAGATCATCTTTTTTCATACACAGGCAGCAGATGTGATTAGAGGGAAATCTAATTTATCTGGAGTACTCTAGAAATGGAAGGAAATTACTTCACAGCAATATTTGCAAATGCATTCATCACAGACACCCAGACATTCCAGCACTAGCAGATGATGGTTTTGTGATCTCTATGTGGTCTGTTTAGAACTGCTTTCTAACGGTCTATATAAATTCACTCCCTTTTATGTGTCTGTGTTGTGCTTAGCATACAAGACAAATGTGTCGGACAAGGGAAGGCTGATGCAGCATGGACAGACTTCTATTTTTTGTTTCTAATAGTCTTCCTAATCTGTGTAGCAGAGGTCTCTGGAGTATTTATTAAGTTTGTCTAAGCATGACTGTGCTTGGATTAGATAAAATGAATAACTTCTTAATCTCTTTTCACTTGTTGGGAAACATTTTTAGATACCATGTCACCCTGAATTTATTAATTTGTACATTTATTCAGATTTTATGACATACCTGATTGCACGCTATATCAGGCATGATGCATGTATCTGTGCTCTCTGGACCCTCAGTCACTTCTGTCTATCTTATTTGTGACATATGTATCTTTGAGTAAGTATGTAGGAAAATACAAAAGGAGAAAACAGAAAAAGATATTCTGATGGGAACTTAAGAAGTCTGATGGGTGCTTTTCTAGGGGTGAGAAGAGGAGAAAATAGGATATGAATTTAGAGTTTAAGTGCAAAAGAGAATAGTGGAACTAAAACAAAAAGAACTGTTGAAAGGAGTTCTGACCTAGGTGGTTGGAGTCAGTAGCATGAAATGACACTGGCTTGTTACTTTCAGGTACAAATGTACCTAGATTTCAATGCTTCCCATGTCTCTACTGACATGAGGCTATCCAATTTTTAAATGCAGTATATTTTTATTTTGCTTATTTTCAATTTGTGTTCATGTATTCTCTTCTCATTTCTCTCTCAACCACAGTAAGGCAGTTTAGCAATATTCTCAATATACTTTCTTTTCTTAGCTCTACCTAATTTATCGGAGATCGTATAAACAAATATAATATGCTAGGAAGAAGAAAAATACCTGTGTTTCAGGATAATATAATTATGCATACCAAAAAAATTCAGAAGAACCCTATCTCCATTTAAAACATCAAGGTCCAGGAAGTAAATGTCAGTGGTAGAGATCTACTCATACACCTCAGACCACCGCCTGGCTCTATGTATTCATTTTTGCATTATGCCTTTCTTATATAAGTTTCTCAGAATGTTGTGGAAATTGGAAATAAATGAATGCCCATAAAAATAATATCTCCAGGCAATTGCAATATCTGATGTAAAGAGTTTCTACAGGTTTTGAAGTTTAACCACAGTTGGCTTCTTTTTGCAAATGCTTGTAACAAAACCCAGAGGCACTGAAATCTGATATATTCAATGGTTTGGGGACCAAGTGGATGCTCTCAACTTATATTTAATTAATACATAATAGATTTAGCTGTAGTCAATTTTATTTTGGTTAAGATGGAGCAAATCCAATTTTGCTAAGTCCTCTCAACAGTTTGGAAAACTAGCTTTGGGGAAGGAGTCAGAGAAGCAAAAGATGAAAATACTAAATGGGCATAGAATACTTCCAGTGAATTCCAGTAGATTCAGTTTTCTGATATCTGCAGACAACATCAGGGTGTGTTTTCTATATTTTTAGATCCATTTAATTATTTTAATTAAAACATATTTTTATGTTTTAAAACCAGAAAATGTGATTATCTGTGCATTGAGCACACTGAGATCTAAGTGTAAGAAACAACTCATAGAAACAGATAAAATTAAAAATTAAAAAAAAACCTAAAAAAATCACCATTGGTTACTCTTTACAAAATGATTGTCTTATGCTTTGCTTTCATAACATTGGATATTTAACTCAATGAAACTAATAGCAAAAGCAGGCACTAGGAACTCTGTTAAATATTTATTTACTAAAAACGTAATTTTTTATAGGGCAGTCAGGGAAGACAAAGCTGTGTTTTAAATATGAGCTTGCTGTCCAAAGAGAATATACACTGGCTCCGTTTAGCAGGGCTCCCCTGGGCTGCAGATGAAGAGCTGGGACCTTACTCACATGCAATTATTAACACTCCCAATAAATCCTCAAGATCCCGATCCTGTTGATATATGTCATGGCCGAAATAGCTCAGTACAAGAAGCCACAAGAAATGCTGTTCCTGTCAGTGGAGAGATACTGCCATCCACATTAAATCAGGGGCAGATGGAGACACCGAGAGCCTGAGTTCATAATGCCTGGACTTCGTGTCTACCACCGTTCTGACTCTATCTTGGACACTCAAACTCCCCAGGGATTTGACAGAAGACACTGCATCTGAGCTAATGGTTGCCAGTGGTCCTGTGCCAGACTGGGCATCTGGAAACCGTTTTTCTTTCCTTTTTTTTTTCCTTGTTTAGTTTTATTGTTTATGTAAACCTCTGACACATTTTTTGTGACCTTGAACAAGACATTTCAACTTTATACTTTGCAGTTTTATCATTAGGAAGACAAAGAATAAAATATATATACTCTGTTCTATACTAGTGCTAGGAAAATTATATAACCTCATTCCTCCCAGTCACTAGGGAATATAAGTTCATTTGTCAGAGGAAAAAAATATCACCTTCAATACCACTATTCTTGGACCAGGCTTATTTCTCGCCTAAAATAGAATCACTGAGCTCTTAAGAGAGAACTCTGGTCAAGGCATTTCAGTACCTATGTTCCAATGAGTGTAAAGTGATATCTTCTGAGCAGAAGGCAAATGGTGGGGGGCTGGTGGACATCCTAAGGAAGAAAGGTGATTATCTGCAGTTACCCAGTGGTGGGGGCTCTCTCCTACTTTGTTTCCAGGTGCAAGGAGTGGTATGTTCAGCTAGTAAAGTTAATTTTCTTTCTCTGATCCCTATACATGACCAGCCAAGGTGAAAGATGCAACCTGAACAGAAAATATTCTGCCAAGAATAGAGTGCCATGCTGAAGGGGAAGAAGACACAGGAAAAGCTGTGGGCAGGCAAAGCATGATATAGTTCAGTTAGCTTTCCCCTGCAGAGAGAGGGAAACCACAACTCAAGGATTATCAACCACGTGCTGAGTGCTGAGCAGAACATGTGATTTGCAATCAAAATCAGACCTATCAGGCAACATGCTGTTCTCAAATGTCCAAGGCAGGGTTTCAGTTATTTTATTGAAGCTAAATCTGGAAATGTCATGGAAAAAGACAGACTCCCTCGATGAGAACCATGGGACTTCCCCACTTCAGACTGTGGGAAAAAAAATTATGAAAATGACCTTTCCCTGCTGGCCTGGCCCTGGCCTTTCTGATCTTTCCAGGGCCATGAGCAGGCACACAATTTGCAGATGGAAAAAAGGAAAAATAAGGAGGTGGAGATTAAGGTGAGTATTTTCAATAGCAAGTGACAGTGTATAAGAAAGATTTGAAGGTGGGCCTGATTCCAGGTTAACAAAGGGATGAAACAGACAAAAAGAGAGAAAAAAAAAGGCCATAGTCTAGAGAAGGGACAGCCAAGGGAGGTGCAGCTGGGATGATGTGCTTGCACGGCATGTGTAAGCAGCCACTAAGCACCATTGAGATTGCACTCCAATCGTTTTTACGGCTCCACTAGGGAGGATGCCATTTTCTATTCTTCATCACTACCCTTTTTATTTTTTATTTCAATTTTTTGCCAGTCAGGTATGAAAGCCCAAGGTGCTTTGGTACTAACTTAAGTGGTTTTGACTTATTGTCTGAAGCCAGGTTTTCAAGTTCCAGAGGCACTTGCTCTCTCCCAGCCATTTACTGTTTGGAATAGTAAGCTCACTGTTTTGTGACTTTTTTTCCTCCTGTTCCAGATGAATGACTTTGACCTCTTCTCTGCATTGCCAGAAAATTGGAAAATATAACCTAAATGAAATGGAAAAAAAAGCACAAGGTATTCCAAAATAAAAGCTGATGAGAGGGAAAGTACAGACTGGCATTTTGTCCTGTATAAAGACAGGACAATACAATAGGCTTAGATAAAGTGGCAGCACCAGCAGTTTGAGTGTGAGGATGCAGAACAGCCGGGTAGTCCTGCTGCAAGCCAGTCAGGAACGTGCACTTGTAAGTTGAACCTACAGATTTGTGAGATGTGATATTGCTGTTTTAAGACCATTAATGTATCCTTATTGCACGTATCATTGGAACTGTGTTGATTCTGCTCCTGCATCACACAGTCTTGCCTTTGTGAGGACCCATGTGGTAACTTGTCAATCCTTGGAACTATGGAAAAGGGATTTGCTTTAATCTGATGGGCACCATGAAACTTAAAATTAACCATATTATCCCATTCACTTGGGCTTCTAGGGAGTTCAGAGCCACACAGCTGCCCAACTGAAAAAATGGATAGCAAGGTATGGCATACTACCTTTTTTAAAAAATTCTATTATTTTTATCATGATTGAGTTATTTCTTTTGTCCATGTGTATATATTTTTGAAAGCTGACACTTTTTTAATGAAGCATATACAAATAAATCAGTTATATCAGCAAACATAATAGGCATAAGAATGGCATGATAATGATATTCCTGAGAAAATATACTGAGCATTCATCTGGGTATGTAATATTACTACATTCCATATACTAAATATTTTAGTTTTATCAGATCAAAATATAACATTTTTAGTTCTCACTATGTGTAAGATGTAACACTAAGCCCTTTATATTGATAAATATTTTTACAATTTCATCTGTGCTTTATTACAGAATTGTGTGTTAGAGAAAAAACAGATACAAAAGGATCAGATCTTTTATCCAAGGACAAAAATGTAATAAGTGCTGGAGCTGGTTTTCCAGCTAGGGCAACTCTTAGTCTGGAGCACATTCTCTTAACTTTAGGGTAATAGGTCTGAGTTGAAATCACTGTTCCATCATTTAGTAATGGTGAAAACTTGCAAATGGCATAATTTTTTTTTATTATTTTCTCTATTTTCAGTCCCTAAAATGGAAATAATAATAGTACTCAAAATAATATTTTAAATGCTTACTGCAGTTTTTTGCACTCAGAAAGTGCTCAATATAGTAAAGATATTAGCTATTGTTATCATATTTTAAAAGTATGTCCATAGTATACACAATTAAAATTCTCTTCCCACGGAAGAGACATTTCTTCAATATTCAATTAATCACATCTTACAACTCCCTGCACATATGCCCCAGCAGTGACTGTTCCCAAGAGAGCCAGTGTTGGAATGCACATGTCGACATTTCAAATATAAGGTACTGCAAGGTCAGTGTGTCCCAGGAGAAGGCCAGCTGCCAAGAGACCTTGTGGGGCAGCATTTCCAGGGTGAATTCATCACAGCTGGAGTCCAGACCTCAGCATTGCAGGTCCCCGCACTTGGTCTGGTTAATGCCCAGAGCTGATTATTCAGGAGGGATGACTTGTAAAATCTCACAAAAGACCAAAGCATATAAATTAGAAAGTCACTGTATTAATTTACAATGAAAAATATTACTGTTAACTAGACCAGACATTTGCATCAGTCTGACCAGTGAATTCTTGCCCTGTAGGCAAGCTACATAGGGAGCCACATTAACAGAAGGTTGCTTGGTGAGCAGGATGCTTGTTTCAAATGCTTAGTCTCATCAGGTTTTAATGGCAGTATGCATCCATCTCCGTCTACCTGCCAGAATGAGCAGACGTTCTCAGCAGCCGGACAATGCTGGGATGGCCCTTCCCTGGATAGGAGAATAGACCTCTTTGACTTTTCTATTTCTATGGTGCTATGGCTGACCAAACTCTGCCTCTGATTGTCATTCTCTTTCTTTGGACATGTTAATTCTCACTGGAGCACTTGCTATGGTCCAGAAGCCATCCTGCCCCTTAATAGGAATGTGTCATGATCTTAGCTCATCTAACAGTTTAACTTTTAGAGGGCATCTTCATTGCTTATCTTTTCAAATCTTTGTAGGTGCTTCATAAACCAGGTCTCTGGTACACATTCTGTCCAATGTCACCACACGTCATTGTCTCAAACTATCTGTGATTTTCATAATTTATCCATGTAAATTTCTACTAGGTGAACCTCTCACTCTACTAAAATCCACTAAGCACCTGTACTTCAGCTGTCATAACTGTCAGTATTACTAAAAGTTAGTCCCACAGGTTACTAGCCTCTTCCAGTATCTTTAAAACAAAATGCTATAAAGATTTGATACTTTAAAATGATAAAAATGTTATAGGATTAATTGGATTATAACATTTCACCAGTCATCACAATGTTAAAAGGCCCCATTACAGATTTTGAACCTCTTCCTACAGTTTAATACATGTTAGAAATCTTCTAACCAACTCTTTGACAATAGCATCTGCTCACACTCTACTCCTTTGCCCTGCTTTATTTTTCATCTTTTAAGTCACTGCTTCCTAATATATTATTTTGCCTTGTCTTTCTGAACAGGATATATCTTGGGAGACAATTTGTTTATCTTGAAGGGCACATAGTGGGCACTTTGATAATATTTTGTGAATGGAAAGACGAGTTTGGTAATAATGTTTGGTGATCATTAGATATTATTATCTGCTATATTGTGCCGAATGTTCAGGCTTGCCTAGAGAATCACTCAGGTGCTAACTCTGCCATTACTATAATATTATATTATGGCTACATCACAAGAAGCCAGTCCAATGGTTAGAACTTCCCAGAAGCTTATCTCTGGAAATCTAAGTCACTACTAGGCAGCTTCCTTGAGTTCTATTCAATTCTGCCTACTACAAATCTTTCACAGTCTTCATACTTTCTCACCATTGAATGAATCTCTTTTACATCATCCATCTGTGATCATCAGATCTTCTCTGCATTTATTCCCATGAATTTTAAAATGGTGAGGAGGCACTACAAATAATCTTCAAGCAATCGCAGCACACGTCTCTGCATTCTCCAGCAGCCATCTCCTGCTCTTCCCTCCCTGTCTTCCTGTCTCTTTTTACTAGTCTCCTCACCTTTTAAGTGAGAAACTGCAGCATTTGCTCTCATCAGACTTTGAAAGCACTTGTTATGAGGACCTACTGGGTATCACAGTGGGTGAGACCATGTGGTTGTCCTGCTATTAAAATGATTCTCAACTTTAGCAATTATTTGTCTTAAAATCTTTTTCTTAGTAATGTTAATATCGAGATAGTTAACTAGAAAACCTAAAACTTCCAGTTTTCATTTTATTTTTCTTTCTAGAACAAGTTAGGGAATTTGAAAACTATCATCATATATAAGGTGTGTGTGTGTGTGTGTGTGTGTGCGTGAGTGCATGTGTCTGTTTGTGGTTGGGATGGGAGATTCTAGTTCACTTTTGTTATGAGGGAATTTTAGAATCAAAAGCACCTTTGATAATAATTTTTTTGGGGTAAGGAGAGGATTTGTTGGCCTATGAAAACACCACAGATCATCTCACTGAATCTCAAACCAGGACAATTTTGCTCTTCAGGTATGTTCATACTGAGTGGCATGACATTTTTCTTATAGCAAGTGCTAAAAGTTATACCCATTCTTCCAATTCATTCATCCTCAGAATACTGAGGACATGCCCTTGGATGTTTTCAAGGAGGTTCACAGACACTGCTTAGGTTGGTGCACAACATTAAATTCAAAAAGGAGATATTCAGACCCCTCAAAAGTGCCATGAACTGGGAGAGTAATATGAACTTGCCATTTTAAAGACTCATGTTTATAAATTAGCTGAGACTTAAGAGGAGAACAAGGAATTTCATCTTTACTCTTTAGCCCTTTGTATTAAAAACAGCCTGTTGTCTGTCTCTCTCATGTTTCTTAGTACTTATAATTGAACCCAGAATGATGGATTTGTGGCTCTATTATATAACATGTGAGTAGGCTGCTAGACTGTTCCTTGTGACGGTAGCTTCTATCTGGAAGATCTTCACTGTTACTGTTTGTGCTGCTGGGATCACCAGAGGTATTTATAGAAAGAGATACATTCTCTCTGGAACTGATTTAAGCCAACCAATTCTGTATGTTGTTGCTGCAACTTCCCAGCCTTTTGTAGATGCAATATCATTGTAGTTATGTTTTAATATGTGACCAGAGGGATATATTAGACTCTGTCTAGCATTTGCCACATATCTACCACCCATGCTCGGCTTGTCCAGTTGAGTGGGGCTGGGTTGCAGCAAGAATCACTTCTGGCCTGGCAGATTTTACCAGCTCTTCATTGATGATCCTGTCTTTCTGCAAGGTAGTTTTCAGACAGAAGGAGAAGGTGATCACCTAGATGGAATAATTTGGGAAATTGCAGGAAAGCTATTTTATCTCTATATGATTTCTAACTACTATCAATGGACCTGAGACTCTATTTCCAAAAGCATTTCTTTTTATGCAAACTTCATTCAGTCTCCTCTTGGAAAGAGCTTAACATTAATGAGCCAGTGTATTAGAATGAGTGATATCATTTGTGTCATTTGGAAGGATCTCTGCCTCAGTTCTCAGGCCTGAAGATGACATAATTATAGAGAACCATTTTCCTCTCATAAATTTTAGCCAGAAATTTTTCTGTGTTGCAATTTTCCTATCAGGTAAGAATCTCATGAAGATGGCAGGAACTCTTTCACAATATAAACCATGTACTTTTTCCTTTTAAGCAGATGAGATTAGATGAAGCACACAAAACTCTTAACTCAGATGAGATAATAGCATTATCAATTTTGCATACATTGAAGATATAACCACCACTATGTCCCTATCTGTTGATGTGTTAAAGTGGGAGGGGAAGGATAAAATAGTTTAAGTCTCTGTATTTCCTCAATATATAGAGTCTGGGTAAAGAAGCCCGTTAGAGCATGTTTTTGTTTTTATCATCATTATCAAAAAGTAAAGTGAGACATTGACTATGATGTATTAGTTGCTCTTCAGTATTAACACTATCTTAGCCAGAGTACCCTGCATACCCAGATAATCAAAATGCAAGTGGATGTTTGTTGAGAAATTACTGTCTGCCATGAGGAATATTACATACATTATTTCAAGGTCTTCCCAAATAATTATGAGATTAATAATATTGTTATCCTAGATTTTTTCACTTTAGACAATTTTCCCAAAATTTTACATTTACTGTCTAATGGCCCAGGGTCATGTAACTCAACCTGTTTGAACTAATTGCAAAAATCATCAGTTATATAAGATGATTTAGTTCTAATGATCTGCTATATGATTTTGTGTATCTAATTAATAATACTATACCATACATATAGCATTTTTTCGGGATGTAATCTCACATTGAATGTATTTGCAACATTTAAAAAGCTAAGAAATGTGTGTGTGTGTGTGTGTGTGTGTGTATGTGTGTGTGCGCCCGTGCGTGTATATTTATATATTCATTCTGACAATGAAAAATAAGATCAATAAATCATAGATGCTATGATGGAAATATGTATTTGAATCATGAGAGATTGAGAGAGCTTTCTACCTATTGGGATACAAAAGGGAACGATGAAGGACTTCATTAGAGAGGGATACTCAGCTATTATAAAAGATGCACAGGAATTTACCAGGTTGACCAACTGTAAGGTGGAACTTTCTGCACAGGAAAATTTGAAAAGGGCTTGCATAGGTAGTTTATTTGAAAGCTGAAAAACAATTTATGTGAGACAGTACAAAAGATAGGGATGTACTCCTAGGTAGAGATATGGTCAGGGAAGCTATACACATCATACAAAGGAATTTGCATTTCATTTTCTGAGTACTCAGAGTCAGAGATGAATTTTAAGCAGAAAATTGATAAGATACTATTTACATTTTTGAAACTTTACTCTGACAGAGGTGCATTGGGTAGATTTAGGGGTGAGATTTTTGGCAACAAGCACATCATTTGGAAGAATTTTCAGTAGTTTAGGCAGGAGATGATGAGCAAGATGAATTCAGGAAGATGAGATGAGTATGGGACAAAAGGTAATAAGCCCAGTTTTAGACAGATTTAGATTGAGGTACCTCTGTTGGGCTTCTAAGAAAACACATAGCACTGAAATCAAGAGAAGGCTAGAGCTTCAGTATATATGAATGGTAACTGAAGCCACACACACAATCTAGTAAGAGTGAGAAGAGAAAAGAGAACAGAACATTGTGAAATGTAACATTTAAGTTGTAAATAGATAAAAGGAACTCTAAAATGAAAAATATGAAAAAGACAAGAATAAAAGAAAAATAGACTTAGAAAAGTGAAGGTAGGAATAAGCAGTCAATGTGATAAATTCAGTATAGTGTAAAATAGGGCAAAAATCAACAGGATCCCATAGAAGTAACTACAAGTCTTTCCAGAGACATTTATATGGAGGGAATAGGGAATAGGGAAGTGATAGGTAAGAAGCCTGGTGGTTGAAGTTTAAGGAAAGAATAGGAAGTGAACAGAAAGAGATAAATGGGTAAATAATGTTTCTTTCAAAGACTTTGTCTATGAATGAAAGAAAAAAGGAGAAATCATCAGTTCCTAGCACAGAACCTGGCACTGTGTGTTAATATAAATATATGAAAATAAGTTTACCAAATAACAGTTTGTCATCACTACAATATTAGTTGCAGATATAAATACATATTATGTACACAACCCCAAGAAACATTTATGGTCTATACTGGTTGTGATTCTCTATCTTGAGACACATACCAATATAATCAGGTGGGATACTGAGGATGTAGTTTGCTCAAAGATTTAAGTTCATGGCTTTGTGAGGGAAAATAGAGGGCAACCTTTGGCTCTACCCAAGGAGATCTCTTGGAGCTTTCCAGATAGATGGGGGTTTTCCTTGTCACACACAGTTTGAAACTACAGGTTGGAATGAGGGAGTTCATGGACTTTCTAAATTTTGACCAAGAAAGCAGATGTCGGCAAGATGGAAGAATAGAACTTTCTAGCTCATCCTTCCTGTAGAAACATCAATGTGAAAAACCATCTACACAAAAAGATACATAAAGCATGTCTGAATATATAAATATTAGCTGGAAGTAAGAGAAACTAATAACTCAAAATATGAAGTTAAAAGAATCTTCAGAGATCATTTGAGATTGTGTTTCAAAACTTTATTTTTGTCATGTTAATAGAAACTTTTTGCCTAAATAAATTTGAATATACAATCCCTCAAAACAAATAATGTGTGTGCACACATATACCAATAAACATGTATAGTCAAAAGATTTTAAACAATGCACCAGTGGAGGAGAGAAATTAATAGACAAAACAACCCCCCCCAAATATACACAAATAAATAGGTAAATAAATAAATCCTTAAATAAGCTGATACTAAATTTGCTTTTTAGGGTGGGGTTGCTCCCAGATACAAACTAAGAGTATAAATCTGGGCATTTGGCACTCCTAACTCAACAAGAGAATTACCAAATTGACTAGATTCTCAGGATAGCTGGAAAATGTTCTAATCGGTGAACATTTGGCCTCATTTATGATTCTTAGAAGTAGATCTTCTGTACTTAACACTTCTCCTTTAATCTAAGTCATAATCAGGGACAACCAAAGGTGGCTTTACTCTTTCAGTTTGTTTTACCTAGCACCTGCGAATTTCACGCTTTCTTTGAGCCACATCTTATTACCAGGTTTGGTAAACTCATTTAAAATCCTTCAATTCAGCACATATACACAACACATGGTGTCCTGTTTGTACTTTTCTTTGAAAATATTTTCCATCAAGTGGAATGGCACATACTGTAGGAAAATTAGAAATAGAATAAATGAAACAGCAGCCTTATACAAAATTAATTATTGCTAACACATCCATGTATGACTTTTTAGTATTTAAATGTGTATTTTACATAAATGAAATCATATTGTAATGCAATTTTGTTTCCTGACTTTCTTTCACATTAACACAAGTTAAGTCCTATTTACAAACAACATACTGATGGCTGCATGAATCTGTATGTAGCAGTATTATTATTTTATCAACACTTTGTTATTGAATATCAGTAGTGAGACATCAAATGTAAATGTTCTTTGATCAACTAACACTTACTGTAGGCACTCTCTGTGTTTGTGTGTATGTGTGTGCATGACACAAGTGCAAATTGGTAGCAGGGGTTTGAGTTGAAGGAAAATATGCTTTATCTCCCTGCATCTCAGTTTAGGTAGGATTTAAATTAGTCCTTGGCTCATTCCCTGACCTGAGCACTGATGCCAGGCAAAGAGGAAATAGAGACAAGAAGCAGCACAGATTCAGGGGAAAAATAGAGACCCAGGAAAAGATGAGGAGAAAAAAGGGAGGCAATAGGGCAGGAATGAAGTAAAAGAGGGAGAATGAAGGAAAGATGGTACAAAGTGAAATCAGTCTGCCAATTATGTGTTATGACTTACTGAGTTGATCAAGATGAACTTAGTCTTTAGCATATGGTGTTGGATTAAATACCCAATTTCATCATTACGTTTTCCCAAACCCAACTCAACTTTTTTTTTTACAGAAGTATATGAATTTATATGTGACATAGTTCCTCTTCTGATATGGGTAATTATAATATTTCAGAAGCCATCCTTGTTTCCAGGAATCTATATTATGTTTGCAAAGCTGTGGAATTAGATTTCCTCCTGCCCTTTCACCTCCTCCATTGCCTGTATTACCACAGCTGTCTTTGTGATGGAGGCCCTGCATCCTTGGCCTAGAACCAGCCCTGGTCCCCTGGGGCTGCACACAGCAGTACTCTGAAATTCCTACTTACTAGCTCCTTCAACAAGACTGATGCTGAAAGGGTTTTGCTTCTGCTTTCAGCATTCATTACATTCCTTATAAATGAAACATGAATGTAATTCATATTTCTTCTAGGGAGAGAAGTTTTAGAGGCTTCATTTATTCATTCATTCAACAAATATTTATCGGGTCCCTTCTGCACTAAAATACCATTGCAGCACTGTGAGGGATACACAGACACATGAGTACAGTCCCTGTAATTAGTCTATTCTACCAGCAAGTCCTGTTAATTTTACCTCCTCTGTATCTCCTGCATGCATTTACTTTTGTGTAACCTAACTCCAAGAGCTATAATTCAAGAAACCACTATTTTCTTCCTGGATTAACGTGTTTTAAGAATTTGATTGAAGTATTCCTATGTTTGAAATATCTATTGTCAGGCCAAATGTATAAAGTCCTTATAATGATCTATAAGGTCCTATGATATCTCATCCCAGTTAACCCTCCGATGGTATTTCTGGATCCCCCAAACTATGACCATATTTGAATATTTGATGGCCTGTTTTATTACTAGGATTTGGTGTGTGCTGTTTCTTCTGCCTCCCAGATTCTCTCCACCTCATATTTCTAAACTGCTCCTTTATCGATCTACCAAATTGCCACTTATTATTTAGCTCTGAAATTAGATATAGCTTCAGTCAATCTATAATCGTCTGCCTATTCATCTACCTTTCCCATCATATTTGGTGCCCCTTCCTTTGCCCTACCACATGCTACCTTCTTCGTGGTGTCACTTACCAGACCTCTTTGTTGTTTACTTGCATATACTTCTTCTAGTTTAAAATTTCTATGAGGCGGATACTGTGTGTACCAAGTTCTCTGTTGTGTACCCATCATACAGTATAGTGCCTGGTATGCTGTGATCTCAATTGGGAATTGAATATGGAAACATCTTAAATGTTTCAGGAGTCTTTGTATATACCAGTAAAGCTCCATATACCATGTACTGATATATATATATATATATATATATATATATATATATATATATATCACATTGGATAAGACTATATCTGAATAAGTAGTAGGTCCATAGGGAATATAATAGGTATTACGAGCCAAAACAAATCCCTGCGAATGGCAGAATCCCAGAAGACTGCACGGAAGAGGATGAAGTTGAATTGAATCGTGAACAAAAGGCAGAATTAAAAGGGGAAAAGAAGATAATGGAATGTTTCATACTGGAATGTAAATGTTTTTGTAGTATGATGCATAAATTATACTCATATGCTGTCAGAATTTTGACTTTGTATTTTCATCGGGGAGAAAAAAACATATTGAGAAAAAGCAGGTGAGAAGATTGAAATTAAAAGTGATATTATGGATGGACATAATTGCTGGGCTCCAGAGTCTAAATATTTCTGAGATGGCAGTGATTTTTGAGGAAGAGAGTGACATGTGAACACAATATTCTTGGAATATCATATTGAAAGTTGAGTATCTGTTGGGCTGGAGAGAGAGAAGGAGAGGACACAGCTTATGATAATGAACATCAGACTGAGGTACTGGGGTGGAAACATTATGAAAATGTGACATAATATTCAATTCAACTTGGAAGATGGATGTCTAATTAGGTAATGGTGAGTCAAAAGGAATGATTACTTCCAAGTATTATTTTCTCAAAAATATGAAACTAGTGAACAGTTGACAAATATTGACATATTCCAGTAGATGGGGAGCTGAGAGTTTGGTAATACAAATATCTTGGGGTAATTAAAAAAAAAAAGTCATAGACTGGCAGGCTGGAAAGGTCATTAAAATTATTTAGATTAAAAAATATTATAATTGAGCTACAAGGGGTTCATAATAAATTTGAGATCATGGTACATATCATGACAGGAACTTTTAGATGCTATTAAAAATTCAAAGTAAATGTTGAGACAGAAGTCAGGGTCGGAGCTGCACACTTTGGAAACATCATTACAGAGCTGGTGGTAGAACCTTGAGTGGGTATTCCCTGAGGGAAAAGGTGTAGATTTCCAAGTGCTAAATTTATTCACAATATTTGCAAATATGTAATATTATAGATAGGTAATTGCTCAATTTGTCTCTAGTGGATTGTTAAATATATAGTTTTGAATTGGCAGTGTAGAGTGTGGTTTGAGGAAGAAACAAGAAACGGAAAGTGTAGATATTAAGCTTCTGAATTGGGTTACTCAGGGTGTATGGAATACTGCATGTCTCTAAGAGGCGGTAGGGTGAGAAGTGGACTAAATCTTGGAGCACACCTCAAGGATCAGTTCACTATAGCATCAGAGCATTTGTGCTAGCATGTGAAGATAATGTGAACTAACTTTCACATACTAAATGAAATTTGAAAAATTTCATGTTGAAGTTGATCACTCCTTGACTATAGAGATGAAGAGGAAATAAAAGATGGGAAAACAAGGGGACTGGAAGCTCATGTCAACTGAACATTTTCTGACCTTTTACCCTTGTTTTACGTACATTATTATGGCAATCTTTACCACAATATGGTACTATACTGTTCTCTTAGACAATGAGAAAATAAAAATCCAAAGAGGTTTAGGATCTTTAATGGTTCCATGTGTAGGATCTGGCAGAGATGGGGTGCACAGTAAGAAACCTGAAGTCTCTACTGAATGGAGGGATTAAATAAGATGTACACGAGGTGAGGGAGGGGCATGAAGATAAAGGAATGGTAAACTGTCAGGTGGGAGTTTGAATCAGAAGAGAGTAGACTAGAAAGATCCTGATAGGATAGATGAGAGAGGATTGTCAATTGCAATCAAGTTCCTTTTTCTCAGAACTTCTTCCTCACTTGCCAAAAACTTTGAAAGCTGGCACACAGGAAAGGTTAGAAGCCTGGTAAATGAGTCAGAGGTTTTTCAAGTTGGGAATCAGAAGCCCACTGCTGACATATGTCATGTGTTCACAGCTGGTGTTTTAGGGTGCCTTCAAGATCAGCATCTCATTACCTGCCCGTAATGCATGAGGGATTGAAAATGAATAGGAAAAAAAATCAAATGCACTTGTAAAATCACATATAAAAAGATATCACAGCAAATATATCAGTAGTCATTGCCGCAATGAGAGTGAGAATACCTTGAAAACACAGTTTATAATGTCCTCAGCCCTTTCGTCTCCTTTAATCCACAGGTGAAACTATGCAGAATTCTCTGCCACAGAGAAAACCATAGAAAGGGGACAAGAAACCTTCTAAGTCCCCAGTGACCTAATAAGGTGAAAAGTGAATTCAACCCATGGTCAGTAAATCTCTACCTAAAAGGATGAGCACCAAATGAATTTTATTTTTTGCTTGACAACAGAATATAGCAAAAACCTTTAATATGTGTGAGGTCATTTCTGAGTAACCCTCACCTTTTTTGACATGCCACTATTGGATGTTGGTGATCCATGTTGCCACTGTGCAGCATAAGGGCTGGCCCAGACTGGTTTTTAATTAAATCCCTCTAAAGGATGGTCAGATCGACCTGTCTTTGCTGAAAGAGTAGTTGTGATCCAGTGTCCTAAGAATACATACTCCCCAAGGCCTGCCTCTCTCCCCAGAGGCTGTCTCATTGTATCACTGATCAATGTCTCCCTTTCCCTGGCTTCCAAGCACAAGCATGACAGAGACAGAGAATGAAAACTCAGTGCAGTTTCCATAGCAACAGTTTTAGAAAGAAAGGAATGAAAGAGGGGAAAAAAAGGGGGGAACTCTACTACGATTCTGGTCTGAATATCAGTGAATGAGCTGACTGTTTTAAGCTCTCAGTGCCAAGTAAGAACAGGAGAGTATCAGAATTCTTTCAATTCCAGTTTCTTCCAGCAGGGGGTGAAAACCTGAATAGTTTGGGGTCAAGATGAAAGAAAATAGTCACCCATGTATCTTCTTGTTCTGATAATAGTTAAATGGTGTAGTCTATGACTGTTTATCCTGATATCCAGCACCTTCACTAATTTGAGGGAAGACAGCTATGTTACCTCTGTCACTGTGAAAAATTACCTTAGATAATCAATTTATTTTAACTCAGGGTTCCAGTCCGTAGTCACTTGACCCTGTTGTATTAGGCCTGTAATGGTGCAGTACATACATCTTGGTGGGGGAATGTGTGGTGTAGCCATAGCATCTGGGAATCAAAGAGATGGATAGGAAGATGCCCAGGTCCCAATATCCCCTTCAAGGGCATGCTCCCTATGTCCTGAATTCCTTCGGTGAGGTCCCACCACTTAAGGTCCACCACCTTCTGCTACTGCCATGGGCTGAGGACCAAGCTTCAACACAGAGACAGAGAATGAAAATGTGTCTGTCATTGCTTTGAGGCAAACTCTCCAACCATAGCAATAGCCTGTGAAATATATGCTATAAATGGTGAAGGGTACTCCAAAGAGCTTATTAGCATCAACAGTAAACAAACATTGAAAAAATGTTCCCGGGCAAAGCAATGTGCAATGCACCACTAAAATGCAAACCTAATGTGAATACTTTGATTACATATGGATTGAAACTCACCAAAACTGAATGGTGTTAATTTGGAAAACTTCAAGACAAAGGTGGAAGGCCTTATAAAAGAAGACAAGCATGAACGGATAGAAACAAAACAGAATTTTCTTTTTCCCTGGGTTGGGTGAATCAGATTGAAAAATTAAACTTGCAGATGAGATAGGCAAATTATGACTGGAATAGTGGAGTAACTTGGCTCTCCTGCAATAAAGTGCCTATTTAATATAAGAAAATGGTCTGATAGGACAAGCGGTACAGGGGAGTTAGTGAAGAGCAGGTAAATTTATATTTAGTTTGAAGGGCCAGAGGGAATGTTCTTGAGTCACTCGGGGACTTAAGAAAAATTTTATGTAACAACATACAGAACAAATGCCATGGCTAGAAGATAGATGTTACTGAGGACAGAAGAATGCAAAGTACATTGGATATGCATTGCCTTTTGTGAGGAAGGTGAATCTAGTCATTCTAATAATGGCAAGGTAGGAATTAATTATCTGCCATAATTTGGGATTCACATGTGATGATAATTCCTGCTATAATTCGTTAAGAGCTCATGATGTACCAGGCAGTGTGATAAGTATATTTCATGCATTATCACATTCATAATTTTCATGATAACACTAAGAGGCTTTGTTATGTTGCCCATTTTATAGCTGAGAAACCGAAAATCAAGGAGGTTAAATATATACACTAATTAGCAGGAGACTTGCACTGGACTAGATTTCAAAACTCAGAATATATGTTATTCATATATGCAATAGGTCTGTGACACATGAAAATCAGCATGATTACCATGGCCTGACAGTAGACTTCGATGGTGAAAGAGAAAACCCTAAGGCATGAGGCAGCTGCGGTGCCATCAGGAGTGAGGGAGATGTTAGGAGATGGGACTTCTGCATGTCATTTTCAGTATGGGGAAAAGTTGTCCCTGTAGTTTTCATTGATTACATTTTAATTGATAGCAGCAGGGGTAGCAATGTGTACCTTTTGATAAAGCTTTCTGTAGTTTGAAATTTTCAGATGTTACGTAGGGATGGAACACCCAAGTTAATGTACTTTCTGGACATGCTAATATAGCCCCCAGGAGGCAGAGGAGGGCCAGCCTGAAAAGAGAACCACTGGCAGCTGTGGTTAGCATGATTCTATCAGCCTTCAGCAAAAATGTTCTTTTAACTGTTTCTAACCCTTATCTTGAAAAGCTGAAACCTTTTGGTTTAGAGTTTAATAGAACTTCCATCTCTCAATGTTCAATCCATAAATCTTAATATATGTGACTAAAATTCATGCAAGCTCCTATATGAAGTCATTTGAAGGAAGAAAGCATTTCCTATTCCTTTGCATATTTTCCTCAATTCTTTTACATTTATGTATAAAATGATAACCCTGTGGATCTAATAGCATGCCTTCTTCTCTACCTAATTTGCATGGTGGATACTTTATAATATCCCTTGATGAATAAAAGAGGAAAAAAAATGTCCATTTAAAGTCGACAACAGGAGAATGTGGCTTTGGGTTTATTTTAATGCTGAACCACTGATAAGGTGAATTATCACTAAAATGCAACAATGCTGACATTGGCAGCCTCTTTACCCCTTAAGGCCAAGCAGACCTTTATTAGCACAGTGTTTAGAATTTGGATTCTAGAGGCAGACACCTACCTTCCCATCCTGGATGCATGACTTCCTAGCTCTGGAATGTTGGTAAAAGTTACTTAACATATTTTAGCCTTTGTTTCCTTATCTGAGCAATGGAAATAATAATAGCACCAATCATAATAATTTATAACCAATAATTACTGCTAATTATGATAAATGAGCCTGCATGTAAAGTGTTTGTAACACATCTTGGGTCATTATGTGGTTAGAGATTGCTATTGCTATCAAGAGCAAAGATGGCTAGGTGGTCAGTGATGTTAATATAGCAGAAGAGGAAAGTGCTCTGTTTCAGAGCCACGATAATGGCTTCAAGTTGAAAAGACATGTTGTGGAGCTCAAACACTGCTGCAGAATGTATATTCTCAGATACACAGTACTGTATGGAACATATATGGAATCATAGAGTCTAGCAAGCAGAGACTTGTATTGGTATATATAGGTGTTTGTGAGGGTGGATGCACACACATGTGTGCACATGCTGGCAGACAACACTAACACTTTCAGAGATAAGGGTATTCTCTTTCTTATGTGTTTAGTCTTGAGCACACACAGATATATGTATATATATATGTATAGTACACACATATACATGTGTATATGCTTATATATACATATACATAATCATACTTATGCACACACACACAAATATATCCGCTCAGAGGGAAGCATAGAAGGCTTTAATGTGTCTGCGAGCGCACACGTGAACAGGGTTTCCCAATGTTAAGCAAAGCTGACAACAGCCACTATTGTCAGAATAATTCCCCATTTCTTTTTAAGGAATCATTGTCATCCTTACTGAGATTCACTTCATCATCTGGCCTGTCACTTAACAGCAGCAGAATATGTTACAGAATATATCTTTGACAACTAATTTCTCTAAGTACTCTGGTTTTTATGAGACTGCATCCTGGGCTAGATTTGTTTAAATAGTATGATGTTGACATAGAATGGAGTCAACCTTCTGTCTGGAGGGTCTATTATTTTAGAGGTAAGCAGTATTTAAATACACTTTAAATTCTTGCATTTAGGTTATCAAAACCAAATTATCAATGACCTCAGGCTGTTCAGATACCTAAAATTTTGTCCAATGTACAATCTGCAACCTTTTCTCTCTTATTCCTACATCTTTAAATTTGTAACGAGTCTCCCTTTGGTACATTATACTTTAGTTTTTCCAGCTAGTAGCCACCTAGGGGAATTTCAATCCATTCTTCATGTAGGCTATAGGTTTGATACAGTACACAATATATTACCTTCAATAGCTTCTAAATAATTAATTAAATGCTAATATTGCTTTTCTTCTTAACAATTGTTCTTAAGTGTTAAATCAATCACAGATTAATTGAAATTTCCTCACCATTTTCTCTTTTCTCTCCATAAATTAGCTTTTACTTTCATTTTCTTTCAGGGACCTTTTTTCCCCTTCTCTTCAGGCATTCTCAGAGGGTATCTAAAGTTCTTTGGCTCTGTAGTTTTGAAGTGTGCAATTTGGAAGGAATGTGGGTCTGGAGGGAATTAAATTAACTAGAAGCTCTCTGATTTTTGATTAAATTGCTTCTTTCAAAGATATTATAGAACATTTCAGGTATTCATTTTTAAATTTCTTCAAAAAAAGAGAAAAAGCATTAAAGTCCAGACAATTTGGATTCCGTTTTTGCTTTCCTTTTAAGGTCTGTACTCAAAATACCTTCATCATGTTTCTAGTGCAAAATTCCAAACATTAAGAAAATGCTTTTATGCGATTTAATTTTGTAAAAACAAGAGGCAAGAAACAAGGAGTACAGAACAACTGCAAAACAAAAAGAAACCAGCACAGTAAAGTATGGATGAGCTATGTCTGAATGCAAAAAAAAAAAAAAAAAAAAAATTCCAAATGCTGGAGAATTTAGACAGTGATCAGATATCAGCAGAATAATGTACAGAAAGAACAAAGTGCACATTCTGATGGAGGAAACTCTGAGTACATCATTATAAGACAGAGCAAGACTATCAAGTTTTGTACAGTTGGGGTAGAAAAATCTATAAGGGCCTTTGTGGGTAACAACTAGGGCACTCATCAGCATTTCTTTTCTCCTTTGGCCTGATGAAAGGTAAATGTGTAATTGTGAAAAATGATTTAAGCAGCCCTTTAGAAATAGTCAAGGTGATACAGGACATAGCTGCAGTAACTTATCTAGTCCTGGGATTCTTAACTGGAGCTTATGCCTCACCAGACACCTTAATAGAGATGTAAAAGCAAAATGAGATAAACCTTGGTCACTGGACATCTGCAATTTGACTATGTAAATTGTATCATGTGGATGATGAGTTTCAGTCTTCTATTATTCCCACCACTTTTAGTTTGTTTTCTCATCAGCACTCAGAGTAGGAATAATACAGAAAACTAAAACAACAACAACAACAAATTTTTAGAAAATGCCAGAATTGTTCCTGCTGAAACAAAAATGCATCATGCCATTTCCATTTTCTTCTTAACTAATTTTGTCCCATCATCCCAGACCTGGGAGACATAGAAACCTAAATATAGTACATAATATATAATTGTACAATAAGCAATATAATTATAAGAAAGACCCTCTTTTAGGGAGAGATACCCTAGTGGGTAGTTACTTTCATTGTTTCCTCACCCGAGTTTCCTCCAATATTCACCAAACAACTTGAATCTCCTTAATGAAATTCAAGCATTCTATTCACAATAGCAAAACTATGGAACCAACCTAGATGTCTTTCAATAGATGAATGGATAAAGAAAATGTGGTATATATTCCAAATGGAATATTACCCAGCCTTAATGGAGAATGAAGTTATGTCATCTGCTGGCAAATGGATAGAGCTGGAGAATATCATGCTAAGTGAAATAAGCCAACCCCCCCCAAAAAAAACCCAAAGGCCTAATGTTTTCTCTGGTATGTGAATGCTAATTCACAATGAGAGGCACAGGGCAAGGGAAGATTAGAGGTACTTTGGATTAGGTAGAGGGGAGTTAAGGGAGAGGAGAGGGTATAGAGGTAGGAAGGATAGTAGAATGAATCAGACATTATTACCCTATGTGCATATATGACTACATGACCAGTGTGCTTCTATATCATGTACAACCAGAAGAATAGGAAGTTATACTCCATTTATATAGGATGTGTCAAAATGCATTCTGCTGTTATGTATAACTGATTAGAACAAATAAAAAAACTTAATAAAAACAAGTGTTCTATCATGATTTGAGATTATTCACATGCTGTTCACTCTGTTCCATGCCAAACTTGTTCTTTGACCCTCCATCTTTTAACTTAAGATTAGTCTCAAGTACTAGAGCACCCATAGAAACCTTACCATGTCTGGCCCAGAGCCCCTGTCACTTGACTTAGCACTCTGGCACCATAGCATCAATGGATTTCCATTTTTATATCTTTTTATATTCTTTGGGGAGAAGCCTTGTCAACTGATCCAATCTTGCTCCCCATGACTAGTAAAAGTGGCTGTCATCTAAGTGTGCTCATTAGATCTTAGTTGAGTGAAATGTCAAAGGGATTGGGATAATTTTATTAGTGGTATTTGTGTCCCCACAATGTTCATATATTGAAATCTAACCACCAATGTAATGGTATTAGCAGGGGGTCCTGTGGGAGGTGATTGGGTCATGAGAGCAGAGCTTTCATGAATGTGATGAGTGCCCTCACAAAGGAGGCCCCAGAGAGCTGACTTGTCTGTTCCACTATGTGAGGACACAGCTAGAAGGTGCCACCTAGGAGAAACAGCAAAATGGAATCTGCTACTGCCTTGGTCTTGTACTTCCCAGTTTCCAGAACTGTGAGAAATGTTTGCCATTTGTAGGTCACATGCTTATGGTATTTTGTTATAACAGTCCAAACAAACTAAGAAGGGAAAGATAAAGATGACCTAATGCACTGAATAGAATGAAGACCAGCAGATTGTATTCATAGGATCAATATCTGATCAATTGCTGGAGATGACCGCTATTCTATGAAACAAGAAAAAAAAGGGTAAGTTACCCCAATGAACTTGTTTCATGCTGCTATCTATTGCATCTTTAATCTTTCTGTAAAGTTTTACCTTTTATTATATGTTGTGACGTATGTAAGGGTATGTGTATCTATGTATGAGTTTCTGAGTTAGAGACTTTCCTATTTCTTTATTTTTAATTACACAGAGGGACTGACAGAGTCTCATTGCACACAGTAGGTAGGCATTTTACAATTTACCATTTATAAAATATTTATTGGATGAAATAGCCTTGGGAAGAAGGCTCTGTGAAACTCTTGGAGTTAAAAACTAAATTATGTCAAATCTATAATCTATTCTTTCTACACACTGGTCATAATATTTCTTCAATGTATAAAGAAACTGACATTACAAAGAATGAGGCTATGCCCGATATTTTCTTTTATCTGTCAGTGGAATTAAATGTTCTTCAGCAGAAGTCCATAGCCATTTCTAGTTGTGGGTATCCATACAAATGAATTTTAATAGTTTAAAAAAATGTGAATGTTTGATATCAAGCAGAGAAAAGTTAACTCATTCAGTGTTTCATTTTTAATTTCAGATTGTGGTGGAATTATATTTTAAACACAAAGGCAGTATTTGATTATTACAGAGCCCAGAATGAGATTATTGTGGAAGTCTGTTCATAATTGAATGGCAGAGTGATTTACAAAATGTAGTTCTTGGACAGCAAGCATGATCATTACCCAATAACTTGTTAGAAATGCAAACTCTCAGGCCACTCAACACTACCCAAATCAGAAGCTCCGAATGTATGTTCCAACAATCTGAGTTTTAACAAGTCTTCCATGTGATTGTGGTGTAGGAAAAACTTTGAAACATATTAAAATAAACCTTTCACAGCATGACTGGTTTTGTCACAGAGGTGACATGGTAGCACTTGAAAACTTTAGGATTTTTCTAGCCTGAAGCATTCCCTGGGAACTGGGCTGTCTCCAATACTGCTGGAATATTTCTATGCTCCCTCAAGTGCTTATCACTGACTTGATCTGATGTATAGAAAGCGAAGTCCACATCCTCAAACCAGTGGGAAACACCAGGAACTGTTACTCCAGAGTGCCAGAAGGCAAATCCTACTTCACCCTTTTGACTTAGCAAGTGTTAGTGTAACTTTGAAAACTTGTAAGTTTCTAAATCAAGTTGAGTATGATCATAAGTCCATTTTTTCATTCTTCCATGCTATGTCACAGCAAATGGAATAATAAAACAACTGGATAGTTGGCAAATTTACATGTTTGAGCATAATAGCAACCAGACAATGGGATGGATTCTTCTGTGCTTTTCAGATAATAGATACCTGCCTTTAACAAATGTGAAGTATTTATACTGTTTTCCTTTTCCATTTCCTCCTCCTTCTTATACTATGTTGTTTCATCATTTTCCTTTTCCCCATTTCTTGGATAACCTCCTGTATAACAAGAAAATTTAGCTGATTATTAGAGATATGTTTGGGAATCATATCCAAGTGAGTGTCTACCTACTCTTTTAAAATCTCTCAAGAAGGAGGAGGGATGGGAAATGGAAAGAACTGTGAAATGAAAGGATCAAGTTATGTTATGTGCACATATGCATATATAACAATGGATTCTACTTTATGTAGAACTATAATACACCAATTAAAAATAATAAATAGAAGTGACACAAATGAAATAGAAGAAGGTGATCAGGGGCTGGGGGAGGAGAGGGAAAGGGTAAGTACTAGGGATTGCAGTGAAGCAACTTATGTTGTACACAGATATGAATATGTCAAAATGGACCGTACTATTATGTATAGCAATAATGCATTAAAAATAAGTTGACTACTCATGCTTTGATTATTTGAATATTAGCTCTGCTGTCTGTAACATTGCTTGCTCTTACTTTTAGACTCCCCTGTTTGGAGTAGTCAATGACAAAAGCCACTCAAGAAACAATATACCATTAGTGAATAACTTTATGTTGGTGGCCATTTTTGATGGCCAACATCTTTCCTATTCCTTTAAATGTCTGTGAAATGAAAATGGCTATTTTGAATAAAATTACATAGACAATAATCTCTACTCTCCAGATCAAAGAGTTGAAGTAAAAGACCATTTTTGATTACATATGCATATTCTTATATCCATCACACATGATAGAGAGAAAATGAAAAGTTATAGCTCCATTTTCTTGTATTTGAGGGAGCTATAAAGTACATATGTGACTCAGGTCATCTCATAAAGAAAAAAATAATCTGCAACATATAAAATACAGAGATATTTAATAGGGTTATAAAATCTCAGCTATCTACTTATTTTCTAGGAGTAAATTTATTCATTATTGTTGCAGTTAATAATAGTAATGCCATTATGGATCTATGCATATATTTAAGAAACCACTATTTGCATTCTCCACAGAAAATAATTTTCCCTCTGGGATTTAACTGTGGCTCTTGAAGAGGGAGAGAAGTGAAATCGTTATGAAATGCTGAGAGATTCATACCTTGCTGCTCATAGGTTTAACTCTTATTAATATTTATGTATGTAGTTTATTTTGTGTGGAAACGAAGGGGGTTAAATAAAAGACTCTGTAATTGGTATAAAGTGTGTGGGTGTGCAAATGTGGTATATGGCTCATTACTATGACACAGGGGTCAGTAGCCAGGTTGTGAAGAGGAAAACCTTCTCACTTAGTAAGAAAATATAGCACCTCCATGTTTTTCTCCAGAAGTGGGGAATCCAGGAATGGATGCTTTTTCTTCATTCACTTAGGAGGTTCCTGATGCCCTATGTGCAGAAAGATCTGGATACTGAGGATAACTGTGTCAAAACAGCAAGTGTATTCTTGACTTGCGTATCTGTTAGCACAGAGGGCACCTCGCCTTCATCTTAGACCAGTGTGGCATTCTCTTCTGTTTGGTTTCTCTCAGCTGAGCACAAGCTATTGCAGAATCGTCAACACATAATTCCTTTCTAAGTGAAGCATTTTAAGCACTTTGGTCTATCTTGCTGGAGCACATATCCAGCAGCATTGTGAGAATTTACACTGTTAAGAACTAGCTTTGTGAGGATGCATGAACTCACAATAGTCAGTGATAGAAGTGGTTGAACTAGGTCAGCCAAAGGAAGCAAGCACCTTCATTTACAGAGAGAACACAACTTGGATTGAATTTTTAAATTTAAAAATTACAACTAATTAAAGAATCTTGTACCATTTCAGAGATGACAAGGACTAGGACAAGAGCAGCTAAGAAAGAAAATTCAGGACCTGTCTTTCAGTCATAACCTGAGGTTCTGACATGACACCTTGGACACCTTTTTGCGTTGGTATTGAACCACTGCCCCATTCCAGTAGTAACATGGGGATAAAATAAAGCACCCTCCAAGGAGGCATTTAGTGGTGAGCTAAGGCTGAGAGCCTTCAAGGACATTTATCTCCATAGTAGCAACGCTTGACTCTTTGTGGTCTCCACAAATCTCAGTAAAAGGCATTGATCGCCACTGTCAGTATGATTAGAGGAAGCACTGATGCATAGCATGTTTATGATTTTTGAAAAGAAAAAAAAAAGTCACATACATCACCCGTGTCCAGAGGAGGTTTTTATTCTCCTGGGAAAAGATGTATTTTACTTTTTAAAGAGAAATTTTCTATTTTTGTTCCCTTCCTTATATGTTTGGGCTTCTGTTTAAGATGTAACCTAGTCTAAGGGCCCACAAGTTGGCACTTGTGCTGTGACCTTAATCAATTTCTCTGATCTTCAGCATCCATGTTTTAGAAATGAGATGATTGTCCCTCTTAATACGTTCTTCACCTTGAAAATTTATGGTATTCTGTGATGCAGACATTGTTTCACACATTGTTCCAGTGTGCACTTGGGGTTTACCATACAGAATCAAACATCAGTAAAGTGATTCCCATTCATTCAGTCCCCAACAGTTGTTGAAAACCAATTAGTCACTCTTGGGGAAAGGAGATTGAATATAGCATTGTGCAAAACATCGTCTGATCTCTGGGAATATTCAGTACAATATGTAATGCAAGGAAAAAGTGTTAAATACCATAAGAAAGTTACAGACACTGTTATCATTGACCTTACATTACTCTCCACCTTATCCTATTGACATTTTAAGACAAATGGGTAATTTTTTTTTGTCACGTGAAGTTTTCCTGTGCACTATAATCCATTTAGCATGATTTGTAGCCTCTTCTGTATTGCGGTTGAGAAGCTCTGCATTAAAGGAGGACAAGAATTTCTGATTTTCAAAAAGGACTCATCAAAGAGGATTCATTTGACTTCTGTTTTAAAATATGGGGAGTTAGAAGGTTAGTGATATATTTGCAATCCTACTTTGAAGGACCTTGATCTTGCCAAAGCCAGGAGGTGATGATTGAGATGGGGAATTGTTACAGACAGGGTAGTAGTTGAACATGGTCTTTGGAGAAGACCAAAACTGGGATTCAAATTCTAAACCCCAAATTTACTAGTTATGTGATCTAGGACAGGTAATCTAAGAGTTCTGCTTGCAATTATGAGGAATGTAATCTGTAAATAAGAAGCACATGCTGTGATTGTCTTGGTGAATCAGGTACAGAGTCTTGATACCCCAAAATATGCCCATGGGTTGAGACTTTTCTTGCAAGTTTCTTGTTATTGATAATGAAATACTAACATGTATGAATGTTTTAATTTTATATTCAGTGGGAAGCATCAACAATATTTCTGATAAAGACACTCTAACTCACTGATATGCTTTCTTGATTATTTGAAAGATGGAACAAAAACATGTATATGAAAATTGAGAATTCTGCACGTGTTCACAGAGGGGTATCATTAGCAAATGTCAATCTTAATGTGGGTTAGAATTGAAAATTGCTGTTCAAGCAGTTGCTCAGTCTGAATTAATAACTGCACTTTCCTAGCTGACCAAGTCTAACAGTTTTCAGTGGTAGAGGAGGGGTAGCGCTTGAAACTGGAATCTTGGTATAATATATAAATGTGGATTGATTATAGAGACTTAGATTTTAATAGTTTTCAATAAACTAGTTAGTTATTCAGATATTTTGTTAGCACTGCCTTGATTTGGGTAATTGTGGAGATTAAAACCTGTGGTTTCCAGTACTGAAACTTCTGCTTCTGCAATTTCAATGTATTCAAGTCTTAAAATAAATGGTCACGTTAGAGCTAAATTAACACAGATTTATATAATACTTAAAACTGATGGCAACCAACTCCCCAAGGACAGGATCTCTTCCAAGCACTGAATGTTTTATTCCTGTGGGGTAAGACATTGCTATATGACCTATTAAGTTTGAGCCTTTTTCAAGGCTCACTACTTCATGGCACTGCTGCTTCAAGTAGGGTGTTGCATTAGTGCCAAACCCTGCATCACATATATGTGACTATTGCTGATAGGTGGCAGCTCCAACAGTGGCTACTTAACCATCTCTAGGAGAGGCCTGCCTGAGGAGAAAGGTGATAAATGTCACAATGGGAGATTAATTGCATATGTTCTGTGTGACATGACATCCCATAGGACTTAGGAAGATGTTTGTGGTTTTATAAAGCATACTGTAAATATCAGGCTCGGCTCTGGCTGTGACCCTGCCAAACACAGGGCTAATGTCATTTGTCATATTCAGACATTGCCTTTTAAAAAACATCCTTGTACAGGCTGCTACCAAGGTGTGATGTGCTTGATGGCTTTGAGGAAATTGTTCTCCTTATAATAAGAGGATAGAAAGACAGAAAAGCAGCAGGGAAGAGGAGAGGTAGTGAACCCTAGGATGGAACAAAAACATGTCACTCAGGGGAATGGGTAAATTATGTTCTTATTTTTGATTAATGAAAGTTACCAGATAGATTTTCTTATGTCTACTGGCCTATTTTTAATGGGAATCTGTGAGAAGAGAAGCTCAGATCCTGCCAGTGTTTAGTGAGAGTTCTTTGGAATCCCTCTTGGAGGAGAAGATTACAAAGTGAAGGGCAAGGGAAAAAGGATTTACTGTTGTCCAATTATAGCATAGTTGACAGTTTCAGAACTGTGCATCATGCAATTTCAGATTTGAGCCAAGAATCCATATTTGAGTTAAATATGTATCTTCTTTCCATCACTTGAGTTATTTTTTTTTAAACTTCTACCCTTCGTTGCAAAGCCCAAATGGTTGACTTATCTTACAGATTTCTTCCTCTGGTTAGACCTGTGCATATCCCCACTTCTCAGGCTGATTGGAACCAGAACATATTTTTGCTTGCACTAGACAGATGTTCAGAGCATGAAACCCCACCCGAAAAAGGGTGATGATGCATTACCATCCATCTGGCCACTGAAATGGCCAGCCACTGACTCCCATCCATTAAATAATTAGCTTTATTTTGGATAATACCTCTTCCACCTGAGACCTGGAAGGCTTAATTCCATTATTGCCTTTGCCTATTTTTCCTTCAGTGATTTAACACAATGTGCAGCTTCTCATGACTGGTAGTTTAAATCCCTGGTGGCAGTAGGGAAGGCATGATGTGAAACCAAAGCACTTCTGAGGGGAAATGAGGCTTAATCTTCCATTGCTTGAGTTGTTGTGATCACGTGTATCCTGAGCTGAAGCTGAGTATGAGGATCCTATGTATGGAAATAAATTATGCTGTTGCTATAATGAGGCTTCTCAGATGTAGAAGGCAAGCATTGATGAGGCTGTCACATGCTGTGTCCTCTGTTTTTCTCTCTTCCCTGTCTCAGTTTTACCCACTGTCCCCTCCAACTCCTCCTTCCTTCTCTTTCTTCATTTGTAACCCCAGTTTCTTCTTTTCCATTTCTCATTTCCAGATTTGAAAGTGAGAAGTAAGTTGTTAGGAAGGAAAATTTTCTAAGCCTCAGTCACATTGTGATCAAGAAATCATTTTGGGCTCTGTGATTGTCTTCATCTGGACCAACCACTAGTTATGCTTTTTCATTAATTTACTCATTCAATTATACACTCACAATGATTCTTCCTCGAGTGTTTACTGTGTATCAGATATTAAGCTAAGCTGAGAGAAACAGCCCATAAGGCACTTATAAATAATTACAAGGCAATGTAGTGAGTGTTATGAAGGAAATGTTTTCCAAATGCCAAGAGACACCATTAGAAGAAATTGCTAGTAGGTAGGGAGGGAAAGGGGTTGGAGAATGTACTATGCAGCAGTGATGTCTGAGATAAAACTTGATGGATTAGTAGATGGACAGATCCATTCCAGTCACAGGCATGTACAAATGCGCAGAAGCATAAAGAGGCTTGCAGTATGGCATTGAGTGAAAAAAGTAATTTAATTTGATATGACTTGAACAGAAGGTCAGAGTGGAGTGACTGGAGAAGGGGTTAGAAAGGGACTTTGCCTGGGGTTTTAATTCACCCTTTTGTAAAAATTAACATTGGAAGAATTATGTAATTTGGATTCAAAAGGGGAAGAAAGTCAAGGCATGGAGATCTGTAGAGAGGCATTTGCAATATTTTAGATGTAAACAGGAAATTATATCCTGATGGAAACAGAAAAGCAATATAGAGATAATGTGAGAGAACACGTAGAACATAGGCTAGATAGCATTTTTTTTTTTTTTTGGATAGAGGAGGAAGGAAGTCTTTCTGCATAGAATAGGAGAGAAGTAAGATGTGGTTATCCAAAATGATGGAATAGGATAGGGATACCAGGGTGAGGTACCAATTCAGTTGGTATTGCTGGAATAAAACTGAGAGGCAGAAAAATTGAAAGTAGAAACAGATGTGTCTCAGGAGAGTGGGGAGCTGAATTTCTGAACCTCGGTTATTGTATTCTGATAAAGAAAATTTAGAGTTAGACACCAATAGCCATGCAAGGGAACTTTATTATAAGTGAAGGTAAAGTGGAAGCAAAGTGAGAATATGGAGAAAGTAGAGTAAAGCTCAAGCACAGAGCAGTCTCAAGGGAAAATGTGGGCTGTGTCTAGTCTGAGAATAACAAAGAAGACAATGCTGTTTCCAAATTTATTACGATTTGATGTTTGCCTTGAGAACTGGGGACCACCTTCTGCAGAATTTACCAATCAAGTGTTCAATTCCTTCTTCCCCTTGGGTAGTAGAGTTTTTGACCCTGAATTGGTCCTTTTCAGAAATGTCATGGTGATCATCTTATTCAGGGGAGCTTCATCTATAAGTCAATCCTATGTTAATATGGGAACTTGGGTCAGTGGAAGGTCAGAAGGTAACTTAGTGTGCCTGAGTTACTAAAGAAACCTCACTTGCAAGATATAAGGAGGCATCTGTGGCCATAACTCCTAGCTTTACCCTGACCTCAGTGGACTCTGTCAAGATTTAGTCCCATTAATCCTTCTTTCTTGATGCATTTTTCCAATTAGATCCCCAGTTAGCTCCTTTGTTTTCTATTTGCTTACTCTCAAGGTCTCTTTATTGATGTTTTTCTACAAGTTATCTGCTACAATTTATTTACTTATCTGCCTTGAATTAGTTTAAAGAAGACTTTAAAAGTAACTTTAAGAAAACCTGGGACCTTGCCATGCATTTCCTTGTTGATTACTACTACCCAACAGGTGGAACCAGACCACAATAGAGATTAAACTCTGTATTTGGAAGCTTAGGTTTTGCTTTGTAGGTGATATAAAGCCCAAAAGACTTTGGCTAAGTAACACAAGAAGGATCTGCTATATTGAAACATTACATCACACTGCATACATATTACAATTGTTATATGTCGATCAAAAATGAAGAAAATAATATTAAAAAGATTTTAGTCTTCCAGCAGTGTGGAGGTTGGATTTGAGTTAGGCAGGCTTAAAAACAAAGCCATGAATAGGGAGGAATAGCCCTGGAAAGACATGTGGAAAATGTAAAAAAGGGTAGAACTATATGGATAGAGATCTGGACATAGTTTCCAACACAAATCAAGTGTTTGATTCTATATTCAGATAAAATCTGGTGTCTTGGTTTATAGTTCATGTTTTTTTCCGAAGCAGACCCTGAGATAAGAATTCAAGTGGTAGCAGTTTATTTTGGAAAGCAAGAAAATGCCAGCAGGAAAATAAGGGAGTAAAATTGGAAAGAAATTTCAATGAATAAAAGGCATATTTTCAAGCAGATTAGCACCATGGGTAACTGGCACTTAATCCTGCTGAGGAATTTTGGACTACAGTATAGAATATATACTTTAAAGGTATCTTAAAAGATATCCATAAATATACACTACAAAAGGGGAATGGAGGTAGAATATTTATAAACCAACTCTCAACAGTTATTGGTCAAAATCATAAGATGTCAGTTCCCTGGTACATCTACCTGCTATGTATAGAGATGTGAATTCTGAAGTAGCACGTCAGGACAGCATCCACTGAAATGGTAAGGTCTCAGGAGTAAAAGCAGGTCAGCCTCATATTCTGTCAAACTTGATGAAATAATGAGATAACTCCCAGATTTACGTGTTGTGTCAATGGTTAGATGGTCATTCCATTAATGGAGAGAATAAAGGAAGAGAAATGGGCTTTGCAAGAAAAACTGAATTGAATGCCGAACCAATTGGGTTTGAGATCTCTTCAAGTGACTATGGGTTGCCAGGAGACTTAGGGAAATAGAAAGACTTAGGTTTGGAAGTCAGCAGCATGTGGGTAATGTTCAATTAAGGCAGGCATGCATAATAATGAGATCATGAGGTTGATTGTGCAGTGAGAAGAATAGTGAACCAAAGAAAGAACCCTAGAGATCACCCCCATTCGAAGAGTATTGGTAAGGAGATACATGACAGAGACAGAATGAAATGAAGAGAAGTGAGGAGTCATAGAGACACCAAGAGAGTTTAAGACAAAAGTCAGTTACTTATTGTACCAAGAATAACATAGAGGTTTAACTATGTACATCTAATTGGTGATTATTAGGTCTTTAGTAATCCTATTAAGAACAGTTTACAATAGAATGATAGATAAAAGATTGTAGCAAGTTTAGCACTGAGCCTACCCTATCTGTAACTGAGAGGAAGATTAGGTGAGAGCAATTGGGAGATTTAACTTCAAGGCAGATTTTATGCATTTTCATAGACCAAAGGAAGAAGGAACTAGTAAAGAGTAAGTTGAATGCAATGGGAAGAGAAGGACTACATAATGAGGCAAAGTCCCAGAAGAAGCAGTGCTAAAGGAATTTTGTGAAGGTAACCCCTAACAGGAAGTAAGGATACCGGGCTGGGGATGTGGCTCAAGCGGTATCGTGCTCGCCTGGCATGCCCGGGTTCGATCCACAAACAAAGATGTGGTGTCCGCTGATAACTAAAAAAAAAAAAATAAATATCAAAATTCTCCCTCTCTCTTTAAAAAAAAAGGATACCCCATCCTATGAGACTGTATAAAATGGGTGAGAATGAGCACAGGCAAATTTAGGTTGATGGAGGGGGAAGTGGGGATACACATAAGGGTATCCTCATAGTCTTAATAACCTTAAAGATCTAATGGGGCAGATGCTCTTATAAGACCCCATAGAATAGAGCTCATCAGGAGACTAGGGGAAAATGACTAAGGTTTAGTGTTATTGTGGACATGAGAGAAGAAACCCAGTTCAGATAAAAAGGAATGCTGGGATTCTGAGGATTTTGCAGATTAAGTATTCATAGCAGAGGGGCTTTCTGATGCTTCCCAATTGTGCTCAATCACCTGAGTGTAAGAACAGAAAAGACTGAATTATATTGCCATCTTCGCTTTTTAGGGCAGGTGATGTCCATAACAAAGGGGTGCAAGGGACCTTCTCCCTCTAACTACCAATCTTCCTTTATTTACCAGATTTATCCTATGAATAGTCTATAGTTTCTTTCTTTGCCTTCTCCATACTAACTCTCCTCAAATCCTGACACTGGTATTTCATCCCCCACACTTATCTGTTAACTGTTTCCTTTAAGATCAATATGAATATCTTATTCACAAAGTCAGTGTCCTTTTCTCCCATTCTTATTATAGTTGTTTTAGATTTATCTGTATGTAACATACGCTGGTAAACTTTCCACTGTTTGGAAGAATCCCTGTAATAGTCAAGTTAGCCTGGATTATAGCATGGAGACAAAAAACCTGCCTCCACAATTTCATTTTGGCTTTACACAACAAAAATACTATCTTGCACCCAAGCTACATGTTCACCATAGGTTGAAGACTTGGGTGCTCTGTGCATTGCAAATCCTTCAGAAGCTAGCCTGATGGAGCATCTCTATTTTCACAGTCTCTCTCAATCTCCACTTCCACTAATGCAGGAGGAGAGAATTGTGGCAAGTCTTTTCTGCTTCCTATGATTTCCATTCAGAAGCAGTACGTTAATGTTCGCATTTCATTGGCCAAATCAAATCACATGAACACATAAAAGTAATAAGGGAAGTACAATATAGTTCACTCAAAAGGAAAGACATAATATTTGTGAACAGTTCCAGGGTTTACTTACCCTTCAGCTTCTATGATAAAGTGCTTTACTGTTCAGGTTTTCAGACTACCTGTTGGCCTCCTTCAGCCCTAGCCCCTTTTACCTCCTATCTGTGCATATGTACCATTTTGGTTCTTAGCCAGATATTTCTACGTTCTGTCACTAAGTACTCATTCTCTCTTCTCTTCAGATGATTTCCAGGCTCTTGACCCTTGTCTCAATCTACACTCCTTTCCTAGGCCCAAACTATTTCTTACATGTATCCTGAATATGTCCATTTACATGTTTTGTTTTCATCTCAGTGGGAAGGTATCCAAAACAGCATTTACAAACTGACCATTGTTCATATTTCTTGTGACTGAATTCTTTTTTCTTTTAGAGGTCCTGCTCAGAATCTCAGAAGCCTCGATAGATCATCTTTTCTTTGAGGTCAAACATCTGTTTTTACATCAGTTTTCAGGATGCACACACCGTAGGTTTTCCAAAAAACTCTGGCAGGTGATTTTATTTCCCATGATTCACACAAAGTCACCCACCTGTGGTCACCCAAATATGTTGAATCTTTACCCCAAACACTAAGGTATCAATTCTGAGGCACAAACCAGCTGGATATCTTATCATTTAACTCAATTTGATACTATCTACTTGCAGATAACATCCAATTCCATAGGTTAATACCTCAGTCCTACCAAACTGCCCTCCATTTCAAATGCCAGTTTCAATCTTTAGGCTGTAACCTGTGCTTGTGACTGGTATGCTATAAATCAGGGATCCCACAGTGCCCTCCTAGGGTTTGTTTAATTCTCCATAGCATATCACAAAACTTGACCCATTTGTTATAAAAATATTACAATGAATCCAGATGAATAATCAGATGGAAGAGAGGCTTAGGGTAAGGGGTATGTTGGAGGGATCACGGAGCATCCATATCCTCTCTGGACATACACCCTGCAAGAACCTTCAACTGTTAAACTAAGTGAAAGCTCTAAACCCCATAGTTTTGAGGGGTTTGGGGGGCTTCATAACATAGGCATAAATGATTATAATATTGGTCATTGGTCATTGGTGATCAACTCAACCTTCATTTCTCTTTCCTCTCTGGGGTTTGGGGAGTGAATTTTAATGTCCCAATCTTTTAATCACAGCCTGGTTCCCCTGGCAGTGAGGTCCTTTCCCGATACTATTCAGGGAACCTCAGCCACAGGTCTTCTCATTTTAATAAAAAAGAACACTTTAGAAATTTCAAATGTTTGAGGTACTAAGTGTCAAGAAATGAGGATGAAGATCTAAGATATATAATAATATATGCATGCTTATTATATATAGATATATGTATTATATACATGTACATATAATAGATATATTATTGATATATAAGCAATATGTATATAAATGTACACACAAATATATATTATATATATACACATATACATATGGCATATTATGCTTTATATATTATATATAAATGCTATATAATCACAATAGTACATCTTCAATTTCTTTTTTTAAATTTAGTCTTTAAAGAATAATAATAGAGCCATGTTTTCATGAAATGTTTTATTCCTATCAATATTTTTTACTAATTCAAGTGTAGAATCTTTATTTCATTATTATTTTTAGTTTTAGCATAAAATAGATATTTTAGGAGCCCAAAATATAATTTCTTCTTAACTCATAAATTCAAGGTTGAATTAACACATGCAAATTCATATCAAAGGAAAGAAATCTCAATAAAAGGTAATTCTGAGCAGTGGCTTCAAACTCTGGCTTATATGGAATCTAGAACAGAGAGTTTTAGATAAGGGATAGAACAAGGAAAGCAATTTTGGACTTCCAGAGGTCTAAACTATGAGAAGGTAAATATGTGGGACACTAATGATAGATAAAGCCTAGTTTTCAGATTCCTGTGATGCTGTCTCTGGGCTAAAGGAATTGTTTGCAGTTAAGGAAAATTAATATTCTGTCTTTAAGGAAGAAGTGGATTGGGAGAAGGTAGAGCTATTCTCCCATTTGCTACTTCTTAATTGCCTAAAGCTTAAACATAATTATATCAAAGAGGCATGTTTAGGGTCCCCACGTTTTGGTTTCCTTCAATATGAAAGGTACCTGGTGTTTCTACCCCTCAGACCAGCCTCCACAACTACCCCAAGGAAAAGCATTCTCCAACACCATACATTTAGCTGGCCTGCTTCTGAAATTTATACAGATATGGTCAGATTATATTCCAACCTTTATTATTTTGTTTAACATTATGATTGTAGGATTAATACATGCCATTGCATGTATCATCACTCTAAAATTATTCCATATATAAATATGCTGTATTTTTCCATTCTACTATGGATATGTTTGTATTGTTTCTAGTCATATATTATTAGTAGATTTGGTATATATTTTGTTGAATCTTTGTATGTATTTCCATTGAGCAAAGTGTGGCATTTCTGGGTTTATATTTAAAATTTAATAGTCACTACCAGTTTTTCAATGTTTTTATACCGATTTATACTAACACCAGCCTATATAAGAATATTAGCTGCTCTATTTTCTAGCCAACGTTTGAAATATCTTTTATTTTAGCCTTTTGATAGAGTTTAGTGGCATAATCTTATGTTTGAACTCAAAGTTCTCTGATTATAAAATAATTTGATTACTTTTTTGTGTGTTATCACTATTTGAATACCTTCTTTGATGAAGTTTTTTTTTTAAAGTCTATCTTTCTATTGAGTGTTGTATCGTCTTGTTTCTTTTAGAAATCATTTACATGTTATAGCTATGAGTACTTTAGCAGATATATCTCATAACTAAAGTCAGGTCCAGGTTGACTAAAGATTAAATGTGAATGGCAAAAATTAGAGTATCTTTAAGGCAAAAATTCCTTAAAAAGGACACAAAAAATCACCAAGAATTAAAAAAAGACAAACTGAACAACATTAAAATGAAGTATCTTACTTATTGTCAACAATCCACACTTATTTATCTAGGAAGGTTAATTTGGGTCTTTTTCTTCCCTGGAAATTTCAGTTACCTGCATATGCTTCACTGTGTCCAGAAAAAAAAATATAATTATTAAGACTATTTTATTTTTAGCTTTCTCCAATTTCTTCAGTTTGAAGAAGTCTCAATTTTTGAAAAATTATTGGTGAGTTTAAAAATATCAACATACAAACTTGTATCTAAATCATGTTCTAAGTGAAATATTAAGAAACATAAAAAATAAAAAAAACTTTGTAGTTATTCCTCTGCTTTTTTAATTTCATCTAAAGTTAAAGGTGATTTTATTTTTGGAGTTACATAGACTCTAGAACCAGACAGGAATACTAGGTTGATCACATTAGCTAGGTTTTGGGTGTCGTTAGATTAGCAAAACAGTTTTAAAACATATTTTTAACTATATGCTTAAAATTTGCACTGGTAGAGAGAACTGAGCTCTTTTGTTATTTTAAATATCCTAAATGAGATTCCATTTGGTAACTTACAAAGAATGGAGAAACTAAGCATTGACATGAGTGAGTCTCTAGGATCAGTTAATCTTATCCAGATAGTAGAATCCTAGAACATAATTAAAAATCCTTGATATAAGTAGGATTCAAGAGAATGTGATTGAAGTCTTATCTATATTCACTTAAAAAACATGTGACTTTAGATTGGACACACCATGTTTTTTGGTCTCTGTTTTCTTATTCTTATAATGAGATAATTGTACTGAGTCATTTTCTGAATTTTAGGTAGATTATTATGATGAGAGACAATGGCATTGTTTTTTAGCTTGACAATAGAGAGAAGTAGAAAAGCAATATAGTGCTTCCCATTTATCCACAGTTACAAACTGTAGATTTTATTCTGCATGGTCAACCATGGTCAGTACAATTCAATAAGATATACTGAGAGAGAACCACATTCATGTTAACTTTTATTACAGTATGTGATTATGATTGTTTTATTAGTAGTTATTGTTGGTAATCTCTTACTCTAATTTATAAATTAGGTATATATAGGAAAACACATAGTGTATATATAGGATTGGTCCTATCCACAGTTTGGGGAATTCCCTGGAGGTCTTGAAGTGTATCCTCCATGGATCAGAGTAGACGATTGTATTTAGCCTTTTCTATCAACTCTAAGTATTGTTGTTTCAGTTCTGAGAGCATCTGGAAAAAGGAAGGAGGAAATATTATCCCTGTTTAATTTTGATCAGGCTTCTGCTTGAAGTCATTCTACCTTCAGAGGCAGAACTCTGGGGCAATGACCCCCTGGAGGAGTCCACTCATGTTGAGCAGGCAGCTTAGCTTCAGAGAGTACCCTCCATACATGACCCCTCTATCCAGGAAAAGACATTAGACATGCAAATTGCTAAAACAGAGAATTAAATGAAAAAAAAATTGGAAAAGATTTTTAAAGAAAGAGAGAGCATTACCAAAAAGCTAAATGCATTCTACAAATAGCTGAGAAAAACAACTGCAAACCTCAAAACCCTTCAACTAGAAAGAATAGAAGATGCTGTATCCATGGATTGAAAGGAATGGGAAAATGAAATGAATACTTGCAAATGTGTGAGCAGAAGGAACTGGCAAATAAATGAAAAACAGCCCAAAGGTGAATAAAAATAAGGGGAATAGTTATGAGACTGTGAATCAGGAAGGTGGAAAGAGTAGCGGAAGATAGTGGGGTTTTGAGTCACTCGCCATGAAGACAGTGAGTCCCTGTCTTTAGGAGAGTGATGATGGATAACTGGCAGAACTCTGGCATTGCTCATATGTTAATTCTGCTTCAAACTGTCAGGAGGAGCTCTTCTTCCTGTTGGGATCATTTCAAAAGCCCCAAGGCCACTGTAGGAAGGAAAAGGAGAAGAAGGCATTATACAGTAAGAGTGAGGATTAGGGATGAAAACAGATTGGGGGAGGGGTACTGTAAATAGAGTCTCATTAGCACAGGCAGGCTTGGTGCCTGATTAATTATGGAGCACTTGATAACATCCTGAAGTCATGGAAATCAGGAGAAAAGGCATAGATAATTGAATGGATTTGAAGAACTGGCAGGGTTGAGAGTGTCATTAACATATTTTTGCTGTTGTTGTTCTTCTTGGCATCTGCCCTTGTCACAATTGACTCTGGGCTTTGATAGCTGCACATTTTTGGTGGAAGGCAGGAAGAAGAGATAGGAAAGGAGAATGGCAAGGGGAAGTTGTTGTCCTTTATAGAAGCCCAGGTCCACTGGCGTTTGCACCTAGTCTTGTTCTTTGGAGTAATCCCTATCTTTGTCTCTTTCCATTACAAAGAATTAACTTTTCCTTCAAGCATGTCAGTGTCAGTTTCCTATAGAGGAGGCCTCAGGATGGGTGTGTGTGACAATGATTTTGGTTCTCAAGATGAGTCTTTTGGGACTGTATTTAGGAAGCTAATAAAAACTATAAGTCTCCTCTGAAACTCTCCCTACTGGTGGTCATTTGACTTCCACTTTGGATCAGACAAGCCAAGTTTCTCTTTTAGACATTGTAATGAAACATTAACAATATGCAAAGTGTGAATAGATACCCCTTTGCATACCACTGTACACACACCTTTAAAAATGTGAATTCTTTAGTTGCTGAACTTTTTCATTCTCCCTATAGATAGCTGAGCTTTTGAGAAATCTCTGTGGTTGTTTATTAAAATGCTAGAGATGAAATTCTGAAAATTTTGCAATATAAGCATTTACAGATTAGTCCAGGAGCAAATTTGATAAAGCAAACCAGGAAGCAATAGCAATTTCTCAATTCTTCCTGGAGGAGGAAAGTGGGTGTACATCCAGGGACTGTGTTGCGATTGTGCATGGAGATTGAGCTGCCTTCTGAGACTCTGAATATGTTCCAGGTCAGCAGGATATTGCTTGACATGTTCGGTTCTGCCTATGGCCTGCAGCAGGGTGGTGTGGAGATGGGAGGCTTAACAGAGAATGCCAGGGTCTGAGGACCAGCAGCTGCCTTTGCTGGCTTTTTAGTGCAGATAATAAAATAGCTTGGAGAGTATCACATGAGATAGAATTGTTCTATAGAAAATACTGCCACTTGGGATACTGCCAAGCTTTATCTATCCCAAGTGTTTTCCCACTCAGTTCATTTTTTTCCCCTTCCCTATTTAAAATTTTTTGTTGTTGTTGTTAAAGAAATAGAAAAACCAGACCAGATTGAATAAAAAATGACCTAAATGCTCATTAGAACACAAGCTTACTAGTACCTCTTTAGATTTATTTTATTTGCACAGAAATAACAATAAATCCTCTCTGAACAATAGCTCCAGGGCGTGGATAAACTTGGGGCTGGGCTACAGAGAGTTCTCCCTCCCAGGCAAACAGAGAGGGGAACATGAGTAGCCATTAATAGCACTGTTTCTCTCTCTCTCTCTCTCTCTCTCTCTCTCTCTCTCTGTGTGTGTGTGTGTGTGTGTGTGTGTGTATGTGTATGTTTGTGTTTTTTCTTTGAAAATTATACTATGTCTGGTTTGGTTCAGTCAGGAATTCTTTTATTTATAGTTGTTTCCCAACTTAGTAGAATATATATCTAGGTTATATTGTCAAAGCACTCAAATATTTCCTTTGGTATTCAAAATTAACAATTCATGGAGAAGCCTTCTCACATATTCCTTCCATATTAGTAACTTGTAGGATCAACCAGAAGAGTATTGGAGTGAACATACTTTATATAGAGAGTTATGAAAAATTGTGCTATAAATGGGTAATAATGAGTGTAATGCATTTCACTATTGTCATATATGTATTAAAAAAAGAGTATTGTATGAAAACTGGTTGGTCGCCTCATGTGCAATACAAATTATGAACAGGGAGCATGCTATATCCACTGGCCCAGTAGTCTGGATCTGGTTTAAATGGATATGCAAAATGTCACAGAATACTTAACAACATAGAAAACTTTAGATTAGCTTTATTGAAAGAGGTCTTACAATTCATCTTAAACTTTTTGAATTACTCACACATTTGGGTCTACTTCAATTCTTTTTTTGTTTGTTTGTTTTGTATTTATTTAGTTCTAGCATTTCAAGAGAAGCAGTTTTAAAAGAGGCTCTGAAATGTAGTTTCTAGATTAGTTGAATTCATTCTTCACTGAGCACCATGCTTAATTCACTAATTGGTTCTAGATTGCCTGTGGGACAGGGCAAACTCAGCTCATAACCAACTTGAACCACCATAGGGGAAAAACACGAAAAATGTACCCCAAAGCCTGAGCACAGCAGTTGTTCTCTCATAGAAACACTCTTCAGAAATTATTTATAATGCCTAAATTCATAAACTAGAAATTCAATAAATTACATGCCAATGTCATGGGAATTAGGAAGAAAAGAAGCTTTTGGTTTAATGTTGCTCCAAATTTTGTTAGGAATTCTATTGATAAGTATATCAAATCTGAAAGATGGTTTTTCCAGAACATTTTTTCCCTTTAATAGCCTGTTTCTTTGTGGAAATTATTATATTCTTAAAGTTAAGTTTTCGAACGGCAAAATAGTTCTCCACTAGTGATTATTGTTGGTAATGAAGCTACTTAGGTGAGTTTGTTTTACAGAAGTTTGAAGCAACTTGTGGATTGGCATGTTCATCTAAATAGATATGGGATGGATTAAAACTGCTATGGTAAGAATAACTGATACTGATTTCTTCTGTTCGAATTTGCATTGCACATCAGAGCATAACTATATCCTCTTGAGTATGAATTTAACTATATACTCAATATAAAAATATACTTGTGTATATTTGTAATTCCTCTTTGTCTTTAACAAACTCATTTAATTTTTTTTTCTTTTGGTCTGGGGATGTGGCTCAAGCGGTAGTGCACTTGCCTGGCATGCGCAGGGCGCTGGGTTCGATCCTCAGCACCACATAAAAATAAAAATAAAGGTGTTGTATCCACTGAAAACTAAAAAATAAATATTAAAAAATTCTCTCTCTCTCTTTAATTTTTTTTTCTTTTAATCTTGTGTGATAAATTATCTTATTCCCAGGAAGAAAATACCTTAGTAGTTGAGTAGATTTGATGAGCCTACTTGGTAATTTGAGTGTAAATAAAACTGTTGCTAAGATTGACACCTCTGATCCATAACTCATGACTATGTTTTATTTCAACATCTACAAGAGGAGGGGAATAGAAAAATCAGACTTTCAGATATTTTGTCAACATTCTGTTAAGTGTCCAGATGTGTTAGAAACATCTGGTATTTGATGATTTTGCTTTTTCCCCTGGTTGCTTAGTATTACATAGTCTTAGATATGTCCCCTTAATTTGAAGACCCTGATGATCTCTTAGAGCAGTGGATTTCAGATCGACTACTGGAATCCATAGTGGCATATGTCTATCTGTGTCATCACCCACTGTTTCTGTGCATATCTACCTCTGTGTGTATATTGCCCCTGTTGTACTTCATTTTCTGCCATTATGAAAGAATACCTGGAGCTGGGTAATTCATGAAGAACAGATTTATTTCTTACAGGTTAGGGGTCTGAGAAGTCCAGTGTCAAATTGCTGGCATCTGGCAAGGGCCTTGTTCCATCATCCCTGGTGGAATGTACAAAGACAAGGGATTGAGAGACTAAGAGAACACAGGGACCTAGTTCACTTTACAACATGTCCATTCTCAGGATAACTAGCCAGTTCCCATGATGTTGCCATTAATGTGTTTGTAAGTGCAGAACCCTTATGATCTGTTTGCCTCTTATCAGGCCCCACCTCCCAGTACTGTCACATTGGAGACTGATGTACCAATACATGAAATTTGGAGGACACAGTCAAACCATTGTATTCCTCATAGACATAACAGAAACAACAGTTTCCTAGAGTAATAAATAAGATATATAATGTAATAAATAAATAAATATATAAGTAATAAATATGTAAGTAATAAATAAGTATATAATGATTTTTATTGTTTTCTATTTATCCCATACCATTATTTAAAAATAACTATACTAATTCCGTTGTCCATGGAATTAATGGGTTGTAATTTCCATTTTTTAAAAAATTTTATTCAGCAAGTATCCTCAACTTGGTGTATTCCCTTGATAGGATAGTATGGGCATGTTCTGATGGAGTACAACCTTCTGATAAAGTTCAGAAAGCTAAAGTGGTTTACGCCACAGTGTTGACAAGTGTGTTATGTTTATTTAGTCTACTCCTTGAGTAATGTAAGGATCTTTTAAATTCCTATAGGGTTTCCATGGAAGAAAGAGAGGAAGGTAGAGGTAGGGGATAGGGTCTCACATGTTTGTTTTTCACTTCCAATTATCAACCTTAGTCAAGAATCCTTGGGGAGAGCATCAGCTGTCAGTCACAGCACACAAGATGTTAATTTACTCAGGAGCTGTCCTTACTTGGACCCACCCTTTTCTAATGTTACCCTTTGTGTAACAGGAGGGAGAAACCTCAGCATATTACATTCAACTCTGCAGGCACAGAATAATTTACTGCACTGCTATGATTTGATTTGTGTACCTCACCAAATTTATATATGGAAACCCCAACCCATCAATGATGGTATTAAAAGGTGAGGCCTTTGCAGTGATTAGGTTATAAGAACAGAATCCTCATGAATGGGTATCAGTAACCTTATAAAAGAGGCCTGAGAGAGCTCCCTTTTCCCTTTTGCCAAGTGAAGTTCGCAGGGAAAGAGACCTCTCAATGAGATTGTGAGCTTTCATTGGCACTGAAGCCGCAGAACCTTGATCTTGGACTTTCTGGTCAGTAGAAATGTGAAAAGTAAATTTCTATTGTTTCTAAATTACCCAGTCAATGATATTTTGTTATAGCACCCAGAATGGACCAAGGCTGTCCCACTGGGAGAAAACTCTATAATCTTGTCTTTTTGAATATTTAGCACTTACAGATTACAAAAGGTCATCATCTGCCTGATGTGTTTGGTGTACCTCTAGGTGAACATGGCAGAGGACATCTGGTTTCTCTGGAAGCTCCCTCTCCAAAGTGGTTAAGGTTCTTATTCAGCTTTTGACCATTCATTTGACACTAATTTTACAGACCTTTAGTGTCCTCATTACTTGGAGAGATTTACAAACATTGAGATCTTTAAACAAGATTGATCTTCACAATCCCAGAGAGATGGAAATCTCTCCTCTCTGTAACAATTTTTATGAAAGAATAAACCTTAGGTTTCCATGATAAATACCAATATTTTTTTCTGCAAGGTATTATTATTTGCTTCTGTATTAAATTGTTCTTACATAAAATTGCACATATTTTCAGTTTCTCTTTTTGGAAATGGAAAATAATGATTCCTTACCATTTTTATAAAACAAATTAAAACCCTACATATTTATGTATTTAATTGCGGAATAAACAATATAGTAGTCTAAAGTGTTTCCTCAAATATATCCAATAGATATTATTCTTTTTTTTTAGAGAGAGAGAGAGAGGAGAGAGAGAGAGAATTTTTTAATATTTATATTTTTAGTTTTTCGGCGGACACAACATCGTTGTTTGTATGTGGTGCTGAGGATCGAACCCAGGCTGCACGCATGCCAGGCGAGCGCGGAACCACTTGAGCCACATCCCCAGCCCCTAGATATTATTCTTATAGGTCTGTGCTTTCCTAAATTTTAATGCCCTCACTTCTGTCCTTTGTTGTAGAGGTCAGTAACCCAGCAAGGATAGTAATCAAGGTTACTAAACTTCAGCCTTCCAATTACTCATCTCAGGTTCTCTGTATTTGTGATTTAAATTGAGTGGATGCCAAGTACATATTTCTCCAATGAACACTTTGCATGCATTGCTATTTGCTAATGTATCTTCACTTCTAGATTTGTATAGTTATTTTTTTTAGTTTTATGTTTTCTTCTATAACTGAAGCATTATTACTATCTATTTCTTAGAACTTTTCATTTGTGTGGGGTGCCTCCAACTTTTCAAGGTAACTTTCAATTCTAATTTAATTTATTATTCCTAAATTTTTTATTATCTGAAGAATTCATAATCATCTCTATCTCATTATTCAGCGCACCAGTGAAATAGTCTTATTCCCAAGACTGACTCATACTGAACACCAGTTATCAAGTATAAGATAATAATATCAATTGATGAATTCTTGGTATTCCCACAGCCAATTGTGCTTATATAATGCAGTAAAGTAGTGGTTTTGTGATTGTGATACTTCCCAGAATGTGGAATTCCCAAAACAGCTGCAGATCTACCAAAATTCATTGAAATATGTTAAGAATTACACAAAGCTATGCCCATATGGAAAATACATTGGCTGCCATTTGGTTTTCAGATGGCACACTGTAGTCAAAATTGGATTTAAGTTGTTTCTTGTTCCTTTTATAGAGTATCACATTTGGTCAGAGTTAGCTCATTTAAATGTTATTGTGAAATTATCTAACACACTGCAGGTACTAGCTGTACATGCTAACTGAACTCTTGGATAGCAGTGTTGGTTGGGAGGAATACTTGATTATGTGTTGTGGTTATGTTGGAGTCCAGGTGATGGAAACATCTGGTAATGAAAGGAAGCCTGGAAGAAAATTTCTCCAAGTTTGAAAATGTTATTTTAGTTCTTCACCTGCTTTCCAGATGAAATGTACAAGATGCAAATGGGAAGATCACTAGGAAATCAAACATAATCATTTGGTGTAGAGGATCATTAGAGGAAGTTAATGGTCTCTAGACCGTGTGGACAATAGGGAGAGAAGCCTTCAGGGAAGGGTAGTGCTCTATAAGTCATAAGTGTTGGAGAGTAATAAACTTAGAAATTGCACAATGTGCTCAATCTTCACATGTATGATGGAAATTTTCACAAATTAAATCCCAAACATTTCTCCAAGTTCCTCAAAAGGGAATCTTGCCTATTCATGGTGTTTATTGATATATACTATGCTCCAACATACTTCATGTCCTTAAGTATTTTTTTCTTCTCTATGAATAATTCATTTTCAAATATATTATGATATTATGAGAAGGAATTCATTAGTTCATAGACAAAATGATGCGGGGATTCATCTAAATGGCACAAGCAGAATGATATTGAGAGTTGTTCATTCTCTCAGTCCAGGTTATTCATCACTCTCTAGGTGTCTATTTAGTTCATACTGTGTACAGATGGAAAAGGAGAGAGGGAAAAAGCACTAAGTACACAGTTTGCATGCCAGAAGTTTACAATTTTTATAGGAATACTAGTCATATTCATAGGCAGCAGCACATAGTGGTAAGAGAGGGTCTCTATTTAAGGTCAAAGTTAGCAATAATGAGAGAGGTGGGAGTGTTCTGTAAACCGGAGGGATTAGGTAATAAAGAAAGCTTCAGAATTACCCACCTCAAACTGTGTCCTGTCCAGGTTCCAGGACAATTTTCTCTTTAGGAAAGAAAAATTTATGAAGCATAAGTCCATTCATCCAGGTGACTCAGAATTACATCAATCTGGCTGTTGAACCAGGTATATCCTGTGCCATGGTTCTGAGGTTTGAGCCCTTGTGCTCTACCTGAGACAAAGTCATAATCATCTATCCTGCTGCCAGTTATTTCATCTTGTTCTTCTATGTCTTTGTGCTATTGGTATTCAAACAAGGGGTATATAATAGAATTGTCAAAACAAGGAATGAATTCCAGCATTTCAAATCAGCATGATTTTACAGAATTTTTCACTAACACAGATATAACAGTTCTATGAAGATAAGATAAACCAGATTAGTAGATTAGCAGATAAATATGTTTGTGAGCCTTTGCTTGTGGTATTGTTTATTTCTGAAATGTTTGATCAGAGCTAAAATCAACTAAGGCAGGATGATGCCAAAGGACTGGGAGAAAAAAGAAGGTGAATATATTAGAGGATAAGATGATGTTGGGTACATACATTACACAAAGGAAGAATAGCATGATCAATGGGAAGAGCAGAGATCAGGCCATAGTTTTCATTGTTTCCTAAAAGCCTAATATCTGGAAAACAGTGGGTACAGAATAAAATCTACTGAATGACTGATTGAAAGAGAATATCAGATTTGAGATTTTGGAAGAGGAGCAGTTTCAAAAGGTGGCAAAAGATAAGGGATGGTACCAGCAGAGGGTCTCTGTTGAGGAAATGAGACAACAGAGCATCACCTGGACATTGAGGGATTGTGAAGCCAGAGTCTTCCTGAGGCAGGGGATCCCCTCCACACACACATACATACATACAGAAAGCTTAAAAATGATAAAAAGAGAAAAGTGGATTTAAATCACAATAAGGAGTAAGAAAGAAAATGTAGATCTTTCATCCTAACCCCTCAAGTTTGTGGAGATGGTGGGGGCAAAGTGGACAGACTTAGAAAAGATAGGATGTTGCATGGTAATTTTGGTTAACTGTATTTCCAAGAGAAAGAAATGGTTCTAATAAAAAAAATGTCAGGGAGAGGCTGGCGATATAGCTCGGTTGGTAGAGTGCTTGCCTCACATGCATAGACCCTAGGCTTTATCCCCAGCAACACACACACACACACACACACACACACACACGTCACAGAATGTTTAAAATAGAATAGAGTTTCCAAATGAAAGAGGCACACAGAGAGGCACTCTTGGAAAAAAAAAATAGCCTGGGAGGAATGGAGCTGATGTGAATAACATTGAGAATTCAGAAATGTAAAGTTAAAGGAAATTAGGGAAAATGCTTCAGGAGGGATTGAGAAAATAATATATATTTTAATCCTAAAGATATTTATTTGCTATAATTACTGGGAATCCAAGTGGGAACAATCAGTGAATAGAAGAATATGTCCAAATGTAATTAGTTATTATGTGTTTTATAATGCCTATAATTTTGATTACTTTCTTTCAGTTTTAATATTTTCACAGGAAATTTGTATACAATGAGTGAGTTCAAGATTGTTTCAGATGGTAAAGATAGCATTAAGTGAACACTTTAACTATGTTTCTGGCAGGGTTTGAAGAACTTTAAAAACAACAATTCATTATCCCCAAAAGGGTATAATGGGGTAATACAAGTATTGTTCTTAAGCCATGGGGCCTACAAATGGCAAATAAATTACCCTACATTTACACAGAATTCAGTCATGGAGCTGGAATTGGACCCAATCAAAGTTTTTGACCACTACACTATTTTGTTTCTGATATTAACATATTTTTTAATACTAAATTTTTCTTACAACTATCAACCTTTCCCTATGATAGTGGCACATTCCTTTGGGCTGAGAGTGTTCCTTTTGCTATATTCAGCAAAAACAGGTGAAATAGGTTAAACAATGGCAGGACTAAACACTGGCGGAATGATGTGAGCCAATGTGCAGGCATTACCCAAAGATGAGGGATGACACATCATAACTCAATGGTACGATAACAGGTGATGGATTTCCTGACCACCCAATCTTTCACTGACAGGCTTCTCCCTTTCTTTCTGATGTAGCTTGATTACACTGGTCTGATAGATCCCGAATGGTCCTAGTGTTAGAAGCTACTGTGATATACTGTCAATCACTCACTCAGAGAGGAAATGAACTGGGTTATAGATAATCCCTAAACTTTTTCTAAAATTATCTTAGTTGACTATGCTTTCCTGAATTCTCCCAATATCTGCAAAATATTATTGATTAGAAAGCTTGGGAAATGATTTATTTTCAATAAGGTTGGAAATTTGAAAGCTCTAGATTGTAAACTATTAGCTACAAAATTGGATAATTTCTTCTTGATGCCATGACTAACAAACAGGTTCTCTGTGTTTATTGAATTAAATTTAATTAATGGATCTCCAACAAAATATTTTATATGATATGTATAAAATTATAGACTCTTACTATCATAAGTTTAAAATGTTAAATTTGATCTGTATTTATTGACTTGAGTGATATTCATAGTATATTATTGAATGAAAGAAGAAAGTTCCAAAATATAACATTTATTATATCTAATTAGAAGACTGCATATGGATAGCTGTCTATAACCCGACAGCCTGGAAGCCATGTAGCACAGTGGTTGAATAGGTGGGCTTTGGAGCCAGATGTCAGGAATTAAGTCCTAGATACCTCTCCTGGTAGTTGTATAACTATGAGTAAACTACTTAATTTCCTGTTCTTTGATTTCCTGATTTGTAAAAGAGAGTGATAATGGAATATGCCTCATATTCATGAACTTTAGAAGTATAAAATAAAATATTTAGTATAATACATATTGTATAATAAGCAGAAAAATAATTTGACTATTACTCTTATTATAATAAGAAAATATAGAGGAACATTTACCAAAATGTTAATCATCTTCTTTGTCTTTTTTTCATGTATTAGTACTTTAAATGGGAATGCCATTTTATACTAACAGCACAGCATTCTTTAAATTTTGAGGATGAAAATGATGTATGGAATCTTTGTATTGGTAGAGAGTTAGTTACTATTTATCCCAGTGGTCCAAGTTCAATGAACTTCAATGTTAAGTTTTCTCTGCAGAAAATCCTCACAGTTCATCCTAACTAGATTGTAAGTTCTCCGAAGACTGTTCCTATATCTTATTGCCCTTTAGATTGCGCTATGTTATCACTTTGCTGTCAGTGCATTGCCAGGGTAATTTCTCTTGCCCAGGAGGGGATAAGCTACCTGAAAATATACAGTCTGAAACAATCAGTAAAGAAATAAGACAAAGTCAGAATTATAGTTTTAAGAAGCAAGGAGCACCTGATAGGTCCAGCCCACACAGGAGCTGGAGCTGAACAATTAAAAAATGGCTTTGGTGGTTTATTTAAGAGGCAGGGATAAGGTTTCAGGGGTGGAGTCTTGCTTCATGATGTTTTGCAGTCAACAGGTTGATTGGCATCTTGACAGGCTATACCCATTTCAGAGAGGCTATGTGGCTATATGGCTACAGTGCTGCATGGGACCTTTTTGGCAGAGTTGAATAGAAATTCACATGTATCTGGATGGCCTTAACCAGTGGGATTACCACTTGAAGTTCCCAAATACCAGATTTTTCTATTCAATGGGCTTCTGTGATGATTTGTTCCACATATATCCCATGGATGGCTCTTTTGAAACTATGTAATAGTCATTGCTTAAATACTACTTGAATGAGGTAAGTTAAAAGAGGACAGGAGGCTTTGTCATTTCCATCTTGGTACATCTACCCTCCCATGAGATGTGCTTAGATTTTTCATACAGTTCTTGTTCTCTCTTCACATGTGGAGGGTTTCACTAACATAGCCTTTTTAGGAGCAAGGAAAAAATACCTAATCCCTAGCCTTCTCTAGGGTCTTTTTGACAAGAAGAGTATATACACAGAAGAGTTTAACTTTCCTTGGCATAATCAGCTTTAACATCCGACTCCCAAGCAGCTTCCCAAGTTCTTAAACTGATTAGAAAGATTTCAGCAGGAAAGATAACACACAAGGCACTACCCATGAGGGAATATCTGCTGGGATTTCCTACTCTGCTCTCTTACAAGTTGCCGCACATAAATATTTCATGAAGTAGTTCCCAGAATCTGAGAGATGGGAAGAAAAGAAAAGAAATATGTGCTTTAGAATGCATAATCCTGGTTACCTGGATATAGACATGGACTTGCTTTATTTATTTATTTATTTATTTATTATTTTTTAAATTTATTTAGTACTGGGGATTGAACTCAGGGACACTTTACCACTGAGACACATCCCCAGGCCTATTTTGTATTTTATTTATTGAGTTGCTTAGTGCCTCACCATTGCTGAGGCTGGCTTTGAACTCATGTTCCTCCTGCCTCTCCCTCCTGAGCTACTGGAATTACAGCTGGGTGCCACCATGCCCAGCTAGACATGGGCATCTTAACCTGTAGTTACCTTTGCCCAGACTCAAATTACCTGTAGCTCTAGCCACATTCAAGGCTATTTGGGTTGAATATTGTAGCATAAATACTGAGAAGAGGAAAGCTGAAATATTTGTAGTAAAATTTAAGACAGAGAAAACATAGCATTACACTCTCAGAAAACTAGAAGTTAGAAATAGAACTTAAAAGTACACAACTAAATATATACCTTTTCCATTTTGATAGACATTAAACTTACTGTTTGATTTTCCCAACCATAGATTTTTGAAAATATTTCTTTTTTTATTAATCCATACTAAAATGAAATAATTACCCAGAATCTTACTTTTATCATAATTTTTTTTCCTTATACACATTATGTAGAATACTAGGGTTTAAGAGACTTATTAATACTTTTTGTTGTTGGTTCTGTTTCTTTTTTGCAAGAACACAAATATATTCATATATATGAAATACATGTCAGATATGCTTTATATATATTCAGATTCATATATTTGTATGTTTATGTGTGTGTACACACACGTTCATACACACTCACACACATATGTTCACTCTGTCACTGTGAAATAAGTCCTGATCTTCAGGTAGCCATCAACACATATTCATACAGCAATACTCACCTAGGGACAGAGAATAAGAACAAATTTCAACTCCGGCACCTGGTCTATTTGTTCTATCCTTCCCTTCTTTTGGTGGCGTCTAGCATTATTGGCTCTGCTTGTCTCCAGATTTATGTCAACCCTAAACTCTCTAAGTTGACTTTTCTTGTCTTGCCCTGTAAACACTCATGGTTATTTAGCTGAGATAGTGAGTTCTGAAAAATAGTAATGTTGATGAATATGTTGAATAACCAGGAAGATGGCATTAATATATATTTATAATATATTTAAAATATTTATATTTTGCATTTATATTTACTATAAAATTACATTTGTATTTACTATATAAACATTTAACATATATGTATATTTAATACAAACAGAGCTATACAAATCTGTTCTCATTCTCAAATACAGCAAATACTTTTAGTTCCAAGTAAAAAATAGTGCTTTGTCATATCTAGTTCCCTTCTGAAGAAAAATATTTTAATAACAACCAAATGTTTTTACTTTCAATATATCAATATAACAAGTTTTTTCTTAAAAAATGCACTTTCAAATCATGGTAGCACAAGCCTCTCCACTGTTGTTGTGGATTAATTTAATTACTGTTGTGTTTAGAATCATACAAATGGCGATATTAGCATACTTTGAGTTTATATGAGGCCTCAGAATATTGTGTGCTAGAATACTGTGAAAATAGGAGTCGATGATTTGAAACTCTTCTATCTGGTAGTAACCTGCCTTTTGAAAAAACATGAATAATCAAACATCAATACATGGGGCCATATTAAAAGTATAAGTGTCTGAAAAGACTTAAGGATACTCCAGGTTTTTCATTTTCGATGTTTTGAGCAATTTACACAGCATAACAAAACTGAACTTTCAGATGCATTTTACATTTAGAAGATTATCTGATAATATGGACATGTAGGGATTAGCATTTATGCATATCTTGTTTATATTCATAGTAAATTTTCATGAAAATGTGTTTTTACCCTACTTATTCTTATATAGATTAACTGATTTAAATGTTTCTGGTTTTATTAAGACAATGACTCTATCTTGTGAGTAAATATTCTTTTACATCTATTGAATTTATTTTTTATCTCTTGAAATGTAACCATCTTACTTGAGAAGATATAAATTGTTCAGAGTTCACTTATTTATTCAGACGATTTTTGAGCATCCAGTACATGCCAAATCCTCTCACATACTCTTGAGATCCAGAGGCAAGAGAAACATAATCTACCTCTTCCATGAGTCTTTAGTGTAGTGAAAGTCATAAGCTAACAAAAATGTGCCAAAATATTTAAGTGCCCTGATGGAAGTGTAAAGAGAGGCAAAGTAATGGATTTAAGGAAGGAGCTGTGAATTATACATAGAAGTATTGTTCAAAGGAGCGATTCTTAAATTTAGCTGTCAAAGTCAAGATTGTCTAACTAGGAGCAGAAGAAAAGGTAGAAGGAAGTTATTCTAGCAGAAAAAAAGTTTCAAAGATATAAAAGATTATAGGAATAGGAAAATCAGGCTGAAGTAGATGTGCAGGACATAAGGTATAAACAAGCAGCCTTCAAACATATGAGGCACCATCAAAGGGTCTGACTTCAGAGAAGGTGACCTGATGTTTGTACTTAAAGATCAGACTTAAAAGGGTGAAGGATAAATATGAGATGTTGAAATAGTAAGTAAGAGAATAAATAAAGGAAAAACAAGTTTTGGAGGAAAGTTTATTTCATTGAAAGACATGCCCAAATTTATCAGTTAAAGTAACAAGCACATGTTATCTCATTGATGGGTATTGAGGGTCAGGACTTTGGGAGTAGATTAAATGAGTGATAATGGCTCAGGTCCTTCATGAGGTTTTGGTCAAGATGGTGCCCAGAGTTGCAGCCATCTGAAGATTTAACTGAGGCTAGGGTATCTGTTTCTAAGGTGGCTTACTCACATGGTTGTTGACAGAAGGTGAGTTTTGATCACATTAGTTTCTCCATAGATTTGCTTGAGTATCCTCATGATATGGTAGTTGACTTTTCCTGGAGCAAGTGATCCAAGAGCATCAAGGAAAAACTGCAGTATCCTTTATGATATAGTCTGGGGAGTCATATGTGTCACTTCTGAAACACTGCTACCTTATGGTTCCATAGTTCAGCACATTTTAATGTAGAGAGGACTTCAAAGGGGCAAGAATATCAGTGGGTGACAACCATGAAAAGCTTGGAGTCTGGCTACTGCAAAACATATTGAGTTTAAGGGTCAGGAACCAGCATGTTCTAAAAGTAGTAAGCAGTTGGCTATATGGTCAGGAACTAGAGGAGAGTTCCATCTTGAAAAACAATGTCTAGAAGGATGACTAATAAAGGCAAAACCTTAATATCTGGGTATACCTTCATTCAAAAATTAATCAGAGGGAAACACTGTACTAAAAAGTCTGAGAAGGGACTTCAGAGAGTGAGGATGGTAGCCGAAAGTAAATTGTAATCCTGAATCCAAAAGTGGTGAATTTCATAAGGTATAAATAAACATTAGGGAGAATACATTAGATGTGATAATTATAAAATAATTAGGTACTTGCCAGTGAATTATGTAGAATATTTAATGAAAGTCAATAAATAAATGCAATAAATAGTAATTATACTTTCAGTGACTTGGCTAAGAAGAAAAAAGAGGGGCCCCCAATGGAAAGAGGAATATGTGAAAGGATCATGAATATAATGGAGAAAAGCTGAGCTTGCAGGGGAAGAGAGATTAAACATTTAGAAAAATGAAAGAATACCTGAAAAAGGAGGAACCCAGAGAAGAAGGGATTTTCACAGTGCATCCAGGTAGAGAGAGGGATTGCTCTAAATTTAGATAAAAAGTTTCCTCTTCTGAGTTTCTGGAGGGATATGAAATAGGGTATGGTTGTTATTAGTGGGTATACGAAGATGCTCATGCTAGAGAGAATCTATTTGCTTTCAACAGTCTAAGAATTCTTGTGACCCTATGGTTCAGAGCAATGGAGTTGAGGACCTAAGACAATGGGTAGTTTAAATAGCCTTGGGAATGGAAATGTGACCACAGCATGATAACCAAGTAAGTGTTCCAGGGCCTCCACAGAGACTGTTGATCACAAATGTATAATGGCACCAATGGGAGCTTTTTTATTTAAAAAATATGGAGTTCGGAAAACTGTGTAAGGGAGAGGCCATATTGTTTAGTGGCTCAAGCTAACTCTGGAAGTGGGTTGCTTGAGTTTGAATGTAGTTCTGCCATTTGAAGCTGTGCAAACGAATACAAATTAATCTCCCCATAACTATTTCCTCAGCTATAAATTTGAGGTAATAATAATACCTACCTCATGAAGACTTTATAAAGATTAAATAAGTTAACATGTTAAACCTTTAGATAAACAGATGATATTTGGTACACATTTAATTAAAAGTAGCTATTATTTTGAGGGTTGCCTTTTTTCTATGTAAAGAGATGGACTTTGAAATATTTGTTATTTTTGTAAACTGTATAATTTAGCTTCAAGCATTTTTTAGAAACAAGTTTGAAATCCAATAAATAAATTCTCTTGGAAGATTTCTAACCTGATTTTAGAGATCAAGGAGTTTCATGTAAGTGCTGAAAGGAAATTCAGTGACAAATCAATAAGTCAACAACTAAACCCATCACATGATAGAAGCTAGCATAGATAACCAATATACAAACACTGCTATTGGCCCCTGCTTCTTGTAATGAATTGTCTAGATATCAGACCCAAAATCATTATTTCTCTTATCATATACCTCCTCATTTTTCTGAAGTCTGAAAATTGTCACTTTTTTAAAAATTAGTTTTCTTTATAGAAATTCTTCTTTTAGTTCTAGGAGGCTCAGTGTTCTGACCCTAAGCATAAATATGCATATCAATTTAATGCTTAGGAAAATTACTTCTTGAAATTGTCTTTCAATCCACCAGGAAGTTCTAACAAAACCTGGGTGGAGTATAAGAATTATATGAACCGAAGCCAAGCTTTAGGCCCTTATGTCAATGTTTTCCTACATGGTTATGGTCAGAAGGGAATTTGTTAAAATTTAGTTATTCTAATGGAAAAGAGAGGTTTTATGGTTTTAGATACTTTCATAAAATACATCAGTTGATACAGATGCAGTTTAGAACATTCTGGAAAGGCAAGTATAGTCTTGGAATGTATCATGAATAGACTAGGTGATTCAACAGCCCATTATTTGTAAGAACATGCTCATATCTTCTCTGTGAAATAGATAACAGCATTGTACTTTATTTCAGTTTTATCTGACCTTAGATTTTTTGCTCTGATAATGAATTTTCTACTCAACTTCTCAAGCATAGAAAATGAAGACATTAACAACTGCCTTATAGGGTTATAAGATCCTACTTTACAGAATGGTAGCAAGTATTAAATAAGAAACTATATGTAAAACCTTCAGGGACTGATTTTGAAGACCTACCACTTAAAACTATTTCTACAATAAATCATGGACATTAAAAAGAATCACTAACGTGTGGTAACAGTTTTTATATGTGAAACAAATAGATTAGTAGTTAATTTTATATGTATATCTGTTGTAACCCTAGAGCACATTAGCGATCAGTTCAGTCTTAAAAATGACAGAGTAACTCCAGGATGGTACAGTGATTGCAAACAGGCAATCATTGACTTCGTGCAGCTTTATTGTCATATTGTGTACATTTACGTCAAATAACATGCATATGCTGAAGTGTTATATACAGTCTTTTTATTTATTATTATTTTTTAAAGCGTAGTGCCAAGACCACTCTGCTATTGAATAGCTCAATTAGTCAGATGTGTGCCCCTAGCTTGATGAGCATGTTGGTGCACACTCTGCATTTTTGGGTGAGCTCTGTGGATTTACCTGTTTTCCCACATGTGCTACACTTGGTGCAGTGCTGCGCTTGTAATGGCTCACATTGATCTCTTGATTCTGTGGTTAATTAAGATGTATTTTGCAGCACAGCCCACGGATTCCAAGGCTCAGAGGATTAGTCGATAGTTTTCTGCAGCTCTTCCATTAGCAGGGCAAACTATCTTAAAGACACAGTTGGTTTTGTTAGTGTGTGTATTTTCTTATATTTCAAGAGACTATGCACTTGGTAGTCTGAGATAGGAAGAGGTGGGAAGGACTGGCAACACAGAAACATTAATGGTTGCAATTCCAGATCACAGTATTGCACACTGAGAAAACTGGGGCAGAATCAGCCTGTCTGAACCTACAAACTCATCTGTCAAAAGAAGACATCTCATGTTGCCAGAATCATAGTATTGTTGTATTCTTTAGAGTAAGAGAAAGTGCTCTGAAATCTATGAAGCATTATATGTGAGTTTTGGAATAGGTTATAAATCAGTGAAAAATTCAGAATATTACTTTAAAATACACATAGAAGGAGAATGAGGCAAATAATGAGAAGTGAAAGGAAGAAGTGAGAAGCTAGCAATTGGAGTTTAAGGCTTGGGAGGAGGACGAGGCAGGGGAGTTAGAGAAAAAAGCTGAGTTATTAACTGGAAAATGAAACAGGGTTATGTGTAGGGGAATAGAAATAAAGAGGAAGGATACAAAGTGCATGATATAAAACAATCAGGAGTGCTTACTTTGAATAAGTCCAATACATTTGGACAATTGTGCTGCGGACATTTCAGCTATTTCTGTGCCAAAGAACTACTAATGTCTGTCCTTGCTCATGCAGGTTCACAAAGATCATGTTGATGTCATAGCAGAATGAATACCCCTTTATTTTTCCAAAATCCCTGGGTGATTGAATATAACACTGTTCCTTCAGTGGACAGTTCAGGTCTCATGGCTATTACCCTCTTATGGTAGCATTTATTTAGCCAATGGTTTTATCACCATAAACCTTCAAAGGATCTGGCAGATGGTGCTTGCCATTGTCATGTTGTTCTAAACTGTGTTTATATGTTTCTGGAAAGAAGAAAGACCTGTGCTCAGCAGCTGAACTACTGAATCTAGATGAAAGAAATAAGATAATGGCGTTTGGATAATTTGTCAAGGAAATATTTGGTTACTTAAGAGCTGACCTATGCAAAAAATTACAAACATTCTATCTGTTCAGTATGTAGGCATGAAGAAAAGAAAAGAATGATTGACTTATTTCACCTACCACATTTAAAAGAATGTATTTCAGAGAGGTAAGGAAAATATACATGTATCTAACTGTATAGCCGAGACCCAAATATATAGGAAGATGGATTTCCTATGTTGTTCAATACATGTATTTAAGTTCCTACTATTAAAATTAAAACATATAGTGAACTTGTAAGAAACTGGACTCTAGCTTGGAAAACTATCAGGTAAATTTGCCCACCATTTCCTAAAATTAAAGTGATTAAATATCATGTTATGCTGTTAATGAGTAACTTGGGAGTTGCGTAATCTTTTTCTTACTTTAGTTTTCAAGTAAATGAATAAATCAGGTGACTTTATGAAGAATAATTTCTTCACTATGATTTCACACCCATTGTGGGTACAGAAGAAATAGGTTAATGATGACATTAGGATCCCTTATAGATATAATACATCTACTGTTGGGATTACTGCATTGGCTGGTAAAATCTAAATTAACTGTTCAGAATCACATAGGGAAAATCTGAAATGTCTGTCAGCAAAATGAATGGTGAGTGGTTTACTCTTCCATAAGGACTCACTTGCCCTTTTCCCCAAATCATTTTTCCCATAGGGCAGTAAGTCTTTGTTGCCTACATCTCAACAGAATGCAATTCAAGGATAGATTCATAACAGGACAACAGAGAAAATAATCTCTAACACTGTGTATTGCTCCTGAACTTTACTAGATACTTAGAATTTTAGAATTTAACTTTACAAGTTTTAAAGATTTGTTAAAAACTCGAAAGCCCATTTCAAGGGACAGCTTAAGCTTTTGTCTCCATGCGAGACTTGAAGCACATGGAAGGATGTAGGCATATGGAAGTCAGTCACTGGTCCACCACCCAGCAACCGCTGTTCAGCATGAATTCACAGTTCTTCATTTATTTCCATGAATTCCAAAACCCTTGCTGGGAGTTGGAAAGGATAAAATAACACAATATTCAAGAATTTGGGAATTAAAGAAGGTCTCAAAAATAAATTCTGAGAATATCAAGTGTAACTTTTTAAAGTGTAATTATCCTTAGCTCTTCCTTCTTCCCCAACCCTCAGAAATTTCTGCTTAGGATTTAAACCAAAGTGACAAGTGGATATAATATATTAACATCATCAGTAAGTAGAAAAGCTGTGATTTAAATCTATATTTAACTTCCAAATGTATTCCTTCCTCTGTATGTGCCACACTCTGTGACACATGTCTTGCTCAGGAGTTTGTACCTCTTCCAATCTCAGGTCCTAATACTCAGCTTACCTCTGTATGTGTGAGCTCCAGAGGCCTTAGTTGAAGGGTATTTTGTTGCCTACTCTGAGTTTCTGTTCCTTTTTCTCCCTGAAAGCATTGTGCCCTTTTGGGGTGGGACTTCCTGTGCCTCCAGGATACTGGTCTACTTTCATTTTCTGGAGATCAGACAGTTTTGTAAACCTATGACTCTTGCTCTTGGGGAGTTCAGTGTTAGCTTTCTGGAGGATTCTGAATCTTACTTTTGTGGAAGCGGAGCACTGGGTCACTCTTAAAAACATACTTCCTAGAGAGAAGTTGTATGTCTCTCAAATCCCACAGGCATCTCTACACTTAGACTGAGAAAGAAGCTGCTAATGGAGTTTAAAAGGTTACCTTCATTAACTGAAAATAAATTCAAGCGAATGGCCTTCCTTCAAAGAAGGCACATTCAGAATGGGCATTGTTAAATGGAATGAAAGACAGCTTAGTCTCTGAAATATTTTCCTAGTGTGTTTTTCCCACTCCTGTTCATAAATGTCTGCCACCTCCGAGTCTCCCTGGAACCTGGTTAGTCTTCAGAGCCCTCGTAATGTTCGAAGGTGAGCTCAGATCAATTTCCTGCATCTTTCCTGCCATGGTAAATCATTTATTGGGATGGATGTTTTACAAAGCCAGGCAAGAGGAAAACTCATGAAAAATAAATATGATAAAATACCCTATGCTGTCTTGCAGCAGTCTTAGTAGAGGCTCCATCAAGTTTCAACTCCGTGGTACTAAAGCACAGGGAGCATTTCTTTTCTCTCATTTGGTCTCTCTGTGGCCAGTTGAACTCAATTAACATGTGGTGCCACTGAGGTCAAGAGGGTGCATTTTATTTCCTCACATATCGTGTGATTCACTCTATTCTGTTCCTTTTGGTCTGATCCAACATGCCACAGGGGCAGTGAGTTGTCACAATTGGGAGTGGACCAGGCAAGGTGGATGGATTCATGTTTACTTATTCTTACAGAAAACAAAACAAGAAAACAGCAAATTAACAAAGGAAGCAAGGAAAGTACTTAACTAGATGGGTCACACAAGCCTTATTTCTGAGAATCGGCAGAATAATATGCATGTTTTGCACATTCACATTTAAACGTTTTTTTAAAATAACTTTATTTCAACTAGTGGGCAAAGGTACAAGAATTGGTTTTCTAATAATAAAGCCATTTTGCAACTGAATATTTGAGTGATATCCATTGGGCTTATAATGTGGCATAATAGACATTAAAATAAAGCAAGCAAAAGGCTCCTGTGAATAATAGCAGTGAAAACAGGGGTCCCTGATTACGTTAGCTCTGGCCACTTTTGCTCTTGCCTTTGCTACACACTCTCATGCTTCTGTTGCCAGAAGATAAAATGATGATGAAGGTACTAAATTATACACCTCTATTATGTGCCTGACATATCTCATAATCTGACTTATTTTAATCCTCATGGTTACCTATGAAAATTGGTAGAATTATTCTGATTTTACTGATGAAGATACTGAGACTAAGGGGATGAGGAACTTGGTTACAGAGTGTTTGGGTAACATGAGAGGGGTTCTTGGTTGGATTCTAAACATTGCAAACACACACACACACACACATTCTTAATAATGTGCTGAAAATTATATAATTAGCGAGGGTGAAATCTTCTTCAGATTGGGTCAGTCTGAAATTTGGATGATGCTTTGTAGACATTCCAAGTCTGGACAGGTAAAGGTAGAAAATGTGTCTAACTAGGGGAGAGAAAAGCACATCAGTCATTTGAGGGGACAATTAGGACTAGAGACAACCAGAGTGAATGACAGAGTGGAGAAGCAAGCACGCTGTTCCCTGGGTGTTATGCCAAAAGAGAGTTAATCACAGGAAACACCTCCTAAATATCTTGTGTAGACATCACCTTTAGGTGGTTGTACCATCTTGACTGGTTTTTGATTAAATCTCTCCAGAGTCTTCCTTTGGGAATTGGTGCAGATTCTCTGATGATGACTTTTGTCAAGAGAAGGAACTCAGAATAATTCTGATTATCATTTCATTCCCAGAAGCATTTAGTAGATTTGAATTAATAACTCTTTTCTATACTTCCACTCCTTCACTCCACCCAGTCCATCTGCTGCACTGCCATTTATTAATCTAAGGAGAACTTTGCATTCATCAAATAATTACTCCATTCAAGAATATCAATGGTTCACACTGATTTTCAAGGCTTTCTGAAAATCCTTTCATGTTTTATCTGTCTCATCACAATTCCATCTTCTGCCATAGCACATATACTCTTTGCAGAGACTGTGTTCTTGGCATTTTACATCAGGCATACCTCCACCTGTTCACCTCTGCTTACATGTTCTGTTGTTCTGGAATTTTTTTCAGCCTTGATCTGTAATGGTGAATCCAGTCATTTAAATATATTTTGATTCTTAGAAAATGGAGGGCTACAAATCACTATTAAAAATACTCTCATGGTCTCCAAAATCAAATAAACTATTGTTAGCTTTTTTAATATATATTTTTATATATTTTGTTCAGTTATGCATATATAGTCTTACAAATGTAAGCCATATTGTATAAACAGCTTTCCACGTTTTTATTGATGTGATAGGCATTTTTCCTTATCATTGTTTTAAAAAATTGAGTGGTTCAGTAATATTCCATGATATTTAATTTATGAAAGCAAAACTGTAATTTGAGTATTTCTTTAATTTTCTTGTAATTAATAATCTTATAATAAATATATTTAAATGTAGATAAATCTTTTTGTGTATCTTTGCCTTTTTTTTTTCTTGTCGTATTCTGGGTCCTGTTAGGCAAGTGCTCTACCACTGTGCTACACTTTCAGCCTCTGCATCTTTGATTCTGTCCTTGAGATAGAATTTTAGGTGTGAAAATATTGCTTCTAATATGAAGATTAGAATATTTTCGTTCATTTTTTTTGGAGGGGGTATATCAGGGATTGAACTCAGGGGCACTCGACCACCAAGCCACATCCCTATCCTTATTTTGTATTTTATTTAGAGACAGTGTCTCACCGAGTTGTGTACTGCCTCAAAGTTGCTGAGGCTGGAACTCATAATCCTCTTACCTCAGCCTACTGAGCCGCTGGGATTATAGGCAGGTGCCACCACACACAGCCTTAGAATGTTTTCTAATTAGAATATTCCCAAAACTCTTAATAGAAATATTATTGAGAGACTTTATTTCCAGAAAAATAATTTCACTTTCTATTCACTTCAATAAACTTAAAATGTTATTTAAATTCATCTTAAAGATGAGTATTTTCTTTTTATCATTTGTCAGTCTTATAATCTTATCATTTTAATTGATTTGATAGTAAGTTTAAAGTTGTAAGCCCATATTTATGAGTTGTCCTTATTTTTTCCTGAAGTTTCATTTTGTGACCTATGTTTATTATCTTGCTTTTAAGAAAGAAAATATTTAAAAAGAGTAAAAGAGCAAATTAAAATTATCTAGTTTTTTGCTTCCCAAATTTTCTAAAGTTATATTTTGAAATTTAAAAAAATGATAAACCTAATTAAAAACTTGATTTTAATCAGTCAGTTTTCTGGCTGCTTTAAAAAAGAAAATGGAAAGAAGCTGTGCCATACATGGGGGAATCCTTGCCACTTTTCTGTTTGCCAAAGAGCTTGGATCTCTGAGCCAGAGACTTGGACATGAAGGGGTAGTGAATTGAACTTTTTTATGTTTCCTTTTTTCCTTTAGGTAGGAAGATGGGTTTAATATAAAACGTGGGTAGGCTTCCATCTATTTGTTTAATCTCATTTTAGACCCTGGCAAGAAAGATTTTCTTCCAATTTTAGTTGTCTCTAAGAATATGGAACTGATATTTTTCATTGGAAGCCTGACCAAATGCTAGTTATCCACTGAAGTGATTCCCAGAAAAGCTAGATCAGGGAAAAGTTGTTCATTTTAATGTTTGAGTATATCCAATTCAACAATAGGTATTCCTGTGTTTTTATAAACAGATTCTGTTTTTTCTTTAGCAAGATGTAAAATGACAATTGCTTCAAGGACTTTCAACTTGGATATTTATGGTTGAGAGCATAGAGTCTAAATATCAGCTAAAACTATTACAGACCTATGGAATTGAAAAGGATTATGTTTTAACCTTTCTGAGCCTCAGTTTTCTCAACTGTAAATCTTCATAGGGTTTTAATAGAATGAAATTATGTGCATTCAACTCAGAATTTCGGATTCTTCCACATCTTTCCTTTTTTGTGCATTTTAATTATATAGAATAATGCATTCCATGGTGGCATATTTTTCTTTAGTATCCAATTTTATCCTTGAAATATGGATTTAAGTACTTGTCCAATTTTGTGAATGGGAATCCTTCTTCTATGAGCGCCTGTCTTTTCTACATGCATGTTATCTTTAGACCCAGGAAGTGATTGGCATCAGAACTTCATAGAACACATATTAAATTATTTCTTGCACTGCCGGTAGAGAGATATTTTTTTTATCTTGAAGTCTAGAGCAGACTCTAAGTTTGATCATGATAAGTAAAAAGTAGAAAATCAGTAAAGTTGTTGAACATAGCCAGTGACCCAGAGGAACACCCAGTGATATATGGCATTTCTCTTCCAACAGGTTGTACCTGCTTCAATCTCATGTGCAGCTTTACCTTAGACAGAAGGGTCTTGAGTCAGTCTGTGACAGATCTGGCTCAGTGTTTCCCATACTTGCAGAGGCAATGTGCAAAACTAATGCTCAGGCACCCAGCCATTGCACATCTCCTTCAGGCAGCTGTTAAGAGTGATGTTGCAAGACACATTGTGAGAAATGAAGGCTTCACAGCTGTTTGGGAAGATTTCCTCTAATTTTCAAATGGTAATATAATTTTCAAATTTTCTGACTTTCAGGAAAGTTTCCCAAGCATATTATATATTGATCCAAGGTGAAAAGGGTATCCACTTCATCCCTGGTTAATTTTACAAAATGCGTTTGGTAACTAGCTAGCATTTCTTCATCCAGTAAGAAAGGCTTAATATCTTTCCATGTGATTTGTGCTGAGTTTCCATATCTTACCCTTTAACTTGAAAAACTTATTTGTCTATAGTATGTTGTTAAACATATCCTGATAGTATATATTTTTTTTTACATTAATTCAGATGTTTTGGAAATAGCCAAGTCATGGTACTTATGTGAGACCTATGGGGTACCCTTATACTTCATTTTAATTAATCAGTACCTGGAAGCATCAAATTCAAAACAAAATAGTTATCAAACAATGTACTAGCTACTCTATGTATCACTTTCCTATTGGATAGAAACTTACAAAATTGTTTTCTATTTTATGTGAATGTTTTCATAGGATCATAAGTAGAAATTCTGAAGATGGTATCTTCAGTCAATTACCATGCAATTTGCACAAAGTTTACTGATGCCCAAGGCATGTTCTTATAATTTAATGGTACCAAATAAGTTAATTCACAATAAATACTTCATGAGATTTCAAAAATTGAGTTCCTTTTGCTTTCCTTTACTTTAAAAACAGAGTGTTGAGAACATTGACTGGGGTATAGAAGTTGAAAACTTGATTGATGACACAAACTAATTATCCTCCCTTGCTCTATGCCTATTAATGAGATGTTTACAGCAGATATCCAGAAGTTTGTCTCAGAGAGAAAATACAATCTATTAATGAGGGGTTTTATCTAATACTTCACTCATCAATTGTTGGTAAATCATGGGAACTAAAAGCACAGTCTTGCTCAGCAGATTTTGAATGCGTCAATATGCACAATGGTGCCTGAAGGACTCTGAGCATCACCTTTGCCTATAACATTTGGTGAGACTAATTAACTGTACCATTTTTGCATAGTAGCAACCTGAAAATATCTTATTCTGAGGCTCATATTTGTCATATTCTGTGTAAACAATGTGCACTCATCTATATTATCCCAAATAAAAGATTTCTTTAAATTGTTCTATGACCACTGGGCATTATTAAACTGTAGCAATGATGCCTTAGGCATATTATAGTTATAGTATATATTATCGTAGTAGGTGATAGTCTCATAAGAAAATACTTCTTCCCACACTGATTCATTCACTGAAGAATCTCATGTTTATCTCATACAGGCTTAAAAAGGAGAACAACTTTTGAACTGTGTGTCTGGCAAATTCATAGAAAAATCTATGTCCATACTTAAAAAGTAATTTTCTAGCAAATTTATGAAAAACAAATAAGACTACTATTTAAATAGCTTCTTAAATCTTCAAAGACATTTTTTTTGCTTCAATGTGCTTTTTTTTAACTAGTTGTAGATGAACATAATATCTTTATTTTGTTTATGTGGTGCTGGGGATTGAACCCAGCTCCTCACACTGCTAGGCAAGTACTCTACCACTGAACCACAGTCCCAGCTCCTTCAGTGTGCATTTTAACTCCTCACAATGAAAAAAGGCAGAGAAATGTTTACTATTCTCTTTATTAAGAGAAAACCAAGACAAACAATGGACTAGCTGAATTGAATGAAATAACAATTCTTAATATTTTCTGGATCATAGACTCTTTTATGAATTTTATAAATTCTATACCACATTCCCTTAGAAAATGTATATAGAAGAATGTATAAACATGTTGACATATTAATTTTAAGTGATAACCTCTTGCCTGGGTAATAAGTCTCAGTTCACCCAGTGAGACAGTGCAGTTCATTGGAATATCAAATCTGGGTTTAAAATGTTTTGTTTTTTCCTTCTTCACCTTGTATCCTATTTATTAACTGTGGCAGAGATATGTTCTTATTCTATTTCTCTTACTGTTGTGTTAAGACTAAGTATTTTTTTTTTTTTTAGGAAAATCACTTCACATTTCCTGTTCCTATACAATATGCTTCTGAGCTATATAAAACTCCTGTAAATTAATTCTGCTCATTTCCTCTTCTGCACAATTTCTACTAAGGTTTCTTTTCATCGTTTTACTTTCCTTGTCCCTATGGGATGTGGAGACAGCATATGCTGGTATTATGGTTTCAGACTGTACAACTTGTGCTTCACACATCAAAGAACAGGAACTTGGTAAGCTGTGCCTTATTTTCCTGTTCTGCCACCAAAAAGCAATAAACTAATTAAATTTCTAAGTATTATTCTCATGATGCCGATGTTAACTGAGAGGGCAGAGTCCATATAGTTTATGGGGATTATTTTATTTTTTCCATCAATTGTCTTTGAGCTTTGGAAAAAGAACAGAGAGAGGTAAGACTTGAATGACAGAATATGACTCTCTTTAAACAAAATATTACACCAATGCATATGCCTCTTGACACTTCATTGCCTTTTTTCTTGTTTCTGTACACTTTTTTCCTGTTTGCATGTAGTACTCTGAAACTTAGAATAGCATATTTTTCTATGTCATTCTTCCCTAAAATAAAACTTCATTAAAAATTAATCTAGGGCTTTTATATTTTAATCATTTACTCTATCATTTTTATCACTAGATTTCAAATGAAGAAGAGTCTGTGAATTAGAAAAGCTGCAAACCCTTTCATATGAGTACTTAAACACAATCATTGTAATTAATTTCAATACAGAGTTTGAGTATTCTGCCATCCCTCTTAGCAATTCTAGTTAAAAGATGCAAAGGCCAGATTTGAGTTTATGTTTATTTTATTGGATAATTGATTCTCTGTTCTACTTTTCTTTTGAGGAAGGCTAGGAATGTAGTAGATCTCCGCTCCCTGCAATCTGTAGTTAAGGCCTTGTTTCCTCAAAGCTCATGCCATCTGAGGAGCTCCACTCTTCAATAGCACAGTTTGAACTGTGCTCAGTCCCATGTTTCTTGTTTCACCCTCTCAGTAAGGACAACAGGGCTATCATTTCAATGGTGCCCTTGACATTTTTCTTCTCATACTTACTGTATTCTTGCTGATTCCTTTTGACATCTGGAGGAATCATCAAGGCAATATAAGCAATCCAGGGTTGCAAATGAATCCAACAGAAAGAAGAATCTTAAAAGGAATTGAGGGATGAGGGCAGAAGATAAGAGTCAGCCGTAAGCAATCAGAAATTAGAAGACAGGAATAGCATGGAAGTGGAATCAATGGCACTTTCCTTAACCAGTGTATTTGGAAATACATTCAGGTTGGAATTTAGCCTTTTGTCTTGTTTTCCATTCAACTTTTAACTAAGTTTTAATTTTTGTTTTTCTTTTCTCTCTCCCATTTATCTCATTTTCTTTTCTCTTGGGTTTTTATTCCTTTTCCCCTTACTTTCTCCACTAATATGTGTATTTAAATAGCTCACCTCTATTCAGTAATTCCCTATGATTTGTTGAAATTTTGCCTCATTGATAATTCTTATGGCCTTCACAAGAAGGCCCAGCGAAACATAGCCAATAATCTTATATATATATACACATTATATATAAGATACATATATATATATATATATATATATATATATATATATGATTAGTCCACTTTATACAAATTATCTCTCTTAGCAAAAATATATCAGAGTATGCCCAGAAAGCAAGGAAGTATGCACAGTGATCAAAATCAGTGTGTATGAGTAGTAATATAGTCACAACAATTAGCATAAAATCTGTTAAAATTCTTAAGTTGAAGCCTTTTGTTTCTTATATAATGAGATTAATGTTGACATCTTTTGTCATTGTCATCAGCTCAATTCTACCTAAATCAATAACTACTTTTGTAATTCTTTTGGCTCTTTGCTAATGAATGTTGTTGCTTCTTAGTCTAATAAAGGTTGCTTGAGCTCCAGGTATGGTATTCATAATAAAAGCAAAAAGGAGTAGGAAGAAGTGAAATGTGTAATGGCACTCATCTCTCCCTTTTATGGGGAAAACTAGAAGCCTTCCCTAAAGTCCCCAGTAAATGGTGCATCACAGTGGCCATATCTCTGGCCATTCCTTCCTCTCACTTAACATAGTAACATAGTGACCCCCCCCCAAAAAAAAAAAAGACTGTTTACCTTTCCCCATATTTATATTGAGATACATGGGTATGCTCATGGGAAAAATGAGTAAGTCAACTTGTGAACAGGGTCAATTATCTGCCTTTCGTGGAAAGTAATTACACAAAACTTGAATACATACATGCACATGCACTAAAATACATACATGCACATACACTAACAGGGAAAATAGCACCATAAACTAAACAAGTCACAATCCCAAAGAAGAAATGATAATGGTACAATATTCATGCCCAGTATTGTACCTGTAGTAAATTTTTTTTCTGTTTCTCATTTCTGAAGTATGAATTTGAATTCATCATTGAATTTGGCTATTATTAAATGCTCAAAGGTGGAGAAAAGCTAATTATGGCTTGATCAACAGGATTTCTGAGCTCAACTATCAGAAAATTATTCTAGAAATCTTGGCTCTTGTCTGATTTCCCTGGACAACCTACCTAAAAATGACTTTGTAATGAGTCTAATTGTCTTATTAACCTTTCTCCTGCTACCACTGAAGGTCATTTTTGGGCTTTCTTCTCAGTTGAGAAGGTGAAGAGTATATTAGCCTCCACATGTGGTCTTTCCCATTCTCTCACTCTAGAGCCTGAGTTCTGACATATTGAGGGACACTAGAGAAGCTGTGTCCCCTGTGACTGTTAGGAAAGACACTCTTCTATGATACCCTAAACAGGTAATGGGAAATCTGGGCAGGCATGAGGTAATGAGGAGACCTTGAAGTAGCTGATTATGGAGCTGGAAAAGACAGGCAGGCAATGTGTCTCTCTGAGAGCCGCTGAGGAAGCATCTGAGGAGAGTTTTCTGGGTCCTTATGTCCTTAATTGCTTTAGTTTGTGCCTTCTCTGATTCTGTAAGGAACAAATTGATGAATTATAGGTCTGCAGTGAAGGTAATCATTTGTTAGTTGAAGTAAGGTGCCTTACCTTGATTGCAGCGTTCAGCATCGAATACATTCAGTTCACCTCAGATCCGGGCGTTGAGATGTAAATTATGTGAAATGTTTGCAATTTGTAAAAGTCAAACTTACTATTGAAAGTCACAGGTTATAAACTAAAAGAGGTGGATCTTAGTTTAAAAGAACACATTATTTGACTTGTCAGTTAAGAACAGAACATAGATGTGTGTGTGTGTGTGTGTGTGTGTATGTGACTACAATGTGCCAAGAAAAATAATCCTGAAATTATTTTCTATCTTCATTTAAAAATATGAGACAATTAAAACTCACAGGGCCAAGTACTTGGCCAGAGTTCTCACAAGTAGGGATGAGAAGGAGCTCAGTACGTTTTTCCTATTGTTCCTTACTGTGTTCCATAATTGAAATGTATTCAAGCTTATTTCTCTAGCTATATGTGGATTATATAACTATTTATAAAAAGAAATATCATGGACATTTTACATGTTCTATAATAGTAGCCCATAAATGTATAGCAGGGCCTGCATATTTCTACCAGGACCTGCTGAGGTATTTTTTTCTCTCCTAAAGTAATTGAATATCTAAGACTCCTGCTGAAACAACCCCCGGCCTATGATGACACTTACGTGAAAAGCTATACAGATTCTTCTTGACTTCCTAACATACCATCTATAAACACACTTACCCTTCACTGATTATGAATTAACTTATGTAACAGCTTTGCTGTCACAGCTGATGAGGACCTAAAATTAGTGCTGCCAGGTGTGTTTTGTTAGGTACAGAGGGCAGGTACATTCTGAGCCCTTTCCTTTTCCTGGATGCATCTTCTTGGGATTAGAAAATTGGCAACTTGTACATGCTGCAGAAATGTCAGGGAATCTCATACAGCTAGAAAGAGGGAAGGCTGAGTATCCACTTTGGCCTGGGTGGTCCTTGGCTCAAAAGAGTTCTTATGTCCTTAATTGCTTTAGTTTGTGCCTTCTCTGATTCTGTAAGGAACAAATTGATGAATTATAGGTCTGCAGTGAAGGTAATCATTTGTTAGTTGAAGTAAGGTGCCTTACCTTGATTGCATTGTCTAGCATCTAGGGCTAGACTTAGTCTCATTATGAGTGGTGTACCACCTAAGTGCACTGGACCCACTCTGATATCTTGTGCACAGAGGAAATACTCTCTGGGTTTGGAAGTTTCTCAGCAAATATGAAATATGACATCCAATTTTATGCAGTATATTATCTTCATAAGCTTAGTATAGAAGTCAGAGGATGGCAATCCTTTCTTTGTTCAGAGCTACTCTCATGTCCCAGTGAAGTGGGAGCATTACTCTTGTCTGCTTCATTTGTCTCAGCCTTTACATAGGGGATTAAGTGGATTTCCCAAGATCTGGAGAACAAGTAGAGGGAAATGCTGTTTTAAAGAGATTGGATATGCTGCTTGTCCTCACTGACAGTGTTCTTCTTGCTTTGTTGAAGGAATGGGATTGTTCTGGAAAGCTTCCATGACGAATTTTCCCTTGCTTGAAGTTCCCAGGAATACAAGTGAATATGTATTTACCCAAATTATATGAATTGTTATTATTTCATCAACACAGTTGTTCCTCTTGACATTTGCAGAGTGCCATTTAGTAGGTTTTTTTAAGAGGCAGTGCTTATAACTTCCTAGTAAACAAGAGGAGGTTTGTACACCCTCTTCACAGGTAAGATCTTTGAAGTACAGGGTGATTAAATATGCATAGGTGGGTAATGAGGCACCTGGTGAGTGTCATCCATGTGGATGTGAAACCATTTAGAAGACCGAGGCATTCTTTCCTTGAACCTACATTTATTAAGGGTCCAATATATGCCAGACACTGTTCAAGGTGCTCTGGATAAAACATAAGTAAGATCATAAGATACCCTATCCTCATAGAGCTCAAAGATTAATAGCAGGAATCATTTAAACAATTAAGAAGATTATAGTGTTCCAAGTATTGTAATAAATTATTGCATAAGCACAGTGATGGCTCCTTACTATAGATGTGCTTAGGGATTAATCCCTGAACTCTGTAACACCATGCAAAAACACATGTGTGCATGTGCACATATATGTTGTATGTAAGTATACACATTTTTTTTTTCCTTGAGAGAAAGTCTAAGTACTCTCAGTATAAGGTATTATTAGCAATCAAGGTGTGGTGTTAAAAAGTCATAAGGGGAGAGACCCAGAGACTTATAAATGCTTCCTTGTTCCAATTGCTTTGCTTTCATGAAGTTTCCAAGAGAGCCTTGTACATGAAAGAAAAAGTATCTATGGACCCTAAGGAAGAGCTTTCTGCTAAAACTGCCTGAATGTTGATTTAGGATCAAATTCAAGCCAGGACCGGTTACCCCATAAGGCCCAATCTACCACTAGCTATCCCATGAGCAAAGAAGACCAAACAGTGTCTTAAATTCTGTTACATTAAAGGAGCCAGTCCTCCTCCCTCGCACTTGGAGAGAAAATTACATGGGAAATGGTGAGAGACAGTTGTCCCTTTGCTTCTTGGTGATGGGGTATAGGCCAGGGGCTGGTGTTTGGGAAACATTTGAACAAGCTGAGATTTAAATCATAAATAGGTTTGATGAGAAACAGTGGCTGAGGATATTTTTTGAAAAAGACTAGTGGTAAAAGCTCCTCTGATACCAAGTGACTCTTCTTCAATTTGTGTCTAAAATTTATATATATATATATATATATATATATATATATATATATATATATACACACACACACACACACATACACAAACATACATAGACACACACACATACATACATATGTACCTTATATAGTTTTAATCCTAGGATATGAGATTGGTAGATGACTTATTTTTAAGTCATTAGTTCTTCTATTTGAACTTAGTTATTAGATTAAGAAGACAATCATTGGGCTGGGGATATAGCTCAGTTGGTAGAGTTCTTGCCTCATATACATGTACAAGGTCCTGGGTTCAATCCCTGGCACCACAAAAAAAAAAAAAAAAAGAGAGAGAGAGAGAAGAAGGAGGAGGAGGAGGAGGAGGAGGAGGAGGAGGAGACAATCATCACAGTGGGTACATGAAATAAACAAGATGGGCTTAAGTATAAGGAGTGGACAAACCCAGTGCTGGTGTGTTAGGGGAAGAATAGTTTAAAGGGAAATGATTAATTAGTATATTAAGTTGCAAGCGAAAGAAAAGAAGACTAGCTAATTTCAGTGGAGTCAACAGATTCCCAGCTAGGAATAAAGGAGGTTGTGCAGTAGACAACCCAGCTAAGGTCTTGCTAGAAAAAGTCTGCTTCAAATGGTACCAAGGATACATGACCCCTGAGCACTCTCTATCTCTGCCTCCCTTTACCATGTCAGGTCCACCACCAGCACGATGAATTCTCGTGTTTTAAAATTCTTGTGTTATTGTTTCCCCATCTTCAGATTCGAAGTTACCTCCTCCAAGGTAATCTCTGGCTAATGGAGTAACTTGTATTCCAACAAAAAACAGGAGGCAATGGCTAAAGCCTCTTGGCTTTTCCAGCAAGTGGAAAGGTCCTGTCTTGAATAAATGAGTACATCAAGGCATGTCCTTGAAGAAGAACCAGAATATAGATACTAAGCAGTTAGAGAAAACTTCATAGGCATCTCCTACAGCGGGGAAGCCTTTTGTTTATTCTGAAATCTCAAATGCAGTTTTCTGCTGTGTGTTGACTAAACCCAGGAGCATGTGAGTGTTGGAACAGATTATCTGTTTATCAGGCCCAATGAGTCTCAAAGACATTTGGACAGATTTAAAGAATGTAAACAAGTGGAAATGATAGTTACTGGAACTGCTTGGTAACAGTTAAAAGTGGGTCAGCCAACTCTACCACTGATAGAATCTGACTTTGGAAAATTCTTTCCATTTCAATCATCCTTAGTATTTTCATCAATAAAATACAGAGTGTTTCTGTTTGCTAGTTATCATTATATAAGCATTAATATAAGCATTTGATATTCTCTGTGCCTTCTTCATGCTAGTCAGTGTTCTGGGTATTATGTAACAACAGCAAGTGGCCCTAATCAGTTCCCTGCTTTCATAGAGCTGACATTAGATAGTATATTTGTTAAACTTGGGGAGAACCAGATGAGGAGAATGAGAATTAATAATTCTATTTGGGATATACTGAAATTCAAATGACCATTAGGCAACCACATAGAAATGTCAGAATAAAGATGAGGACTTAAAATAAAGTTTTGAGTCTTATAAGTGTATTATGTGGTACTTACAGCCATATGATGGATTGTGGTTGTCCAAATCGTGAATGCAAATTGAGGGTTGAGGAGTTAAAATTGGGGTGCTCTAATATTTATATTTTTTAACTTATTGAAATATTTTGAGAATAAAACTCCTATGCTATAAGAGACACTATAAGAGGGAATATGAACATTAGGAAGAATGTGATTCAAGCCTATCAAATGAAACATTGTCTTTGGAAAGGCTGTTTAAGTCAAGTGATAATTATGGGACCCCAGCTGATGGGGACCGAGGAGATAATAAAGATAATATTGTGGAAACAAAGCCTACTCAACTCCCTTCAGGAAAGATTGCTAAATGGCTAGTGCTAGATGCTATTTTCACCATTGAATTTCTTCTCACTCGTGTATACATAATAGGGTCAAGATTCAAACTCATCAGAGAAAACAATTCATTAGTTCAATCTGTATCACCTGCTTTTACTTTGGACCAGGGACAGAAAAGGATGAAGTTTCATAATGGGAGATAGTGTCTTTGCTCTCAACAGGACTTACATCATAGGAAATGATCCAGATTATGGAAGGGCATTCATATGTGATTTCCACAAAATTGAATTCATGGTTCTCTCCTCTTTATCTCTTGCATCCATTATGGTTTTCCATTCCAAATACACCACAATCATTTTAACGATCATTCTTTCTCATCTTCTCTGTTTTTTTTTCTCCCCCAGCTTCTATCTCTTATGAACTATTACTGTTAAATGGACTCTTATTTACAATGATGATCTTATCACCTTTTGCTAGAAAAACCTGCCCTTTTTTCCTTATGGTCTATAGAATAAAGTACAAAATACATTGTGTCGAATCCAAGGCATGTCATGATTAAGTTGTAGCCGTTTCTTACTAGGCTTATTTTCCAATATAAGTTAAAGTATCTCTTGATTCAAAAACACTACATTACTATTAAATGTGTATTTTCATTTTGCATGTTATTCTTTCTTGTCCCTGAAATGGCCTCCATCCCTGTGTACTCTTCTAATAAACCTTCTAGAATTCTACTTTAGAAGGAATTCGTTTATTATTTTCTTAATGCATGTAGAATGTAAGCTAGCAATTTTATATGTATGTGTGTACGACACAGAGGGACTACATTCTAAGTTTCTAAGTTGGATGTTGGTATTTGTGTTATCTAGAAAACAAAGCCTCCTGCTGTGAAATTTCTGTGGTTTATAGTCCTATAGTCCAAAGTACAGATTACAGTGAATTTCCAGAGAGCTTACATGTCTTCATCACTATGCCTCTGGAGTCCTGAAAGCTGTCTTCCTCCCAAATTACATTGAATTCAAATTTGAAAGTTGGCTCCTTCTCATTTTTCACCAAAAAAGAAAAAGAAAAAGAAAACATTAATCAATCACAACAAATGAGTCAAAAACAAAACCCGCTGAAGATGTGATGTGTCACAGGCAGAGTTCTGGTTTCCCCAGCACAGAGACATTATTCAAGATCATATATCAGCCATTTCTATGCTTAAATAGTTCTCTGTTGTTCCACCAGTGGAGGGGTTCCTCATTTCTCCTGTATGCAGGAACCACCTTTCCACTGCTTTCTGAGTGAATGACTTTCTCTCATTATATTACTTTTTGGCACATTTTAACATTTTTAGTTACCAAGGTTTCTAAAACACCTATACTTTGGGGCTCATCCTCTGTACAGAGTACTCCATCAAGGCTTGGTTTCAAAATACTTCTCTTCTTGCTGGGCTTGGTGGTGTACCCCTGTAATACCAGCAGCTCAGGAGGCTGAGCCAGGAGGATCTAGAATTCAAAACCAGCCTCAGCAAAAACAAGGTACTAAGCAACTCAGTATCTCTAAATAAAATACAAAATAGGGATGGGGATGTAGCACAATGCTCAAGTACTCCTGAGTTCTACCTGGTACCCCCCTACCAAAAAACAAAACAAAACTACTTCTCTTCCCAAAGAGAACTATTAAATATAAGCTGTTAGAACATGACTTCTTACATCATTATGTTTTTGTAGCACTCTCCTTTTTCCACTAGACAGCAGATTTCTCAGCAGGTAGATATAGAATCATAACCACGTGTTCTGTGGGGTAAAGAACAGTGCTTGATGCATAGTAGGTAATGGATAAGTATGTGTTGAATGAGTGTTTGATACAGAGTCTTCCAGATAATTATTTCTGTTTTTCCAAATATTTTTTTACTAAACTCATCAAAAATGCTTCTGAATGTGACTTTTAGTTATTAATAAGTACAGGCACATACTAAAATATAATAGTTTAAAAAATATTGTCTTAACAAGAATTAGCACAGACTCCTGATTCTAATGGACAGGCCATGGGATTGTAATGAGGTCAGAGTTAGGGGCATTTCTGTTTGCCACCAACATGGTGTCTGATGTTTGTGTTTGTTTCTATTTTTTGCATTTAAATCAAAGATAATAAGAAATCTTTGGGTTTCAGGACAAATAGGTGTGCATCCTGCCCATGGTTCTCCCATGGCGTTCATGCAGTAGCCGCATCCTCATCTCTGTTTGCTTCCCCTGGGCATACCAGGCCTCCTCTGTGGGAAAGCACAGCCTCCTTCAAATAGGCACAGTCATGAGTTCCATATATAACTGCACAGCACTTAGGTGTTCAATAGATTTTTGTTAAAGTGAATTGATTAGAATTGGGAAAGTTCCTCTGAACCTCTTGGTATTGACTCTCATCTTTGTTCCATTTCAGAAATGGCTAAATCTTTCATGTTCTCCAGAGACCAAAATATATATCCACAGTTTCAAAACATTTTTTTTTCCAAACTTCAATATTGAAAACTAGAAATAAACAAATGAAGATGAACCAAATCTATAAAGATGAAATAGTGAAATATCCCTTTTTAGATGAATCAACAGAAACAATACTCTAAAGACCAAGATATTTAATCAAATGAATAAATCAAATGCTAAGTTAAATGAAAGGCCATCAAAGAGAAGTAGTTTTTCAGATCTTTAACAAGAATGAAAAATTGAACCATATGTCAAAAATAGGGTTTTATTTTTTATCTTTTCGTAACATAAATGTTTCTCAAAATGTGGTCTGCATGAGGAAGAGCCCAGGGAGGGAGAGCCAGCCAGCAGAAGCAGAGGGTCTGCCCAGCTAGAGCAGTGCCTACATGGAGAGGCAGATGCTCAAGAGTGAACACAGGCACACTGTTCTTAAATGTGCCAGTTAGAGCCATGCAAATAGAAGATGGACCAATTTATAAAATAGAGTTTACTTTGTTTATGCAAACAGATAACATATTTTTAAAATGTATTAATTCTCTCTTCAAAAGATTTAATGTACTTTGTACCATTATAATGCCTGAAGTAGGGAAGAGAGCTCATGAAATTCATTGTTGACCAAGTGGATTTGCATACCAGGTATTTACTATTTACTGCCTCAGCAACAGAGGCAAATCACTTATCCTTCTAGGCTAAAATTTTACTTCATAATCTATGAAATAATTAGAGCAGTATATTGTTCAAAATTTTGTTACAGGATTACGACTTAACATACAGATTGTCTAGGACAGAGGTCAGGAAACTTTTTCTATTAAGGGCCAGTTAGTAAATATTTTTGGTTTTACTGGCCAGATCAGCTGTTGCAAATTCTCAACCCTGCCATAGTAGTGAAAAAACGCAATCACAAGCAATACATAAATAAGCTTTTTATAAAATTAAGTGATGGCTAAGTTTGCCCTGTGGGTCATAGTTAATCCACCCATAATCTCGAACAATGGCTAGTATGTTGACAATGCTCATAAATAAACTAAATATAGGAAATCACACAGCACAATGCCTACCTCATAGGTAATTTTGAATAACTGTGTTAAGTCAGTCAGTCATTCAAGAAATCAAGGAATGAATACAACCTCATGAGTATAATTACAATTCCCAACTTTTATATTTAATATTTTACTACTTCATATGTCATCTTTTGCTTTTGTAAGGAAATCGTTTGACATTTCCTACTATTTTCCCAGATACAAGAAGGAAATGGTACTTAGAGTCAGAAATGTTCTTAACTACATTTTTTTTGTTAAAACATTCTTAAAATAATTTGCTTTAGATACATTATTTAGGAAAGTTCAGTGCTTAAAATTGTAGGAAACCCCCTATAGAATTCTTTGCTAAATTCTATAAATGACTATGTATTAGGAGGTTTTAATATGGTTTAGTAGTAAGATATTTTTTAGAAATACTATGTTAAACAAAATTGAACAGGTTTCTTTATAACAGAGAGTCTCATGACTATTCATGTTAAAGAGTGGTGGAAGAATACATTCTGCAGCTTCCTAAGTATTATTTAACAAGGAAATTTTTGCTCCACAAAGCTATTCGCAACTTGCAGAATATGGTTTTTGGAAAATAGTATTTGAGAAAATACTACTGTGTAACATACAGCAAATTTTTACATTTGAAATAAATGACATGAATGGACTACTAAGATGAGGAATTTAGCAACCCAAAGAAAAAAACTTCTAACAAATTTTTGTTAAAAATCACTTAATTTTTTCATTCAATCTTTTTTCATTTACTCAATAATGATTTATTGTTTATTCTATTCAAGGCAGACCCTTATACTGCTTAAAAAGTCAGGGGTGGCTTTATAAATAGAACATTTAAATATTCTAAAGTAAATGGCTAAAATCTCAAGTTCAATTGTCTCATATCTATAAAAATCTTTGTGAGTTTCATGGGAAGATAAACTTTTATTTCCAAAAGGAACTTCAAAGTTATATGAAGATAAAAGAAGAGCTACAGTCAGTGAACTGGAGTAATATTTAGCAATAACCTGCCAGAGAGCTCATCTGAATTAGAAAGAACTCTGATAACTGATCTCTTATAGTTTAGGTCCATAGAACCTTGAAATAGAGTTGAAGCAGGCTAGTTGAAACTAATACTCATGCATTAAAATCATTTGAAAAGTTTAATAATGAATTTTGTTTAAGCAGAAATTAGGAAGACGGATCATTTTCAAGCAACCCTCTGTGTATCTAAGGGCATGATGCTCTTTTGACCGGTCTCAGAAAAATATCAGAAAACACAAAGTAACAGTTTTAACTATACATTTGCTATAAACCCAACATCACAAATCACCAATAGTTCTAATCTAGGACTTTCCTATGATATTGGTGCCAGAAGAGCACAAACTATTTTATGAGTATTGTGAGACAACTACTTTCTTTGTACTTCCTCCTGCCCTTCAACACATATATACACACCCCCACCACAAGTACACACAGACCCATACACACACAGAGGTTTACTTTTCAGAATTTGTTTTAGAATAAAGATTTCTTGTGTAGAATTATCCTGGAAGTATACTTTTTATAAGACCAGTGAGACAAGAAGTTGGATCTATGGAGTCTTGTGATAAATCATATATGTTTAGTGACTTCATTATATATTATTATATGTTTATATTTAGTACTCTGAGTTTCTACAGTGTTTGGTCCTAAGTCTACCTGAGGCATTCAGTTACAGATTTTCAAGGTAAACTGGAATTGGTGAAAAAGATAACCCTACTCATACTTAAATACCTTGGGCCATTTGTTGATTAATGTGAGTTACAGAAGAAGAATATTAAAATGTACCTGCTTCAAAATACAAATGGATGATCTGTTAATTAAGTAATTGCAAGTATGAATGGTGAACCTGTGTATTTGCCTTATGTTGCATAATATAATTTCTCAAAGATTGAGGCAATATGTAGACCTCTCTTAATTTCAGATATTAGAAAATTCAAATATAACTGAATAGGACTGGTGAAGAGTGGAACTTGACATTAACACTTAAAAAATTCTGGGCTCTGTGGTCTGGCCTTTGTGGGGTTTGGGGAGGACCTTCCTATCCAACTCATTTGGACTACTTCAAGATGATTTAAATGAAGGCAAGATACAGGTTATATCTGAAAGAACAAGTGACTGAATTTGGACAGGCTGTTTTCACTCCTTTATAGTTTGGTAAATAAGTAGTATTATTCCAGAATGTATCATCATCAATATTAGTCCCAGATATTAAATGTAGATGTTGAAGTCAGAGAACATAGTTCTCATTACTTTGCTAGTCTATAAGCAGTGATCACATTTTGATTTTTTTTAAATGGGATATGGAAAACAAAGGAGAATAAACATTGAGAAATATCTAGGAAATGAATTGATGAAATTAATGACAGAAATACAAAATGAATTGTGAAAAAGAAAAGTAACTTAATCTTAATAAGCCCAGCAAAGCCAGTATAATTAAGTGGTAGCCATGATATCATTTAATTATTTTTTCCAAATAGCATTATCATTATGTATAACCAAGAAATAACTTTGCTGTATTTATTTGGCAAAATAGCAAAAAATGAATTGAAACTTACATTATCAGTTGCAAAAACGGCATGGCTATGAATTGGAAGTAATTTGAAATTACATGTAATAGAACAAAGCACCCTCCAAATTAATGTATAGTGCTACCAGGAAATAAATGAATTCTTTACTCTTAAGTCTTTTGTCTTAAAGAAAACCTTTAGTAATGAAAGCCAAATAATTGTCCTTAAGACCATGAAATGAATCAAAACAGCCATAAATGGCATTCATGATTACAAGAAAAAGGTTTTCGTCTCTTTGAATCACTCCACTTCTATGCAATGTAGGCAGTCCTATTGTGTGACATAGAGCCTTTTAGATTGTTTTCTCACATAACTCTGACATAACTATTTGCCTGTTATGTTTAATCTTTTCCACAGCTGCCTCTTCTTTTGACTCCCACTTCCCAAGGCTGCTCCTTGAAGATGTATGAGGGAGAAATATAATTCATCTGAGCTCAAGTTGTATGTTCAGTTTCCTAGAAAGCCAAGTGCTTCCTACTGTGGAAAGATGTGCATGTGCTATGACTTCTAAACCAAGAACTAGTATTAGCCAATTCATTAAAAAGTTCCTGTCTGATGTTCCCCTATAAAGGATTGTAATTTGTTAGCTTAACTAAGACCCTCTTCCTTCCTGAGAAATGTCGTTCTGATAAAATACTGATTGAAGGTGAACCCCTGCTAGGTAATATACGTGTAATTTACACATACTTGGGTATATTCAAGTGTGCTATCTCTTTTGATAGTCAGTAATTAGTATAATAAACAACAACAAAAAGAACCCCAGTCATTTTAAATAAACAGATGTTTTTTACTTGGCAATGGAGGCATAATTGACGAGTGTGCTAATAATTATTTCTGAGTTAGGGGATATTATCCTAAACTGGAACAGAATATGTGCATTTATATTCTGTATTACTTAGCTGTTCCAAAACAGAGTCTTTGTCCATGTGGTCCCTACATATGAAATGCTATTTATGCTTTCCACGTATTCAAACTGAAATCATAATTCTAAGCAATCACAGATTCTGTGTTCTGGTTAAAATTTCTAGGAGATACATTTCTTGCCTTTCTTGATCATTTTATTCATGGCTAGTAAGTAGAAAATATCCCATTTTTCAGCTGTATCTATTTAGAACTGTTGCCTTTTTTATGGGATGGCCTAACATGGCTTATAATTTGGTACACTGAGGTAGAATGGTTAGCTCACCTTTCAGGGATGCCACATACCTTTCATCCCTGGTCCTGTCTTCCTCTTCAGGTGCTATGTTTTAAGTTCCAGTAGTGTGTATTGTAGTCTTCTGATCTACGTTTCTGCACTTTTCCTTTGCTTTCAATTTACTCTTTGCTTATTACATTGTTTTCCATTGGTAAGCTTTTGCTTTCTCTAATCTAGGGTCATTAACCAAACAAATTGAACTCCATAACATGGTCCAGGAGAGATGGTCCAGCCTACTTCTCTTGGTCAATATTGTGTGGCAGCTATAGTGGTGCAAAAGACACCAGAATTTAGAGTTAGAAAATAAGGGTTGGAATGTCAGTTTTAATTTCTATTGTGTGTGCAACCTTTGAAAAGTCATTTTCTGTGTGACCCTGTGTTGTTCTCTAAGCCTGTGTCTCACCTCAGTGTTCTATGTATAGGATCCCTTTGTAAACAGCATTTACTGAAAATTATATGGTGATATGTTTTCAAGATATTCTAGGTATATTTTGCATCTTGTGTAAATCTAGTTGAGAGTGGCAGTATCTCACAGGTGCACCTGGCCCAGAGGAGGGAAGTTACTGAGAGCATATGGAATCAGATAGGGATCTAAATAGAATATGGAGATGTTTCCCAGTGTGAAGGTCAGAGTGGATAGTCAGCTCTTTGACCAAACAAAGTATAAAATTTACAAAATAGATAATGAACTCAATGCAAGTTTCAGCCAGTGTGTGTGGCTTTGAGTCAGCAACTATACATATATCTAAGAAATCTAGTTGATAGGCCTTGGGAGCAACACTAAACACATTCTGATAACACTTGAACTCATATTGACAACAACTTGATAGTGTGGTTTTTTTTCAAAAAAGCTCAAAAAGGTCACTATCTGTATGGAAGCACCAAATCAGGAACTGAAGAATAAAGTAGAACTCAGGGCCAAGAAATGTATGAGGGAGAAATATAATTCATCTGAGCTCAAGTTGTATGTTCAGTTTCCTAGAAAGCCAAAGCAGAACTATAATCATATGGATTAGGCCAACATGAGAAGTTGTTCTAATATTTTCACTTGATGAGATTACTGTTTCCTGAGCATATAGGCCAGAGTTTCTGGATCTGAATCCAACACTGTCTCCCCATGAAAATATGAAGTGACTTACAAGGAAGTTCATTTTCCTTCTGTGCCTTCTCATCACCATTTAAAATACCAAAAAAAAAAAAAAAAAAAAAAAGGAACCTAACATCCTATTATTTTCATCTTTCAAGAGCTTGTCTTCTCCTTAGATCCTGGGTTCTTAAGGCGAGGCATAAATTTGCATTCAGGTCTTTATCTTTGGTGCTTAAGACAATCCTTGCACAGGTACACAAGAAATAGTTATTAAATGAATTAGTGAATGTATGAACTACTGAAGCTCTCTCCCAGGTCCATAAGATATACCTCTTAAAACTATCTCTTCTGAAATGCAAATCAGAACCACCCTAAGATGCCATCTCACTCCAGTAAGATTGGCAGCCATTATGAAGTCAAACAACAACAAGTGCTGGCGAGGATGTGGGGAAAAGGGTACACTTGTACATTGCTGGTGGGACTGCAAATTGGTGCAGCCAATTTGAAAAGCAGTATGGAGATTTCTTGGAAAAATGGGAATGGAGCCACCATTTGATCCAGCTATTCCCCTTCTCGGTCTATTCCCTAAAGACCTAAAAAGAGCATGCTACAGGGACACCTCTACATCGATGTTCATAGCAGCACAATTCACAATAGCAAGACTGTGGAACCAACCTAGATGCCCTTCAGTAGACGAATGGATAAAAAAAATGTGGCATTTATACACAATGGAGTATTACTCTGCATTAAAAAATGACAAAATCATAGAATTTGCAGGGAAATGGATGGCATTAGAGCAGATTATGCTAAGTGAAGCTAGCCAATCCCTAAAAAACAAATGCCAAATGTCTTCTTTGATATAAGGAGAGTAACTAAGAACAGAGTAGGGACGAAGAGCATGAGAAGAAGATTAACATTAAACAGGGATGAGAGGTGGGAGGGAAAGGGAGAGAGAAGGGAAATTGCATGGAAATGGAAGGAGACCCTCAGGGTTATACAAAAGTACATACAAGAGGAAGTGAGGGGAAAGGGAATAATAATACAAGGGGGAGAAATGAATGACAGTAGAGGGGGTAGAGAGAGAAGAGGGGAGGGGAGGGGAGGGGAGGGGAGGGGAGGGGGGATAGTAGAGGATAGGAAAGGCAGCAGAACACAACAGACACTAGTATGGCAATATGTAAATCAATGGATGTGTAACTGATGTGATTCTGCAATCTGTATATGGGGTAAAAATGGGAGTTCACAACCCACTTGAATCAAAGTGTGAAATATGATATATCAAGAAATTTGTAATGTTTTGAACAACCAACAATAAAAAATTAAAAAAAAAAAAACTATCTCTTCTAAAAATATTGCTTTTGTCATAGTTAGCCAGGGTTAAAGATAGGCTGATTTGATGTCTGTGACAGGTTGGGATAAGGATAGGGTAAAGGTCTATTCATCTTTTCCACCCTCCTCAGCTTCACTCTAAAACATGAAAACCAAAATCTCCATCCCAATGAAGGGCACAGTGCCACACACTGGAATGCCTGTGGTTGTCACTTCTTGGTACCAGGATAGTGACGACAAGCATATGACAATCTACCCATGGAAGGTCTGTCTTGCTCTGTAATGTCTTTTGAATGTAAATATTTCCACTGTAGCATCCCTCACCTCACCCCCGCCTCCCCCCAAAAAGAAAGAGAAACCCTGACCAGAAATAAAAAAAAAAGGTATGTAAATTATTTTCCCTAGCCTCAGAATTTTGCACTGAGAACCTTAATGAGTAAGAAAGACTGAAAAGACTTACTTCTCATGCATTTCGTGTGTGCCAGAATCACATTGGTTTATAGTGATTCTGTCAGTTTTCTAAACAATTAGAAAACACTTTGTTGAAGGAAGTGTTAGTGGCTGCTTTTGTGCACAGGCAATTTGGATTAGTCATGCAGTTGATGATCCTGAACTGTCCAGGAGCCTAGGACCGAATTGCCGGACACACAGAGAAGTATTTTCCCTCAAATAACTTGCAACAATGAGTAAGTTTCTGAGACTTTTTTTCCTTTAAATCCAAAGTTAGGGACTTTGCTCAAGTAGGACTTATTTTTTTTTTTTTGCTTAATCTTCACACCCTCCTATTTCAGAGTCTGAATTACCAAGTAAGCCAAGAGAAGATTATACTAAAAATGGGACTCTCAGAATTGTGAACTTATTCAGCAGAGATTTTACAGGAACCTCAGGGGATTTTATTCAAAACTTAACTTGAATAATTTTCAATAATACTTTCTGGTTTTGGAAAACTACCTCTCAAAGCTCCTTTTTTCTTCTTCATTAACATGTATAAAGATTGCTTAACTTCTTTAATAGAAAAAAATAGTAGAGTTAAAAGGAAATCTTGGAGATCTAAATCCATGACTGCTCTTTGTTTGAGTTTATGAAAAGATTTAGGATAATGGTTGTTTTGGGGAAAGTATGTTGAAGCATAGGATTCTACAAAATTCACTCATTCAGCAAAAATGTGTTGAGTGCCAATACTTACAGGGCTTGTTGGACTTTGCAGACACCCTGGTAGTAATTTGAGTAGGGCTGATCAGTTCAGCATTGTGATTTTTCTCTAGAAGAGTTCAAATTCTTGTGTGTAGAGAGAGGCAACTACAGCATTACCTAAGGTTGATGAGATGGAACATGTGGGAGAATGAGAAAGTGATGGCTTCCAAAATGGGAGTGTGCATAATGATGGTGATCACTGCTAGTTATAGAATGTTCTTCTGCCAGACATATTCATGGCTCTTCCTCCCTTAATTCATGTCTCCCCTTAAAGAGACTTTGCAGGTAACCCAGTATAAAACAGTACCACCTCCACGTTTTCTATCTCCATATACAACACAACTGTTTATGTGACACCTTAGCAACATATTTAAATTGTTTATCTTTCACCACTGAAACATAAGCAAAGCTTCTTGAGGTCAGAATCTTGATCAGTTTTGTTCATCTCTACATTTCTTATGCGTGGATCAATGATTGGTAGGTAATAGAGCAAAGTAAATTTGCTGAATGCAAATATTTATTTCAGGCTCAGAAGTAAGCAATCCTAAGGTACCTTCTTCCCGAGAGAGTGGGTGAGAGTTGAATTCTGACTAGAGGTAACAGTTTGTTTTTTTTTTTAAGTTTTTTTAAAAAGTTATTCCAAGCCACTTTTATCCCTTTCCCCTTACTTTGGAGGGAAGATTTAAAAAAGCTAAAAGGACTTCAAGGTTAACTACTTTCCAGAATCAGCAGGGTATTTAGCTGGTATTTTCTGTGCACAAAGGGAAAGAAAGCATCTGAGAACAAATCACAATAATAAAGGGAAAATGGTGTCAACATTTGTTTGGAAAAATAAATGCATTATAACTTAAATTTCTAGAATTTAGCCAAGGAAAATTACCTCTCCATTAACTTAAAATACCCTGCTTCCTAAAGATTTAGCTACTGCCTGCAAAATGCCTCATGTGACACATTTAGGAGTTATGGGGATAATGGCTGTTAAGAAAATCTCTAGGAGGTTCCAAAAGGATTGAAATGATTTAGGCATAAAATAAAATTTCAGCTGAGTTTGTAGCAACAGTATAATATGTATTTATAATTTTTTTTTTGGACTGGCTAGAGGACAAAATGAGAGGATTTCAGAAAACATGGAGCCCATTTGTTACAAAGGCAAAATGAAGTAGTATCTGTTATACTTATGATCATAGGTTTGAAATAATGGTGTTGTATTTCAGCTGACATCTGGGGATTTACCAAAGGTTAATATAATGTGGCTTTTATATAGCTATGCTTATATATGCCTAATTACTTTGGGGGTTCATAAATTAGATCATGTGTGATGGAAACATAGTCATGACTTTTCCATACCTTTACGATACCCTTTATTTTCTTTTATTTTACATTCCTAAAGTAAACTTTGTGTTTCTATTGTTTCTGGTTATATTTCTGCATGACACAATGGCAGCTTTCAGTTAGAAATTTTCAAACTATTATGTTTGTTCTCCATTGCAATGTGAAGTGGAACAACAACCAGAAAAATTTACCTACCCATTGAGAAAAACATGTGCTGATCAATATGTAAGTATTTGGTACCCCTCAGTGTGTAAGGATACAGAAATGCATAGAGGTAGAAAAGTCCTTTCCCTTATGGAACTTACATTTGATGGGAGAGGCACACAATAAATACACACAAATAGGACATGAATGCATATGCATACACACACAGATATACATACACAGAGAGCAACTCAGATTATATAGGTGCTAAGAAGAAAATAAAAGGGGCTATGGAATGAGAGAATACCAGAGTAGGGAAGAGTCAGAGGAGTAATAATTTAGGGAATTTAGTCAGAACTGTCCCTCCACAAAGATGACTTTTGAGCAAAATTAATTTGACAGCTTATAGAAAATACGAGAAAATAAGTTATAGGGTTTACTAAGAAAAAAAAATAGTAGACCACAAGCATTTTGCAAAACTGTTCTTTATGTGCTATTTCAAGCAATATTTTTCTTTGCACAGCACTACAAAGATTATCACATTCATTTTAAAGCTGAGGAATTTGATATCCAGAAGTATGGACTAATTTTCCCAAGATCATGCAATTTCTAATTGAGTTAAGATTAAAACTCAGATCTGCCTGATTTTTTAGAAACTGTGTTTTTTTTTCCTGTTTTACTGAGCTGTCTCTTGGTTCAAATAAATTCATCCTTTAATACTGTTTTTATTCTCAAAAATAGCTTTGTGTAGAATGAAATTTTCTAGACAATTGCCCCTACTGTCTCTTTATAGAAGCTATATCAGCATCTATTGAATTTCCTCCTGTGTGCTAGGAATTGCTGGACACTGGAGACATAGAGATAACACAGAGCTGCTACGCTCAAGGGACTCCCAGACTGAGAAAGGAGGAAAGACAGACAAAGGGACAATTTCAAGGTCTATGATAGATGTTGAAATGGAGCATTGTGAGAACAGATAGGAATTACAATTTAAAGGTGAAAGAGAGGAGAGGAGGGAAGAGTACTCCCAGCAGAGGTGATAATTGTCTGGGTCTTCAAAGAGTTAACAGGAGTCAGAAAGCTCTGGGGAGTACTGGATTGTGGGTTTTATTAGTTTACTATACTTGCTACTAACCACACATTAGGTGCTCCAAAACATCAGAAGTTTCTACTTTCATTGTTCTGCAGACTAGAGATATAAAATTAGCATTACTAGGCTGAAATCAACCTGTTGACAGGGGCAAATTTCTCCTGGGGCCACTGAGGAGAATCTGTGTTTTCCCTCTTCCAGTGTCTGATGGCTGCTGTTGTTCACTGGTTTATGGCTTCATCAGTTTAAGCTCTAACTCCTCTTCAATTGGCGTCTCCTCTCTGTCAGTATGAAATTATCCTCTACCTTCCTCTTATGAGGATACACAAAAAAATGCATTTAGGGGCCATCTGGATAAAATAGAATGTCCCTCATCTCAAAATCTTTAACATCTGCAAAAACACTCCCATCTCTGTTCCTCCTTCCTTTCAGTCACATAAGGTGACATTAACAGGTTCTAGGTGTTCGGGTGTGGTTGACTCCTGCCAGGACATTTTTTTTTTATGCCTGCAATAAAGGATAAAGTTAATAGCCGAGGAAATATTAGCAAGAATTGACAAATGGGATTACATCTAATAAAAAAAAAAAAAAAAAACTTCTGCACAGCAAAGGAAACAATATAGAGAGTGAAGAAATTGCCCCTAAGATGGGAGAAAATCTTTGCCAGCTCTTCATCTGACAGAGAATTAATATCCAGAATATGTAAAGAACTCATAAAAATTAAAAAATATATATAAGTAATCCAATTAATAATTGGACAAAGGAGCTGAACAGATACTTCTCCAAATAAGTAGTACAGGTAACCAAAAAATATGTTGAAAAAACGGTCAACATCTTTAGCCATCAAGGAAATGCTAATCAAAAACTACATTGAAATTTCATCTTATCAATGAATCAGAATGGTCTTTATCAAGAAAACAAAAAATAACAAATGCTATTGAGGAGACAAAGTAAAAAGAACTCTTATCCACTGTTGGTGGGAATGTAAACTGGTACAGTCACCGTGGGAAACAGTATGGGTGAATCCTCAAAAAACTGAAAAGAGATTCATCATACTTTCCAGTTATCTCACTCTTGGGAATATATCTGAAGGAATCAAAGTCAATCTACTGTAGAGATACCTGCATATACATGTTTATGTGGCACTGTTCATAATAGTCAAATTATGGATTCAACCTGGATGCCTTTCAGCAAGTGAGAAAGTATGATAATAATAGCATAAATATTACTCAGCCATAAAGGAGAACACAATCATGACATTTGCAGGAAAATGGATGAAACTAAAGATCATCATGAGACTCAGACAAGCATTTTGGGTTCTCAATCATATGTGGAATCTAGAAAGAAAAAAAAAAAAGCATGACATAAAAGTGGAAGGGGGACCATTGGGGAAGGGGAAGGAGATAGGGCAGGAGTGAAAAAAGGAAACAGGGAGGGTGGAAAAGATGGAAGTGCATTGTGTGCACATTTGACATGGTCACAATGAAATCCATTATTTTGTACAATTAATGTGCACTAACAATTATAATAATAAGTGCCATGCGGAAAGAAAAACAAGGCAGGTGATTTTGGAGGTTTTAGGTCACCAAGCATAGGGTTCAAATTAAGAAGCTGAAGGAGTTTGAGAGAAGTCATTGAATAGTACAGGTTTTGCACTGTTTTTTGTTTTTTTTTTTGGAATATCACTCACCATTCATTCACTCTATTACTCACAATGTATTTGGTTGGTTAAGCTCTGTGTGATTGAAAATGAGAGGACATAAATGTGGGACAATAAGATGTGATGTTTGAGCTCAAGCCAATGAATGGGTCAAGTTAACTAACCAAAAGATAGAAGGAAGCAAAGAAGAGCATAATGGGCAGTCACAGAAGTTGGAAGATAAGGACAGTGCCTTGAAGGTACAGAATGAAGGCACTTGGAGCTGCTGGGCAGAAGGGAGTTGAGAAGAGACTGGCATGGGTGGGGTGCACCAGCATATATCAGCAGAAGCCATATGACAAAGAGCTCTCTACGCTCCCTCAGATGTTGTTCTTTATTTTATAAGTATTGGGAAGTAAGAGAAAGGAATTCTATTGTTTTGTTCTTATAGCTTTAAAAAATTTGTTGATAGTGAGATTAATTCTTTTATGTATACTGTTTGACACATACACACAGTCACAGTAACTACGTCTATAATTATGGTACTAATCAGGTCTAATACCACCCAGCCCTTCCTCAGGCTACCCAGGTTTGGTTAACTCTCCTCCTCTTCCAGGACTCGGCAAATATGCACAGTGGCCTTAATTCTATGGAAGGGATCAGTTGAAGGGACAAGAGTGAAATTCAAGTAAGAAAATAGATGGCCTAACTTTGTGGTAGATAGGCACAAATTCAAGAGGCATTTGGGATCTAGAATCAAGAGAACTTAGTTATGCTAAACCTTTTAATTGGAAAGGGAAAAATAATAGTCCAGGAGATTTTCAGGATTCTGGCTTGAGTAATTAGAAGCTTAGAGGGGGTCCTTCAAGTAGTTGGAAGAATGACTCTTGTGATTACGGGGAGTCAGGGCTTGAGTTCAGTTTGTGGTGCCATGAGACATCCAGGAATGACAGGTGGCTGGGAGGATTTGGGGACTCAAAAACTCACTAGTGGAAATGGGGGAGGAGGTGAATGAAAGGTTTATATTTGAGAGTTGGAAGATTTTGAAAGAAACTTTTTCCCTTTTCTTTTCTTACTACATAATAAATGTTCTGTAAGATTAAAAATAAGAACAACATTTGTGGTGTACAAACTGTTCTAGGCATTGTTCTGTTTGTACTTAATATACATGTATTTAATCCTGGAAATAATCCAAAAGTTAAAGAAAAACACTTTTATTTTACAAATGAAAAGACAACAAGAAACCAAAACATATAGATATTAAAATATATGGCCAATGTTTCACAAGTAGTAAGATTCAGAATTGGAAATACAAGTATAATACCTAGAAACTCAGGTACCCAAGACTTGCTCAGATGCATTTTAATAGATGGTTAAGGCAGCTGTACTATTGTAGAAAAGTAATTATAATTTTCTATAAAGCTTATATTTATGTAAACATAATGTGTATTCCTGACCTTTTTTTTTTTTATCTAGCCTGCCTTATCAAAGCAGGGAACTGAAGCAGAAAAATTTTTTGAATGTTGTAGCTGATTCTGATGTGTCTCTCCTTCAACATCTCACCACTACTCACACACGTTTGAATGTTGACAACCACAGAGTTTGTGGTTACTGTTCTCAAATTATTAATTTATGTGGTTATTCATTATCATGTATGGTGCAAATAGTTGTGAACACACAGCTTCTATTCTAGAGAATATCCCGATGTATTCTTCAAGTACCGACCAAATCACTAATGACAGAAAAAGGCATTCCTGCATAGAGCTGCTATAAGAACCGTGTGTGGCCACTAATATCATACATGGAATTTGTAGAAATATTCTTGAATGCAGATGTAAAATAAGGATTGTTTTCAGTACAGACATAGGTCATATGGTTGTAAGTTCTCGGAATTTATCCAGGCTATAACAAATTATGTAGTTTGTAGGTGTATCCTGCTTTTTCCTATTGGCATATTCTTAAAATTCATATTGTACATTTTCATGTATTCCACATTTTAATTAAACATACCTCATTTAAATTTTAATTTAAGTGTATATAAAGAAATAGTCTCTTTATTAAAAGGATAGATCTTCACAGAATTAGTATTTCTAAACCATCCACCTTGTAAATCTGCCTGTTGATGTAATGCATTTGAATACAGTGACATATTCTTCTTCCATATTCATGTTTCAGGTGATGAAAATATCAGTTCATAGAAAACTCATACTTTTATTCTATTGTTTTAGTTCATAATTTAAGAAGCTGTGTCTCTCTCATATCCTAAAGATATGTCACCACCAAAAGGTAAAACAAAAACAAACAATAACATATCGCTAATGTTGATTTCTGTTGTAAGACAGATGCTAAATTTAAAATGAAACTTTCATTTTAGCTTCTGAATTTTGCCTCTTTTTCAGTATTGAAGTCAGCTTTTCCAGTGCATCAGAGGCAATGCAGTCCTTACTCTGGTATTAAACCTATTTTTTTGATCAGTATCCACCTATGATGAGAAACATGGTTGAGTTGGTAAGTAGATCACTGGAGGTGGTGTTTGAAACACTACTATTATTAAAATGGATTTTAATATCTCTTTTTCCAAATATTAAATTATAATTTCATAAGAAAAATAACAACAACCAACCATTCATATCCTAGGTACTGTGGCTCAGACATAGTTTTAATAAAAAGGGTAATGGACCCTTTCCCTACAGAGAATTAAATGCAATATACCAGAGGTATGATAGGAGGTATTTTAAGTTATTCTTCGTTTTGATCTATAATATTTTTATCCTTTAGAAGAAGAAGGTAAACAAAACTTGATAGTCAGTCCATGTGACCTCTTGTACAAAAAAAAAAAAAAGTGATGGGTTATGAGATTGTGGCCAAACTCCCAGGTCCATGTGATATAATGTTTGTTTTTTCAATCATTTACATATCTCAATTGCTCCAATGGAGAAAGAGAGTAAACCAAAACCAATGAAAAATGAGTAAAAAAGAGAAAATCATCTTATATCAGGAAGAAAATACTTGGCAATGATTTCATACTGTTAAAGTCTATAGTGAAATAACATGGGAAATACTTGTAATGTAACATAAAACAAGATTCAAATGTGTTCAAGTTTTATCATTTCAACTGTTTCTCAAAATTCCCAAATCAAAAGCACAGGGGGAGAAAAGCTGGAAGGAAATAGACCAAAATGTTAACAGTTGTCATAGTTTGGCAGAGAATATATATTTTTTCTTCATGTTTTTCTAAATGTTGCATTTTCTAGATTTTTAAATAAATTTGGCCAACTTTTCTAATATAAAAAGACACAATTAAGTGACAGTAGGGATGATCTCGTTGGTGATACATGAGTCTAATTAGAGTTTAGTCTAAAAATATGGAAATAAGCAACAGTTGAAGCTCTGTTCAGGATCCATTGCATTCTTCCCATCAATTCCTAAATTGTCATTCTCATCACCATCACCTTCCTTTCCTTACCCTCCTACTCCCAGTAATCCACCCCCAAAACCCCCAAGATCTCCTTCACAAAAGCCTTCCTAATCTCTCCATTCCATGCATCTAGATCCTTCTGAACTCTGCTCAGGAACAGTGTTCATCTGCTCCCACAGGTGCTCTTGGGAGTGTTTGTAGCTAACATGTTGAGCTAATATTAATATTAATATTAATACAATATTAGTATTATAGTGTCCATTTATCAGATTTGGGCATTTAAGATATTAGAAACTTTGGGGCAATATTTTTTTAAGTAAATGAAAGATTTAAACTTATATCTAAATTCATAGGGACCACCAACAATAAAAATTTAAAAAAAAAATAAATTGCAGGTTTCTGTAGCTGCTCAGCCTCCAGGGAGACCACAGGCCATGACTATAGGATCCAGCAGCTTAGAGGCGGTGGAGTGCAAACCCCAGCTGTCATTACTAAACTCGGTGGCAAATGGATGGGCCATTTTTTTCTGCAAAATAATAATAATAATAATAATAATAATAATAAAAATACTGTAAGTGCTGGGACTTGGTACAGTTGCCACTTAACAAAAGTAGACCTGACTGGTAAAAGGATGGTTTGTTTAGGGCACGGTGGCTCAGGCCTGTCATCCCAGGGCATCTGGAGGCTGAGGCAGGAGGACTGCAAGGTGGAGGCCAGTCTCAGCAGCTCAGCCAGACCCTGTCTTGGAATAAACACAAAGAGGGCCACAAAAAGGGCCGCAGTGTGGCTCTGTGGGCAGCGCCCCTGGGTCAACTACAGCATGAAAGTGACATTGAGTTGCCACTGGCCAGCTGCAGCAAAATAACCAGGGGGGTGAGGAACAACTTGTGTAGATTGATACAGCAGGATTGGAAGCCATTTATTGTAGGACAACAGAGGTATTTATACATTCCACACAGCTTATCTAATTAACATAAACTAGATATAGCAGTCAACCAATCAGGAATCTCCACACTTAATGGCTTGCTGGAGTTACTTCACAAACCACTCCCTCTGGCATTTTGCCAGGCGCCATCCAGACTTGTTTACACACTCTAACAATTCTCTGGCAAAATGCCAGGCGCCATCCTGACTTGTTTACAGACTCTAACACTGAGTCAAGAAAATGCTAGGATGGTCCTCACGTCCTCATGTCCCCACGCCCCCGGCCCCCACCCTCTGCACCCCCGCCCCGCCCACTGAGTCTGGCTAATGCCAGGACAGTCCCCACACACAAAAAAATAAATAAATAAATAAATAAATAAATAAATTCATAGGGACCATGATCTGAATTCTACTTCTATTGCTCCATATCTTTATAAGCTAGAGCAAGTGGCTTAACATTTTTTTTATTTGTTTTTAGAAGTGTCAATTTTCTTATAATTGCAGTAGAGAAAATAATATTAAATTTATCAGTTTGTTGGCACTATTCATAGGGATATTTCATATGATCTAAACACACTATACCTTTTTGTTCTTACAATAGACTGAAGAGATAGGTCTTGTGGAAAAGGTGAGAGAGATGGTTGCATCACTGCAACCCAATCCTAGCTCATGACCCCCTCCCTCTCCAATTCAAGTTTAATTTAAATGTGTTTAAATTAACACACACCCAACCTGTACTGTAAGTTTGGATATACTCACATATGTACAGTTGTTAGAGGTCATACTATGCCTGATAAGCAACCAATATCTACAAATCAATTTGATTTATAAATTACAGAGCAGTGATAAGGCCCCGGTATCCTTTAAAATCATTTTAAATTATTCAAATCACTAATTTTTGACTTCTTTTCCCCTCCCACAATGTACCACACAGGCCATGGGGCAAAGATTTGAAATCATAATTTTATTCCAAGTTAGCAATCATTGAAAAGGTTAAGGTTTAAAAATAATGAGAGGAATTAAAAAATAGAAATAAATTAACATAGATATTCACTGGACCCTAAATGTAGTCCTGGAACTCTCTATAGCTGTGAGATTACAAAGAGATGAGAAAGGAGAGCAGTTAAGTATTGGTTTTCATTTTTAAATGAGTTTTTCTGAGGATCAGAGGATTTCTTAATATATCTATTTCACCTTCAAAATGGCATCACTGAGTTCCCAGTAAAGGTTACTCATGAATCCGAGGATTTGCCTTTCTGACTCAGAGTTTACTGGCATTTGCTAAGTGTTTGGCTTTGTATTCATCTTTGCCTCTGACTATTATTAAAGTAAGGCATTGTCTCAGTTATTAGATAGCAATCGCTGTGCTGAATTAGGTTGAATCATTTGACATTGGTCCCTAGGGTGGTTCTGAAATGTTTTGCAGCCGTAAACTGTTTCTACCAGACTTTGATTCTACCTGTCTCCTCTCTAATCTCAGTGTTGTCTAAAGCCATACAGTAGCTATTACAACAGAGTAATCAACCTTGCTTTTCTCCAAACCAACCCTTAAAATGTAGCCTGAGTAATTCTCTTAGTAAGAGGATTCCTGAAATGTCTACCACCCCCTAGTTCCTTCTTCCTGGCTCTGTTTCTAAATACTACATTTGGGAAACAGTGTTAGTGGAGCTGCTCCCCCAGTTATGAGCACTAAAATATTCCTTCCTAGGCCCTTATGGAAAAGGTCAAGAAATTAATTTTGGATGAACATCTTCACCTTCTTAGTCAGTTGCTGTATTAATGATCTTATGACGGATTGCTCCTTAAACTGGCCCAAGCACAGGTCAGCACAGGAGCAAGAATATTCTCTATTTAATGAGGCAGGGATCAAAGCCCTTAATATTTTATCATTGGCATATAGATGGAAAGAGCCATCAAGGAATAAAGAATGGCTGGAGAAGCCTAGTGCCATATATGGAACTATGTGTTCTGCAGAGGAGATAATGGGCTTCCATAAGCCTGAACAGTTTTCTTTGTGTTTGATGCTTTTCATGCAATTTAAAAAGCTAACTTTATATTATCTTATGGTTTGTTTTGGGTTTTCTTTCTTACATTTTTAGATCTTTCTTCAAAAATACAGAAAACTTCAAAGAATTGCATAATTGTCACCTGTGTACTTACTCATCACCAAAATTCAGTAAATATTTTTAACATAATTACTACTAATATCATATCTAAGAAAATAAATACAATATTAATTGCTATAACATCTGTATTATGTATTTATATCACGTCTCCCAATTTTCCAATCTATATATTTCATAACCATTTTTTCAACTAGTATTCAAGCAACTTCTCTTTATTGTATTGTTTCTTTTAATCTAGGAAAATCCTCGATTTTTAAAAAAATTTTGACATTTTTTTTTACAAGACTAGATAAATTTTCTTGTGACATGCCATATCATTTGTCTCTTTTCTGGTGGCCTATCTTCACGTATCTTCTGTACTTCTTGTAAACTGAATACTTCCTCTCAAAGCTTAGTTAAATTCATGTTAACCTTGTTTGAGGCAAGAATACTTCCTATACAATGCTACGTACTTAATTTTACATCCAAATGAAAAGTAGGTAATATCAGGTTTACCTACTGATAGTGGTAGTGAATATGCTCATTCGATTAAGGTGGTAACTATTAATGCTTTCTATTATATAGGTATCTTTGCCTTCTAATATTTAATAAGGAAACTTTGGTGATACTTGCATTGCCATTTCCACAGGGCATTTCCCAACAAACTTTGATGTAGTGTTTTAATACCCATCGATGAATCCAGTTTTCTGAATTAATTATTAATTCATTGTTGCTGAGTGGTCACTTTGTAGTTCAGTCTTCCCTTCGAAGTTTATATTCTGGCATTCTTTTGTAATATTCTCTTTTCCTCAACTTGTAACCAAGAACTCTGATTCTTCCATAAAAAGAAAGGTAACTACTTGATTCTTTACATTCAAATATCAATTTTTGGAGCATGAAATCGGCATAAAAGTCATATCTAATTACAGTAAGTGCATGTATTTTATTTTTCATCTATCTTCTGTATCAAAGTGAACCTATAATTTTTATTTATTCTTTATCCAATAATCAGTTACAGTTATTACTCTTTTTGATGCTAAATTATGTGAAATTTGGACAGCAAGAACCTCTTAAAACTGTCTCTTCTGTCTTTTCCATGTGCCTTGTTCACCATTGAGCGATCCCTTGCTTTCCAGTGCAGGATTCTCGGCTTGCCTTGTACTTCCTTCCCCCAGCCTGGATCCCTGTTCTTTTGATAGAGGTATAGCATTTGAACTAAGACCTTGGTGTTAGGTGTGTTCACTGCTACCTCTATGCCATTGCTTCCAGAAATGTTCACTTGACAGAAAATTCATAGTTTAGAAATAATTAACCCATACTTAATACATATGATATTTGCTAAAATTCTTTGATATTTATATCTGCCTTCCCTATTTTCATATTTCTCTTTGAGTGCATTGAACATAGGGTCCATATTGTATAAAAATACATTCTTTAGTTGATGCACAGAATAGAATGATCTGAGAAATGTGTTCCATTCTTGCTTCTAACACCTGCTCTCCAACCAGGATTTACTCTCATCCAAACATTTATAAAGAAATCTTTAAAATGCCATTATTCTGAGTGAAAAAAAATTGCTACTCAAGATGGCTTTTCATGTTGATAATGCCATATAGCTTTTGGATCAATGTTCTTGATTTATATATTTATATAAAACTTGTCATCTTATGTTGGAGACCCAGTGGAAGCCTAGCAGAAGCCGAGAGGAATTCTGTCCTTCATGAGAACTAAAACTCATTTTCTCTGTCCTTGGAGTCAGCCTCTGAATTTTTCTCAGCTTAGCTATTCAAGCAGTTACCACCTATGGACATGCTAAGTCCAACCTATTTGTCACCCCTTGCCTAGTTTGATGGACTGTGGTACATCTGAATTCTTGGTGAGCTGCATTAGACCTATAGTTAGTAATTATGGCCTTTGTAGTATTGGGGAAAATTTTCACAGGAGTGAGTAGCAGGAGAGAATTTATAGTTAGGGAATATTAAGCCACTCTGAAGATTAGGAACCCTACATGCCATGTGAGAATGCTGAGATACCAGAGCAGAGACAGACATGAGTCATCTCCAAGTCTCACTCCTCTGTTGTGCTTTCTTAAAACTTAGAAGAGTATACGAGTGAAAAGACTTGAAAAGAATTTGTGGGTGACTCAGTGTTGCACTCGAAGAACTTATAGAGAAAATCATGCCCTAAATATGTATATGAAAGATGCCCAATTATCAAGTTATGAGTAAAAATAGCAGCTGAGTTTGATTCTGTCTGTGCTATGGATTTCCTTTCCTGAAGTACTATTTTCAGTTTCTCAGTTGTTTTGAATGTTGGCCAAAAAGACAGAGGTTCTCCTGAAAATAACAAACAGTTATCTTCTTAACAGAGACTCTTTTCTATGAGCCCAGACAGTACCCTGAATTCCCACCAGGTGCTTTGTAATGTGCATGACAATGAGGCTAAAGGCAATGATGTCCCCAGAGTGGAGCCACTGACTCACTCTCACACATTAACTGTTGATAAAGTGATCTATGGAACACATTGTCATTGAAAACAGGCCATATTTGGAGCCAAGAGTAAAATTTTCCTCAAAACTCAAAAATAGACTGAACTTGACCTACCCTCTTGAGTGGAGAGGACCTGCTGGGCTGTGCCATTGCACAGTTGCAAGGGCACCATTCACCTGTTTAGCAGAAACCTTCCAAGGCAAGAAGAAAGAGAGTACAAAACTGGGTTCATTCTCTACCTGAAGGGTAGAGGAGATGTGGAGGTTGGACAGGTTGGACATAGTAGATCTGTCCCTGCTCTGCATACAGGGCTGCTGGCCAACCACTCTCCTCCCTCCAGATGCCTTCGGAAAGTGTTTTCTTTTGTCAAAGACCCCTCCACTTTGCCTGAAATGATTCTCACCATGTTCTATCCTCAGCACTTAAGCTTAGCTCGGTTTATCTAGTAATGCAGGGGTACCACAACTAGGATGCAGAAAGTGATTCATCCAGTCACCTGGGGCATTTTCTCGTCTTGGTAGAGCAGGCTGTGGGCAACCATGGAAAATCAGAAAAACAGACATTAGCCAAGCTTGCAAAGACATGAGTTGACTGTAAATGATATTTTGAACTTGGAGTATTTAACCACTTACTAATGTTAGAGAAAGGTACATTGTGATGTAATTCTGCTAAGAATGGACAGTGATTTTTGTAGGCATTTAATTATGTGCAACATTCTGTTATCCCCTAATTATTTTAGTTTCCCCATGTTATTTTTTTTAACCTTTGTTATTTACTCCCTAAAATATCTTGCACAGGCCAGAACACAGAGTAGGTAAATGCTGAACCTTTGAGGAGTCTGTGTGTGTACGTGTGTGTGTGTATGTGTGTGTGTGTAGAAAAGAATGGCATGAACAGAAAATTGTTAGAACGATTAGTGGAATAATGCAAGAAAAGCAAATTATAAACATGCTTAGCATAGGGATTTCAAACATAGAAAGAGAATTATAAGGGTCTAGGGTTGTGGCTCATTGGTAGAATGCTTGCTTGCCTGGCATGCAGGAGACACTGGGTTCAGTCCTCAGCACCACATAAAAATAAAATAAAGGTATTGTGTTTGCTTACAACTAAATATATATATATATATATATATATATATATATATATATATATATATATATATATATTTAAAACAAAAGGGCTGGGGATGTGGCTCAAGCGGTAATGCGCTCACCTGGCACGCGCAGGGCTCTGGGTTGGATCCTCAGCACCACATAAAATAAAATAAAGATGTTGTGTTCACCGAAAACTGAAAAATAAATATTAAAAAATTTTTCTCTCTCTCTTAAAAAAATAAAATAAAACAAAAGAAAAAAATTATAAAACATAAGACATACAAAGATAGAAGGAAGATTTAAAAAGACATTTTAAGGGGGCTGGGGATGTGGCTCAAGCGGTAGCACGCTCGACTTGGCATGCGTGCGGCCCGGGTTCGATTCTCAGCACCACATACGAACAGAGATGTTGTGTCCGCCGAAAACTAAAAAAAAATAAATATTAAAAAAAAAAAAAAAAGACATTTTAAGGATGCAGTTCCAGGGAGAAAAAGGTACTCAAATCAGAAAAATTTAGCAAAATTATAGAAAGAAAAAAATATAAAAATTTATAAGAGAAATGAAAGCTCAGCCACATCTCTGGATGTTATCCAGGGAACAGGATAGTGCAAGAACATTAGATCATTGAAGATTTGGTATTGGTAAAATGATCTGAGAAGGAAAAGTATCAGAGTTGATTGCATAGACCAAGGTATATCTAAATTGTGGGGGAAAATGCATTTTTGACTAAAGTTTTAATAAAATATGTATTTATGTACCTACTATTGTGTTTGATGAAGCAAATTGTGTCATTCTGAGGGAAAGGTCACAGCTCTCTGGGTCTATTTTTCTGCATATATAAGAGATGGGTAGTTTGGGCTGGGGAATCAGCTCAGTGGTATTTGCCTAACATACAAAAGGCCCTGAATTTAATCCCCAAAACTGCAAAACTAAAATAAATATATAAATAAACAAAAAAAAAAAGGTAGTTTATTGAAGATTCTTGAAAGTGTGGGAAGTAGGATCACATTATTCACATGTTAGGATTCCAGGAAAATAGGATAATTGTGTCAAGGAAACAAGTTTCATGGGAATTGAGAGCGGCAGGCAGAGAAAACAGAAAGGGAAGAAGAGCAGGAGCAATGCTAGAGTGTCTTTCCTACTGTCCCAGCATAAGAAGCAGAAGCACTGCCTTCCAAAGTCCATCCAGATCAGCACATTCTCAAAATGAGCGGCTTTTCCTCCCATGTTTATGGGTGGTACTACAGATGAAAGAGAGAAATGAAAACAAGAAAGTGAGTGCCAAATAAAATTTTGTTGTAGAAACATGTAAATTCATTATTATTTAGAATGGGCTAAGTATGTCATTCACAAGAACTTTCAAAACCACAGACGACAAGGGCCATATGATTATGACTAGTTATAGAAGGGAAAATTATACCAAAGCACTCATTCTAAGGTGTATAGAAGAAATCCTGTATTGATTCTAGCAAGGGGTAGTTATTTCACAAAGTACAGGAAAACCAATCGTCTGGAATGGAAGGACAAAGAACTAAGATATATCCTGTCATCCTAAGCCTCTGATTTGCAAAGCTTGCTCATAGTACAAATTAATTTGGAAGGCAGTTTAGAACTTGGAGCATATTTTCCCAGAGGAATAATGTTTCAAATTAAGTTCTCATGCTGGTTCACAGAATGATTTTTATGCAAATATGAATCTGTAATATGATATCAACAGTAGTATCTGTTGGGTTCAAGCTTGATTCTTTTTGAACTTGGTAGATCTAGAGCCCAAATGACTCTTTACTTCTAATATATATTTAGGAGAGTTTTTCCCCAAGGTTGATGAGTCAGGCCACCTCAATTCTCTACTTCCTATGTCCTTCCTAGGAAGCAGTGATTTGTAAGTCATTTGGAGGTAATGCATATTGAGCAGTTATGAAATGCTGCAGTATTTGTTCATCTCTGGCCCTCCAAACAAGATGAGAAGAAGGTCATTCATACATAAAGCAGCCAGATAGGTCAAGACCAAAAAAATGGGGTTTAAAAGTCTACTTTGACTAGTGTATAATGATGCATCAGTAGCAAACAATGAGAAATGCATTGCTTCTTATGGAGTAGCCTGACTTGAAAGTAGCAGATGGCCTAAGCCAATCCTTTGGTAGTCTACTTAAGGCTGCATTTGAATATATGCAACCAATATGAAAACACATATAAAATGAGAAAATAAGGTAATACTACATGAAGAGAGAGAGCATAATGAATCTCTACACAGGTAGAATTCAGTTTCCACAAATGTCATTTTAACATCTGTTCTGTATAACAACACTGTTTCCAAATCCTCCTGAGAGCCCTTAAGTATTGTATTTTGCTGATATAGATACAATCATCTTTCAAAAAGAAAAAAAATACTATAAAACAAATGTATTCAAAAGTTCTTCATCATGGAAGTAGTAAGCCTTTATGACCAACAAGTTTGGGCTGTGCAGGAATAGGCTTGGATAGAAGAAAAAGTTAGAGCAGGGCAAGAGAATTAAAGAGCCAGAAAAGTGGTAGATGAAAAACTAACCATGAAGGTGGCAAACCAAGGGGTCACCAAGAGGATGGGTCTGAGCTAACTGCAATCAAACAGGAGTGCTCTGTGTCTCTGCAGAGCAGCCAAAGGTTTCCTCCTGTTGTTTCCTAAGTACTTGATATTTGTTCTTGTTAGCTATAGTGCTATAGTTTCAAAACTGCCCCATGTCCTTATTTTATCTATATCTCTTTGAATTTAATCAGTCTTTTGGAGGGAAATCAGAATCATCTTGTGGTGGGGAGGAAGAAACCATTAGTTTGTTTATATGTTTTGTTTATATTTTTTCTAAAATTTACAAGACAGAGAGTTATGGAAAACATAGTTCATGCAGGTTGGGTTTGTCTATTTTTGGATACAGGATTTTCTGAGGACCCCTGGTTTAGCTGGTTTTGTCTGGATGCCAAGGATGGTCAACTCTACCAAGGAGTCTTGTACTTAGACTTACATGTTCTTTGCATCCTCTTTCTTTTTTGAAATATTTTTTCTGCCTTGAATCTCTACCTGGATCTTCCTATGACTGATGCTTTTTTTTTTTTCATTTTATTTCAACTCAAGTACCACCTTCCCAAAGAAGTCTTTTCCAACCAGCTAATCTAAAGAGCACTAGCACTTTTTATGCTATCATTCTTGTTTCTTTTTTATATAAGCTTATTACCATCTGTAATTATTTTGTTGTCTAACTCTTCTTATAGAAATACAAGTTCCAGGAGAGTAAGCCCTAGACAATCCTATGCAACAGTGAATCCTTGTCACCTAGAAAAATGGTGAACATGTAACAGATCCTTAAGCATATTAGATAAATGAATAAATGGCTGTTTCTCTGCACCTTTTCTCCAACTTATGTAGTTACCTCCATTGGATGTCTCAAAAGATAATTTCTGAATCTCTTATCTTTTTCCCTTAAATGTTTCTTCTCATTCTTATCCTGATACCAGCAATTGAATTTTCTCAAACCAAAAGTATTTATCTTGTTTAGTGGGGGAATGAAGGTCATTCTTGTTCATTATTTGGCAATTAGTAATTTAACATGTGATTCACAACATTGAGAAGGTCATTCACTAAGAATAATAAGATTAAGAGGTTCCTACTCTCGTGGAAGGTTTATAAGTAAAGCCATAATTGGAGGAGACCCTTTGGAGGCCAATCAGGTCCCAAAGCAAGATGATATGGGAAAGGACAAGAATGAGATAGAGTTGTAGAGTCTAATAGAAGTGACAGGTGTCTGATACCTGGAGGTAAATCTTGACCCTCTGTACTGTGATAAAAGATAAGTCAGGAGTGTGACTATGCATAGCTCCTTGGGATAAACCAATGGTTCTGTAGAATTCCCCTTTCAACTACCTTCACGAGAGTTTCACAGGAGCTTGTTTGAATCATTAGGTATAAGGCTATGCTTTGGTTTACTTTTTTGTTTCTTCCCACTTATGATTTTTTTTATAAGAAGGGATATAGAGTGCTTTTTGCCTGCTCTCAAATTTAAAGTATTTCTTTACTTTTTCTAACTTCCCCTGTATTAAGTAAAGATGGTTAAAAAAATACCATGAGCTAAAATTTAAAGGCTTTTCTTCTACTTTGAATATTTTAAACGACATAGAAATAACCAAACCTAGGTGTATTACCCATACAAAGTAAATATAAACACATATGTATACGTGTGTATGAAAATTAATTATATTTAATACTATTTTTTTAAAGGCAGATGTGTTTGGAAGTAGAGTACTAAGTTCAAAACAGGGCAGAGAAAGAAGAGAATAGCTAAGCTGTCAATTGCTTTTATTTCATCCCATGCCAAGTCTTATCTGTGACCCTCTTTCTCTGCGTTCCATTTTCCTTAATTGCTGGGGAGTTGTGGAGAAACTGAGGTGAGAACATCTGGGGTGAGATAAGAGAGTATGAAAACCAGGGGGGAAGGTGGGAAGAGAATTCTTTGGTTAAAGGTGAAGGTATGGGAAGTATGAGACATTTCCTCAAGAAACACTCATTTTTTTAGAACAGGAGCATGGAAGGATATATAGTTACCAAGTAAATGCTTGTACCTTACTTAAAAATTAAACTCTGAGGAACCATGGTGGGTCCAAGATGGAAAAGATAAGTGGTATTATTTTAATAACTTGAGAAAATGCTTTACCTGTCACTTACCCTAAACTAACAACTTCAATCTTCATATAGATACGCCTGTCTTCCCTAGGCAAGTGAATTAAGCTTTATCAACCACTCAACCCTGGTGTGGACAAAATTATCAAAAAATATTTCTTTATCTTCATTGAGTTTTAGAAGTTCATAGATCCTAAATCAGAGGCTTCAGAGGTGTGTGTGTGTGTGTGTGTGTGTGTGTGTGTGTGTGCGAATTAAGATAACTCAGAGATTAAAAAGCCAAAAAGGAGCCATAGGCCACTTCACTTTTAGGAGTACAGTGTTGTGTCCTAGCATTGATTCTGTTTTAAACAACAGGATTCTACTAATGACTTCTACCTTTTTGTTACTGTGGATTTCTACGACTTTAATTTTTATGGCCCAATCAGTTTACAAAAAATGTAAATTTTACAGTTCTTTTTACAAGTTTGCCTAAGATGAGAGAGTAAAAAGTAAAAATAAACAAAAAATACCTGAGAAGATGAAACAGTGCCTGTTAACATCCTTTGACTTCCCAAATAAAGAAAATACTAGATAAACACCAAATCATTATCATAGGTTTCTTCTGCTAATGTAAAGTGAGCTGTAAAATCCATATGGTTGCATTTTAGTCTTACCAAAAAGTTATACTTCAAAACCTGGCCTCAGTCTGCAAGATATTTCAGACATATGTTTTTGACTTAATATGTCTAGATGTCGTTTTCTTCATCCATTTCATTTTACGTAGAAGAGACTCAGCCAACATGTGTTTCAAGGGAACCTGCCTCTCCTTTGATGTGCACTGAGCATCTGATACAGAATTAAACTTTTAATGTTTTGTAGCTCCACCTTAAATCAGTGACGGAGTAGAAAGGAGAAAAGAGGGTCTATTGTACATTTCTCTGTGGGAGGACTTAGAAAAAAAAAATGAATGGCTTGAGAAGCTATGGTAACTAAAGCTGCTGGCAGAGAAATCTGACAGTCACAGAGTGTTCCTGAAACACTGGGCTAGAAGAACAGATTTCTGATTTATGCTCAGAGTCTGAAGATCATGAAAATCCATTCGAGAGTTTAATGTGAGAAAGGCATACACTCTGAAAAATTAAGTTTATAGAAATCACACTGCATATAAAATCGTCATTTACACATGAATTGTGTTTAATTACCTAATGGGTTAGAAAATACAGGCTTATGTCTGTTTATATAGTCTATAAAAAACACCAGTTTATTAAACATTCCATGTAAGTTACATAATCCCATTATTTTTGTGACATAGGGTAGGTAAGCTCTTTTGCACTCATGGCGGTTATTACATCCACACTTGAAAGAGAAAACACCAAGTGTAGATTTCTGTGGATGGTCAAAATTGTTTCCTCCACGGCTACATCCTCTTCTACCTCGCTTCCTGCTAAAGAAAAGGAAGAATCATCCCCATGGGTCTCAGCAATGTGAAGAGCAGAGTGTGATGACTTTCTGCTGTTTTGAACTTCCCAATCTCACAATAAAGTTACAGGAAGAAAAAAAAATTGATTTCTGGGAATTTTTCCAAAGAGAAAGGGACTATACAATATAGTCAGTAAACAAAGTTATTAAACAAGATCTAGGAAGAGACTATATATAGAAAACCAAATAGGGGAAGAAAAAGACAGAACCAAAATAAATTAAAAGAAAAGCAATGGTGGAGAAGTTAGTTTTAAATCTAGAAAAAGGAATGAAAGCAATCATTATACATTCTAACTAGAAAGCTGACCAGGAAAAAAAAAAGACAAACTCAAAAGCATAAATAAAACATCCATTCACATTTATGATACTGATGCTTTAATTTAATTTAATTTTGTTTTATTAATTTTATTTTAACATATAACCATTTGCTCTAAATGTCAGACAACATTTGGATATTTCTAAATATTAAGGTATTTCATAATATGTGCATGCTTAGAATTCAGTAGATAACATATTCATATATTGAAGTTTTTTTTTAAATCATCATTTAAATACCTGGGCATTCTACAGAGTACAAAAGAAATTTTGAGAAGACTATGGGACAGGTATAAAGATAAAATAGCATAGAAAAAGAAAATATATATGAATAAAAGCTTTTATGTTTCAGATTTAAATTTGCATATTAGCAGCATTTTTCCTAAAGAATTTGAAATGTGACATATCTACTTTGTGATCCCGGCTCCACCCTCATTTCATGCTGGGCTTACTGACAGATTTGCTTATTGACTTACCTTTCCTAGAAAAGCAAGCTGTGATACGTCACTGGGTAAATTACATGTGTTTTAACCCTACCTTTTCAAGCATTCATTCATTTGGACTGTGGGAGAAAGTTAGAGAAATATAGCATTTGCAATTCCGAATGCTTGACAGGTCTACTAATAATATTTCTTTTATATTGGTTCTGTTTTTGTTCTGAACCTTATCCAAAGATAAGTGATAGTACATTAAATATTTCTAAACACACTTTATGCTGGATTGGCAGCCCCTTTCACCAGTGTAATTTTCTTTCTTCCCAAGTGGTTCTATTCTGCATTTGTCTGATGTAAGAACTTGCTGTGACCTTGCGCACCTAGGCAAAATATTCTAGCAAGCTTTGTGTTATTGAATGAGAGTTTTGGAAAACCACTCTGTTGATTAAAGAAATTTACTGGACAAGAGGATTTGTATTCCTTTTTTGACTTAAGTTCAATTTTCCTCTTCATTTGCTAAAAGGCCTGCTGTCTTAAAGCATGGAATGGATTTTTGCTCTTTGCCATGCTTGGACAAAACCAACTTGACTCAGTAACCTCCATAGTCATCATGAAAACCTTAAGAGATGACTGGGTTGGACTTAAAGCTTCATGCCAACGCCAAATGTTTCTCAGCATACCTGCAACCTAAAAAAAATGTAAAGACAAATTGTTAAGTATGGATAATTGTTCTCATTATTTGAAGGTCCCCAAAACCTTTGGAAGATAGTTGTTCCAAATGGGAAAATATGAAAAGAACAAGAAAATATGATGATTTGTGCATTAAATATTGTGCTAAACATTTACATAGTTACAATTACATTTATTACTTCAAGACAATCTTCCAGCAAGCAAGATATATGTCAATGAAGTCAAAGTTGGGTGATTAAATAAGTTAAAATTATCCAGATAGTAAATAAGAGTTGGGATTCAAATATTGTATGGAACAGAGAGAAAGAAAGACAACACTGCTATGGACTAGAATAATCTAGACTATAAAAATGCTGACCATTGTCAAAATATACACTCAAGTGTATTCTTAAAATATGATAGATGTGAAAACTGCATATAGAGCCCAAAATCATAATCTCTTGGATCTTTTTATTTGTGATAAGAAAAGGCTGGTTAATCAAGCACTGTACAAATTAGAAGAAAATAGGCTGTTTTTTGAGTTAAGGGGAGGTTAGATTGATCAATTATCTGTTGGGAATTACATTTATTTTTGATATAGTCACTTCATCTGAGCTGGGCACATAGGCAGGATGATTACAACATCTGTTACTACACTCAATACCCAGTTGATAAAGCCATTCTGGCCACTACCACCATCTGTCATTTAGTCTGTGACACTTAACCTTTGGACAATGATCCCTAGTAGATGGTGACATTTTCATGGATTAACTGATCCTTTTGCCCTTTATCTAAATGTTTTTCTAGTCTTAGACACAGCCTTGGTTGCTCTATATTTACCATTTTCTCATAGTGTTCTTATACTTTGAGGTCTTGAGGGATAATACATCAACCCAGTGTTACTTTGAAAACAAACTATATCAGAATGATAATATGTGACTTTCAGATGGATTTAGATAAGTATTAAACCAATGATTATCTAAGATCCAGTCATCACTGAGGTTTGGTGTATGTTTGACTTAAATGCTATTAACTCAGAATCAACAAAGTCTCACCAAAATTTGGAATTGATGCTTTGGAGTCAGAGTATTGGTATGAAACACTAGGTCAGAAATCAAGGACCTGGGTTCAAGTCTAGCTCTATTGCTAGCTGGTCACATGACATTAAGCCAGTTATTTAACTGTTTTTGGAACCTATTGGTTTAATCTGCAAAATAATGGAGGGGAAAGTTAGAACCAGACCAGATCACTATTACTATCTCTTCTACCTTGAAGATTCATCAGATAGGAGATTTCAAGATTTTTCAATGCTTTTTATCAATCTAAAAGTCTAAAACACAAAATATTTTCTTCATGGAACAAGCATACAGTGAACAATGCCTACTATTTTACTACAGATAACCCTATTTGTTATTTTATTTACTTATTTTTTGGTACCAGAAATTGAACTCAGGAGCACTCAACCACTGAACCACATTGCCAGCCCAATATTGTATTTCATTTAGAGACCAGGTTTCACTAAGTTGCTTAACACTTCACTGTTGCTGAGGCTTGCTTTGAATTTAGGATCTTCCTGCCTCAGCCTCCCATGCTACTGGGATTACAGACATATGCCACTGTGCCCCACCTTATTCATTGTTTTTGTATAATTAATCAACACAGATATAGCAGTTTTAAGAAATCCATACTTATCATTTCACATTTTCCCTGCATGAGAAGTTTGGGCAGCGCTGAACTGGGTTCTTTCTTTGGGTCTCACAAGGTTGCAGTTGAGGTTCCTTAAGGGCTGTGTTCTGCTCTGGATGCTCAACCTAGAAAGAATCTACATTCAAGATTATTCAGCATTTTGGAAGAATATATATGTGTGTGTGTGTGTGTGTGTGTGTGTGTGTGTATGGAGATATATATTATATATGATTGAGGGTCTCAGATTTTCTATTAGCTGAACACCACTCTCAGGTCCTAGAAGAACTGCATTTCCTTCTTACATAGGCTTTCCCAGCATGATTGTTTACATCATCAAGCAGATGAGAGTTTCTAGCACCAGTTTTAATCATGGAAGTGATATCTCTCATCACCTTGCCACATAATGAAAACTAATCACAGGAATGACACCCTATCACACTTTCCACATTCTGTTGGCCAGAAGCAAGTCACAGGTCCTGCCCATATTCAAGGAAGGGGAATGCATAAAGATGTAAACACCAGCAAATCAGAGTACTGGTGTCACCTTTGGGTCTTTCTTTACCAGAATATTAATAATAGATATGTCTGAGTTTTCTCTCTGTTTTAGCATCTTCTAGGTTTTGTGAATAATTATTTATTTAATCTTGGCAAATATACAAGTAGTGTTATTAATACTTTTATTATATCTATGCAAAATCTGATTCTCAAATAGGATCAGTAACTTACCCAGAATTACACAAAATAAGAATAATTTTTCAATTTTCTGTGTTTGGATTTCTAAAACTTGCCTCATGGAAACTATTCTACTAACTTTTTTGTATAATAAGCCAGCACTAAGCAGTCACATGCACTTTGACCATTGTCATGTTCCAAATTGTTGAAGCCTCTTAAACACTTTCAGGCAGAAGACTGTAGCATGTATCTTTCTTTTTAACTTATTCAAGTAGTATTTATATGTACAGATTGGAGGGGCATGATGACATTGTGGAAATTGGAGGGAGGTTTGTGTGCTCAAGTGCTGATCTTTGTAGATAACTCAATAGCAAGTTTTAGTGCAGAGGCAACAAAATGCAAAGAAAGGAGGTAAGACTCATAATATTTTCTCTTGGTGGATAGTTGATTCTGCCCCATTGTGAATGTTTTGACAGTTTGCATTTGGTGCCGTTGGGCACTACTTTAGACATTCTTTTTGAGCTTGTGAAGATCTCCATTCATTCTTGTGGATCTTTGCTAGCAAGACCTAGTATAAGAGATATTATTAAATATAAGACCCTTAACAGGCTACCCTTAATTTTCCTTGGGATTTTATTAGGGTCAATCTTTCCAGTTCTTTGCATTCATGAGGAGAATTACCTACAACACAACCCTGGTTGTAAGGAACATTGTCTTTTATTCAGGAGCTAGCTGGGCACATGGTTAATCTGAAAGGAAGACATAACAGGATTTCTTCCAGCTAGGCAGTCTGTGAAGCTAGAATCAGGCTCATTAATACCAATGAGAAATATTGGGTTTAGTCTATTTTTCAATTCACTTAGCTTTCTTTGAAAAAATTGAGAGGTTTGTCTTTGTCACATGGTATGTCATGATTAATCAGATATATTGGATGGGCAAATGGTTTAATAGTTATTGCAATTTGTCACATCAGACATGGCTTATCATGCATTATTAATACCTAAATGTAAAATTAGTTAATCTGGGCCTGGCTTCTATTCAAAAAAGTTGTATGTTAGCAAAAAGCAAGTTTGAATGAATCCTCACAGGGATGGTTTAACCAATATCACCTTTTCATTTCCATTTCAGTATAAGGACATCTTCATATAATTAAGTTGAGGAAATGTTTTTTCAATAGTCGGGCAAACAGTCATCCCATTGAGAGAAGGTTTTGGCCTTCATTAAAATGGAGACCCAGGGAGTCACATCTAAAAAGGTGTGTTCCTTTTTCAAAACAAAATGAAAGTTTAAAAATGTTTTTATTTTTAAAGCATTTTATTTGCAAACTCTAAACTGTGTTTATTTTGGTACTTATGTTTTGTTAAATTTGGCAAGTAAAACATAAAAAGCTTCACAAGTAGATATATATATTTTTTTTAAAGGAATCAGTTTCTACACAAAAGCAACATGTTACTTTGAGGATTGTATGGACATCAGATCTTTTCGACTTTACTCATTAGAGGGCATCTGTCCTGTATTTCTGTCATCAACACCCACTTGGTTGATTTCTCAGGCATTTATTCAAATACAAGAGAGAAGCATTTTACGCTTATAAAGTTTATTGATATGCAACTAGCTTTTTTTTTTTTTTTTTTGAGAAAAAGGATAAAAGAAAGTTTGTTGCTTTGCTAGCAAAGGAGAATCAGAGCGAACTGCTGTCCCAAAGGCTGTGATTCTCCCATTATACAAACAGGGGGCTTTTAAAGAGGTGATTCAAAGATTGCATTCCAAGCGCTCTCTGTTGGGCAACCTACTTTTAATAATTCTTTTCAGTTATGATATGTCACCAAGATACACCTTGGTATAATCATGAAAGCATGGAACTCAACATGCTCAATTCAACTGACTCCCTCTCTGTCACCTCTCCTTCCTCTGCTCCACCAATTGCTCTTCAATCTATTTACAGTTTCTTTCTTATTTTTTTTAATTTTTTTTTATTTTTTGGAGGGGAGTGGTGCCAGAGATTGAACTCAGGGGCGCTTGACCTCTGAGCCACATCCCCAGCCCTATTTTGTATTTTTATTTAGAGACAGATTCTCACTGAGTTGCTTAGCATCTTGCTTTTGCTTAGGCTGGTGTTGATGTTAGGATCCTCCTGCCTCAGCCTCCTGAGCTGCTGGGATTATAGGCATGTGCCACCATACCCATCAGTTCCTTTTTTTTTTTTACATTAGTGTCCTGTGGACACATAAAGGCACACCCGATGCTGGGACCTACCTTGCCACATGCAAACCTCTACTTAAGAAAGTTCTGTCAGATTCATTTCACCACTGTTCTTCCTTTTTTCCTGTCCTTCTTCCTCCTAAATCCCCTTCATCTACTCTACTGATATTTCCTCTGTTTTGATGAAATTCCCTCTCCCCTAATTTTTCTCCCTCTTTCTCTCTCTTTTATTTTAAATTATTTTTTACACACACACACCCACATTAATGCAAGCTTTATCTGATAGAAGTAGTTTCTTCCTCATATTTACAAGTCAATCCTGATTCCAACTACCTAGATCAATCCATTCTAAGGAGATGTCCATCTCTAGCTAAGAAGGGTCCCAATGGTCAGTCTGTCTAGTGATTCAGAAAACCATCATTCAAAACACCTGCTACATTCCAAACAGATCAATTTTGTATTTTCAATATCTTCTGAAAATTGAACACCATATGTGGTCACAAACAAGTCCTTTAATTGTTAATGAATGAATTGTTTGGCAAGATCATTTTACTAAACTACTCATCAGTATATGTGCACTGACATTTTTTTTCCTTTTGTTCATATTGAAAATTTATTATACAATTATACTCCTGCTTAGTACAGTGAGATATTAAGAAGAATTAAAAAACATCAGCTAAGTCTCCAAAGAGATCACACTATACTTGGGAAAAAATGTGAAAATATTCAGATGGAACATAATTTATAGCAAGATTTAGATGTATAAATTCTGTGTTCTTCAGAAATTCAGAGATCAACCAAGGCTGGGATTATAAACTAAATCTTTAAAGAATGAGATGGGATTTGAACATGGATAGGAGCTGGCTGGGATTTAGATGGATGAAAAGACAAGAAAAAGACTAGTAGGTAAGAAGAACAATATGAAGAAAGGCTTTTGAAGTATAAATATGGTGTGTATAGCACAAGATGAGACTAAGAACCTGACTTATTTAGAAGGAAATGGTTTTAGATAGATAGATTAAGGTCAGATGATAGAAGGTTTTAGAAAAGGTTGGACAAAAAAAAGTTAGATTTCTTATAAAAATTGGTTAAGTCCTCCTGAAACTTCTGTTTGTCTTCAATGAGTTGGCATGTTGAAATTAGGGATTCACACAACAGCAGCATAAGCAGTCAATTTTGACCTATAAACTCATGTCTATACCTGTTTGACCCATGGTTTCCAGGTCTAAGAGGATGAAGTGACCTTTGTAAAGTACCTCTCTACAGAGGATATTAACATAATTAAAAGCTTCTTGTATTCTGTAGAAGAAACACAGAATCATGATAGGCTGGTTCAAGCAATAATCACTGACTATTGGCAAATTCAAGCACAGTTTTAAGTTCCTTGTTTAGTCTCGGGGAAAAATACAAAAGAGAGAACACTACATTTTTAACATGAGGTTATTTAAAATTGTCTTTGAAATTCTAATATGTAATATAATTATATCTTCCTGCCAACTAAGCTTAGAAACACATTGGCCATGTGATTTTTAAAATAATTATTTTAATAACAATAATTACTTATTATTACGATTGACTGGGGTTGCCTCAAATTTAGACCTGATGTATTCTTTATGAATTTGTATAAGCAAAAGTAAAATATCCCTCAGGAAGTTATGTCATCCATATAGATTTGCTTTTAAAATAGTAGATTTTATGTCAGTTAGAAAGCAACTAAATTCTTTTCTTTATAATATATTCTCAATGCATTTCACTTTGCTTGTCATGATATTATAGAAAATATCAGTAGCACACATATTCACATTTCCAAGCACTTTTTTTCTGAGCTTTTGATATATGCAGTCAATCCTTCATTTTTAATTTGTGCACAAATACAGATTCAGTCTTCTTTGTGTGATGTTGTCATGGCTAGAACTATTCCTTCTAATAAATAGTGGTAACTCTCCAAATGAGATTCTATTTTCTATAGAAGAAACCTTTTCGGTAAGAATTATTTTTTCTCCAACCAAAAACCTAAAAAAATCTTGGATTAAATTCTCAAGGTAAAGGAATCTAGAAAGTCCAGCTCAATATTAATGGATTATCTTCCTCCCATTGAAACATTTTGTCTCATTGAACCTAATCAAAAGAATTGTCCCACTTAATAAAATTCTAGTGATAAAAGAAGCCTGAGACATTGTTTTTCCTCAGAGTTTCTTAACAGGTGACCAATAACCACAAATGTTTGGCATACATTTTATTTAGTACTGTGCAAGCATCTGATTAGTTTACCTCAGTTGTGGAAAGTCATTGCCACTGTGACCCTCTGTATCATACCTGAATGTTACTTTCAGAAGATATTGTATTTGCATCTCTCTGTAGACTTTCTTTATTTAAATAATTTAAAACTATTGGACTAGGATAGTTTTTGAAATCTAGAAATATGGAGTTACTCCTTGGCTCAGAATATATCTAGGATGAGAATCTAACATACTTTTCACCACACCATGATTTATTTGATATTTCCCATGTGCATAATTCATTGCCATCCATTGCCAATTTATATATAAGGATAACTTCAGAAAGTTGAATTTTATTAACATTACACCTATGATCTAAATTTAAACAAGATCCTGAAGAGGATGCAACATATTTATGAATCATTTCCTTTTGTTATTTTTGTGAAATATTACTATTTATAAGAGCTTAATACTACTAGGAATTAGAAAAAGAAAGTAAAATATTCAATTTCCTGGATATATTGGATGGAATGCTTTGAGGGGCTCTAGAGATGCCTGGCATTTGGTTGGCTTGTGTATTTGGATCTAGGTCCACTGAGATTGGAAACCCCTGGTACTTGAAACTCCATGAAAGGGCCAAACCTTTCAGAGTGGTCCCAGGACTTATTTTTTCTGAGTTGCCTTCTTCTTAAGAAACTCTAATCCCTTTTCGAGGAGAAAGTTTGAATATTTTTTTTCTTATAGCTACTTTTCCCTGAAAGGACAGGCATAGACAGCCAGAGAGGAGCACACCATGATAGGATGTAGAAGAAACCATTGATGAACTGCAAGAACTGCAGAAGAGACTAACTTTTGATCCTAGTCAGGTGACACCCTTAAAAAAGTGGGCATGGAAGTCTGGGGTCCTGAGATCTACTATCCACTCTCACTTCCTGATCTCATTCTCTCCTTTCTTACACCAATGAATCATTCGAATGCAAAAGCAAAAGCAAAAAAAAAAGCATTTCAGTGCTAAGAAAAGTGAGATGGCAAGAAGACAATGAGGCGTTGGGAAAGATATTGGTTCCAGAAATTGGATTCTAGGCATGTAGTGCCAGGATGGAGGACTTTTATTTAATTTTATAGAAAAATGTTCGGGTTATTTTACACTGAGATGTGAAATCTCATTTGCAGCTAAGCCCCGGAGGGAGTGAAAGGAACTAGGAGAGCTCATAAAGTCAAGCATAATAGGATTAATAAGAAAAAGGCTGAAGACATAAGCCTTTATTGTAGGAACTCAGTGCTAAATTTTAGCATTGATGAAGGGTGAAATGTCAATACTTATCCAAACATTTGTGCCTCTGGGGTACAATAGCTGAAAGAGGGTGCCTTCATAGGTTCATGCTGTTTGGCTAGGTTATCTGCTCTTCTCAGCAAAGGGTCCACTCTGATAGAGCAAGAATAGAAAGTCTCTGTGGCAGCAGTTCCTGAACCCTCTTTTATAGAAATAATTGTTAGAATGCCTTTTATATAATTAAAGCAAATTTTAGGGTTGAATAATAATTTGTTGAATTAAGGGTCGGAAGATATTATCGTGATAATTAGGGACTTGAACATTATTTGTTTATATGTTTATGGTTTTAAAAGCACCAAAATACCAAATAGGCTTCTTACTCTAGAGAGTCAATTCAACTGGGAGTTCCAGGTCCCTCATGATCATGGATTAAAGTATAAGGTGGTAATCAAATTGTTTATTCCATAGTTGGCTTTTTTTCTTTTATAAAGGTTGATTGCTGCGAAATAATTTCAATTGAAAATGTGACTGTTGAAGCAATTTACATAACTACACCCAAAGGGAACATCATCTAGTTATTTCAACTGCTCAGTCATACCTATTGTCAGGGTAATATTTGCAGCACCTATTTTGTAACTGGGTAAAGAAGAGGATGTTGACTTTAGGAGAGGGAGAGTTAGGTACTGATGACTTTAATCCCCAAAGGGCTTCATTTATTTTTCTAATTTATCATGTTGAATTGATTTTTTCCAGTATTACTTTCCTAATAAGATCAGTATATTCTTTAAAGAAAATTAAATTAAAAAACTAAATTCTTTTAAAATAAAAATAATACTATTTTTAAAGCAATATTTTAATACTGACAAATTTATAATCTAAGCAAACAGAAGTATTATAGCCATCAGAGGCACTAGTCTATTGTATACATTATAGATAGTAATGCAACTGTAACTTAAAAAGAAATGAGAACTCCAGTCAATCTCCAGCATCTTTATCTATTTAACTTTCAAGTTTCATATTTATACTAATAGATACATGTTTTGATTATATAAATATACTGTATGCAGACAGACAATTCTGGACATGGATATGTGCATTTTAATTTCATGCACAGCAAGAACATATGTGAGAGGTTTTCTTAATTTATATTTCTCATCTATAAAAACCTATCAAAGTTGCTTCTTGATAATCTGATAATAACATCAGAGATGCCTGTGTATGCAGTAGGATCATCAGTGAATGGCTCCTCCTTTTATGAGAATGTCTTAATGAGTTACCGTCAAGTAGGATGGTCAAATTTTCTTTTCCATGTTTAATTTACCTGTGCATTTCTGACCAACTTGCTTGTATATAAACAAAAGAACACCTCCTTTTAATGTAGGATGACTTCCTTCAAATATCAATGTATGGTCCTAAAGTGTCTATTGAAAAGGTAATTTTGCAAAGAGACACAGATTTAAATTACATTGTCTTCTCTCTGAGGCTCTGAGGTATAAAATAGAGTTCTTTAGAGGAAAGGTGTCTATGAAATTCTTTAAGTTAGGGAAGTTAATTCAGGAAGAGAAGACTCTTACTAATAACTTTTCCCAAGTGTATCTTATCAGAAGGGTGTCCTTATTATCATGATAATCTTTGTTGTCATTACCATCATCCTTTTAAGGGATACATCCTCGGATCCTAACTCTCCTCATTAAAAAAAAAAAAAAAAAAAAAATTATCCCATGTGCAGAGCCAAATCCATTAGGACCAAAATATTCTGTCTGGCTGTTTCTTGTGAGGCTTTTTTGGCCTCATAGAGATGCTGGTGCAATGTTTTGAGCATGCACCATGTGGCTTGGTTCTAAAGATGAATTCCAGCCAACACAAAGCACTGAATGTTCTGGCTCCACCATATTTACAGAGTCAGCTATAGTCTTAATTTTACAACTCTGCTCACTCCCTCATATTTGTTGAAGATGATAGATAAAAATGAGATATGACCCAAATTTTGTCCATTTCTATTTGAGTGAGTCATCAATACAGCCACGCAAATGTCAAGGTCCTGTAAACACCAGCCACATTGGTGACTGGGCAGCCTTATTGAGCCAATTGGAGTAACTACATATAATTCAAGTGGGGACACAGAGATGAGGGCTAGATTTTTGCCAAATCATGCTATTTCTGGTTTTCAAATGCCATTGCATTTTTATTTGAACTTCCTTTAAATACTAAGTCCTGATTAGTCAACACACTCTTCCTGGAAATACCTTTTTTTTTTTTTTGTCCCTGTATCGGTAAAGCAATGAAATCCTTTGATCTTTCCTTCCTTTCCAATCTTTTTCTCAACACTTAAGGTCTTTTGAATTAACAGTTCTAGGAAAAACTTTGGCTCCTTTTTTATTTGAATAAAGGACTCATTGAGAAATGGATGATAGACCTGGTGACAAGCAAGAGAAAATGCAATTGGGTGCCTGAAGGAAAAGAGTGAATATCTACCCTCATCTATCACTACTGATTAGCTGCAGTGTGAGAGAGGCAGAGACAGAGACAGAGAGAGATCGGAAATAACAAATGGATTCTGGAGAGGCTGGGCTTCGCTGCCTGGTTTTTCTGGCTCATCAATCATCTCCGGTGTGGCTGATAGGTGGCTCTGTCACTCCCACTTCTAGTCCACCCACCAGAGAATCTGTAACTGTTACAGGCGTTCCCCTGTCCTTTCAGTAGCAATAGCAGATTCGGCCCCTGCACAAAATGTCTGAAATGCAATGTCTTACTGTGCGATGTTTCTATTCTAGCTTACCTTTAGGAGCGAGTGTTTACATGATTGCGATCCACTCTCTCAGTCTGTGGCTTTCCCAGTTCCTCCTTGGGGCAAGTGTTGGCAGCATGCCCATCATGTTCATCATGCCTGCACAATGATAGGCCGACATTACATCAAACATTTATAGGAGATGGGGTAAGGGTTGGGAGGGTCCATAAAAATGTTGAAGCCATTCAAGTGTGAAATGGAAAGATGAAGAAAGTGTTTTCCTAAAGCCATTTATATCTGTCATCTGTGTTTGGTCTCGCTTTAATGTATCCTCTGCTCAGTCCCTTCCTCCCACCTTTGTTGCTTGGGCCTGATCTTTCTGGGGGGGCGGAGGGACATCTGGAGAGAGCATCATCTTTGTACCTTATGAAGACATTTGTAGCAAAGCATTCTATTGACATTGTTCATTGTCTAAGGAGCTCCATAGTTTGGCATTCATTCTGGCACATATGTGTGAGTAGCTCCCAAATCATATGGTTTAACTTTTCAACTGTGTATGAGAAACAACATGTATGCTCCATTCCCTCATAGCTATATATATGATTCTTCAGTGTCAATAAGCTATTTGTATATTTTTCATTTTGTTTTACTCACTGGGGATTTTTCCTAGTGATCAAGGAATGGATAAGCTTTGGTGAGGAGGGAAAGTGAGGCACTAATATTATATGCTAGCTATTAATCAAACAATGCCTAGTAGGATCCCCACTTATTTTCTCTTGATCCTGACAATATCTATATGAACTGGTCATTATTAGCTCTGTCTTACATGTATGAAATTGAATCCTAGAAGTGGACAGAAAAGATGGCAAATGGCTCCCTCCTGTCCTGGCTCCCCTGTGGATCCTCTGTTATGCAATAGTGCCCTGACTGCTAGCCATCCTCTTTGATGCCTCAAGTATCATATGTTACCTTATTGCTCAAGCATCCCTTTGGAAGACACATAGGAACCAATGTCTTTTGTATTCACCATAAGGAAACTTCAGATTTATCTCCCAACCTCTTCCCATCTCAAGCAGTTGGAAGATAGGACTATAATGTAATAAGAATAAGGCTTAAATGAGTAAACTAGAATATACACATAGAACTGATCCTTATAGATTTCCATGTTGTTATTCTAATTACAATCTACTCATATTATTTCACTTATTATGGAACTACATTTTCTGAGGGGGAGCAAGTAGAATTACACTAAGAAACACACAGGAAATTCACTTTGAACATTTTAAAATCACCCATTATTTTTAACCCAAATGATGTTATCCAGCGTGGTCACTCATGATTTATTCAAAGTTTGAGTCAACAAGGATTGTTCTGGGTATGAAAGATAGAGAATTATGGGGTTTATAGCCTTGCTAAATTGCTCACTAGTCATCTAGTCCTGTATCAGCTGGTAAAACCTCTGGTTTCCAGTTTCCCAGATGTACAATGTGAATCCTGACATCTATCTTATAAAGTACTGTGAGGATTAAAATGATGCATGATCATATTATCTCTTAAGTATCTAGTATCATATCTCATATATATTAGGGGTTAAGCAAATGCCAGTTTTCATACTTTAAAAGTGTTGTATTTTTAACAAATCAGTAAAAATTCCAAACAATGTGCACTCTCATTTAAATCAATATCAAGAGAAAAGTGTGGAACTCTGAAATGATTTTTTTTTTAAAGGATGTAGCACAAACATATGATAAAGGGGTCTTATGTGATTAGGGAATTTTCTACTTGGTTTAAAATTCAGTTTTATTATTTATAGCCAATTAGGTTCATAAAACATATGTTCAGTAGGCAATAAAGAAGAGTGGTTCACTAATTTTATGGTCTGTAGATATATTTACAGTAGGATCGACTAGAAATTTTGAGAACATAAATGCAAAGAACATGAAATTGAAAAAATATTATTTACTATTGTTTTGTGCATTTTCATGAATTTCTAATCAAGTGTATTCATATTCAAATGGATACTCTTGAAGACAAGCACCATCCCTTTCCATGCATGGTGTTCCACATAGGACCCAGTGTGGACATGTTTGAGTAAAACTTCTGTTGTCACTCTTTTTCTGAAACCTGACTATCTCAATCCTTTCAACAGCCATACTGGACTAAAGAAAAAAATAATTAATCACTCTGAACTCTGCTTCCTTATAGTTTAGTCAAATGATTGGAATAAATCTACCTTTTGCCTACATGTTTTTTAGAGGATGAATCCTAACATATGATATTGGACTTTAAGAAAATCCAATGTGTGACACTGTGAATTTACAAATAAATCAGGAGGCTAAAATTTGCATTCCAAATAGATGTCTATATGGTATTTAAAATGAATACTTCTAGGAATACAGTTACAGTGTTGAGGTGAAAAAAGCTTGCATTATTTAAGCACGTATCATAACAGCCATTAGAACAACCATCATTGTTGATCTTTGTGACACTAACTCCTAATGCTCATCCACCCCAGGATTTTAAATCAATATATTTGTGCATATATATTTACTTTTTTCACTCTACGTAACCCGATGTCTTATAGGGATTTTATTTCTCTGAAGAGTTCAGAATAAACTTGCAGATAAATGTCTTTCATAGACTGATACCAATGAAGCGGAAGTCTGTCCCTGTGGGTATGGTGGCCCTCCCTGAGACTGTGCCAGGGTTGGAGTGGTTGTATGCATCCTGAGACGGTATAGTATCCACAAGCACTGGGAACTCACTCTAGACTCTGCTTTTTCACTTTGCCTACTTGCTTAGGTGCATTATGGAGCTTTCCAGATATGTCATTATAAGTAACATAGGGCAATGAAATCCTTAAATGTGGACCAGTCCCAAAACCAAGACAAGGTGAGAATTGACCCAGGTCATGATGTGCATGTCTGTGTATACTCTTTTTACTTTTTAAAATTGTAGCCACTGGAAAGTTTCAATGAATTACATCTGTGGCTCATACATGTGGCTCACATCTGGGTGTTAAACCCCTTTTGGTCAGTGCGGTTCTAGTCAAACCAACTCAGATTCAAATGTAGCTTCTTCCATTTAGCAGTGAATTTAGGCAAAACCTTTTAACAACCAGAACCTCAGTTTCCAACATGTGCAAAATATGGTAAAGTTAATATCTTAGAAGACATTGTGAGAATTGAGATAGTATAAAATATGAATCTAGTAGGTGCCTGGACAAAAGTCAACGTCTCCTTCATGTATACATACAATTCTAGGTATGGGTACACACTCTACAGTATGTGTATTATGTATGAGTATGTGGGTGTTAGACATCAGGATGACAAAAGGCTGCTTTTGAAAGTATTCTTTAAAGCCATCTTTTCAAACACAGTTCATTGCTTGATAATTGTATAATTTTGAGTAATTTGTATGTCTATAGTATTAAAGGGTTATCAACACCTACCGCCCAGAGGTGTTATACGAATGAGAAGCAGTCATTGTAAAACACGTAGCACATTGCCTAACACAGCATTGCTACTTAATAATTTTCATATACTGCCATTTATGTCATTATCATAACCACCATCACCATCATTGCCACCATCACCAACATCATCACTGAACAAAGCAGCTGGAAATCTCTGTGACTGAACATGAAGTCTGTTGTTTCTTTGTGCTGCCTCACAGGAAAGGTAGTTTAATTCCATCACATCCTTGTATTGCCATATACAAACTAGGTAATACCTGAAGAGGTATAAAGAAAATGGTTATGTGGGCTGAGTAACAGAGACAGGGTGGGGTTTTGAGTCCAGTTAGGTCCCTATGACTCTGCATCTTTTCTCTTCATCACTTGGTATTGAAATTAATGCCAAATTCTTCTGTGCTAGAGTGAGAGTACTCTCAATGTTCCTTTCTCTTTTTTCCCTTTCTCTCACTTCTCTTAGTTTGCCTTTACTCTTTTCCCCGCATTTATTTTTTCCAGGCTTGACACCTTCCCCTTTCTTTTTCAATTCTTCTACCCAGCACATAGAAAACAAATACATTTACTTCTAGTCCTCCAGGTAGTCGATTAAGATATCATGTGGTAAGGTTGTGTGTATGTGTGTGTGTTTGTGTGTGTTCACTTACAATTTGCTATTTTTCCTGGCTATGACTTGGCAAGCATATTTGCTTGGAAAATATAATGTAGCATAATTTGCCTTTCTAATTTTCATAGAGAGCTCTTCTGGTTACATGGGGGTCAGATTTTCAAATGACTGGTGCCAGGAAACTGGGACTGCACACAGAGCACTGTGCTAGGCAAGGAAATACTTCATTAGACTTGTATTCCACGAAGACACTTTCGCTTCTTAACGCCCGTGATTTTAATTAAAACCTGGAAACTAAAGAATCCTCTGGTTGTATTAATGCTTTCATTTCCATTAGGACGGTGGAGTTTATAAACACTATCTGGGTTTATAAATTAGTCCTCATGTGAATAATAAGTGCAGAATGTCGCATGGAAAGCAAAACTCGGCCTGCCCATCTGTTCCTCTCACACTTTCTTCTTCCATTGTCTTTTCCTCTTCAGAGACTCCTGGAGGAGAGTCTGTTTTCCTTTTACCTCTAGATATCTGCCATCCATATGCCTTAACCATGTCTATATTAAAAGCAGATTTTACTTTGTGTTAATACAAGGGAAGCATTAGTGTAGCATTTGGGTATAAATCTGAAGTAAAATAAATGAAAAATTTAACCATTAAGTTCACATGAAAGACAAGTTACCCTGTTTCTACAACTCTAGATTTCTTATCACATTTAAGAGTTTCATAATAGGTAAGAAACAATAGGTCATGAAAGTAATATGTCCATTTTTCTGTGTTTTAATTTATATGACTGGCTTTGGTAATTAATCATTTTTGTGTATATTTACACATACACACACACACACACACACACCATACATATTTATCTTTCCAAAACAAGGTCACCAGATACATGTACTTGTTTGTACATAGTATTTGATTAATGTATTATCCTTCTCCTTCATGTATACCAATAAATGTAACCAGATAAACAAATACAGAATTTTAGTTAAGAATGTGATGAAATTACATATTCTTAATGTATTACTATTAAAAGGAATGCCTGCGAAACATATGATTGATATTATCAATTTTAGTGAAAAGTTTCAGCAAGAGAAAAATAATATGGGCATTAAAATGAACTAGGAAATGAATAAGAGTCAGTTCTATAGACATATTTTTCTCTCCAATCCTTTTGGAAATGAGAACAATATACACTATAAACAAATATATACATATTAAAGAAGCAAGTATTCTATGAGGAGGACTGAACCCTCAGAACTACCTTCTGTGGCTTGTGTGTCATACAGACTTCAAGTTTGGGGTTGCTTATTCCCAATCTGGAAAGAATGGAATTGATGGGAGTAGATAATTTCTGAAGTTAACTTCTGAGGATTCAGGCTCAAGCGAGCTATGCCGCTTTTTGGTTGGGAGAATTGTGCAACAAGCTATTTGTGTACACTCTATTCGAAATAATTGGGTGAGACAAAAAAGTGATCCTTTTGTGAGTGTCAGGACATCTGAGTGCCTATGTGAATTACCTTTGTCACATGTAGGGGCAGGCCTCTTTCTCTGGAATAGGACGTCATGTGCTCAGCTCTTTTCTCATAGGGAATTAAGGTACAGGATCATATTGTCTATTTGTCATAAACATGGGAGTATCCTATGTAGGAGGGCCGCTGGCATGCTCTGCATATGCCTGGCACAAACAGACAGACAGATCGGAATACTGCTAATAGGCATGTCCATGATGATTGTGCCAAAAATGAGTATGTTTCCTCATAACAAAATATGCATTGTGCAACAAACATATGTATGGCAGTAAGGTTTAAAAACGCTACAAATTACCCATAATTACAAATATCAATTTATAATATTATATACCTTTATTACCAGAAAAAAATGTACATTTTTTTTAAAATTAACCAAGTAACAAACATTTTAGGGCATTGAAAAGAATCTTGTGCTCTTGATTCCATACTTTGCTATATTCTCTCTTCAGTTTCCTCCAGTTAATTCTCCATCCCTCCTGACTGTGAGCATTTTTAAAAAGAAATAGTAATAAGACCTTCTATATTAGTATTCTGTAGCTGTTGATTATTTCCAGAGAGCTTTTTTCTTCTTCACATATAATATCTGTTTTCAGCAATGTCACTTGGTTAGTGAGTGTGTGTGTGTGTGTGTGTGTGTGTGTGACAATAGATGGTAAAGTCACTGACTTTACCACCAAGTTCACGTAAAGTTCCTAAATAGCAAATATGTCGTGCAGTTTGCATATTTCATTATTCTATTTACTTCTTTATAGAGCACTCTTCTGTATTACCTTATTTTCAGTTTGGGGGTCATATCAACCCAGGGATAATTTTCTTGTTTTACTCTCACCTAAACAGTTATTCCCATGTTTGTGTTATCTTTCTCTTCACAGTAATAGTGAGCCTAATTCTATAATTGTATTGTTTAAAATTTATTTATTTTTTTAGTTGTAGATGGACCCAATAACTTTACTTATTTGTTTATTTATATGTGGTGCTGGGGATCAAACTCAGTGCCTCATGCATGCTAGGCAAACACTCTGCCACTGAGCCACAACTCTGGCCCCAAATAGTGAGTAAATTGCTCACTATTAATCTAATTAGGGAGGTTAGGAGAACTGAACTCTAGTTTTACATCATAGTTTCTTGTGTCTTCAGGTGGTTCCTAGCCAATAGGATCTTCTTGGCCTGAGTTATGGACAAGATTCAAAGAAAATGAAGAGGAAATAGAGGCCAGAATATTATCCTAGAACTGAGGATGACAAAGTTAGCAGTCATAGTTTGGGGTTTTATTCATGTGGGTTTGCTAATACTGAGCCCCTGATTTGGAAGACATGCCCCACCTGAGTATGGCTATAGTGGCCCTGGGCTGCCTGAAACACAGAAGCAAATCCTTGCATGACTGAGAGCAAGGAGAAGCAGAGAAGGCTGTGATTTCAAGGGAGAGGTCCCTTCTGAGAAGAAGGAAGAATGAAATTGAGCCAACTAAGTGCTATTCTTTTCAAATTTAACCAGCTTGTATGCTATCCCATATACCTAGGGGCAATAAGTAAAAGAGCCAAGAGCCTGCTTAGGGCTCCCCTTATGAAAACAAGGAACTAGGAAAACTCATTCACTTCTAATAATATATTTACCTACCTGATCATATAATCATGGAATAACCTGCAAGAGTTAGGCCAAGGAAATATGGCATGGCCTCATTTTTAAACAAAAATCTCAGTAAATATTAAACAGGTCTGTTTTACAAGGAAACAGCAGTATTTGGATTTTTCAGAAGGTTGGATAAACTTGGAATAGAGATGGGCTAGTGATTTACATTTTGAAGTGCATATAATATTTTTGGTAAATGGATGTGAACTCATCATTTAAATGCATAGTGACATTGTCATTCAGACCACACTTGACAGCTATCTGTCTTCTTGGTTAAGCTGTTAGGAACCTAGGGCAGCTCTCTGGTGAAGGTCTTTGTAACCTTGTGGTGACCAACCAGGGTTGAAGGCCAGATACAGAGGAGAGTGCAGAAAGATCCATCCCCTCTCTCCTGGAGCAGACCACAGGAATGCTATTGAGATATTTTTCCAAGTAGTTTAAATAGAAGTGTCTGGTGGCAAAATGAAAACAAATGAAGAAGCCAGTGACACCCACTCAGGGATTCAGTTTCCTGCAGCCTACAGCCCCTGGGGAAGAAGCAAGCTGGCACTTCCATCCCAAGGAATGCATCTCAGTCAGGGAAGGAGCTGCCAGAATAAGCAGGGGGAGGATGTGCTATTCCCTGATCTTTTGCTAAGCTCCCTGGAATTCTCTGACATTGCTGAATCTGTTAGAAGTGCCTATTCAGTCAGCTTGAAGCCATGGGCTTTCTGACTCCCAAATGATTCCAAACTCATCAATTGGTCTAATCAGTACATCTCTTTTAGAAGCACTATTGGGAACTCCACAAATGCAACAGTTCCATCTCTGTTGCTTACTCCCATCTTTCATTTTCAAGGGGAATGTGCAGATAACACATAAAAGCTGTTGATTCCCTCCAGGAGTGTAGTGGCACTGTGTTGTACACAGTTGTGCTCTCTGCCATGCTGGGCTCAGGCTCAGCCCCACCTTGGCTGTTTCTTTCACCTTGCTTTTTCCTGCCCCTTCTTCCCCATAACTCAGTGAAAGCAGCGCTAGAAATTGTCGGAGTGAATTATGCTGAGCATCTGGGGATCTGAGAACAATCCATAGCTTCCCTTCTTCACTGGCATTCTGCCTACTGTTTGACTGGTCCCTAGAAATAACCTGAGTTTTATGATCAAGATTATCATTTCAGCAGCTTGTAATTATACCCATGAAGCAGATGAAGATCAAGGAAGCCTGCATTCTATACAGGGTACAAATTGGCATATCAATGGATAATATGAGAAATGTTCTGGTGAACTCAGTTGGGTATGTGTACAATTTTTAGTGAGAGCTTCTCTTTCATCAATAGTTTATAAAGTAGGCTTAATGGTCAGGGTTGAGAGAAAGTATATTTTGGCTATCCACACTGCACATTATATATTTGGATGACAAGATTTTTGTGAAGATGCCTGAATGCTTAGGAAGGGTATTAACCAAGCAAAATGACTATCATTTTGTATAGTTTTGCCTCCGTCAAGGGCTAGTAAATTGCTCACTATTAAACCAATTAGGGAGGTTAGGAGAACTGAACTCTAGTTTTAGAGAGCAGAACGTCATGTTAAGCATGTCATAGTGCCCTGACTCATGTCCAAATGCTACTCTTCCCTGTCTCTAAATTAAATAGGTGGATAACTGTGGGACAGAGGTGGCTAAAGTTCCAGTATTACATTCCCATGACACCTGTGCATGAGGAGTAAAGTGCTTTCCATAAGAATCTGAAACTGGTAGAAAACTAAAGATTGAAAAGAAGACATCAGCAGAACAAAATAAGCAAACACTGGGCATGGTGGCACGTGCTTGTAATTCCAGTCACTGGGAAGACTGAGGCAAGAAGATCTAAGTTTGAGGCCAGCCTGGGCAATTTTAATGAGACATTGTCTCACAATAAAGTAGACTAGGGATGTAGCTTAGTGCTTACCTAATATGTGAAAAGCCCTGGGTTCAATCTCCAGTACCAGGGGAAGGGGAAGGCAATGCTTAGATATTCTGTTTGAATTTTCCCCTCTGACCTAAAAAATACCAGTTGTAAATCCCTTCCACTTGTAGTATCTCATTAAATTTTCACAACTTTGTGAAATAAGGACTGTTATTTTATTTTCTTCTTGGTCCCTCTGTACCCCTGTTTCCTTATTTATGTAGTGACAAGAGTAATACTAATTTCATGGACTTTTTATCAGAATGAAATGAGGTCATTTCAATCCCTTTCTATGGGTGTCAATGTGAGTCATCCAAAGAATAGACAATTTGATGGCAGGAGATGTGCAAGAAATGTGTTGGGAGAAACTCAGGTGGAAGATAAAGGATGGCACAAAGGAAGGGGAAGAAGGGCTTAGCTGTAATGTGAATTGACCTTGTGAATAGAAGAATGGATAGAGGTTTGGGTTGAAAACGCTCAGACTATAATTCTCAGACTCAGTCCAAACAAAAAGGAGTCCTGCATGAGGCAGGACTAGCTCAGTTCTAGAATTCCCACTGTGTTATTCATTGTCAGGGTGGTAGTGAGGGTGGAAGGGTCTCAGAATCAGCATCTCTGGATTCCAAAGCGTGACAGCTAGGGGCTCGCACTCAGTCTGTTCTCCCTGCAGCACAGGCTCTTGAGGAGTGACCTTCATGAAGAGGTGCACTAAACAAACCTTACCGTACAGGTGCCTGGAAACTAGTACATGCCTGAACTATGTTAACTATTATCATTCCCATTTCACAGATTAAAGAAACTGCAGCCCTAATGAGAATGTGTGATTTGGCTAGGATGCATTGTAACAGTCAAGACTTATTCCTACATTTCTGCCTCTGGATCTTGTGCTCTGCCAAGCATATCAGAAAGCTGCTGTTAGCGTGTACTTAATGTGTTTCCTTTTGTGATAAAGAAGAAACTAATTTCATTGGGAGCAACAAAACCTTACCCTAAGCCCTTTAGGTTGTATATAGCCTTGCTGCCTCTAAAAGAAGTTTATTTCTGTGGCTTCTCAGGTACAGTATGTTGCCCTTAGCATCCAGAGAACCCAGTTTCTGGGATTTGAGCCAAGGCAGATTCTAAGGTTGTACCCTAGCTCCTGGGAAGGTCATGCCACTTTTGGCTTCAAAATTCAGAAGACAGCATGTAATGCTTCTTTCTGTGTCATAGAGAGGGGTATGGGTCTTTCTTAATGCTCTCATACATTGGAATATCTTTCCATGTGATGCCCATTTAAATCTCCTAATGGTGTATAATTTACCTTCTATGGCCCTTAATCTGTTTTCCACTGAACAGATTTTACTTTCTATTTTAACCCCCCAAAATATATCTTTTAAGATATGTGTGTTACAAGTCTTTTCAAATGTCTAAAAAGATGTTCATAGTACACTTCTTTTTTTTTTTTCTTTTCATTTTTGGGGAATAAGAATGTAGCACAGCCACTCTCCAGTTAGTGTGTGTGCTTCTATTAAAAGAGGTAAATTTCCAATTGACCTAGCAGACACACAGCTGCATTAGGCCAAAAGAGCAAAATAATACCATTTCTGGGTATTGTCATGTTTAAGTAATTATAATCTCTTGCATCAGAAAATATACTTAAATATCCCTGAGTTGAGGTAAGAGAAGTTAAATGTGATCTTGCACACTCACAGAGACACACGCAGGCACACTGATACATTTACCTCTGTGGGGATACACTTGAGAGAAGCCCGGAGCAAATATAATCAGGCATTTTGGTGGAAAATGGCATCCCCCTCCCCCGAGTTGGAATGGAACTTCCCAGCATTATGTTAGTAAAGACCAAAGGACATGACATTTTCTCCCATTTTCCTGGATGCTCTAATATAACAGCTTCTGTCCTACTAGCTCAGTGCTCTCAATGGCCCCTAAAGCTACTCAGAAACTTGGTAATAATCACCTCCAAGATTGCAGCTTCCAGACAAGATGCTTTCCATTGAGCCTGTTAAATCTGCCATTGGAATAGCCTTTCCAAGAGGACAAAATCAGTTGGTTTGTTTATTTGTTCCCTGACTGCTCAAAAAAGAATTTGAAGAGGTCACATTGTTAACCTGGCAAGATGTGTCAAACCACAAATCACTAAAATGTGGTTGAAGCAACATTGCATGGCTTCAAAACAAGGACCCCTCTCAGAACAAAGGAGGCCACCTTGGTAGTGGATTACTATCTGATGGTCCAGTGTCTATATTTGAGTCTGTCTTCAAGTTTATTCAAGAACAGCCTCAGAACTGAGACTGTGACATGGGTCATTCTGGAGGCATTACCAGTCAAATAAAAAGAAGCAGTTTGGGAAGAGGTCTTATAGTCATCCTAAAATGACACCAGAAAGCAACACTAACCTAGCAGCTAAGCTTGCTGTTGCACAAGAGGGTAGCCTCCAGGGATGCCAGGAGAATAAAGACCTGAATTGAAAGGCAGGGTTATTCAGTCCTCACTGAATTGGTGCCTTCTTTCCAACTCAGCCCTGCTGCTCAGCTTTCCTACTGGAAACAGCAACCAAAAGGGTTTCTTTCTTTAACCTTTGGTTTTTCTATGGCATAGTTCTCTTGACATCTCCCATGTAATAAAATTAAGTAAAATAAAATAAAAAAGAAGCAATATTATTTTATTTGAATTTAGGCTGGAGGACAATTCCAATAGAAACAAATAACAATCACAATATGACAAAATATATCTATACTCTATCCAAGAAGCTGGCTTTAAAGAGCAATATTTAGAGATAATTAAATAGATGAAGTAGGTCCTTGGAGTTCACTTAGAAGGATTTAAACTACATAATTTATTTATGTGATTTGTGCTTACTAAGGGATATTTCTTTTATTATCTTGAAGACTAATCCCCTATCCTTTTCTCTCCTCCTATGTCTTTAGAAGTAGTCATCAGTCTTGAAAAATCACCAACACTTGATTTACTTTATTTATTTTCACTGAGGATCTTGGAAGGATGAGAATAGAATGCAAAATAATTCAATCACATATCATGTGATTAAGTTCATGATTACCTAAAAGGTTTGTAGCAGCATCTTTAAATCTTCTCTTTTAGTTTCTTATTTTACATGCCAAAAAAATAGTATATGCTTAGTTATTTGAAATTTTAAATTCATGTATTGAGATAGCAAATAAGCATCTGTAAGGGTAGATCTTACAACATGTAATATCATACTTCCCATTTCATACAATGGGAATGCAATGCTCAGAGAGGTTAATTCACTCTTGCACATTTACCAGATAAAACTAACCTTAACATGGGTCTGATGTTTCTGTTCACTAGGACACTTCAGTATTTTGTCTGTATGATGTTAGATCCCACTATAATCTATCATCTGTGCAGTAACCAAAAAGATATTTTTTAAAAAGTTCACCAGATAAGGTTATCCTCTTGCTCAAAAAGCCTTCCAACAAATTCCCTTTGCATGTAGAATAAAAATTAAAGATCCTTGTCACAACCTCACCTTGAGTATCCACGTGACCTCACCTTATACCACTCTCTCATTGTTAAACTCCAGCCTCACTGCCCTTCTTTCCGTTCTATGAGCATGTCATGTTTATTCTCTCACCTTGACAGACTTTCAGACTTGCTCTTTCTTCTGCCTGAAACTGTTGTGAGATTTTTGCATTGCTGGCTTGCTTTTGTCATTTAGGTTCAGTTCAAATGTCGCACCTCACATGTTCTTAGGGGTATATTTGTCAAATCAGATTTCATTGTAGTATACATTATCAGAAATTACTTTTTTGTTTATTTGCTTGCTTACATGTCTATTCTATGCCTCTTCTCAACAAATAAACCCTTGCATGTAATTCCTACAGCAGGTGACACATTCTCTTTTATTCTCTTCTGAGATCATAATGTATGAGATGGTCCCTGAGATTCTTCTACATTGCAGATGCTTAATTTTGAAAGCAAGCTGAAAAACTCAAAGGCATTTCTTCATATCCTCAGAAAATTGTAAGATTTGAGCTAGACAGTAAATAACAGTTTTAAATTAGGCTTTTATTATATAATGCTAAATTGAGATAACATACAGTTAGATATGATACGATTGGAAATATATATCCCAAAACATCAATGAAATAGACCAAATACTAAAAATAATGACAATATCATCTTTTGTATATTGTTATTATATTTTCTTGATTTTTTACAGTGAATTTATGTTACTTTTATTAGTGGGATAAAATCACTTTTAAGCATAAGATAAAATTTAAGGAAGAAAAGCAATTTCTTAGTACTCAAATGATTATTTTCTCAAGGTACTCAGCTTCCCAATGGGCAGTACAACTAACATTAACCTGTTCTCATGGCCACGTGGTCTCAGTTCTTCTACTGTGTCTCCTGTGATGGTTTTGAGATCTTCTCTTCAGAATGTAATTAGGTTTATTTATATCTCTACAGCACTCAGCACTATGTATAATTTTCTAGGAATGATGTAAATGATGCAGAGTAAAGTGGAATAATGTTCTTCTACTTTCTAGATAATTCCTAGATGTTTATTGCTGCTTAAGTTTGCACTGGATTTTTGACGACTCTCATCATGGAATTAGAAACTTAGAACATTTTCTCCATAGGCAAAAATGTTACCTGTACTGCCTCAACTCATACCTACATGGGTACTTTTGTTTACATTTACAAACAAGACCTAATATTACATTGTAATATATTATGTTGATTTAGAGTTGTCTCAGTCTTCTGGTATATTGAATTTATTTTTTTAACCCAGATTCTATCACCCAGTTGATTCATTATTCTGTCCCATGTTCATTTTATTTACATATGTGATGTTCATTTAATTAATTTTAAGAATATTTGATAGGTCAAGGTCAAGAACAGAGCCCAGTTCAAAGCTACTAGATTCTTCTTAGTTAATGCTCCTCCAGGCATCCAATACACACCATGGTTGCAACTGATCCATTATAAATCTAGCTAGTAATATAATACAGTCCATGTATCTTGATTTTTAACAATTCATCAGTGGTGAGGATGGTAGGAAGTATCCTTCTGAAATCCAGATCAACTATACCTGTATGATTTAAAATTTAAAATCTTAATGATTGTGTGTTGAGAGAAAGGAGCTGTAAACCAGGATTAGTGAATCCATGATATACCTTAATGAGCATTGCATTATATTCTAACAATCAACAGTAAAATATCTTAGTTCCCAAAACTCACATATTCTCTTCTGAAAATCAAGTACTTGCTTATCTTTGGTCTCAAACACTCTTGCACATCTTCATTATTTCTTTAAAAACACTCTCAATAATTAATATACTTCAATTGTAAAGTTTATCAGTACTCCCCAAGGTTGTAATTTGTCCCAGTAGGAAGAATCAACATCATTTAATTTTTCCTAATTTCCCCACCCATCTTGAGCTGTAGTTCTCTCTGAGTGATGTTGATTCTACTCTTTCTTTCTCAAGAACAACACTCCATTTTTTCTCATCTTATCCTCTCTTTCTCACCTTGCTGCTTATTTAAATTAGAGGGGTAGAATATTTATTTTATGGCTGTTCTTAACTCTTATTATTTGCCAAATTAATATATGTATTGGAGATTTGTTCCATTCAAAATATTTTTTCTGGGTATTGTGGGGAATATCAAGATTAGTAGAACATGACCCACACTTTCAGAGAACTCTCAATATTTTCACACTGGGGTACTGCTAGTCTTGTTTTAGAGCACAATAATTTGCTGAAGAGAATGTTAATTATTCTTCACCACTGTTTCAGCACCAGGGACAATGCTCACTGCGATGCTTACAACCACTGTGCATGTCATAAAGTATATTGCTGTGCATTATCACTTTTGGTTACTTCTAAATAGGGTCCCTGATAGTGCTTACTCTGCACATATCTATTAACCTGCACATTGTCTGCCTTAGTTCTACCTTTGGACAAACTTTACAGTGATTTCCAGTCTTGCTGTTTTTATGCATTCATTGTTTAGAAGTATTTGAAGAAGGATGAGAAGTAAGAGCTTCACGATTATACTTTTCATTTTTCCCTTGAAACTCTAATTCTGAGCCCAGTTGGTATCTTTTCTTCTGAGAAAAACTTGCACTCAACCTCCTCGTCAAATAAACAGTGTAGTGAAGCACACTGCCAACACAATAATATCCTCTGGGTGGAGGTTAACAATTGATAGGTGATGATAATCTGTTTCTTTACAGGTTTTTACAACTGTAAAAAGTAACCAAGCTTCAGATAGTCTTCAATATAAACAGAAGAACTGCATCCTTTCTCCATCTTTTCCCCTAAGAAGGAGAATTAGAATAAAGTGAGTGAGTGTAGCACTTTAATTGGGTGATCCAGATTGAATCTATTGAAATTTATAATCTTAATTTTATTAACAATTTAACACTTAACAGTGATAATTTATTGTTTTGAAAAGATAATCCAAGTCCATCCAAGTAGGAATCCTGGGAAGTTTTGGCAATGGTTCTAGAACTGGAAACAGAGTTTTTTTTATCTCTATACCTCAACGGAATGCATTAAACAACCCAGAAAGGTGACATGGAAGACTCAAGAGGTGTTAAGACCTAGTAGTTTGAAAATGATTTTGAAAACAAAACAAAAGCTAGAACAGTGATTTTAGGGGAAAAAAGAAGTCAAGATACTTAATCATGTTGGCTCACATAGTTCTAAAATTCCAGAATTCTAGCTATCTGTTATCAAAGATAGAGGAACTAGAGAAGTTCCTTCCTCCCAGACCACTAAAACCTTCTAGGACCCTATATTTTTGCTCTCAGGCATGCATCTGAAAATTTTCAGAACATGTTGCCAATAAGAATAGTTAAAATGCCCCATTTTCAAAGTTTCTATTTCTACTTAAAACATTCAGAATATAGCTGTAAACTTTCAGAAAGAATATTGATTGAAGCTGTTTGGAATGCATTATTTTCATGTTCTTTTGGTGAATCTTAATAAAAATGTTTCAATCATTTGGCAGTGTCTAAGATACCTGAGGACTCAGTGGTTGAGAGTACCAAGCTGCCTTGCTTCTGAGGACATTGTTGGGTATTGTACCAGGTACCAGATAGAATGGTCAAAACAATTAACAGTCCTCTAAGTACATTATCAGGAAACTAATAAAACTTGAACATGCCTTCTGGTTTCTAAGGCAGATAATATTTTCTTATCTTCTGAATGTTATGCTAGAGAGAGTCAAATTTCCCAGTTACCAGCATATAGTAGCCCTGAGTATATATGATCATTGTCATGGAAGAAATTAGACAGGCAGTTGACTCTCTGGATTCCCAGGGACATCTACTCCAGGCAACATAGCATTACACGGTCATGGGACATATTAGAAATATAACCACTGAAAGGAAGACAACATATTTTTCAAACTGTAGGCAAGCCCAGATGCTTCCTTGGAAAAGGATTCTAAAGCTCAAACAACTGTAAATGCTCCTTTTAAAGACTATCAGCTTCTTGACGTTTAAAAATATAAATACACATTAAGGGCATACTCAAAATCCAGCTGGCTGGTATAAATCAGATGTTTGGCAAGGGGCAGTATGTTATGTGGAATATTTTCACCCATTAGGAATGACCCATTTTGTACTTTCCAGGGCTCTGTTTCTTTCTTCCACTTAACAAAATATTTTATCACTCTCCTCCATATCATCTACTTTCTATTCATACATATACTATATATGCAAAGGTTTTATTTGTATAGATTTATTCACCTCATTCTGTATTCACCACATACTTTTCCCAGCCTCTAAAGAACTTATTATAATAAACAATGCAGTAAACATAAAGTAGCTAATCCTCAAGCATTTTCCCCTAAGGTGACATTATTCCAGTTTCACAGATGATGAAACTGAGGTATTTATAACTTCAGAATAAATAAGATTATAGTTAATGATGGCAGATTTGAGGAAGGGTACCCTTTTCAGTAGTTAGGAGACTTGGGATTCAAGCAGCAGAAATGCTGTTTCTCAGCAAGGTGGGAGACAGAGAGAATTCATTGAAATTCAATATCAGACAGTCAGAGAATCTTAGAGAACCAGAAATTCGAGTGCTTTGAACAGAGGACAAGAAGGAATACATTGGAGCCAAGCTGGTGGCAGCAGCCCCACCAGTTCACTACAGAGGGAAGATGTAACAAGAGCAGAGAGAACCACAGTGGACAAATTGATCATGGGAAAACCTGCAGAACAGAAATAGAGGTTGCATAGCTGGCTGTTTGGAACATTCTGCATGGTTCTCAAGTCTCAAGCAGAGAGCTGAGGCAGGGAACCATCTTGAAGAGATCTCACTGGGATTGATGCTACAGGAGCCCAGGAGATCAAAGCAAATAATACCATACTGTCCCAGCAAGTACTTACTTTGTAACCTGGGTGTGCCAGGCAGAGTACAATGAACATGAGCAAAGAGAGGATTGTGCCCAAGGAGATTCACATTGGTGATATAAAGTTGTGTGTGGCTCACTTTCTCTTTTAGTCTGTGGGCTTACTAGAACCAGATAAAGAGGGTCCAGAAACTGGACCAATGGGCAAAATTGCACTCGTAAATTTGAGCCTGGGATGGCCACATTTATGAGTGGTAGAGTGTGCAAGACCTACACAAGGTTGGTTACCCCACCCTAATGGTAGCATTCTTGGGAGTCCCCTGAGATCCAGAAGCACTGCAAAGATTAGCATCTGCCCATCCCTAGGGATGTGTTGATCCAATCTCTCTACAGCAGATAATACCTGACAAAGTCACAAAAGTATGATTAGGAGTTATACCCCAGATACCCAAAATTTCCATTTAAATCTCTGCATTGATTTGAGAGATTTTTGAAGTGCATTGATAAGTCTGTCCAGACAAACTCCAATTAAGAGCACTTCACATCCCATCCTACTTTATACTGGTAAGAAGGGGTGCCTGAGAGCGATTTCAACCTGCATCAGTTTCATACCATCCCAGCAACTTTATGAGCAATGCCAAAATAGGAAGGGTCTAACAGCACCTAACCCTTTCTTTTTCTAAGAGGCACATGGTCCAAGAAGAAACAGAAAGAAGGGCAATGTGAGACAGGCAGGCAGCACTCATTCATCCTTGACAACATTTGTGACTACCTCAAGGTAACAATCCTTTCATTTCTCATTAAGCAGTTTTACCTTATTGGGGTGGATGGCAAGTTACTGGGGATTGAATTCAAGGGGACTCAGCCACTGAGCCACATCCCCAGCCATATTTTGTATTTTATTTAGAAACAGGGTCCAGGTGAGTTGCTAAGTTCCTCATTGAGTTTCTGAGGTCAGCTTTGAACTCTCTATCCTCCTGCCTCACACTCCTGAGCCTCCGGAATTACCTTTTTAATTATTTATTTTTTTCTTTATTTTTTTCTTTATTTTTTCTTTTTCTTCTTTTTGGTGTTCTTGCTGTGCTGATTGGCTCATTTTACACACACACATACACACATACACACATATATACATTTTTTAATTTTATTTTGCCATTTGAAAGTTAAGGATTTCTGTGTATTTGTTTTCTTTTGATTTTTTTTGTTTTTGTTTTTTTTGGTGTGTGTGTGTTTGTTTCTTGCGTTACTCTTTCTTTTTCCTGTAATACACATATGATCTTGTTCTTTCTTTGGCTGTCTTTGTTTTGTTTCTTTTATTTATTTTTCTCCTCTTTGTTTGAAGATATAACTTGCTACAACTTTTCTGCTTTCTCTCTGTTCAAAGTTTGAATATTCCAAACTTCCTTTGCCTTCCAACCCTGCCTTTCTTTTGCTTAATAAACTGTAATTTTATCATCTTTTAGAACTATTTAGTTTATATAATTCCTACTTCTATGTTTTCTTCAGTTTTTTTTTTTTTCATCACCATGAACAAAAGACTTTACAAGAAGAACACAGAGGAAAGAAAAAAACAAGATTTTTGCTTATGGCTAAATAATTGACTGACTGCATAGCTCTGCGACATCATGGTTTAAGGAAACAGCAGAGGAAGCAGCTCAGAACATAATAGCCAGGAAGCAGAGAAGTGCTACACTCTTTAGGGACAAAATATAAACTTCAAAGGCAAATCCCCAGTTACCTATTTTCTCCAGCCACAATCTACTTGCCTACATTTTCTTCATAGTCAATCCATATCAGTGAATTAATTTATTAATTTGGTTTCATTTCTCAAAATTTAATTATTTTGCCTCTCATTCTTGTCTCATATTTGAGCTTTTGGGAGACACCCTGTATTTAACTATAACACTTTACCATTAACATTGCTGTGATTCTTAGTACTGCAGATAGCATAGTTGACACTTGTTGTTTACTTTAAGGGTAGATCCAGTTACTGACTATTTGTTGTTGCTGTTGTTAATTATTGACTACACCATTTTTCTTTGTGTGGTAATTAGTGTTGTGGATGTCATAGTAGACACTTTGTATTTATTTTCATGCCATATATATTTTGCTGCTGTTGTGTTTTACCAAGATTCTGAGAGGTGTTGGGAATCTACTGGGACACTATGAATTCACAGGGTACTCTGCTGCTTAGCTATAACCATAACCTAGACAAGAGATAGTACACCTTGCTCTACACACAAACTAACCCTACTCAAACTTTAACAGTACTTTAACACATAATATAGGAGAAACAAAACCTCCAAATGATCAGGCCCCAAATATTAACAACTTGTATGTTGGAGGAGATCCATTCCCATGGCAAAAACAAAGTCTGCAAAACAGAGTCCCCCAGGAATCTTTAACATTGTACCAACTCTCTAAGAATAAATAAAATCAGCAGCTTTGCAAAGGGGAACTGAGAGGGACTGGAGGTGCAATTTAAGACTTGGATTACACTGAAACTGTGGGTTAATGATAAGATGCACCGACAACATAAGACTAGTAGGGCACAGACAAATATTCCCCAAAGGAGGTCCCTCATGAAAGAGGAATTGGAATTCATCTCAACAGATGTGCAAGTCTCAGATATCTGAAAACAAGAGAAAAAAGAAGTTTCCCACAATTTATAATCCCCCATTAAAGGAACACACATATATCAAAGAGTATGAAATTCCAGAGAAATATTAGAGAAAATCGAAATTAAAATTATTAATGAGGTAAAGAATGATCTAAGGAATGGATTAGGAGAGCAAATGCTGGAGGTGAAAGAGAGTTTCTGAAAAGGAAACTTCTAGAAATGAAAGACATAATAAATCAAATAAAAATTCACTTGAAAGATTCACCAACAGAATAATATGTTTTGTAGAAAACAGAATTTCAATCCTGAAGAAGAGGATATATGAATTTGAACATTCAGTAGGCAGGAAGAAAATAAAAATAAAAATCATGATCAGAGTACACAAGAAACATGTGACATCATTAAGAGACCAAAGTTAAGAGTCATTGGGATTGAAAAAGGTGTGCAGATGAAAGCCAAGAAGGTATGGAATGAGATAAACTAAACCCTGGAAGAAAACAATTGCCAACCAAGATTTATCTGGAAAATTCATCATTCACAATCAAAGAAATAACAAAAACTTTTCAAGATAAGGTTAAACGAAAGGAATTCATGACCATTAGCTATCATTACAGAAACTATACAAATACAACACACCGAAGACCTCAAAAACAAATCCCTGATTTTCATACTAAAAAATCAGTTAAACAAATGAAAATTAAGATCAAATTAAATGTATGAAACAAATCAAAATTATAGGAAATGATAACTTTTCAGAGGGATGATGACCAATGTCTCTTTGAGGGATTATTCCTGCCTAGGGGAATCCAAGCCACCCTAAAATTTATAATCTCAGATAATTAGCAAGTAACAAAGGACATATACTCAGAAATTCGAAGCCCATGGTAGATCTAGTCCACATGGATTCTGGAACTAGACAAAGGGAAAATGGCTCTGGTGATTTATTTAAGGGGATATATCAAAGGCAGGGATAAGGTTTCAAGGGCAGAGTCTTGCTTCCTGATGTCTTGCAGTCAGCAGGTTGATTGACATCTTGGCAGGTTACACCCATCTCAGGTGCTGTGTGGGCCATGGAAGAGCGGGGAAAGAGATTGTGATTTTCCCTGAGCAATTTACCACAGGAAATACCCACTGGCCATTACCAGACACAGATGTCTCTAGCCATGAGGCTTTCATGCGTAGTGACCTACATGCAACCCATGGACAGCTCCTGACAATAACTAACTTTCTGTATAGCCCTGAATGTAAATGGTCTCAACTTTTCAAGTAGAAGACAGACTGTCAGAGTGGATTAAAAAAACAAGAGACTCATCTCATAGGCAAAGACATCCACAGACTGAAACTGAAAGTATGGAAAAAAAAAAAAAGATATTCCCCACAAATTGGAGTCTGAAACAAATGGGTGTTAGCTATTCTCATCTGATGAAATAGATTTCAAGCAAATTTATCAGAAGATGCAAGCTGGGCATGGTGCAAACGCCTGTAGTCCCAGCAGTTTGGGAGGCTGAGGCTCTGAGCCAGGCGGATTGTGAGTTCAAGGCAAGCCTCAGCAATAGCAAAGCATCAAGGAACTCAGTGAAACTCTGTCTCTAAATAAAATACAAAATGGGGTTGGGGATGTGGCTCAGTGGTTGAGTGCCCCTGAGTTCAATTCCTGATAATAAAACAAAACAAAACAAAAATATAGGAAGATGCAAGGAAGGTCACTACATCATGGTAAAAGAAAAACATTTAAAAAGAAGATATAACAATAGTAAATATTAATGCTTCAAAGTTGGTGCACCTAATTACCTAACGCAAACAATTCTTAACAGTAAGTCTCAGATAGACCCCAATATAATGGTATTGGTTATTTCAACACACTCTTTTTACCAACAGACAGGTCATGCAAACATGAAATCAATAAAGACATTTATGACCTTAATAATACTATAAATCAAGTAAACCTAACAACATATATAGAATATTCCCTTCATAAACTGCTGAATTCATTTTCTTCTCAACATCTCATGGAACCTTCTCTAATATTGATCATATTATAGTGTGTAAATCAAGATTTTTCAAACAGAAAATAAACATTTTAGTCACTTAAATCTTATTAGAGCACAGTGGAATTAAATAGAAATCATTAGCAAGAAATATTATAGGGATATATAAACACATAAACACAGAAATATTGTACAATATTCCTATGAAGGATAAATTATAGAAGAAATGAGAGAAGAAATTTTTTTTTAAATCCTAGAATTAATAGAGAATAGTGATACACTTTACCAAAATCTCTGAGTCACTATGAAGAAAGATGATAGCATTAATTACCTACATTAAAGAGAGATCCCAAATATGCAATCTAATGCTACATCACAATGCCCCAGAAAAGCAGGATGAAACAAATTTGAGACCAGTGAAAGATGGGAAATAATAAGAATCAGAGCTAAGATTAGTGTAATGAAAAATTTTTTAAAAAATTACTAAGGATCATTTAACAAAAGCTTGTTCTTTCAAAAGATAAGCAAGATTGGTACACCATTTGCCAAACTAATCAAAAGAAAAAAAAGACCAAAATAAACAAAATTAGAGATAAAAAAGAAAATATCCAAATGGAAAGTTTTGAGATCCAAAGGATTTTTAGAGACTATTTTGAAAACATATATACCCATAAACTGGAAAATCTAGATGATATTGACAAAATTTTAGATACATATGGGTAACCATAATTGAAACAAGAGATTATAGAAAATGTAAACAAACCAATAGTAAGCTAAAAAATTAAAGCAGTGATAAAAATTCTTTCAGCAAAGAAAGGTCTGGGACCAGATGGATTTTTAGCAGAGTTCTACCAAGCCTTTAAAGAAGAATAAATGCCTATCATCCTCAAAAGTGTTCCATGAAATAAAAGTGAGGAAACTCTTTCACATTTATTCAGTGAGGACAGTATCATCATGGTACCCAAACCATGGTGATAGAGATATATCAATGAAAAAAACTACAGACCGATAGCCCTGAAAAATATTAATGAAAAATCCTTAATAAAATACTAGTAATCCATATTCAAAAGCACATTAAGAAGATTGTACAATATGACCAAGTTGGATTCATCCGAAGGATATATGATTGGTTGAACATAAGCAAATCAAGAAATATAATTAATCACATAAAAAGAATCAGGATCAAAATTTACATGATTGTATCAATATATACAGTAAAAGCTTTGGAGAAAATTCAGCACCACTCATATTAAAATACTGAAGAAACTAGGGGTAGAAGAAACTTACTTCAACCTCATAAAGGTATATAACAAACCCAAAGCCAGCATCCTACAGAATGGAGAAAGACTGAATGTATTGCCTCAAAAAGCAATGTCCACTCTCACTGCTCTTATTCATTATAATTCTTGAAACTCTAGCCAGACCAATCAGGCAAGAGAAGGGAATTAAAGTGATACAAACAGTAAAAAAAGAAGTCAAACTATTTCTGTTTACTGATGACATGATGCTACAAGTAGAAGAACCCCGCTCCAGCCAAAAATAAATATACTCCCATCATAAGACTTATAGATCTGATCAACAAATTTTACAAAATAGCAGGATATAAGATTAATATACAAAAATCTATAGTTTTTATATGTTCTAATAATCTGCTGAGAAGGAAACCAAGAAAACTACTCCATTCACAATAACCTTAAAAATAAAATACTTGGGGATAAGGAAGTGAAATACCTCTACAATGAAAGTTACAAAATGCTGAAAAAAGAAGTTGGCAAGACCTTAGAAAATTAAAGTATCTACCATGTTCATGGATCAGCACAATTAATATTATCAAATGGCTATATTAGCAAAAACAGTTACAAATTAACAATTCCCATCAAAATACCAATGACATTCTTTATAGTACTAGAAAAAATGGTTCTATAATTCATATGGAGGAATAAAAGACTCAGAATAGACAAAGAAATTCTGAGCAACAAGAATGAGGCTACAGGCATCATGATACCTTATTTCAAATTATGCAACAGAGCATAAGTAAGAAAAGCAGCATGGTGTTGGTATAGAAACAAACATGAAAACCAGTTGAATAGAAGACACAAGAGACAAGTCTAGATAGATATGGTCATCTGATCCTTCACAAAGGTACCAAAAACATGTTGGAGAAAAGATAGCCTTTTCATGAAGTGGTGCTGGGGAAACAGGATATCCATATGTAGAAGAATTAAACTAGATCCTTATCTCTCACCTTGTACAAAAGGCAACTCAAAGTAGATCAAAGACCTAGGAATTAGTCCAGAAACAGTGAAACTACTAGAAGAAAACACAGGGACAGCATTCAGTGCAGATACTGACTTCCTTAATAAGACCACTTAAATTTAATAAATAAAATCTAGAATCAGTAAGGAGGAAGGCATCAAATTAAAAAACTCTGCACAGGGGCTGGTGTTGCAGCTCAGGGGTAGAGTTCTTGCCTCGCATGTGGGTACTGGGTTCCATCCTCAGCACCACATAAATTAAAAAAAAAAAAAAAGAAAACCTTTGCTAGTATAAAGAAAGGGATTATGGCATGGGAAAAAAAGCTACTTTTCAACAGAGTATTAATATCTGGAATATATGAAGAACACAAAAAACTTGACATCAAAAAAATGATATGACCCAGTCAATAAATAAGGAAATGAACTAGTAGACATTTATAAAAGGAAGAAATACATTGGTGAACAATTACATTACAAAAAAAATTGTAATATCTTTTGCAATCAGAGAACCACAAATGAACACTGCATTCATTTCATATCACTTAGAATGATAATCGTCACAAACAAAAATACAAATGAATGCTGGTGAGAATGTGGGAGAAAAGATACACTTATACTTCATTAATGGGACTTCAAATTAGTAAAATCACTTTACAAAGCTGTAAAGTCAAATGACTAGGAATGGAACCACCAAAGGACCAAAATATTCCCCATTGATATTTATTCAAAAAAACTAAAATTAGCCTAATATAGTGATACATACCAATGTTTATAGCAACACAAGTCACAATAGCCAAGTTATAGAACTAACCTCAGGGCCCATCAACAGATGAATGGGTAAAGAAAGTGTAGTTTATATACACAATGAATTTCTACTCAACCATAAAGAAAAATCAAATTGTCATTTGCTGGTAAACTGATGGAACTGGAGAACATCATTCTAAGTGAAATATGTCAGACTCAAAAAGTCAAGGGTTGAATGTTTTCTTTCATATGTGTAAGCCAGAGAAAAAAAAAAAAAAAAAAAAAACCCTTGGATTTTTTTTTTTTTTTTTTTTTAAAGGAGGTGATTTCACAAACAGAAGGGAGGAAGTAGGGGACATAGGGAAGAACTGGGGACTGAAATCTACCAAATTATGCTATGCCCATATACACCACAGTGAATCCTGGTATATACATGTGCATGTATAATACATATATAATCATGCTTTATATATAATGATAATATACTAACTAAAATGATAATAAAAGAAGGGAGATCAATATAGTGTAACAAGGGAATCAGGTAGGGAGGTGGGGAGTGAAAGGGACAGTAAGTACTAGGGAAAGAGATTGAGCAAATTATGTGCATATATAAATATTGTATAATGACTCATTATTATGTATAATTATGATATACTAATAAAAATAAAATCAAAACGAGGCACAGTGGCATATGCCTATAATCTCAGTGACTCAGGAGGCTGAGGCAAGAGGATCATGGGTTCAAAGCCAGTCTTTTTAACTTAAAAAGGCCCTAAGCAACTTAGTGTCTCAAAAACATAAGAAGGAGCTGGGGGTGAGGCTCAGTGGTAAAGTGCCCCTGAGTTAAATCCCCAGTACCCCCCAAAACAATAAAATTCAAAGAGATTATTGCTAAGGAAATTTGGAATCTTATTTCAAACCATAGATCTGTTTTTATAGTAATGTATTTCTAGCCTTATTTAAAACTTAAATTTTATCTTCTTTATTTCTGACTTTGTAGGATCTCTATAATTGTGTTTACATGTAGTCACTGAAGTTTTTGATTTTCAAGACACAGTTTTTTCTTCTCTCTTAACAATCCATTTCTTCACCATTGATCAAATGGGTTGTATATTCAAGATATTTTGTTTTAGAGATTGTTCAGATTGCCAAGTTATAATCCTTAGGTCTAGTAATTTTATCCCTAGATTAATGTCTGTGTGTGTGACATTAAAAAAAATCTGACATCAAAAATGATGCTGTGGGCATTTTAAACATGTTTAAATATGAAATTCAAAATCAAATCTACCTACTTATGTTTAGTACCTTTCCTATTGATGTTTTTATCAATGCATATATCTCATGCTCCAGAAGCAAGTAAATCTCGAAGCTGATATCAGTGCATGTGCTGCATGGTGTCCCTTAGGGTTCCTATCAGATGAGACCAGAGCCCAGAAGGAGAACATAGCCTGCTAAAGGGCATCCAGTGACTCTTCACAGGTATTTTCATCCATGCACTCTTAAGAGGAAAACCATATGCAGATCTGTCTCTAGTGTGTTATCTGAGGAAACTGTAAAATATCTTCATATCATCATTCCTAATATGACATTTTCTCACTTGGAGTTATTTCCATCATTCCCATTAAAATCCCATAAGGCAATGTTTTCTCCACAAACTTAGAAAAAAGACACATTTCTTATCCTCATTAGGCTTGTTTTAATTAGCAATATAAATAGATCCAAGAAAAGTTTCACAAGACAGGATTAGGCATGCCATTGAATTGGATGGTAATATGCCTGCTACCTAGTTTTTGAAGAGTGAACTGAAGAAAGGAAAATTGCCAGTATATATAAACCAGCCTGGTTTCCCAGAGCAAGGTCCTCCTGAAATATTGGTTGGGGTGGGAGTGCTATTGTAGAAGAATAAGATACGTTCTGCCCATAGGGTTTCAGAAATCTCCTCTTTGGGAGGGTATGCTAAGAGACTGATTCATTGCACTACAGTCCAGGACCATAAATTTGATAACTCAGACAGCCTTGGAAGCCTATCTGAATCACCAAATCATGTTTGGAGCAGTCTTCTCCAGAGATGATAAAATGGGTCAACTCTAAGATTGTGTTTGGAGAAAGGAATCCTCCATATTGAGATCCTTGACATAATCCAGCCTCCTGTGTTGACAGCCATACTATGTATAATGGTGAAACTTTCATGGGTAATGAAGGGAAAATAATTTTTGAAGCAGCAAGAATGTGAGGTTTTGGGGACTAAAGGACATAATGTCTAACTAGAGTTTATATACCCTGCCTAAAAGTCTACAAATTGACTGAAGAATATAAAGCTAAGAATCATGATGCTAGCCAGACAAAACAACATAGAGTAGCTTGATTTTATCTTCAGGTATCTATTTGAGGCTCTTGGTTAACATGGTCAGTTTGTCTCTAGCCTGAAAGTAATGCCTCACTGGATTTCTTTTAGCATCTTACCAGAGTATTGGAACCCCTCTCTCTGATCTTGAGCATTACATTAATAATTTTGTTACACGTAAATTATAGTAACGGATATTTGTTTAGTGACATACTATGCTAGACCAGACTTAAGGATTATCCATGTGTATTTTCATAGGTAGAGAAATTAGTGCTTCAATTATGCCAAAAGAGTAACTGAAGTTCAGATCACTTTGCTAATTTCATAGACAAAACACACATTTTACTTTGATGATCCTCCAGTCACTTAACCTCAATTCTCGTGTGTGTGTGTGTGTGTGTGTGTGTGTGTGTGTGTGTGTGTTTACCATCAGAGCACACTCTGGGATCCAATTTTCTAAATATAAAACCTGAAAGGTACAGAAAAGTCAAGAGGGAGTTGTAGGAAAGTATAGGGAAAGATGAGATGAGAGGTGAATCCCAATAATGATCCAATGCTAATTTTACAACTCTGTCCCTCCTCCTGTCAACACATGTCTGATCACATCAATGGTTTCCCAATGCACTTAGAACAAAAGCCACACTTCTCAGCATGGACTATGAAGTTCTTGTGAGGTCACATCCCTGCTCTGACTTCAGTTGATGTGATTTCTAACACTGTGCACACAGGGCATTCTTTCAAGCTCCTCAAACTGAAAGCCCTTCCACCCCTCACAGCAATTGTCTATGCTTTTCCTCTCTATGTAATTCTCTTCTCCTCTTTCCCCTTGCTCTTACTTGCCTTTTGTGTTGAACCTTCAATTATACCATATTGCATCTACCATGAGTCATTCATCCCAATTCTTTCTACTATGTTATTAGTCCTTCATTACTTTATGGTATATATGTGTATTTCCAAGTGTTAATGTCTTCTTCCCACACTGAGATCAGGCACTCTTGTCTGTCCTTTTAATGTAGTTCATGTTGGTCACATTGTTGCTGAATAGAACAGTGAATGGTGATTTGGGGTTTTATCATGCAGGTGAGGATGAGAATGTCAAGGCTTAGACTCTACAAATTGCTGAAAATCATAAACCCTGTAAGTGATAGGACTAGGGTTTGAACCTTGGGTTATTTAATTCTGGATTCTATATTCTCTTATTTCTGTAGAAACTCTGAAAATCAAAGAATCTGTCTAAATTGCTTCAGTATCAAGACAGCTCTGGAAATTTTGTTTCTAAAATAGTCAACATTTGTTTGCTGGCATGTATGTTGAAAAGCTCATTGGTAGACTGATCTGGGCCTTCATTGTTCCACAGATGTAGACCTGGTCTAATTTTGTAGGAAAGTGAAAAGGAGTGATGTTTTGTAATCAGGTTAGTTATTCTAAATTTAAATTGTATAATACCTTGTTTTTAAATTTTTTAGTTGTAGTTGAACATAGTAGCTTTATTTTATTTTTTTTTATTTTTTATGTGGTGTTGAGGATTAAACCCAGTGCCTTGCATGTGCTAGGCAAGCACTCTGCCACTGAGCTACAACCCCAGCCCCCTAATACTTTGTTTTGATGTTTAAAAATATTTCAAAAGGGGCCCTTATTTTTATTCATAATTCATATTGCATAGAAATTTTTACTTTTATTTGTTAAAATAATGGGGAAGGAAAAAATAGATGGAAAAGGAAAATAAGAGAAAAAGTAAAGAAAGGATAATGAAAGAAAAACAGTAATAGTAACAAGAGAGAAAATTAAATCCTGGGCCAAATGATGCCCCAAAGCTCTCACAGTCTAAATGCCCATGACTATGAAAAATATGAATATTCCTTTTCTACTGGAGATTGATCTAGCACATCAGAGATTGTGAATGGCTTAGAGCAAAATGTAGATTTTACAGGTAAATATATCTGGCCCTGACTCTTGTTTCACACTTGCACCTAGTATGTGGGTGTATAAGTTACTGAATTTTTGTAAGCCTCAGTTTTCTCATATGAAAACAGAATTTGAATGAATGAATGAATGAATGAATATTTTTACAAGCACAGCTTGTTATAAGAATTCACTCAGCTCTCTCAAATTCCTTGAGAAGAAGTATACAATCAAAAGGTGCTTATTTTACTCTTCCAGAAACAGGTGTGTGAAACTGCCAAATGGAAAGAGGCTGCCATTACATCTTTTAGTTCTACATGTATTATATTTTTCTTACAATTTTCCTAGAAGAAATAGCCAAATGTGCCTGTTACTGTATGTTGTTTTCTGTGTATATAATATTTCTGATGCTGAATGCTTTTAATTCATTACCAGGTGTAATCTTAAAAACCAAAGAGGAACCTAAGGTTCTGAGACTTTAAAATTTTCCAAGGATGTATAATTAGAAAGTGGTCATAAATACTGAAATATAAACCTGTGCCATTATCTGATTTCCTACTTCCTTTGCTTAGATGATACTGGTCAGCTGTCACTATAGGTACAATTATTCCGTCTTTACAAATAAGAAAACTAAGGTTTAGAAAAATTGTTCTTCACAGCCTTTTATATTCTGGTTTAACACTGGTACCAACGTGCTTTAGTTAATTTCAGCTTTGAGCCATTATGTGCACAGGGCACATAAAGGTGCAAACGGGCTGAGAGAATGCTCTCTCCTAACTTTGCATTTATGAATCTCAAGATGCATCTCAGCTACTACCTTCTCAAAAGTCCTTTAATCTACTGTTAATGTTCCTTTTTCCTGATTTTTTTTCTTGCCTGACACTAGGTTATTGACTATTTTGCTTAATAACTGGGCTCCCCAACCACGCTAGGGATTTGGTTGGTGGGTCAGTAGACAGAAATTATAAATAAAGAAGTATTTATTGAGTGTCTTTTAAGTGAAAAACTCAGTTTGATGCTACCATAGAATATAAAATTAGTTAAGAGATTTCCCCAACCCTTAAAATCTTACACCATCACCTATCAAACATTATGGATTTTTTAAAGATGTCAATAAATGCCTGGCATGAATAAGCAGATGGATGAATAAATGCTGTTGAGACATTTCTTTTCTAGATGCCAAGGAGATGTTAAAATAACAGAATGCACATTTTCTTTTTTCATGTGATTTACAGTCAAGTTGGAAAGAAAAAAAGTAGATATCATACCATGGGTAGTTCCAATATCCTTTTACCATCTTAATGGAAATATTGTGACCTTTTGAGTTCAGAGCCACCCTCTGAGTGTAGCCACAACCTGACCTTGAATAGAAACGAATTGGCATTCTCATTTCTGACCAAAAACCAGCCAGCTCTGGCATCTGTAGGAAAGCTGATCTGAAGAAACCACTAAAATGCTTCCACTTTATATTATCACTCATTTTGTGAAGCAGGAAGACTCTTAATATTAATTCTGTAATTTGAACATTAATATTGTGGTTTCACATCCTGTAAATTAAATCTGTATGATGAATAAAGAGCTGGTAGGCACAGCACTTCACATTTTGCATCAGGATGCAGAAAGATCAAGGTAGAGTTGAGAATAAGTGGTCCAAATGTGCCAGGCATCAACTGTTCCTCCCTTTACTTCTTGAAATGAATGGCTGCCCCCTCTTTTCTCTAGTCCTTTACCTCAATCCTTCATTTTGGCATTTTCTTCAGCTCTTCAACTTGTATGTGGTTAGTTTACATCACCCAATATGTTTCCATTGATTTAACAACTAGCTTTTGTGCCGGTAACTTCAGAGAACTACCTTATCCCCAATATAGTATATGCATTGTTATGGTGGTGCAGTTTCCTAAAGGCATAGCTAATGGACCACTTATCATAATGTTGGGACTATCTGTTTTACTTTGATGATCCCAACCATAGTAGTCATGCTTTGAAATTTTAAGAAAATGCCATCATGAGAATAGTGGTTTCCTAAAGGCAGGCATTTGGAAATATGCATTCAACTTTTCATTTTTTTTTCCTAGGTTAATGAACATTTGTACTTTTCAGAGTTGTTTTTGGATTAAGTCAAAAATAAGAAGACTTAACCATCAAAGTAGATTTTAAATGCCATCAAAGTAATGACCAATTTATAATCTGGTATTTTTTTATTTTATAGTCTTAAAAATGTATTTCAACTGGTATATAAACACATAAAAATAGTGCATATTTTGGGGTTACCATGTGATATTTTTGATACATAATGTATCGATACCTGTATAGTATATAATGTTGTATAATGTTTAATCAGGTTAAATATGTCTATCTTCTCAAACATTCATCCTTTCTTTATTTTTTCCTCTAGCCTACAATGCTTGATAGATATTTACATATTAAAAGAACAAGAAATATTTGGGGCTTCTGGCTATTTTTCAGAGGAATTGTTGGCAATTTACAATATAAAAGAGTGTGATACCATCTTCATGGAAAGCAAGATGGGCATACCTACAAAAGACAATTATGTGGATTAGGTGAGTGGGATGGGTCTAGTGAATAAATAAGTAACACTTGCTAAAATTGGTGTTTCTCTGTACTCAGTTTTTTTCCTCCATCTTATCAAGAAAACTAGACCATCTGAAAGGACTCAAGAATAGTAAATCATTAAAGAGACCTTCAAAATACATCTACTTCAAAAAAATGACCAAGTCATTTTATGACAGAAGTTTCACTTATCATACCATTTTGTGTTATTCTCCTGGGGTCGTCATTAGTGACAGAACTGTAGCCAATCTCCTGCCAGCTCCGAGGATGTCAGAAAATATGTCTACCTTTATTACTTCTTGATGTAGATATTAAAGGAGAAGATTTCCTTCAGAGATTTGGCATTTAATTGTGAACAAGCAAAGGTTGCTAAGTCAGACAGTTTCACACCATGAATTTTATCAGATGTAGGGTGTCTCACTTTCCTCTATGTTAATATGTGTTTCATAAAGACTTATGATCACCATGAAAAAAAAAATCACATACTCAGAGTTTATAGTATTGCTGAAGTAAGACTGGTCATTTGCACAGGGACATAACTTCAAAGAATGTTTGAAGAAGAGGAGAGGTGTTTTTTGAGGCAAAATTTGTGGAAGGGATTTTATGAAGAGGGCATAGACTTGGCTTTGACAAGGACTAGAAGGGAAGAACCAGAGGTCAGAACTTGGACTTGTCTAAGATGACCCATTAGTACAAAGCCTACTGAACTGAAACCAGACATTTTAAGGAGGAAAGTGAAGCCACAAAGCCTGACTTTTGTATTTCCACCCATTTGGTAACTTTGTATTTTGAAGGGTACAAAGGTTGGTATTATGCTGTTTTGAAACCTATAGTCCCTAACTGAAATGGGATGCTTATGGGAATATGAATTACCACTTAGGTTGCATGTGGAAGATTTAGGTCAGCATTATTGATGACATGCTTAGCTTGCATATTTTAATTTCATGTAGACATAATCTCTAACATACAATTGACACTCACTTTTAGGCCCGATTAGATCAGGTAGAAAGGTATATAATGTTCTCTGTTTCTTCATTTGACCATGGAGTTTATAGGCTTTGAGGAACGTGGATTCACTGCAACTTGATCCGAAGCAACAATCTGTGGGGTCATCTTTAGAGAAGGGCACCAGTAATTAACCCCTCCTTCTAGGCCTACTTGGAGTGACATTTGCACTGTACTATTAAAGTGCCACAATTCAGCATGGAGGAAACCACATAAATATTTTTAAAGATACACTTTTTATACCTAATAAAATAGTTAGGTCAATATTTAAATCATAATAATTGAGAATGACTTTCATATTTCAGTTAGAAACATTGTTTAAGGAATATACCCTTCAAAATCACTTTTTTAACAAAAGCAACTTAGAGCTCATCCTTCTAAAGTATCATAAGGGGAAAGAGAATTTGAAGATGATGACTTTGGGAATTAATTCTGAGAAGGTCTAGGAAGTTTATCTGTCACCACTGAAGAATTTGTAAACAGATCAACATTTTTGAGCTTTGAGTTGTTTATACACTTCAGAATTTGAAACTGCTTGCAGTGCTTTAGTGGCTTTTCTCAAAATGTGTATCTCAACAATTAGTGAGTATTAAAAGTAAAGGAGAAATATCATTGTCAACTATTATCAATAGGATTTTCCAAAGAGGTTATTCTATGCAGAGTACTATGAAGAATCAGAGAAAGTTTAAGACCTAGCCTTTGTCTGGACTGTGCATGCCACAGTCATAGAAACAAGATAATGCTGGACTCAAAGTTCAATAGAAGCTAGCTTTGATTAAGGGTGAATTGTGTTTATTATATATACATACACACACACACATGTTCTATGGAAATGTAAAGGTTAAATTTAAGTTTTGCTCTCCTGTTAAGTTTAAGTTTTGCTTTTCTGTAAGTTTAAGTTCTGTTTTCCTGGAACCCGAAACTTATGTTAAAAACAGTTACTTATGTCAAAATGTACCCTGACCCAACACCCCCTGATTATTCTGTAATGGTTGTTTTGTAACAATCCCACCCTCGCACCCTAACTGCCATATGAACTTCCCTGTTTAAACACTGCATAAAAACTCTGCTTAAGCTGTGCTCAGGGCTCCAGCTTCTTTCAGGAGAACTCTGAGCCCCAGCATGCTGGTCCAATAAACCCCTTTGCTTTTGCATGAGACAGTCTCTTGGTGGTCCTTTCCTCCCACGTTTGCCCGACCCTAACAGAAACTTCTGTGGAAGAGGATTAAAGGAAAATGAAATATTTAGGAAAAATTAAAGAGAGGTGATGGTAGAATTAAGATAATTTTCATAATGATTAAACCTAAATTAATGTAATTTCTGAGCCCTAGAGTGACAACTATAAATTAGTTATGAAATCTAAGGGGTCTTTCAAGATCTGGTTCTTCTACCTCCTAATAGCCTCACTCACATCTCTACCTGCGTTGCTTTCTATACTCATAAAATGTTATTTAGTCCCTCAACATACCTATGATTCTATACTTGGCATATTCTGAACCCTTTAATTAGAAAGGATAACTCCTCTCTCTCATTAAATTTAGAAGTTCCTTCTCTTATGCTAAAGCTCAACTATACTTCTACTTTGATAAACTTCTTGAAGTTCTCTTGTCCTAGATATAGTCTGTCTCTAATGCTATCATTGAATGTCTTTGTTCAGGTTGTTGTAACAGAATTCTATAAACTAGATAGCTTAAGCAGCAAACATTTATTTCACACAGTTCTGGAGGCAACAAAGTAAAAGACCAAGGCACTGCCCCTTCCAGTGTATGTTGAGGACCCACTTCCTCCTGGTTTGCAGATGGCTTTCTTCCTTTTGTCTCCACACATAGCAGAGAGCAGAGAACAATCATCTCTTCCATGTCTCCTCTTCTATGGATTCTAATTCATGAAAATGCTAACCTCATGACCTAAATATCTCCCACAGATCCTACCTCCAAATAACGTGACTTTGGGGATTTAGGCTTCAACCTGTGGTTTGGGTACTTAGCACTGAATTTTTCACAAAAATGTCTTATATTCTGATGATGTCTTGGCATTATTTATTGTAATGCTTTCTTAGCAATTTTTAAGAGATCTGGAAATAGGAACTGTGTGGTGGTTTTCTCCATTCTTGGCAAACAATGCCAAGGAATGTTGGTTAAGCGAATGAATCAATGTACGCATGGGAAATTAAATGGCCTTGTGAATTATATTCACTAATTAGAGCATAAAGTCATTTTTTAAATTTTTTACCATTAGTATAAAATAATTTTCAAAAAAATTGTCAGTTTTCCTGCCTAGCTACATGGCACACCATATAATGTTTCATTGTTTAAACCTTGAAGGTGTTGATTAGTTTCATGTTGAACAATAAATCTCTCACCTTATATTTTCATGGAAAAAATGACAAAGGATTGAGTTGAATTTCTCCCAATATAAACCATATCTTAAACTTCTTCTTTAGACTAAATCCCTGATACCAGCTGGATATAGTAAAAATTTTTGTTTCATGAAAAATTTAGAACCAAACTGTTGCTATCACAAAGATGGTAACAAGTACACAGAGAAGAACAATGGATTAATTACATGCAGTAGGTTTCTAATACCAGGATTATCAGTTCTGTATTAGCAGCACTATCAACAAGTTACATTATTCTCATCCTAGAAACTCTATAAGGAAATAAAATCAAAGGCTAATCTTGAACTCATCATTAACAGATGCAACAAATTAAGGGGGTACCACTACATTTGTAATCACCAACTCACCTTTGTGTGTATTTCTTAAACATTTACTCACGTTTTCTCTCAGACCTTTCTTTTTTACTACTAATTAATTTATTTCAATTAGGTATATATGAAAATAGAATGCATTTTTATTCATTGTATACAATTGCAGCACAACTTTTCATTTCTCTGGTTGTACAGGATGTAGCATCGCACCATATATGTCATACATGTACCTAGGGTAATGATGTCCATCTCATTCCACCATCTTTCCTGTCCCCATGCAACCTCCCTACCCTTCTTCCTCTTTGCTCCATCAATGTTCCTCCCCTCCTCCATTATGGTTTAGTATCCACTTATCAGAGAGGACATTCAGTCTTTGGTTTTTGGGATTGACTTATTTCACTTAGCATGATATTCTCCAATTCCATTCATTTACCTGAAAATTCTAGAATTTTATTCTCTTTTAATACTGAGTAATATTCCATCGTGCATATATATCACAGTTTCTTTATCCATTCATCTATTGAAGGGCATCTAGGTTGCGTCCACAGTTTAGGTATTGTAAATTAAGCCACTATAAAAATTGATGTGGCTACATTTCTGTAGTATGCTGATTTTAAGTCCTTTGGGTAGGTTTCTAATATCAGGATTATTAGAGGAGTGGGATATCTGGGTCAAATGGTGGTTTCATTCCAAGTTTTCTAAGGAATCTCCATACTGCTTTCCAGATTGGTTGCATCAATTTACAGTCCCACCAGCAAGGTATGAGTATGCCTTTTCCCTCACATACTTGCCAATGTTTATTGTTATCTGTATTCTTCATAACTGCCATTCTGACTATCATGAGATTAAATCTTAGAGTAGTTTTTATTTGCATTTTTCTAATTACTAGAGGTGTTGAACATTTTTTTCATATATTTGTAGATCAAAGTATATCTTCTGTCCAGCTCCTTAGTCCACTTATTGATTGGGTGGTTTGGTTGTTTTTTTGGTGTTAAGTTTTTTGCGTTCTTGATATATCCTGGAGATTAGTGCTCTATCTGACGTATGTGGCAAAAATTGAATACCCATTACTAGCTTAGTTGAGTAGAAAGATTCACAGTTAATACTGTGTTTCATTTTGGCTTATGTAACCTAATTCACAATGATCAAAGAGCCAAATCAGTACATATACAGATGTAGAATAAAAGTTCTGTGCCGTACCCATATACCCATATACAGATAGATTTCAACAACCATGTGTATATGGGAGTATTTCAATTGGGTTATGAGAATAAACATTAAAGTTATTATTATTATTTTATTAAAATCTGGTAACCTGGTCACCCTTTTTCCCATCCTCAGCCTAGGGCACAGAGGAGATTGACAGAACAGTGTATGGAATACCTAATACAACTCTTCTCATATGTAAGAGAAAGTTATAATACTATGGAGAAGCTTAGCAGGGGAGTTAGGTACAGTGAGATGGCTTGGGGGCAGCAGGTGGATGTAATGAGAACATGCTTACCTGGTTCTTAATAGAGCAGTAGATGTGCTTGGGACACACAAGCCTAGGAGCAGAGCCTACAGGTAAAGAAAGGCTGAGGCACAGGTGTGGACTTGTCCGAGGTGCTGGAGAACCTCTCTGATGGAGTCATGGCCCCATTTCACAATTTCTCCATAACTGTGAAATTGGACTTTATTGGGCTGTGATGGGTTTCTCTTGGCATCCAGAGGGGAAATAAGTTGATGGTGCAAACTGTTAGCTGAGAGTCCTCTGTGCAGAGAGAACCTTGCTGTTCCCCTGCAGACCTGGCTGAAGGCCTGCCCAGCCCAGCCCACCTATTTTAAGTTTCACTCCTTCCTAATCACAAAATGAAATGGAGTTTTCTTCAAAGTGACAGCTAAATCTCAGCCCCTCACCAGCTGCTGTACCAGTGCCGCTTAATTCTGTAATCCTTTTGCCCTCCATTTCTTGTTGTGGTTAGCAAATGCCAGGAAATGTTGGAGTGACAAGTGAGTTCTCTATGCCTGACACTTCTGCAGGAAGACTTGATAAACTGCAAATACCATCCCAGTCATTTTTCAGGTGCCTGCTCAGAAACATGCCCAGGGAGGAACCAGTCCTGGGAGGTAACATGCTCCCCCTCCCTTCCTGCCTTCCTTCCTCTCTCACGTTTCTAGGAACTTGGCATGTGTCTCGGAGCTGTTTTCAAGGGAATACTTCCGGGAAATATTTTCCTTCACATCTTTAAAATTGAATGACATCAAATCATCAGCCCCGTTTTCCCTCCACAGACAACACAGCCCCCACCCTTCCTAAAGGAGAGGCTGAAAATGGACTAAGGCAGAACTCCCAGAATAGCATCAGTGTCAGTCGACAACCTATAGCTTTTTAGGTTGACACGTCATGAGTAGCTATGGTTTTCCCCACAATCTACATCCTATAACATAATCTTTATATAGGCTTCCTCTGCTGGGGCAGGTCGGAACCCTTTCTCATTTAACACCCTGTCATCTTAGTTTTTACTGTACTGAGAGGAACTGAGTCAGTCTCTGTCTCTCTCTCTTTCTTCTCTCTCTCTCTCTCTCTCTCTCTCTCTCTCTCTCTCTCTCTCTCTCTCTCTCTCTCTCTCTCTTTCTGGGGAACAGTATTAGTATTCCATAGTACACTCTTAAGCAAAACCTGAGAAAGGAATTAATCTGTCACTAGGAATGAATGCACCGGACAGTGATTTATGCAGATGCTACTCTCAAAGTGATGGCGCTCATTTCATCTGTACTTCTCACAGTGCTTCTCAGAGGCAACACACAAACTTGCATTTGAAATAGCACTTGAGCTGGGCAACTGGGTACTGCCCAGAGCTAGGTTACCCTAATTCCATCCACCAGACAAACCTAGCAGAAGGGCCATGCTGGCAGCTCATACAGCTGGGTCAGATGCTAGAATCTCCAAATCTGCCACCCCTGTACTCTCTAGGTTTGCAGAAGAATCTGGTCCATAAATTATCTGCGAACTCAAGTGCATTCACCTTTCTTGCTCATAAGCCTGGCCTCAGAAACTCCCCAGGGCCCTATTGCCCTTGCTCCTCTTTTTCGTAGCTCTCCCTGTTTTGAGATTCTGGTCATAAGCAGGGAAAGATTCATTAGAGCTGGCATTTCTTCTGGCTGGCTGGCTTCTGCACTGTTTTCTGGCAGTGAGGCTGGGAGTCTCCCTAGAGAGCTTATTTTCCTGAAATTCCCCATGTAGATTTACATACATAAGTGGGCTGGATAAGGTTGTGAGAAACAGCCTTGCTTTGGAACACTAATCCGAATCAAACTTCCAAATCCCTTGAAGTTCAAGCTATCAGTAGAGAAAACCCAAAGTAAACAAGCTCTCACCACCCCCACCCATCCCTCCCAGCTCCTGACTCAGCACCAGGGCTCCTCCCTATGGCCAAAGAAGTCTCCAGTGTTCAGCTTTTCTACTAGCAGGCAGCAGGTAAGACCAAGGGTCCCTACTCTTCCAGGCATGAAGGTTTCTGCAGACATTTCTCTTGCCATTGTGGCTGCAATTGCTACTGTTCTTCCCACCCCCTCTGCTGTCTGGAGATTCATCTGGGATTTATCTCCATAATGAGAAAAGGGAGATAGGGAAACGTTGGGGCATTTTTCTCTGACTTGGATTATTTGTCATTTTGATACTCATTTTAAAAGAAGCTTTTCAAATATTTAAATGTATGTGTGCTCACATAGCAGCTCCTCGCGATGGATTGCAGATGACACAGTTGCTGCTTTATCTAGCTCTGGGCCTCCCTCCTGAACCAGCTGTGAACAGAAACTTGGTCAGAGAAAGGAGAGGTTAGAAAGAGTGAGAACTCTGATCTCTGGGAATAGCAGTTTTGCTCTTATGCCTTCAAAGATCCTAACCCTAGAATGTTGATTTCTTTACCTATCATCCGGAATGCTCCAAACAAAACAGGCTGGAACTGACAGCCAAGGATCAAGACTTGATCTTTATTAATTCAGCTATCCTCTGTGTCCTCTCGCACAGACATACAAACAATTAAATAAGGTTGTCTTCCCACTTTTCCAAATTCTGGTTAAAGACAACTCAAACAAAAAAAGAGAATAAGCTCCATGTAGCTCCATGCATTCTGAAACTCCCACTTTACTGATAATACATCAATGGGAGCATGTGTATGTTTGGCCCTGCAGACAGTGAAAAGAATTTGAAATGCAGAATGTTATAAGGTCCAAGACCAATTATTCCAAGATTGGAGCTAAGAGAAAATCTGAATCTGCATTACTAAAGCACATAGGCTGAATCAAGAGTAGATAGAATCTTAAAATGGCAGTTGTTTCTTCATAAGTTATAAAACAGCATGCCATTCATTCATTTGATGAATAATTACTGAGTGCCTACTATGTGCCTGCTACTGTGCTGGGCACTGTGGTTACATTGGGAAATTAAAAAAAAAAAAAGTATGATAACTTGTTTAAATAAATCTTAACGGGTCTCAGACTAAAGAGACATAAACAAGGCTGTGGCCAATCATAGGAAGCTCTAGGCAAAAATATGTGCGTGAGAGATGAAGAGAAGCATATCTTGGCCGTAACTGGAAATGGAACCGGAGACAACAGGGTAGATGATGTCAGCAACTTTAAAATTCTCAAGAAAAAAGACACAACAATACACAATCTCTCAAGTCACAGTGGTTCTGGAAAGGACAACCTTGGTTAATCCTTTGTCGTGGCATTAAAAGGGGTCAATTTAGGGCAAGATAATGGAAGCCCTGTGACCTCCATTATTAGAGAGCCAAATTTTGAGCAGAAAATTACAGATCTCTCCCCTGTAAATGACTTATTTCCCTTAAGCAATGTAGCTTCCTGGAAATTGCCACAGAAATACCAAGCTCAAAAACTATTTATGTAGTGCTTATTTTGTACTAGATGCCAGGCTGGATGCTGAAGCATCATGGTGGCTGCAGTAGCTCTCAGATACAGTTGCACTTGGTCTTTGTTGGACACTCCCCAATCCTTGTCTTCATTCCTAATTTCTCATTTTTCTTCTTTTCAAGCCAACAAGCCATCATGCATTGTGTGTCTGATCAACTGCATGAATAGTTCTTTGCACACTTTTCTATGAGCTGCCAAAATATAGTGTGTTTTCTGCATGCAGGGAACTACCAGATTTCTCAGGAGACAAGATATAGATGCATAATATTGCTATAGAATGGCTCATGACAACATATGATTAAGTTCTGAAGTTTGTAACAGCCTAGAATGAACTAGGTACTCAGAAGACTAAGGTCTTTAAACGTAAAAGCTTTTGGAAATAGGGGAACCATAAATGATGCCATAGAAGATAGGGGATGAGCCAGAGGGTATAGGAAAGGTACACCCTTAGCTCACTGTTTCTTCTACCTAAATGTATTTTTCTACTTATTTAATTTTCAACATATAGCTCATTGTATCTTTTCAAAACTCAGTCCATGGCTAAAGAGCCCTGCTTAAAACTCTTACTTATTGTTTCTCCATTTGAGTATGGATCTTTTGGGATAGGTTATCTCCCATCCTTACTCATTTTTCCATTCCCTACTGACTATGGCATAGGACCAGGCAAGTGGTGGGTATTTAGTAAATACTTGATTGATAGGAGACTGATTAAAGTATATCCCATGAAAGAGTGATTGCCTAATACATTTTTCTGAATTAAGTTGAAGAAAAATCACCTATGTACTTACCTGATCAATTAGTTTGGGAAATTGTAGAAGTGTAAGTTTATTGGATTATATTTGGGAAGAGATTATGCTACGCACAAATCCAAGAGGAACCACTACAAGGCTGTGGAGGTTGGAGAGTTGCAGCAGCTTTAATTGGCAAAGCTGTGGAGATCATGAAGGCAGCTTGTCTCTCAGGAAGGTATCCCCAGACTCTGTGGTGCCATTGGCTTCTTTGCTCAGATATCCTAGTACTTCATTTATAGTGAAAGTGGCTAGTCCAGTGTAGCTGGGAGTTGTTCTGTTTTATATATCTAGGTATGTGCTGGTGATAGTTTTTTTAATAAACAGCATCCTGATTTCCCTACATTCTTTAAGGATTTTGACTCCATAGAAGATGTTAATAATGAGAAAACTACACTTTTAACAATTTTTTGATGGTGAAAGAGTGAAGTTGTCTAAACCTTTACTCAGCCAATCACCATAACCTCAACCACACCAAAAAGAGCTCTGCACTTACATTATTTTTTTTTCACTTTGTATAACCCAATAACTTTAATCTCCATTCCAATAAAGGTAAACCCTGGTAGCTCACCCATAATTGAAGCTTGACACAGGCTTCTAGTTTTCCCTTTATTGTCTGAGTTGCTAGAGGACATAGAAGTTTGGAATCCTCTCAGTGATTCTCAAAATGAGGGATGCTTTTGGCATTGTGGTATGCCAATTCATTGTTGCACTGTATTGCCCTCTGCATTGCAAGGCAGCTGGTTTTCCTAGTCCTTAAATGCTAGCAGAAGCTGTTATTTACTGTGATGACCCAAAAAAGCCCCACACATTTCCAACACTCCCAGCAAGGGGTATCACCCCTTGTTTCAAACATGGGTACAGAATCACTGGGATGACTGAGCTTGCAATGACTGAACAATATCTACATTCTTTCCAGTTGCTAATACCAGTGGTAGAAACTCCCCCTCAGGGATGCACCGTAGAGTGACTTTGCATCTGATGGTACAAAGATAAATGGAGCATTGCAAGCACACTGTAGACCTTCCCAGACAATGCAGTGAGGTGGTGTGAGGAGCCATGCCAACAAACACAGATGGGGTGGAACGCCAGCCTTGTCATACTGATTTACCAATTAAGCATTGTCTTCAGCATACCCTTTACTGTGTTCAATCTGGTTTCCTAACCCCCTAAGCACAGTGTTTGTTTTTCTGCCACATCTTTATTATCCTGGATTTATTCTATTCTTGGAAGTGTTAAAACCTCTAAACTCCTGTGGGAAGATGTAGAACCAGAGAGATTTGTACAATTAGCTGACACAGTGTAGAATGTTTCAAAAGGCTTGACAATATTAACATTATTGTAACCACTGATGTTTATTTTATTGCATGTTGGGATGTAGAATAAAAGCACTGAAACAACTTGATAACATGAAAGACAGATTCAGGAGACCTGAGTCAGTGCTCTTGGGTGCTGTCACCAACTAGTTGGGTGACATTGGACAAGTCACTTCCCTTTTTAAACTTAAATTTTCTCATGGGGCTAAATTTGGAAATATAAGTACCTATAAAATCTTTAAAATGTATAACAGTTTGATGGAGAAGAAAAGTGAAAGAAGGAAAAGGAAGGAGGAAAGAAAAGAAAGAGGGAGGAAGATGGAAGGAGGGAAGGAAGAGAGGAAGAAAAATGTGTCCCAAGTCACTTCATAAATTGACAATCTTCAACTTCCTTCCTTCCTTACCTCCCTGAAATGTCAGTGTGAGTAGGATGGCCTGCATTGCCTGACTCTAAAGCTAACACTACTGTGAATGCACACGAAGAGACTAAAATTGCAATTGTGTATTGCACACTAAGCACAGTTGTAGACTGAGTCCTTCCTCATCTTTAACTCTCAGTGAAGCTGTCAGAAGCATTCTTTTTGCACAAATGTTTAACCACATTTTTCAGTCCATTGTATATTAGATGCCATGGATTTAAAATGAATTAAGGCAAAATCCATACATTCAGAGAGCTCACCATCCAACAACTGGGATGAAGATATAAAGAGATCAGTAGGACCTGACAGGTACAGTGCTAAAGTTGGAATTTGAGTGTCTGGGCAGCAGAAAGGAAGGTGTGCCACTGTAACTATGAACGGTGTAGTCAAGGAAAGCTGCTTAAAGGGGGCACAATGTTAATAATAGCCTGGTGGGGCTTTACCTACCCTGCTTGAAACCTGACTCACACCTCCCTTGTTTTTTTTTTTTTTTTTGGGGGGGTGGTGGTATGGGGATTGAACCCAGGGGCACTTAACCACTGAGCTACATCCCCAGTTCTTTTTAACTTATTCTTTTTTTTGAGGCGGGATCTCCCTATGTTGCTTAGGGCCTCACTAAATTGCTGAGACTGGTTTTGAACTTGTGATTCTCCTCCTCAGCCTCCCAAGCTGCTGGGATTATAGGCGAACACAAACATCCCCAGCATGTCCTTTTTATTTCATCAATCTTGCTCCAATGTATTCTTCCTAAGTGGTGCTAAAGTGGTGGGAATGGATATTGGTAGATTTCTTCTTTTTATCCCTACTGCTATGAACATTACTCTCTTTTGTAAAAGATAACATGACCAGGAACATCCCGTCTGGATACAACCCATGATTTTTTTTTGTTATGATTTATATCACACTTGTTTTAAGAATTCCTTGTTATGATGTCTTTGATTCAGATTTTACTGTCATTTGTTCTTGAATCAAACCTATTGTTTTTTTTTTTTTTTTAGGTCTATCTTGAGCAATGTGTGATTCTAGGTGTGTAAATAATTGAAATAATTCAAAATATTCCAAAATATAATCCCACATTAGATAGCAATATAGACAGACATACCATACTTTCAGATAGGGCAAAGGAGGTTAAGGATCCATGAAGATATATAAGGAGATAGAAAAGAGAAAATATTTGAATGTTCCCAGTGATTTTGTATTCAATTTGAGGATTTTCCCAGCCTTCCTAAAACTTACCACAAATCTCAGTTTGCCTAATGAGAGCCTTTAAGGCAAGGAGAGACACTCCTGGAAGTGATCATTCCCAGGCTCATTTGAGAATGAAGTGTGTCTGTGGCTACCACATCCTCTCTTCCCCCACACCCTTGTCTCTGCCCTTAGGCAATCTGCTGTCCCTCAGCCCAGCCATCTGCTCTTAGCAATGAGGGAGCAGCGTGGTATCCATAAATCCTGGCCGACGTGCAGTCTGGCAGTGTGAATGACAGCATGCAGTATGGAGTCTTTGGCAAAGGATGAAGCTGTGGCTACAAATCCAAACACTGTAAACCAGATGATGGAGTGCAATGAAGTGCTGGCTTTTTCCTTAACCACCAGGTGATATTTCTTGTTTTTTTTTTTTTTTTTTTTTTTTAAATTTTTTTTTATTGTTGGTTGTTCAAAACATTACATAGTTCTTGATATATCATCTTTCACACTTTGCTTCAAGTGGGTTATGAACTCCCATTTTTAGCCCATATACAGATTGCAGAATCACATCAATTACACTTCCATTGATTTACATATTGCCATACTAGTGACTGTCATGTTCTGCTACCTTTCCTATCCTCTACTATCCCCCCTCCCCTCCCCTCCCCACCCCTCTTCTCTATCTACCCCCTCTATTGACCTTCATTTCTCCCCCTTGTATTATTTTTCCCTTTCCCCTCATTTCCTCTTGTATGTTCTTTTGTATAACCCTGAGGGTCTCCTTCCATTTCCATGCAATTTCCCTTTTCTCTCCCTTTCCCTCCCACCTCTCATCTCTGTTTAATGTTAATCTTCTTCTCATGCTCTTCGTCCCTACTCTGTTCTTAGTTACTCTCCTTATATCAAAGGAGACATTTGGCATTTGCTTTTTAGGGATTGGCTAGCTTCACTTAGCATAATCTGCTCTAGTGCCATCCATTTCCCTGCAAATTCTATGATTTTGTCATTTTTTAATGCAGAGTAATACTCCATTGTGTATAAATGCCATATTTTTTGAATCCATTCGTCTATTGAAGGGCATCTGGGTTGGTTCCAAAGTCTTGCTATTGTGAATTGAGCTGCTATGAACATCGATGTAGCAGTGTCCCTGTAGCATGCTCTTTTTAGGTCTTTAGGGAATAGACCAAGAAGGGGAATAGCTGGGTCAAATGGTGGCTCCATTCCCAGCTTTCCAAGAAATCTCCATACTGCTTTCCAAATTGGCTGCACCAATTTGCAGTCCCACCAGCAATGTACAAGTGTACCCTTTTCCCCACATCCTCGCCAGCACTTGTTGTTGTTTGACTTCATAATGGCTGCCAATCTTACTGGAGTGAGATGGTATCTTAGGGTGGTTTTGATTTGCATTTCTCTGACTGCTAGAGATGGTGAGCATTTTTTCATGTACTTGTTGATTGATTGTATGTCCTCCTCTGAGAAGTGTCTGTTCAGGTCCTTGGCCCATTTGTTGATTGGGTTGTTAGTTATCTTATGGTCTAATTTTTGGAGTTCTTTGTATACTCTGGATATTAGGGCTCTGTCTGAAGTGTGAGGAGTAAAGATTTGTTCCCAGGATGTAGGCTCTCTATTTACCTCTCTTATTGTTTCTTTAGCTGAGAAAAAACTTTTTAGTTTGAGTAAGTCCCATTTGTTGATTCTAGTTGTTAACTTTTGTGCTATGGGTGTCCTATTGAGGAATTTGGAGCCTGACCCCACAGTATGTAGATCGTAGCCAACTTTTTCTTCTATCAGACGGCGTGTCTCTGATTTGATATTAAGCTCCTTGATCCATTTTGAATTAACTTTTGTGCATGGCGAGAGAAAGGGATTCAGTTTCATTTTGTTGCATATGGATTTCCAGTTTTCCCAGCACCATTTGTTGAAGATGCTATCCTTCCTCCATTGCATGCTTTTAGCCCCTTTATCAAATATAAGATAGTTGTAGTTTTGTGGATTGGTTTCTGTGTCCTCTATTCTGTACCATTGGTCCACCCGCCTGTTTTGGTACCAGTACCATGCTGTTTTTGTTACTATTGCTCTGTAGTATAGTTTGAAGTCTGGTATCGCTATACCGCCTGATTCACACTTCCTGCTTAGCATTGTTTTTGCTATTCTAGGTCTTTTATTTTTCCATATGAATTTCATGATTGCTTTCTCTATTTCTACAAGAAATGCCGTTGGGATTTTGATTGGCATTGCATTAAACCTATAGAGAACTTTTGGTAATATCGCCATTTTGATGATGTTAGTTCTGCCTATCCATGAACAGGGTATATTTTTCCATCTTCTAAGATCTTCTTCTATTTCTCTCTTTAGGGTTCTGTAGTTTTCATTGTATAAGTCTTTCACCTCTTTTGTTAGGTTGATTCCCAAGTATTTTATTTTTTTTGAAGATATTGTGAATGGAGTGGTTGTCCTCATTTCCATTTCAGAGGATTTGTCGCTGATATACAGGAATGCCTTTGATTTATGCGTGTTGATTTTATATCCTGCCACTTTCCTGAATTCATTTATTAGCTCTAATAGTTTCTTTGTAGAGCCTTTTGGGTCTGCTAGGTATAGAATCATATCATCTGCAAATAGTGATAATTTAAGTTCTTCTTTTCCTATTTTTATGCCTTTAATTTCTTTCGTCTGTCTAATTGCTGTGGCCAGTGTTTCGAGAACTATGTTGAACAGAAGTGGTGAGAGAGGGCATCCCTGTCTTGTTCCAGATTTTACAGGGAATGCCTTCAATTTTTCTCCATTCAGAATGATGCTAGCCTGAGGCTTAGCATAGATTGCTTTTACAATATTGAGGTATGTTCCTGTTATCCCTAGTTTTTCTAGAGTTTTGAACATAAAGGGATGCTGTACTTTGTCGAATGCTTTTTCCGCATCTATCGAGATGATCATATGGTTCTTATTTTTAAGTCTATTGATGTGGTGAATAACATTTATTGATTTCCGTATATTGAACCAGCCTTGCATCCCAGGGATGAATCCTACTTGATCATGGTGCACAATTTTTTTGATATGTTTTTGTATCCGATTCGCCAGGATTTTATTGAGGATTTTTGCATCTAGGTTCATTAGAGATATTGGTCTGAAGTTTTCTTTCTTTGAAGTGTCTTTGTCTGGTTTAGGTATCAGGGTGATGTTGGCCTCGTAGAATGAATTTGGAAGTTCTCCCTCTTTTTCTATTTCCTGAAGTAGCTTGAAAAGTATTGGTATTAGTTCCTCTTTAAAGGTTTTGTAAAATTCTGCTGTATACCCATCCGGTCCTGGGCTTTTCTTAGTTGGTAGTCTTTTGATGGTTTCTTCTATTTCCTCAATTGATATTGGTCTGTTTAGGTTGTCTATATCCTCCTGACTCAATCTGGGCAGATCATATGACTTCAGAAATTTATCGATGCCTTCACTATCTTCTAATTTATTGGAGTATAAGGATTCAAAATAATTTTTGATTATCTTCTGTATTTCTGAAGTGTCTGTTGTGATATTGCCTTTTTCATCCCGTATGCTAGTAATTTGAGTTCTCTCTCTTCTTCTCTTCGCTAGCATCGCTAAGGGTCTGTCGATTTTGTTTATTTTTTCAAAGAACCAACTTTTAGTTTTGTCAATTTTTTCAATTGTTTCCTTTGTTTCGATTTCATTAATTTCAGCTCTGATTTTAATTATTTCTTGCCTTCTACTTCTTTTGCTGTTGTTTTGCTCTTCTTTTTCTAGGATTTTGAGATGAAGCATGAGATCATTTATTTGTTGGTTTTTTCTTTTTTTAAGGAATGAACTCCAAGCAATGAATTTTCCTCTTAGAACTGCTTTCAATGTGTCCCACAGAATCCGATATGTTGTGTCTGTGTTTTCATTAATCTCTAAGAATTTTTTAATTTCCTCCTTGATGTCTTCTATAACCCATTGATCATTCAGTAACCTATTGTTCATTCTCCAAGTGATGTATGCTTTTTCCTTCCTTCTTTTATCGTTGATTTTCAGTTTCATTCCATTATGATCAGATAGGATGCATGGTATTATCTCTACTCCTTTATATTGTCTAAGCGTTGCCCTGTGACATAATATATGATCTATTTTTGAGAAGGATCCATGTGCTGCTGAGAAAAAAGTGTAACTGCTTGATGTTGGGTGGTATATTCTATATATGTCAATTAAGTCTAGGTTATTAATTGTGTTATTTAGTTCTATAGTTTCCTTATTCAACTTTTGTTTGGAAGATCTGTCCAGTGGCGAGAGAGGTGTGTTGAAGTCTCCCATGATTATTGTATGGTGGTCTATTAGACTCTTGAACTTGAGAAGAGTTTGTTTGATGAACATAGCTGCACCATTGTTTGGGGCATATATATTTATGATTGTTATGTCTTGTTGGTGTATGGTTCCCTTAAGCAGTATGTAGTGTCCCTCTTTATCCCTTTTGATTAACTTTGGCTTGAAATCTATTTTATTTGATATGAGTATGGACACTCCTGCTTTTTTCCGAAGTCCATATGAGTGATATGATTTTTCCCAACCTTTCACCTTCAGCCTATGTATGTCTTTTCCTATCAAATGCATCTCCTGTAGGCAGCATATTGTTGGGTCTTGTTTTGAGATCCATTCTACTAGCCTGTGTCTCTTAATTGGTGAGTTTAAGCCATTAACATTTAGGGTTATTATTGAGATATGGGTTGTTGTTCCAGCCATATTTGTTTATTTATGTTACTAAACATGGTTTGTTTTCCTCTTTGATTATCCCCCCCCCCTTTACTGTCCTACCTCCCACTGTTGGTTTTCATTGTTATTTTCCATTTCCTCTTCCTGTAATGTTTTGCTGAGGATGTTTTGAAGAGATGGTTTTCTAGCTGCATATTCTTTTAACTTTTGTTTGTCGTGGAAGGTTTTAATTTCATCTTCCATCCTGAAGCTTAATTTCGCTGGATACACAATTCTTGGTTGGAACCCATTTTCTTTCAGTGTTTGAAATATGTTATTCCAGGATCTTCTAGCTTTCAGAGTCTGTGTTGAAAGATCAGCTGTTATCCTGATTGGCTTGCCCCTAAATGTAATCTGCTTCCTTTCTCTTGTAGCTTTTAAAATTCTCTCCTTATTCTGTATGTTGGGCATCTTCATTATAATGTGTCTAGGTGTGGATCTCTTATAATTTTGCACATTCGGCGTCCTGTAGGCTTCTAGAATTTGGGATTCTGTCTCATTCTTCAAGTCTGGGAAGTTTTCTCGTATTATTTCATTGAATAAATTGCTCATTCCTTTGGTATGGAGTTCTATACCTTCCTGTATCCCAATGACTCTTAAGTTTGGTCTCTTAATGTTATCCCATATTTCTTGGATGTTCTGCTCATGGTTTCTTAACAGTCTTGCTGAGCTGTCTATGTTCTTTTCAAGTTGAAATACTTTGTCTTCATTGTCTGATGTTCTATCTTCTAAGTGTTCTACTCTGCTGGTAGTACTCTCAATTGAGTTTTTAAGTTGGTTTATTGCTTCCTGCATTTCTAGGATTTCTGTTTGTTTGTTTTTTATAACCTCTATCTCCCTGTATAGTTGATCCTTTGCTTCCTGGATTTGTTTGTGTAATTCCTTGTCGAAGTGATCTTTCATTGTCTGATTTTGCTGTCTAACTTCTTCCTTGATACTCCAGATCATCTGAAGCATATATATCCTGAATTCTTTATCTGACATTCCATCTGCTGCAGCTGTTACCTCTTCTAAAGTTGAGCTGACCTGCATTGCTTGTGGTCCTTTCTTTCCTTGTCTTTTCATACTGCTTGCGTTTCTTTCTTCTTGGTGAAACTGTTGTGTTTTTGAAATTTTTTCCCCCCCTATATATTTATATTGCTCTTGTATAGTTGAAAATTCTCCCTTGCAGGTGTGGGCAGGGGCTCTGCTCTGCCCCTCCTCCAATTGGTGTGAGGTGTCTACCACGCCCGCGGACCCCTGGGCCTGATCCGCTGTTCTGTCGCAGGTCTGCCTACCTTGCAGGTGGGGGCGAAGGCTCTGCCCTGCCCCTCCTACCACGCCCGGGGACCGCTAGGCCTGATCTGCAGGTTGGTCGCAGGTCTGCCCACCTTGTGGGCAAGGGTGTCAGTTTCGCTCCGCCCCCACTCCAATTGGGGTCACTTGACCACCACACAGGCGAGCCGCTGGGCCTGATCTGGGCGCGGGCTAAGGCTCTGCTCTGCCCCTGCTCCAGTTGGGGTGAAGTGTGTACCACGCTGGCAGGCCGCTGGGCCTGATCCACCGGTCTGTCGCAGGTCTGCTTACCTTGCCAGCGCGGGCGGTGGCTCTGCCCTGCCCCTCTTACCACACCTGCAGACCGCTGGGCCTGATCTGCAGGTTGGTCGCAGGTTTTCCTACCTTGCGGGCGCGGGCGGCGGCCCCTCTCCTCGCCTCTGGCTCGACGACAAAGCGAGAGAGACTCGGGTATCTGTGACTCACCCTCCCTACCAGGGGACCAGCTGTTTCCGTCGCCGCTGGCACCGATGAAGTTTTCTCCTCGGCCGCTCTCCGATGACATCAGATCTCTGCCATGCTGGCATCCCCTGTTCTATGGCTGAATCCCGTTTTCTTCTCTTCCAATAGGCGGAGCTGTGCCCTCTGAGCTGAGCTTCTGCCCTCTATGTGCTGACAGAAATCCCTGTACGGTGGCTCCTGGGAGTCTCTCAATCCTGTTAGTCCAGAGCCCTTTCACTTATCCGGCCCCTCCCCCTGTTCCTCCTCCCAGCCAGCCAGCCAGGTCCTGTTCACCAGAGGCGGTTCCCCAAGGATCTGATTACACTTGCAGCCCCACCGCGTGTCCTATATCCCGAAAGATGAACACCCTCTCTGTCATTCAATTAAGCCCCAGTGCTGTGGTGGGGTGATCTGGGAACCAACAGTTAAATTTTTCAGGACCCCTTTGGTGGGCACACCCCCAAAAACTGGTGGCTAAGATCTTGGGTGTCGCCGCTGGTGTTAAGGGGAGGTGGGGATCTGGAATCCCCTCTGCTTCCCTACAGACACGCCCCCGGTGGTTTCCTGGCTGCTTGTATCTGGAGGGGGTGGGAGTCACACACCTGCTAATGTGGATTCCGCTGGGAAGGAATTCTGTCGGCGGAACTCTGGTGATGTCACCACTCTGCTATGGCGGGCCCCAGGCTCCTTGCCAGATTGTCCGAAGGGAGGGGTGGGACTGGTCTGTCTCTGGTTGGTTTCAGCTCCCGGTTTGCTATTTCATGAAGGCTTGGCGAGAGACCTCTTCCTAGAGTCCCTGCACCGCTCCTGAGGCGCTGCGCCTCGGGGGCTATCCGCCCTGACGCGGGGGCCGCATGCAGGCAGCCGACAGTCGCCGAGTCGCGCGGGCAGTGGCTGGCGGGTCTGGACCTCTGCGCTGCGTGGCGGAGATTCACTCGTCTAGCGCAGACTGTCACCTCCAAAAATCCTTCCAATTCCCGGCCGGTCTCTCTTTAGTGGAATTTTGCTAGGAGTTTCTCAGCAGGTCATATCTAAGCGTATCCATGCGTCTCTCTGACTCCTTTGTTGAGGAGGTACTGAAAGCGCTGCCTCCCCTCTCGCCACCATGTTGGATCCCCCCCACCAGGTGATATTTCCAGAAGTAACTTTGTCAGTGTATCTTCGTCAGTGACTGTGGAGTACTGAAGTGTGGTGGTTATCTTAGAAAAATTAGTGTAGTAGATCCTATTTCTTTCAACCCCTTTCAGCATTTCTCATACCTCCTTCAAAATAGTTTGTAGTTTAACTTAAAGATGTATTTATATAACTTTGCAAAAATAGCCTTTCTTTTTTGTGGGGGGTGTTGGAATGGGGTTTTCATAACAGATTGACCCCAAATTTATTATAACCAACACCTTCAGTTCAATTTTTTGAGCCCCAACTTGATGTACTCTAGGATAACAACAACAACAAAAAAATGCCAGTTACTTTTAGATCACTTTTATTTTGTCAAACTTAGTAAACAGGTAAAATTGAATATATGCCATGCTCAGTTATTGTGCCTACCTTTTCTGTTAGATATACAGGTTTATCTACTGCAATGAGGGTTTAGGAAGTGCAGGTTTGAGTGGATGCTCAAAGGACCGTTAAAATTACTGGAGAGTGGCAGAACTTGAGGTTTAAGAGTAGGGCTGAGACAGATTCTTCAGTGTTTTAAATGCCTATATTCAAATATATCATGAAGGCTACCAAGAGTCAGCTCTGATGTAGTGGAGTCAGATTTGTTCTTAGGATGATAAACACTTTATGAGAACTTTAAGTTTTAATGAATGCTTTAAAGGTCTTTGGCAGCTTCCTAAAAAAAAATCCATGAAATTGCCAAATAATAACTAAAATTAGGCATTTATAAGCAAATCTTAAGACTGCTTAAGATATAGAATATTTAGGTGAGAGGGGCTATAACTGCACAGTGTGTGATGTGCTCTTTATACTCCTACGGGCCTTCCTGACATTTTATCAGGGCTTCTTTGCCCACTATACCCCAATAGAAATGCAGCTTTTGTCTGATTATGTTAAATAATGAAGCATATGGGTAGTAGAAGCTGTATGTGCTAGACATTTCAAACACACATGCACACACACACACAAAATTCAAAATATCTTGATGAAAATTTAGGTGTATAGTAAACCACTGAATGGTTACACATATCTTTATGGCCTGGCATTTCATAAGTAAAATTTTAGCAATATGTTCTGAATATTTCACTTTATAGTTTGAACTATAATTAGTTCACACCATTAAGATCAGCATTTTATACCAACCTCATCTAAAAATATATATCTTAAATCAAGGGTATTTTATAATCTTATAATTGTGTTAACATTTTAATTTATGTGCATACTAAAGAATTTGGCATGGTTTAGATAAATTTAATTTTTTTAAAGAGTTCATAATTTCTACGTATTTTTCTAATGATGATTTTTTTTAAAAAAACCAATAGTTCCTTTGATAAGTAGAGTAAGTTTATTGCAAGAATCAGTTTCTTAATTTTAGTCACTCAGAGTAACGATTGAGAATCTGAGGGCTTTTAGATCCTGTTTCAGGAGCTTTTCTAGCCTTTTCTTAGGACCATGGTACTTTGGGCAAAATCACCCTCTGACATTGAGAGCAATGAATTAGGTCGCCAACTCCTGGGCCTTGGAGATCAGAACTGTTTCCATGTGGAGTGCCTCATCCAACTTCAGCTTCTCACCTGTGAAATGGAAATAATATTTGTTGCCTGTTCAGAAAAATAAGGTTGTAAAGTAAAAGAAGGATGAAAATTGATATTAAAGTCTCTTCCAGACATAAACAATTTATATGTAGCATTACTTGATAATAAAAATATCCTATATCTAATATTTTTAATAGTGATATTCATTGTGATTATTTGTAGCATATTTAAAATCAAGTGATTGAGTTGGTTAATGCCCTTCCATCTTTCCTTCATCTGTTCACTGAACCAAAGAACAAGTACTTTTGAATTTTAGTCAATACTTTAAAAGCAGTTCCCTAAAGGAGAGTTCATGTAAGTGCCAAATAATAATTAGATGTGCACACTGAGTTATTAGAGTAATAACATGTTAAAATATGTAATAGCCCCAGACATTAAAATGTCTAGAGTGTTTATTTTTATTATTAATTGCAGGTGCTACATTATTTTCAATAAGGAAGCCAAGAGGCAAACAAGTTTTTCAGTGTTGAGGTGCAAACGATTTAACAAATTCCTAGGGGAAATTGACATGTTAATGATGTGCCAGAGAACCACAATAATAATATTGCTTTGTGTCAAAAACTATATTCTCTATATTTCTAGAGTGGTTTGTGCTTGCTTCTGCTCTAGTGGTGACCAAAATGCTTCCTAAAGCTCTTTTAACAGTTCTCTCACTTGTCCATTACGGCATAAGCACTTGGAGAGCCATTGTGCCTGGATACTGCCTGGCACATGTAGGCAAATTGTTGACCTGTAGACTTCTATGGTGCTACATTCTTTACCCTTTGTGGAGTACATTTATTTATTTGTTTATGATACTCAGGATTGAACCCACTGAGCTACATCCCCAGTTTTTTTTTTTTTTTTTTGAAATGGGTTCCTGAGTTGCTTGGATTAGAGGTAGACACCACCACACACAGCTGTGTGTTGCATTTATACCATTCATACAAATAATCTCATTTAATTTTTCTCCCGACTTTTAGGTGGCTATCACCTTGTTGGGTGCCTTGCCCAACGAATCTCTTTAGTAACTGGCAGGTCCCTTACTTCTCATTCCTAGCCTCCTATGTCAGTCACTTATGATTCTTGCCTGTGTGATCTTTGTGGTCTGAATTTTTGAGTTCTGATAGAAAGGCACCCCTGCAGGGTGAGGGCTGGCACTTTTCTATCTCACGATTCCTCCCCTCTTCAGTGTTGGCACTCAACCCTCCACCCTTTTCTGCTCATCACATTAGGGCTAGAATTGCTGAGATGTGAAATGAAATCCCTGGCGATTTATTACTGTTTATGAGAGACTCTGTGACATGGCTGAGCCGGCTTGCTTTCGACTATGCTGCCTAAGATCTGAAAGGATTGGTAGACAGATTAATTTAAGGCTGCTTTTGCTGACACTGGTTACCTCTAAATGGATAATCATTTATCAGTAAATTACTTTTTCTGAGCCAAGTAATTTCTGATCAACATGCTCATTCTCATTCTCTTCCTCCATTCCCTCCCTTTCTCTCTCTCTTTCTCACACACACTTTTCACCCTCCCACACAGCTCTTACTCTCACCAACACACCCGTAGACACATACCCCAGTACACCTGCCTTTCAAAGTAAGCATTGGTTGAGACATCCATATGTTAATAAAAAGGCCATTCCTGCTTTCCAAACCAAAGCCTAAAATGAATATAAATGTCATCAATAGAGGAAGAGGCTAGAATGCCCATCATAAGGAGAGGATGGGTATCAAGTAAAGAAAAATAAGATTCTTTGGTAGTGTAGTGATCAAAGCAGGGCTAGAACTTCTTAGTATGACAGAGTTCTTGCAGACTAGGGAAACTGGGGAAACTAGATCTCGGATGTCATCGTTAAACAGTTTGTTTTATAAGTGTCTTTCTGTCCATGTGATGATTGACAGTTCTATGGTACTAACAGCCCTTTTACACACTGTGAGCCTGCCTGCTAAATGTAGGGTATGGTGTAGTGAAGGCAAGTTTGATTCACATACAAAAAGCACTGGGAGGAAAAAGATAGCAAAGAATCCCAGGGCTTTAGCAAGTCTGAAATGAAATGCTAAGCTATGGGTTTAGAGAGGGAGGAGAATGAGAGCAGATGAAAATTTATGTGGAAAAGTACTTTATAGAAGGATTTAAGTGAAATTGTAACTCTGGAATTTTGTTAACCCATGGATGGCAGAAATGAATGGCAACTTGTAATTAAGGTTCCACACAACTCAATTTGCCTTGATATAATTAGTCTGTGACTTTTTTTTGACAGTGATGACATTTCCAGGACAAGACAATCATACTCTTGTACCGTGGCATCATACGCTTGTTTCTATTGTCCAAAACTAATATTAATTGATCTTTTCATGTTACATCATATATCAAGAAAGTAAAATATTCCCTCGAATTAAATTCATTGGTTAAAAATGTGTTACTGAACTTTAGGGGAAAGAGGATCTGATTTGATTCTGCAGGCTCAGGCACTGTTTAGAAATCTGTGTTGGAAATTTGGCAGAGTGGCTTCAGAGAGGGTACTGATGCAATGGTGTGAGTGGCTGAGATTCCCAAATGCTGATCTGGGCAAGAAAAAAAGGGCCGTTAGTAGCTTTCATTTTGTCACCTTGAAGACTTGAAACACACTTGCATTTGAGGTATTAATAGGTATGTATTAAATGTCTCTCTAGTCCCCGACATTGAAATAGTCATTTAGGTTATTGGTGAAAAGAAAATAAAAATAATTCCAGTAGAACATTTCTGTGGGAGTTACTCTATTTTATTAATGAATGCAACAGGCTCTGCTATAGGACTGCAGAATACTTGAGAGAAAGGACTGTGCACAACCCCAGATCTACTGCAGAGTCTCACACCCACAGTTAGCATATTCCCTAGGAAGTACTGAGCGCCTGACTTAATTACTAAAAGCAGGTTGTATGCTATGTAGTTTCTATGCTCACCTTTTAGCTTGTGAGAACTTTGAGGAACAGAGACATACACACTCTAAGAACCAGTATCATCAGAGATGGGCTATTGAGGGGAAAAAGGCAAGAGAGGATCAAATTCCCAATGAAAGCATCACAGTAGAGGCCTTCTCCTGGAGATAAAGGGAGCTTTTGTTGATGTTCCCTATACAAGTGCATATGCTTCAAGGCAACTGGTGGTCACTCAATGTGTTTAGTGTTCAATTTTACATCCTTAGCCATCCCCTTTTCTTCCACTGTAGGCATCTGTGCTGAGTCTATTCCTTAACACTCTCCCCCTAGGCCTGCCTACTCTCTTTTTTTCCATCAATATCCTTTCTAATACCCACTGTCAGAGCCACTAAAAACTGCGAGGTTTGTTTCTTGACAAATGTCCCATTTTCACAGGCAGTTGAACTGAACTGCAGCTTGTGCTCCGCTCAAACATGTCAATAAACATTATTGCAAAGACGTAGAAGCAATAATGGGAATGTATAAAACTCACCTTTATTGCTTCTTGCCATGAATTTACACGCTGCTCTAAGCAGCTTTCATTCCCTTAAGAAGTAGCTGCAGGAAATCTGTTTTGGGCTGTGGGGGCCAAAGATACTGATTTGGTTGCAATCCTCCCTGGAGAATGGAAGTGGAAGGTGGCAATGCCCACCAACTTGAATTTATGCATGTTATTTCATTCCATTAACATCTGTTATAAATAATGGCTGGTTTTACAATTGGGCCAGGGTCCAGCAGGTGAAATATGCAATGTCATAGAAATTCTCCCAAGAATAAAAATCCCAAGCATAGTGATATTGTAAACCCAACTTGCCATGGCTGTAATTCTGCTGCACAGAAAGTAGCATTGTATAGAGTGAATATAAAACAAATATACTGGTCACAGTGGTGGGAAGGACACTTCACTCTTATATGTTCTACTCTGTTACTGAGCACAATGGGCTTTGTAGCTGGGGTTTTGAGGGAAAACAAATTTGAGATAGATTTTGTGCAATGTGACTCTTTGCAGATGGTGTCAGAATAAGTGGTGCCCTGATGGTGAAATGTCATAGATTAGTGGGTCCTCTGGTGAAATGCTCCAAAAGGGTCACTAAGTAGGGTTATGACCCTAAAACAGTAGATTCTATAGGTAAGAGATATACCCTGAAACAGACCAAACTGTATTTGTATAGATCCAAATCTGCAGGCAATTATGTTGAAGCACAGGCCCTCAGAGAATCAGTTTCAGTCACTCCTAATCCTTCCTAGTCCTGTGTGTGTGTGTGTGTGTGTGTGTGTGTACTTGTTTTATTGTATAATGCCTTATCATTGAGATATCCTTTACTGCAGGATCTGAGATATTTGAAAGCCAATGCCTGTTTTAATGCTGCTACTTCTCTACTCATTCCTCCTTTCTCCTTTCTGGAACCAATAACAAAATTTAGCCCCATATCTGTTTTGTTTATCAGACCCTAATATTTGAAATATTTTCTTGGAATTTTGTAGTGACAGTGAATCAAGAGGTGTATGTTTTGTATACCATGACTGAGCTCAATTGATTTGAGGTAGAAACTAAAATAAACATTAAAAAGAAGACATTTGAAGAATAAAAGCATTATCAGAATAATCTGTACTTTATCTGGTTAAATAACAATATTATTCAGGTGATAAAATAGAAACATAGATATATTTACTTTTATTGATTACTTTGATATCATATGTCATACTGTTTAATGATAGTTCAGCATTTATTCACTGAACCAATATTTTCTGAGTACCTATTTTGTGACACTATATTAGATTCTAGGCTTGTTTTAGGAAATTAGTTAGAATGGGAATGCTCTCTTCTCTTTCCTTCATTTTTTAATTCATTAATTAGGTGTTTTTAATCACAGTGAACAAACATTCAGAAATGAGAGGCCAAATCCAATCACAAGGGTATTTTCAACAAAGTGCCTTTTATGCTGTATTCAAGATAAGATTAAATAATAACCTGATCATCCTCGTGCTGGTTTCTCATTGCTGTGACCATACAGTTCCTTTTGTTTGCAAAGTCTGAGCAATATGGAACTCTTGACCCTTCCTAGGAGAGGTGTCCAAAAGCAGGTTTATGTGCATCACTCTTTACAGAAAAAACTTGCTGGCTGCTCCAACAGTCGTAGTGACTTGACTGCTGCTTTTCCAAATCTAGATTATTTCCACTGGCCACAGTCCGTAAGAATTTTCTTTGATTCATTTGAAACATGGAAGGAAGACAACTTCTGTTTTCTAAAAAGCACATTGCAAAATAACACAACAACACACAGGTACTTAGGGTAGATATCATCTTTTCTTTATGCATCAGAAGGGGACAGGTATTCACCTGACAATAGGCGTCAATGCTATGATGGAGAAGCATTATAGGAGAGAGAAGCAGGTACAAAACAAGACAAAACAAAAATTCAATATAGGGTGAGTTCTGGAAAATGGGCTTTTGGTAGAACCTGAAAGCATGAATAGTAAGTGAACCACAGAAGGGGAAAATTGAGTGGATATTTCAGGGGGAAATGCCCAAAGAGGACAGAACCATGTATGTTTGAGAAACTGAATAAAGATAACAATACCGCCAGAACAGACATATGTAAGGACCAGGCCTGGGGAAGCTGGGGAAAAAACAAACAAACAAACAAACAAAACACCAAAACATTGTCTCTAGAAAGAGAGCTTCAGTTCATGGGAAGATTAATCAGAAAATCATGTTATAGAATGCTGACTTAATTTTTAGGAGATGGAAAATCCTGGAAGAGTTTTAAGCATGGCACTGTCTTAAAAGCAAAATGCATGCATTTTGTATTTTCATAGCAGGTAAACAGATTTATGTCCTTTGATTTATCACTTTCAGAGTTCATATACTTCTTTATTCATTTTCTTTCACCTACATCACAATCTTTATTTCTTCCCCTATATTCTCAAGTGCCATAACTATAGCCCTCAAGGGATGTTTTGCAAGTCAGTGCAGAAGAGAAGAAAAATCCTGGGATTCTCTGGTAAACTTGCCTCAAAAAAGTCATGCAGAACAGTCCCAATAATGAAGAAATTGTTATTGTTATCATTTCCTGTGGTGCTGAGTAGCCTGTGAGATACTCTGCCAAGATAGAGTTGTGTTGCTTTGTATAAGAAATATACAAAAGCAAGCTCTGGACCTGCCTGGTCTTAAAATAAGAGATTATAGCTGTGACAAGGTTTGGGGAGATGACAAGGGTGGAATTGAGAATGATAGCATTTTAGTATGTATATTAGTATGAAAAGTAATAGCATGGCTCTTAAAGAAAACTGTTCATAAACTGCTGCCCTGCAGTTTGTAGTTTGTTGTCACTACCATTGTGAAACCACCTTGACAGCAATTCTTGTTACCTAAATTCTCAGACTTCGGGGGGGGGGACTTAAGAATTAAGCTCTATCTCTTACATGATGGTTTTGTCAGCTCACAAGAGCTGAGTAGTATAGAGGATAAGAGAAGAAGAGTAGAAACAAAGAGAAATGTCTTCGGCACCTACATAATAATCTTCTCGACTCCTCAAAATTCATTCATTCCTATAGCCATAGAGCCAGGGGCACTTCATTGTTTTGTTATTGTTGTTGTTCTTGATATCTTAAGTTTTTCCATATGACTGTGTCCCAATAAAGTAGTCTTCTTCATGGTGGTTTATCTATCTAGTTATGCCACATAAAAATGATCCTGATATAGTAGTCCAATAATGTTGTGTAGCATTAAGATAGCACTAGCTGGTTCGGATCAATTAAATGTTAATATTTAATAAATGATGTTGACATATGGAGATCTATTTGTAAATTTGGCCACTTTTTATTTCTTTCCCACTCTAGAATTTTTTCCAGGTCCCTCATAGAATTGATCCCCCAATGGCTGGGTAGCCTCTGGCTCTATGTTATGGCAACATTGAAGGATACACCAGAGGAACCTAGGAGAGATACTACATTAAAAAAGGACTCTTCTCCTCCACAATCTGAAATGAAATAGAACTTAGGAGAGAAAAGAGGGAGGAGGAGAAGAGAAGGGTAAAGAAGGAGAGGGAAAGAGAGAAGAGGTTGCTTTTGTAGAATTATGGGAGGTATCTCTTTTAGTGCCTATAGAACTATAACTTGTTATAAGTCTGGAAAGTTCTTTCCTTTGGATATCACATAAAACATTTATTCATCAAGAGTAGTTTTATCTCAGCTGTGTGGTGTACTAAAGATAATCACATTATCATGATCATTTTTTTACATTATCATGAATTTAAAAGAAGAGATAACCTGTGACCTGATAGCATTTGGTCTTAAAAGGGTAAATGGACTATAATATGCCCAGATAATGGGAAACAATTTTTACTTTTCCAGCTGTTATTCATGTTCAGTTTTAGTTTTAGGCTTCCTGGTAGATGTTGGAACAGAAAATCTAAACATATTATATTTTGTGCTTACAGCACAGATGGCTTTTATTCAATAAGTGGGCCAAATTGGAATAACCACAACCTGGACCTTTTTGTGCTCATAGAGGTGATGTAAGTTCTGGGAAAGGATGTTCTGGCTGCAGGTGATGGAGAGTGTTACAGATTGTCAGTAAATTATGTGAGAGCACAGACTGAAAATCAAGTGGAGGGACATACATGAAGGAGAAGACAAAACCAGCAAGTCTTGAGATGGTCACAAAACCAGACAAATCAAAATGGGATGGTGGCATTAGGGATGACTGTCAGCATATGGGAGGCCTCCACGACAGGTCAGGGATTGAATTTGGCTTGGAGAGGGAACTCTGCAGTTCCTGGGTGACCAAAAGGAATGCATGCTAAAGAGCATTGCAGAGGTTCAGTCCATGGCCATGTGGTTGGTGGCACAGATGGAGTTTGAACCTTGACCTCTGCCTCTTGATGCATTGCTCTTCCAGCCCTTCAGGCTGTGCTTGGCTATTGAGCAACAGGATTCCAGGGGCACATGTTGGTTTTCACTGTGGTAGCTTAGCTATTCCCGTGTGTCCTACACACATGCTGCCATGATCCTTGTTCTTCCACACTTGGCAGTATACAGGCAGCTCTCACATTGCTGGAGGCCTCCTGGTTGGTAGGAAGCTGATATTTCCTCAGAGACCATTCTGCTCACTTGGCACAGTGCAAATCACATCTCTTGGCTTCACCCACTGTTCTCTTGTTCTGCTCGAAGGCATTGCCCTTGCCAGTTGGTGGGCTTCAGTTAAGCCCATGCTTTAGATATCACCCACCTCATGTTCCTCTGGATGTACATGCTTGTCCCTCTGGATCTGCTGACTATTCCATTGACTGGCTTGCTTTACTGCCAGTGGGCTGGCCTGACCTGATTTAGATGTTTTCCATCCTCTGCTTGAATGGCAATCAGTTGCCTGTGCCAGTGAGCAGATTCCTTCCAAGGGGGCTGCTGCCATCTTCCATTTCCACTGACTTTTTCAGGTTTTTAACATCCTACTTGGTGAGCTTGCTCCCAGTATTCAGTTGCTTCCATACTGTAACTGGCCTTCTCCCCCAACTGCTCCTCCTGTTAACTGCTGCATTGTCTGATTTTGAGGCCTGCATCTTTCCTCTACGATGTGTTCTTCAAAGCACATTAGCTTCCATTTGATTGTCTCATGGCTGAGAACATTTCAGTTCAGTATTGGAATAGATATCGCCTCATATGTTCCTTACATATGAGGCTAATTGTTAAAAATCAGATTGTTGCTATTATTCAAAGATGAGAAAATAATACTTTGCCTGGAAATATTTGTCTTCTTACTCTCAGTCCCAAAACCAGTTAAAATCCATTGGACACGTACTAATTGCCAGAATCTGATCTTTCTTTACTATATAACTTGTTACTTATAAAACACTCTTGGGGACCCTTACCCTTTTTATTTCAGGGGAACATGAAAGAAAATCCAGTCCATCTCTTTCACTTTAGACATGGCAACTCCACAATTATACAAGACAAATGAGTTTCTAATTTTTAATGGCCCCAGGAAGAAGCTCTAGGGAACTCATTCTAGTATTTAACAATGTTCTCTATTAGGAATATGTCAGAATCAAGGTAATATCTTATGCTCTTCACATCCCCCCACACAAAGTCTGATGCCTTTCTTTCTGCTATAAGTGGATGTAAGTAATGGGTCTTCTCTAAAAGGACTCATTAAAATAAAACAACTACTAAGTGTTGGTATAGTATTTCTTATTTTATCATCACTACCTGGTCAACTTCCTTTATACTTTCTTCTTTTTAATTATTTGGTCAGTGAGTTATCTGACTTATAATTTAGAGCCTGGCTTTGTATACAAAGGGGTAGAAGCCCACAGCAGGCTTAGGATGTTTAGAGGGATAAAGCAGATGAACAAACAACCTGTAGTAAATGCAGGGACCTTCTTTCTACCATGAGCACATTTGGGTTCACTGCCTGAGATGCTGTCACATCTGTGCTCAAATCCATCTGCAGTTTTCTAACAACCCTGCTCTAACAATCCAAGTCCTTCTCACAACTGAGAAGCTCTGCATGGTTAGCCCCTTCCTTAGTTGTAAGTCTGCCTCTTTTTCTCTTCCCCTCTGCTCTAGGCTTACAGGGCTGCCTCAAGGTCTCTGAATGTCCTGTTACATTCTTTTTTCTGCCTCAGGCTTTTCACATACTGCTGCCTGTGCCTGGAGCTTTTTCGTCTTGCCTCACCAACTGATCCTGCCCCATCTTTGAAGTTTCTGTCTGTCATGTCATCTTCTCATAGGAGCCAACATGACCACCCCTTCTCTTCTTTCCTTCTTTGCTGCGCTGTCTGCTCCCTACCTCTTTCCCTTCTTGGCATCTTCAAATTGGTCATTTAATGTTATTTCCTTACACATCTATTGTCTCTCATCCCACCAGGCCATGGGTTACATTAATGCAAAGACCTTTATCACTAAACCCAGTGTTTGGTACATAGGAGGCATTTAGTGAACACTTATTGAGTAAATTTTAAATAAAACAATGGGCCTGTTGGCTATGAAAAGAGGAGGACCCGAGGGTTCCTGGCGTGTCTTTGGTATTGGAACAGTGCTATCTAAGAATCTGCTCCTTCATTTGCTGTCTATCCTTCCCAACCATGCAGAGAAGTAGAGAAACTAAGAGCCAAGTCTATGCTGGCTGCCAAGATTCAAAACAGCAAGCATGGCCTGGAGATGATCATCTCTTCATGTGCTCAAGGCTATTGGTAATTTAGTGCTTGTTAAGCTGACATCCCATTTCCAGTAAAATAAAACAAGACTAAAGAGATATAAATAAGATAAAAAAGAATAAAGGCTAAATGAATTTTTTAAAGCTATAGGCTTGATGTTCAGTTTTCTGTCCTTTTTATACATTCTCCTTTGGAGAGGTGCATTTGTTCTCAGATCATCAAATACTTTCTTAATAGAACTTCCCAAAACTGTACCTTTCTTCCCATTTCCTCTTGTCAGCTGCAGGTATGTATGGCTCTTTAAATTGCCATCTCAGGAGGAGAGAAGGAAGATGGCGGCGAGGGGAGTGCATTGCCCCCGTGTGCTGCTTCACTGTGTGGGAGTATGACAAGTCAGGACGGCTAAAGGATATCTTGTTAGGAATTTCCAGCAATAGTGGGGTGCTCCGGAACCTGGAGGAAGGATTTCCATCTCACGAGGATCGGCTACGGGGACTCAAATGCGAGAGGTTTGTCGCACGTAGGGTAACACTGTTTATTCAGCAAATCGCCCCGCGGCTAGAGTCTGCAGCGCGCGCTGGTAAACGAGGAGATAGCGACGCAGGGATACAGCGCTGCAGTTTCTGCCAGCCATGCAAGCACCGTACTCAGGGCTGAATTCTGGGTTCGAGACGGGGGTAGGAAGCGGTCCATCTCGGTTCTCCACACCGGTCAGACCACAGAGGAGGCCAGCAGCCACCATGTTGGAAAGCTGACGTCACCACACCTGTTTTCGACTGACCGCAGCTCATTCAGCCATAGAACAGGTAATTTCAGGCTGCAGTTCGCCTGCGGCTTGCAGACAGATTGCTAGGGTTCAGTGCCTGGGTGCTTCTTAGAACCTGATCTTATCGGACCGAACACCGAGCGCGGGGCGGCCGAGTTCTGGCTCCCGGAACCGTCCCGGAACCGCCCTGGCTCAGGGCTGCGGAGCCTGCGGAGGCTGCTTCTTGGACCCTGCTCCTATCAGAGCATACACCAAGCACTAAGCGGCCGAATTCCGGCTCCCGGAACTGAGCCCGCGGGGACTGCTTCTTGGAGCCTACACTTACAGGAGCTTACACCGAGCACAGAGCGGCCGAGTTCTGGCTCCCGGAACTTCCCTGGCCCGGGGCTAGGAGCCCGCGGAAACTGCTTCTCGGTCCGGGTCCTGCTGAGGGCCTGTCAGGACTCACCCGTTGCTTTGGTTGCCCTAATATCCAGAGTATACAAAGAACTCAAAAAATTAGACAATAAGAGAACAAACAACCCAATCAACAAATGGGCCAAGGACCTGAACAGACACTTCTCAGAGGAGGACATACAGTCAATCAACAAGTACATGAAAAAATGCTCAACATCTCTAGCTGTCAGAGAAATGCAAATCAAAACCACCCTAAGATACCATCTCACTCCAGTAAGATTGGCAGCCATTATGAAGTCAAACAACAACAAGTGTTGGCGAGGATGTGGGGAAAAGGGTACACTTGTACATTGCTGGTGGGACTGCAGATTGGTGCAGCCAATTTGGAAAGCAGTATGAAGATTTCTTGGAAAGCTGGGAATGGAGCCACCATTTGACCCAGCTATTCCCCTTCTTGGTCTATTCCCTAAAGACCTAAAAAGAGCATGCTACAGGGACACTGCTACATCGATGTTCATAGCAGCACAGTTCAAAATAGCAAGACTGTGGAACCAACCTAGATGCCCTTCAATAGACGAATGGATAAAAAAAAATGTGGCATTTATACACAATGGAGTATTACTCTGCATTAAAAAATGACAAAATCATAGAATTTACAGGGAAATGGATGGCATTAGAGCAGATTATGCTAAGTGAAGCTAGCCAATCCCTAAAAAACAAATGCCAAATGTCTTCTTTGATATAAGGAGAGTAACTAAGATCAGAGTAGGGACGAAGAGCAGGAGAAGAAGATTAACATTTAACAGGGATGAGAGGTGGGAGGGAAAGGGAGAGAGAAGGGTAATTGCATGGTAATGGAAGGAGACCCTCAGGGTTATACAGTGGAGGGGGTAGAGAGAGAGGAGGGGAGGGGAGGGGAGAGGTAGGGAGGGGGGAGGGTGGAGGATGGGAAAGGCAGCGGAGCACAACAGACACTAGTATGGCAATATGTAAATCAATGGATGTGTAACTGATGTGATTCTGCAATCTGTGTATGGGGTGAAGGTGGGAGTTCATAACCCACTTGAATCAAAGTGTGGAATATGATATGTCAAGAAATTTGTAATGTTTTGAACAACCCACAATAAAAAATTAAAAATATAAAAAAAAATAAAAAAAAAATAAATTGCCATCTCAGTATCTTCATCTTGCCCTGAATGTAAGAGATCTTAAACTAACCTAAGTGCCTGCATTTATTCAATAATACTTACTGACTCATTTCAGTGTTCCAACCCTGGACACTCAGTTTACAATGAGGAAGAGGCCCTCAATTCCAGAATGATGATAGGCAAGTGTTCCTACAATGTGCAAGCAGTTATTACCATGAATGCTACTAGAATGTAACGTAGTAAGGGGAACTGCAATGGGGACCCCTAAATTAGTTTGGAATATTAGTAAGGAATGGAATCTGAAGGAGAGTAAAATTTAACAAGACAGGACAGAAGAAGTACATAGCACATAGAAGAAAAGTTTTCATGAAGACCTAAAATGCAGAAGATATTGTATACAGACTAATAAAAGAAGTGCTATGTGCTTGAATTGTGATGAAAAAGAAGGGGGTAACAATTCAACATCCCTTGCCTGTTTCACTTTCCCATCTGTGATGGATACTGTAATTCCCTTTCTTATTTGTTCGTCTACTCAAACACTAGCACAAATCACTAAGGCCAGACAACCTGTGCTTCTTCCTAACTTGTGCATTGCTTCTGCCATGGCTCATGTCAACATGTGGAAAAATCCTGTATATTTATTCCCATTTTAAAAATACCAAGTATAGGATATTTGCATTAAAATAACTATTATTTTGAAAGTGCACAAATAATGCACATTCATTGTAGGACTACCAGAAAATACAAAAAAGCAAATATGAAAAATTTCTTCCCCTCATCCTCTTGTCCACTGTAAGAAAATCACTGTTGAACATTTGTTGCCTATTTCCTATTTATACCTATAGGACACACATTCATTTATTACCGTAACACACACATACACACACACACAAAACCTCCAGAATTTTAATATATTTTTATAATCTGCTGTTTTTAACATTTAAATGTTATTAGATAAGCTAGATAGAACTTCTGGGACAATTTTTGTAATTGTAACATACCTCTTTCCTCAACATTTTATTTTCAAATTTCCAAAATAGAGAAAATTGAAAAAAAAACTATATAGTGAACACCACGTGCCCTTCAGCTAGATTTTATAATTTATATTCTACAAAATTACCTTATCACCTCTTTATGAATCTCACTCTACATGCATCAATTTCTGATACATTTTCAGATACAGTTTGAGATAAGTTGCAAGGGCTGTTACTGGTTTCAGATAGTTACCAATCCTTTGTCACATAAATGCTACAGAATATCTTCTCCCAGCCTATAGTTTGCCTCTATATTTTCTTAATGATATCTTGATGAGTATAGTTTCTAATTTCGATGAAGTCTAATTTATCATGTTATTATTTTCTTTATGATTATTGCTTTCTGTGTCGTGTTTTAAAACCTTTGCCTACTCTCAAATATAGGACTTTATATTTACTCCATTTACATTTCATCTTGTTGCTTTCTGCCCAGTATTCGAACCTGTCAAAATTATTTTGAGTTTAACTCCTGTCTTCTGCTATATTAGATATTGCTTTCAGCTTTGTGTCACGTGCAAATTTGACAAGTTATTGAATGTTGAATGGAAAAGAACCTTTTTCAAGTGTAATTAGATCCAAAGGTCACATTTCACCTTCTTATTTTTAGGATATTATAGGAGACAAAGTCAAATTGCCTGCCCAAATCAGTAGTACAGAGAATCTTTGTGACAGTGACCTCTTTTATTACTTGAGAGCCCTATTTCTGAGGTTTGACATTATTTTATTGACTTACCTATTGATAGCTGGTGTTTATTGTCTTCTTTTCTAAATAGATGTTTCTTTTTCTGAAATGGTCTACACCACTGTAGTATGAGCTCAATTGGAGTGGACATCTTTATCATTGTCACTATCACATATTCAGCAACACAGAGACCTATCAATTAATATTTGTTAAGAAGACTAGTAAGGAACTATCTAAAACTCTTCAATTTAATACTAATTTCTATACTTTTTAAAAGAAATTATCTATTTTCTTAGCCAGAACTTTAGGAAATTTACCACTTACTGTCTTAATTTCAGAGACATTTTCTAGGGTCTAGTATTCTTTTTAAGGCCTTTTTCTCATTTTATCTCATTTTCCCAACTATATTGGCAATGGACATTAGACTATATAAACAAGTTTATTTAGAACCTAAGATCTAACTTGCCTAAATAGGAACACTTGAGTTAATTTGAAAGAGCTAAATTTATTGAACCCAATCTGAACAAGTTTTTTTGCTAGGTACCAGGAGTATATTCTAAAAGAAAAAAGCAGAAGCAAGTTATTCACCATTGGATCACAATTTAACAGTACAGGAGCCCATATATAATGATTTTAATGGTTTTCTTCTTTCTGCAGAACTAAAGAATAGCCACTAACAATTGAGACTTGAGCAGAGACATGGAGTTGTGTTTTTACTTACATCTGGTCTGCTCTGCTATCACTCATCCCTCTATTAATAGATGCATTTGAGTGGCAAAGAGCACTAAAAATGCTATATTTTAAAAAAAATATTTTGTGACTAATAATCTATGAGCAAACTGGGGATATGTCTTCTAGAAACCCAGCTTAATGTTAGTCACTGTAAATAATAGTAAACCAGAAGAAGACTTAGCTTGAATGGAGTATTGCCATACAGTAACCTCTATAAAATTAATAGTGAACATATTTATATATTTATTATAGTATCTGCTCATTTATTATCTGCTCTTATGTGCAAATTCCCTTGAATAGGACTTGTTACAAGAATAATATCTAAAATATTGATAACTAGAATACTACTAATTTTGTATTAGACACTAACATAATATTAATGAAATTTGCTGAGATTTTTTTTAAAAGTTAAGGAAATCTCATTTAAAAGACAGTACAATAGCAAATTGATGAAAGAGTTTAGTTTGCTCTAGAAAATGAATGAGAGCATCTTGGGTGGAAGGAAGGGCTGCATAAAGGCCCTTGGGCAAGAAGGAGCTTGGCAAATGAGTAGACTGAGTTGAGAATAAGTGATATTCTCTGGGAGCCTTGAGAAATATAACTTCAAGACCTCAGTGAGGATTTAAACTGCAAGGATGAGGACTTTGAATTTGAATCTGGAAGACACAAAGGAAGCACTACAAAATTTTGAGTCAATTAATAAAATAAAATATTTGTTGTATATTAGTACATTCATAGGTCATGTGGAGGCAATGAAGGGAAGAGAAAGTTGTGATCGTAAAACAAGAGTTTAAAAAATAAAAGATAATTTGATCAGGCCTGTGACAGAAGACATAGTGCATTGAAAGGAAATCATAGAGAAATGATGGATAATTTAGATACCCAGGTGAGGTGAAGACAGAGTCACAGGTTTTTTAAAATTTTGTCTTCAATAGACTGGAAAAAATTTCCCACCTGCTAGAATGGAATGGTATTGGGAAGTGATTTGAAGTCATTATAAACATAATGGGGCTGGGGATATATTAAATTACCAAGAAAGAGATTTTCCAGTAGGTTTTGGAGGCCTTATGAGAAGTCAGTGCTGGAGGGAAAGATTTGGAGGTCATTTGCTTAAGAAAGAAATATGAACAAAGAAAAGTTATGAGCCCTATCAGAGAAAGCAGTAAAGGGGTACAGAGAGGCAGTGATTATGCCCGCGAGAGAGTTCACAGTTAAGGTCAAGAAGAACTGGAGTTACCGAGAGGAAGAGGAAAGAGTAATTCATGAGCTGAGAGAACAAGGTTAATGTAGAATGCATAAACCAAATGAAAATGATGGTCAAAAAAAGTGGCCAAGGATGAGATGATGAAAGAAAGCCACTGGATGTGGTAGGAAGATAATCTTGTCTGTTTTATAAATAAGGTACTTGGGGCACCCAGGCAATACTAATGAACCTCACTTCTCGGATTATACAAAGGAAGCATGTTGATGAATTGTTCCCAAATACAATTATAATAATGTTTTCACAAGTCAATTGCGAAATGAAAAATATAATGACATTGCAGTTACGTAAAGCCAAGTAAGGTAAGAGCTGTCCTGTAAAGGTTCCTAAATAACTATTTCTATATTATGAAATTATGGAGACCAAAGATGATGACTGGCATATGTTTGGTTGAAAAAATAACTGTTACTGATATCATATTTTTAGTTTTACATTTTATATTAACGTGAAGTTTGGTCACAGTGATCTGATAATGTATTTGCTTGTTTTGCAGTGTTTTCTAAAACATGAAGTGGTGTATTTCTACATAGGATCTTACAACCATGCTCACAGTCCATTGGCAGTCAGAGGGAAGGATAAGGAAAAATTTATTCCACTTGAGTTGCTGAAAGATGCTCATATTAATACAAAAACGCTATATCCTGACAGTTTTAAAGCCCAAGTGCAGGTTCAGAGCCCTGTCTGTCACTTATCTTAAGCTTCTATGGAGAATAAAGATCAAGTATCTCTGAAGCAGTGTTTAGTGTCATAGCTGTTTCTGCAAGAGACAGGTTTTTTCTTTTTTACCCACTAAATCCCTTGCACAGTATTATCATCTGTGTCTCCATCCTGTGATTTTTCTGGAAGTTCTCGGCTGTTTAAGTATGGACAGCTTGGTTGTGATGAAGAACAATTTCTGTTGTTGTTGTTTGGTGAGAGCTTCAAGAAATAGTTCCTAGTCATAGATTGTTTTACCATCAAAAAGTCATTTTCCACATCTTTGATATAAAAACATTAGTAGTAATAGTATCCAAATCAGATAACATTCGTATGATTTTTTACCTTATTCCAGACTATTTCAATGTTTAATAGGGGTCTGGAATGTATCTTAGAGGTAGAGAGTTAGCATAGCATGTGCAAGGCACTAAAAAGAAAATCTAAGTTTTAATAGATAAAACACTTTCTCTTCCAATAACCTAATAAATTGGTTTTTATACTTATCTGCACTTTAGTGGAGAGGATTTTGAGCCCCAGAGACATTAAGTAACTTGTCTGTCAGCATTGCTAGAAAACTTTTACAAATGGAGTTAAACCAGGCGTCTTCTTCAAGGGAAAATAAAACTAGGAAACATAAGCTTACCTTCGGAATATATTCTGTTATTCCAATTCTGTTGTCATGTTCGAAATATTTCCAGAATTCTGTTTGCAGAATATCCTCTAGAAGCCTTAATTTGAAATATGTACAGTGATGGTTAGTTAAACTCTGTTGGGGGATTTGAAAATGACCAATATCAAAGTCAAAAACACTATATGCTGACAAAAGAGGCAGTTCTATCAGAATGCTCTTTTTTTAAAAAAAAATATTTATTTATTTTTGTTTAGACACAATACCTTTATTTTGCTTATTTATTTTTGGTGTTGAGGATCGAACCCAAGGCCTCGCCCATGCTAAGCGAGTGCTCTACCACTGAGCTACAACCCCAGTCCCAGAATGCTCTTTAAATGTGTTTGCCTATATAAAATATTATTTGAAATAAAGGTGTAACTTCATAAGCTGACTACTTGGAAAGGAAAGCCCTCACTGGATATTTTGTCTGTTGTTAGAAAATCAATCACACTAGCTGAGGTCATGTAATATTTTATCTCTCCCAATTTGGTCTTAAGACAAACTCTTTTGTTCTCCTGGTGGAAGTCAAATGGGGAGATCTTTCCTAACATACAGTGCAGTGGTGCAAGCAAAGTTCATAGCCATGGTTGTTTTCATGTTCACTTATAAAATTGGTGTAAAATCTAAGTGGATGCAAAAGTGATTCTTACAGAGGGACGCTATAGAGTAAGCACAATTTCCTCTATCTATTTGTTAATGATGCATAAACCTGGCCTGGCAGAATTAGAGCCACTCATTGTAATTGCAGTAACTAGAGGTCAAGCAAGTATATTATTCAACTTCTCTGTTCCCTTTCTCTCAATCATTGAATAAGTAATAGATCAAGTTCTACATGATATTTCAGTGGCAGTCACAATAGTTGGTATAACTATTGCATGTGACAAAACATGAACTCATCAACATCCTTGTGAAGCAAATGGCCAGTTCTTTTCACTGGGCTACTAGGGGTGAGAGAGGTGAGCTGACACTTTCAAAGACACACAGCAGATAAACATCAGAGCAGGAAACAGATTCCAGCATTTAAGATGTCATTCAGGCAGTAGATTGAATTGAACATTTTTCAAGTCAGAGTGAAATCCATGTACGGTCACTACCTTACCAACATTTTCAGTAGTTAGGACTGTATATGCATGTGGTCATGCAAACACTATCAGAAACCTTGCATCATTGTTTGGCAGTGTGGGATGACAGTCAACCATGTGTTCTCAGAAAAGTCTGGAAATGAGGCCCCAACCAGTGATTTTTAGTACGATTCAAAATTACTGATGGGAAGTCAAGAGGACAGGTAAATCTTCAATTCAGAGAGAACAGGACCAACTTGTTTCTTCCAAATGACGAACCATTTCTCACCCTCACCTGTGACACAAACTATTCATTTACTAGCTGGTCGTTTCCCCTCTTAGTATTCTGTCTGCATAGTAGCATCACCAGCTGACACAGAGGGAAGAGAGGAAAGAAAGAGAACAAGTTGGCAGAGAGTCAATATATTTCAGTGTTTTATTACTACGGAACTCTAGTAGCATTTAGTTGGTGAGTCTGAGCAGAAAATGAGTATTTCTATAGTGACTCCGTCTTCAAGGGGAATGATTAAAGGGACAACAAAAAAAATCCATGGATTAATTAGCAGGTCAATGATAGTTGAGTAGCTATTACTAAATTACATGGCTTGCATGCAAGAGAAAGAATTAATCTTTGACGTTTCTCCAGCTTGGGTGACTTGTGTGGTTAGAATTTCAGGTCAGTGAGAAGAGATTCCCATTGATTGGCTGGTGTATAATAAGATCAGAAAAGACAGCACCTGGATTGCCTTCAGTTCTACACTTTCAAGACTTAATCTTGTTTTCTGTCAGTGATACATCCTTCTCCCAATAGTTACTGATAGTGAGATTTGAAGACTTGATTAATAATAAAGAAAGAAAGCAGAGCTAACCATACCATGGCAGAGGAGAAAAGTCAGGGTCAGCAAAATAAGACAAGCACTTGGTGCCAGCAGGGATAAACAAGTTCTAGGAGAGAGGAAGGGCAAGTTATAATTTATTCTTTGGAAGAGATACAAGTGTCAAAAAGGAGAGAAGCAACAGATGCACCAAGAGGCACACTATTTCTTTAATTCAATTAGCATATGCTTATAATGAGCCATTCTATTTATGCATATGTGCGTGAACACACACATATAATCTATTTACATATATATGTGTATATATACCTTTTATATATAATTTATATATACACATACCTTATATACATTTTTATGTATAAGTCTCTGTGTGTTTGTATAAATTCTAGTGGAAAGGCAGAAATAACAACATTAGAAATAAGTTAACTACTAAGTTAGTTACCAAATGATGCTAGGGATAAAAGAAAAGTAGAGTCAGTTAAAAGAGTGGAAGTTCAAAGGGGTGGGTGTTTGTCAGGTGTCAGTATCAAGTGGGGGGACGGACAGCCTCTATGAGAAATTGATGTTTCAGGAGAGATTTGAAAAAGGTGAGAGAGTTTAGTCGTGTTAATATCTGCAGAGGGCTAGTCCAATCAGAGCTAACAGCTAGTGCAGAAGTCCCATGTGGTGCTGGTGGTGGTGGAGTGGGGAAGCTAGGCTGCAGGCGGGGGGGCGGGGGGGGGGCGGTGTCCGGCAAAAGAGGCAAGATGCCAGAGTAGCTTGAATGGAATGGGCAAAGAGGATGGGAAGTAGTTGGAAATTAGATTGGGAAGATCAGAGTTGGTCTGTATAAGGACCCAATTTGGAGGACTAAACAATGATTCTGGATCTTTCTTTCCAACCCAGAAACAAAAGAAGACGCAGGCAAGACATTTAAGACAGTGTCAATGAAAGATAGTGTTGTAATAATATAAGGTACGAGACTCATCAGAAGGGAAGATATATTTGAAGCTCTTCACATAAATACAGTCAAAAGCAAACAAACAGGAGAGACTATTTTGCAAAGAGAATACACTCTAGGAATTGGGAGCCAAGTAAATTGTGCTAATATGTATTATAATCAAACTGTCTGAGTGCTTGTAGTTCAGGTCTGCATCTAGGCAGGCTCTGCCTAGAACATTTCATCTCATTTACAAATGACTTTTAGGCACATTCAATTATTGTTTTCATTTCAATTAATAATTCAGGCAATAAAACAATTACAGAATGAGACTTTCTGAGAGTTATTTCCAGAAGGCAGTTTGAAAGAACCTGGGAAGTGGAAAAGGAAATACAGGGTCATTTTCCTGGTTAGAACTTAGTCTAGTATAAGCAGAGGTATGCAGATAACAATAGTAGCCTTGTCACATAATCCCCTTCATTCACCTTCTGATCTAAGAGAAGGAAGATTAGAACATGTGGGGTTCATATTTAAGCTATCTTTTGGACCTTTTTTTTAACCCAAAGCTGGAGCATATTAATTGAAGTAAATCCTTTTAGGAGATTCTTGTTGGTTCTAGTTTGTTCTCTTCAATAGAACTTTCATTCTCAGCTGAAGTTTGAGCAAGCAGTCAAAGCCTCATCTTACTGTGAGGACTGTGTGTTTGTGTGGATCTGTGTTGGCAATTTTATTTCACTTAGGCTAAATATTGTCTAGAAAATGTTTCTGGGTTATATACATCCATTCCAAAGATATATGTGCTGCCTGATTGTACTCAGTTTTGGCAAGAACCATTTCTCATCATAAAGAGGTATAGTTCCAGAAATAACTTGGAACCTCTACCACAACTATGATTTTAGGTTGGTGTCCCACATTTCACAAGCATTGATGATGGTGGTTTCTTTGGATGGGATTTTCAGGTTTGCCAGCTTCTATTCTTCTTTGCACACAGGTATGATCTACAATGTACCATCCATAAGACACCACTCTAGACAAGAAAAATAACAATATTTTTCATGTAACCTCTTCAGAGGACTTATCAGATGCAAATAATTCGTTATGTGACACCTTGAATCAGCTGAACTTTTTGTTGGCACAACCAATAAATGTTCACATCAATGACATGCCACATGGGATATCACATAATAAAATTAAAACGGAGTGAGGATTTCCCCTTTCCTTCCTTTGCCTGGCATAACTGGCTTGTCCCTAGAGGATATGTGGCTGCTAAATGAAAGCTACAGACTAAATTTGGGAGATAGATACTTTTTCCTCATATTAGGGAACATTACCTAACAATATGGAAATTATTTCACTATAACTATTTTCCAGTCATCCCACAAGGTAGAAAACTAGTTTCCACTTTCGACCTTGAAATCTTACTTTCTTTCTTCTTCCATTGCTCCAAGTGAAAAATAGTAAAGGTGTCAAGTAAAATGAATAAGACAAAAGTGGATTCTTTCAGTTATCAGAGTGATGAAAGCTCCTCTACAGAGACATTTTTAATAATGTAGGAATCGGTTGCCTTAGAAGTGGGACACTATTCCTACCCCAATAGCTGTAGACTTGCCTCTCAAAGCAGCCAGATTAATGAGGCAACTGTCTCACAAAATTGCAAGACTTGCTTATAAAATTTGGGGAAGTATACTGCCCCTGTGATTCCTGTTAGCACCTTGAGAGAGAGCAGCATGTAACATTCAACCCTAGCTTCATGAAATTTTTGCAAACATTTCTGTCAGCCTAGTCCTTTTCCCAATGGCAATATCTCTCATAGTTGTTCCCCTCCCAGCACTGCAAAAGGCTGTATTAGGCAGCTGAAGGTGTGCTGCTGACCTGGAGAGGCTTGGAGAGACACTAGCCACAGATGGCTTAGAAACGATGGGATGGCTTCATCAGGAACCATTCTCAGGGGACAGACTTCATCAGGGACAATTTTACCTAGCATCCCAGTTTCCCACACAAACTTGTGTTTGCTTCCAAGTTTTTATCCAGGAAGCATAAGCACTTTTAATAAGCCTAGTTAAGTTGCATTCACCAATCCACAGTTGAAAGACTTTTCTGGGTCAGGGCTTCCTGACTTCCTGGTGTGAAGAAAATTGTTGAGCACCCCACGTGTTCCTCCCTTTTAGAAAAGTAAGGAATTTAAGTGCTGAATATCTAACTACATTCCATTCATAAGAAGAGATGGCAATTTGTTCAAAGATCAGGGGAATTATAGGATGTCACCAGGATATAAAACACATTTTACAAAACCATGTGAGATACAGGCCAAGATAGCCATCCCATCGTGTCTAAGCCCATCTGCAGCTAGTGTCTCTCCAAGCCTCCCCAGGTCAGCAGTTCACCTTCAGCAGCAGTGGGCTAGGATCCTCTGCTTGGCTTGTCAAGCCCTCAGGCTGTTAAGACAAGTCAGAAAACTGGTGAGCCTTGAGGTGGAGGATGGAACAAGAGTGGAAGCATTTCAGTTTCTCAGTCTACATCACTAGAACGGGACAAGACTTTTGCCTCCTGGTCCTTTACAATTACAGAACACAGATGGAGGCAGCATGAATGCCATCTGAGAAGTAAAGTGAGGAAGACAGTGGTTATCCACCAATAATAATTAGTTTAAATTAATAATTTTATAGTATTGCTGGCTGTGGCTTCTGTACATTTTACCCCACAATTGATCTTATTATCAATATGTTAACGGTTAAAAGGGGTTCATGCTGAATAAACAAACAAACAAACAAAACACAACTGTGTGAATGTTTTCCAAGTTTTGCATTAGGCATATTCTATGAATTAGAAGCACTATTAATCTGTTACTTCCAAGAAATGTATTTCTTGGATTTTATTCAAATCAACTCTTTTTTTTTCTCCTTACTTCCCACTGATAAATTACCTTTTGTCAACTTAAAGGAAATGACATTTTCCTGAAAGGTTGACAAAGTACCTTACCAACACTAGCACTCTTTTAAAGAACTCATCACCAATACTGTTAGGTGGAAAATAAATTACTTTGTATAATTCAGTGCATTTCATTTCTAATGAAGTCCATAATATTCAACAGTACCCTTGAATGTCTGTTATGTCCAAGGCTTTATGCTGTAGCCTATAGAGAACTCAAAGATAAGCAAGACAGGTCCCCAAGTCTGGAACAACTCATAGTCAAGTAGGTGCACTCAGATAGTAAACAAATAAATCACCTTAATGAAAAAAAGTTTAATTGATCTCTGACTCTTTGAGACTGATGACATCACTTATTTCACTCAAGTCACCAAATAAAGCTAAAGTGTAAGGTCTGTTGATTGATATTTATTTAAATGATATGCCGAGAAGCAGTAACCATGGTGGTCTATTTAATTACCAATCTCCTGAGCAATTCTTCTTTTTCATTTTAGATTAGTTTCCATTCTTGAATGAAAATTGCTTTTTAATACAGTCTTCTTGAAAGATTCTTTGGGTGTGCTGGCAAATTTAATTCCTCCCTAGGTTGGCTGCCACATATGAGTATGAGAGTAAGGGTGTTTACTAGAGCAAACTTTAACAGAAACACCTGCTGGATCTTGCTTCTCTTAATGAATTGTCTTGGCATTACTAAATGGCACCACAAACCAATTATGATATGCTGTGTAGGAGCCGTGCACTGACTGACATTGTTTACTAAAAGTAGACTACTTATTTTAACTAATCTGTTTGAAAAATTGTATACACATGTATTACACATATACCACATTTAGGAAAATATCTCCAATTTGCATTTTTAGTAAGCACTTTGCAATTTAGAAAGTGTCCTCATTATCAGAGCTCACCTAAAGCTTCCCCTCCACTTGCATTCCTATTTTAGGAAGTGTACCACTGGGTACATGTGGGTGTTACTTGACTTTGAAACCATGGTGTCTCCTTTATTGTTGCCTCCATTTCACAACAATGTATATAGTCTGACTTCAAACTAAATCAGTTCTGTCATCAAGGTGATCTTCCCATTGTGCTCTGTCCCCTTGTCCACCGTGTTGGCAATGCTTCCTGTCATATGTTGCCTTCAATGCTGCCATCTCTAACTAGTCACTTGGCCTCTACCTCTGCATTTACCCTATCAAATCCATTTCTCTTCTGGCAGCCAAGATCATCTTTCTAAAATAGCAATCTGATCATGATGTTCGCTTGTTTAAAAGTCATCCCTGACCCCCAGTTCTTCTTAAAATGAATTCTAAATTTGTTACTCTGGCCTACCAAGTCCTATTTTATCCAGGCATTTCTTAATCCTGAGTTTATCTGCTCATGATAAATTATACAACCATGCACTTTTATTATATTGAATTATTTGAAATTTCCACTAGCAAACCATTTTTGAAAGAAGATATGGCAAATTGATATTACTCAAACTAAAATTAATGTGTTTTTTTTCTTCTTCTTTTTGCATTTACATAGTCTTCCTTCTACCTGGATGTATTTTCTCTAATTCTTTAAGTGAACTATTCTAATATATTCAGATTTGAGTCCAAAGTTAAAAATTCATCTTTTAGAAACTCTACCTGACTTTCGTCTTACTTTCTTGTCTCAGATTTCCCTGATTTTTAAATCCTTATACAAAATGGACTAATGGCACAACAGTGTAACAATCTTATCTTTCTGAATTATATCCCTACGCATAAATTTTAGTAGATATGGATGGGATTATTTCGGTCGTAAATATGTCCCAAGTATTTAGCACAATACCTAGAGTATAGTAACCTTTGCTAAATAATTGTCAAATAAAGAAAATTAAGAGAATATAATGAAGAAGACATTTGTATCCTTCATTTAGTGCTTTCAATAAATAGCAGTGTCTGCTTTTGATATACTCACAAAGGTTATATATAATGGAATCCTCAGAGGGAGGTTAGAGAAGAATTCACAGGACTGTGTACTAACTTTGTGATTGCTTGTGTGTCTATAGTTATTTCAAAATAAAAATTTAAAAAGGATGATATAAACAGACCAAAATGTTATTTTCTATTTAAGAAGAGAAATTTAGAAAATGAGGTAATTTATACAAGGCCACATAATTAGTAATAGACATACCTATGACCTGAACACCTTTGAGTAGAGCCTTCAAGAAGTTTTATTTTGAACCCTGATTCTTCAAGTGAATGTTGCATCAATTCTCACATTGTCCCTAAAACTTAAGTTTCTTGCTCAGATCCTCTGTGTTTATATGATTAATTAGCCAGCTTGAGAAACTGAGCAAGAAGGAAACAGGAGAATGCCTTTTTTTCCCCACGTTATTTCCTTTTAGTTTACTTACTTATTTATATTCTTATTTTAATGTTTATTTTTATTTTGAAAAATAAACCTTATTATCTATCTTTAAGGTATGCAATAAGATATTATAAAATACCTATATGGTAAGATGACTACTAAAGTAGAACAAATTAACATACTTATCATCTTATATAATTATCTTATTTTCCCCCATGGTGAGGACAGTCAGAATCTACTCAATTAGCGAGAATTTTAAATGTCATTGACTATTATTATTGATACACCTCATGTTGCATATTAGATCTTTTGATTTGTTTATCCTATTTACTATTTTGTTCATCCTATTTACTATTTTATACTCTTTGATCTATATCTCCACATCTACCCTCACGACCACTATTTTATTGTGTATCTCCATATATATGACTTTTATAAAAAAAACAAAGTTCTACAGGTAAGTGAAACCATATAATATATTTACTTATGTATTTGGCTTATTTCATATAGCATGATGTACTCTAGATCCACCCATAACGCAGCAAATAACATATTTCCTACCTACAAAATATTCCAATATGCAAGTAGGCAGATAAGTAGATAGGTAGATAGATAGTAGATACATAGATGATAGATAGATCTTACAGTTGTTATTTCTTCTCTGAGGAATACCTAGCTTTTATCACATCTTGGTTATTGTGAATAAAGCTTTAAAGCACAGGGGAGGGTAACGGACCCAGGCATCAATCTCATTTCCTTTGTTTTTATGCCCAGAATTGAGGTTAATAAGTAATGTGGTAGTCTGTTTTTAATTTACTGAGTAAGCTCTATATTGTTTTTTATAGTGACTTCGCCAATCTACATTTCCACCAACAGTGCATACAGGTTATCCCATCTCCACACCCTCAGCAATGCTTGTTATCTCTTGTCTTTTTGTAGATAGCTATCCTAACAGGTGTAAGGTCATATTTCATAGTGGTTTTGATTTGCTTCTCCCTAATGAAAGTGATATTGAGCATTTTTCAAGTGCCTTTTATAATTCTTGTTTCATTTTTGGAGAATGACACTAAATTAAACATGCCCAATTTTTTAATCTGGTTATATAATGTCTTGCTCTTGAGATGTGAGTTCTTTATAAATCGTGGATATTAATTCTTGATCTGATGGATGGTTTGCAAATACTTTTCCAACATGTATGTTCCTTCATATTTCATTGTTTCTTTGGCTATGCAGACAATTTCAACTTTATATACTACCATTTACTTTTCTCACTTTTTAAGCCTCATTTTATAGTATGATATCTAAAAATTCTCTGGCAAGATTGAGCCAAAGATACTACAAAACAAGAAAACTATAGGCCAATATCTCTAATAAATATTCATGTAAAAACCCTCAATAAAATATTAAAGAAATTGACAACACATCAATAAGATTATACATCATGGTCAAATGAGATTTATTTCTGGCATACAATGCTGATTTAACTTGTGTAAGTCAATGTAAGATATATCACATTAACAGACTGCAAGATAAAAAAAAACACATGATCATATCAATTGATTCTAAAAATCCATTTGTCAAATTCATCATTTTTTCTTGATAGACTATCTTAACATTTTAAGTATAGAAAGAAAGTTCCACAAAATAATACGCCTAGTGCTGGATCACAATAGGAAGAAACTGAAAGCTTTTCCTTTAAGATCTTCTATAAGGCTTAGATGCCCACACTTGCCACTTCTGTTCCACGTAATGATGGAAGTACTATCTAGAGCAGCTAGACATGACAAATAAATAAAAGGTATCCAATTCAGAAAGAAAGAAACAAAATTATCTCTCATTGCAGATTACATGATCCTATATGTAGAAAATCCAAGAAACCTTCAAAACATTGTGAGATCTTATAAACAAATTCATTGAAGATGCCAGATATAAAATAAACTTACCAAATCTATGGTATTTCTCAAGTAATCATCTAACTGAAAAAATAAATCAATCTCACTTGTAGTAGCATAAAAAAGGACCTTAGTTATAAATTTAACCAAAGAGGTGAAAAACCTATGCACTAAAAACTATAACATACTGATTTAAGAAACTTAAGATAATATAAATAAATGAAAATATATTCCTTTTTCATAGACCAAAGAATTAATTAAAATGCCGAATATTACCCAAATAAATATATAGATTCAATATAATTCCCATCAAAATTCCAATTTCTTCAGAAAACTTTTTAAAAGTATCCTAGAATTCCATGGAACTACAAAAGAACTCATAAAGCCAAAACAATTCAGGGAAGGGAACAACAAAATTGTAATCATCACACTTCCTGACTTAAAATTTTATTACAAAGCTGTAATAACAAAAACAGTATGGTACTGGTATAAAAACAGAAACTTACACCAGTGAGACAGAATATTGAGCCTAGAAATAAATCCAAACATACATGGTCAATTAATTTTTCACCAGGGCACACAGAGGAGACAGTGTTGTTAGAACAGATAGTCTCTACAATAAATGGTGCTGGGAAAATTGGATTTTGACAGGCAAAATAAATAACTTGCCATTTGTCTTAAACTATACATACAAAATTGACTCAAAATGAATAAAAGACATACATACAGACTGAAACCCATAAAATTCCTAGAACAAATTATGCATTTCTCCCTCAAAGTCCTAATTCTAGACAATTATCCTAATCAGTCAACTCCCTCTTTCTCTTTGCTCTTACATGGGCTCCTTTTGTTTATTGCAACATTCATAGATTCATTAACTAATATTTTACCATATCCTAGGTGATACTCTGGAAATAACAGAATTACGAAATAATACAACACAGGCTGTGTTCTCGGGCAGCTCATATTCTAGGAAGGGTAGAGGGCAAGTAAAGGGTTAACTAGAGGGCAGTGTCATAACTCCTGCTTTAGCAGTAAATACAGGCAAAAAAGGGAGACTGGAAGAACTCTCACAAGGAACAAGCAGGACTAAAACCAAAACAGCACTGACCCCTACCTTCCCATTCTGAGAAGTGAGAAGTCTCTCACTTCTCCACCTGAGACACCTGAAGTTGTTCTTGTTATTCTCCATTGTTAAGGAGAGGAATCTATCTTCTCCATTGTGTCCATTGGGCCTTTAATACCAATGCTGGGATTCCAATAAAGATTTTCCTTAGGAAAAAAAATGAAGACAATGTAATAAAGAAGGAAAAAGAATCAAAGAGAAAATGCAACTTTTGTAATGCTAAAAATTCTATTAATATTTTCCTTTCTTGTTCTTTTTTCTTCTAGGTAAGTGAAACCAATTTTTACAACAATGATTACTGGACCTCTTCAGCACATAGTGACTCTCTCCAATGAATATACTACCAAGAGACAGGCCAGTACTGTCCATCACCTCTCCTTGACTCGTGAGTTCTTAATCAGAAGTGCTAAATAACCAAAAACTAACCAGGGGTTAAGAAATACTTAAATGGTTATATCTCTATATGAAGTTTGGTTGTACCTTTCTTTAAGGTAAGCGAACATATTCAAGTCTTTATTTTATCCAAAGAAGAACTAAAAGGAATATTTCTCCCTTTAAGGCAATATCAAGGGTGGATTTCCACTGAAAAACAGTCTCTTTTAGTGTGGTTTTCCTTATTTTATATACATTAAATAAAAGTGAGCAGTATATTTAGGAACACATCTCTTTTCTCCTTTGAAGTGTACCTCTGTGAGGTTGGTACTTCTGTTTTGTTCCTTTACTCCTTAAAAGATAAACTGAAAGTTAGGGATTAGACATGACTTTTGGTGTGCTCTGGAGTCCACAATATTAACATACATGGCTTCTTTTCCTTTGCATCGAATCTACTTGGATATCAAGCATTTTAAACTTGAAGAAAATGAGTTCTTAGCAGAGCAGTGTAGAGTAGGATTTAGTTGGCAAGATGGGAGATAAATAGTTCAAAGAGGGAAGGGAATACTTGGGAGTTATTACATATTTGAACAGTGGCTGCTTCTAGAAAATTGGCAGTGACTCTTCTTGGCCTCTGGCCCGGGCTTGGCCACTCTCTTGGCTTTTTGCATTTAGCTATTCTTCAGCTCTTATCTTGCTTTCCAAACTCAGGTTTTGTTTCCGGCATAGACCACAACAGCCATGTCACATTTGGCTATTTGCATTTCCTGTGGAAATCTCAGATGTTCCAGTGAACTGACTTGTGTGTAATTTGGTACAGGCACCCCTGCCCTCAATAGAGAGGTGACACACCTCCTAATTCATAATAATTATTCTAACTGATGGAGCTCATCGAGCCAGCCCCTCTGCTCACCTAATGGGGACAGATTTTTCTGAGGTGCTGCTGATTCCCTGTTTGAATTCTGTCATCAATAACCATGTGTGAAATTATTAATTACGAAGCACAATGCAATGGTCTTCTAGCAAAAAAAAAAAAAAAAAAAAACCAGAACAGCTTTACTGGAAGGTCACTGTTGGAATTAGCCCTGTGTGGTACATTATTATAAGCTAAACATTTCATTTTATTTCATTGTTAATTGAGTGCTTCATTCAATGATTTTCTATTGTATATCAAAATGGGTTTGGGTATATATGGAAAATAGAGGATGGATATAATGCTGTGCATTGTGCACCTTTTAATTTTAGAAGTGGAAATGAACAAAGCACCTCTGTCTTAAGGGGAGAAATACATTAATATTGATGTAGTTGGAAAAGGTAACCATAAAATCTTGAATTTGTGTCAGTTCTACTGTACCTCCATGGATTTTAGTGTAAGTAACATTTGTGCAGCACCATGGAAAAAGCACTAGCCCCACAGTCATGTATAAATCCAAACTCTGCCTTATACCAGCTTGTGACACTAAACCAAACACTGATTTTTGCTGAGTTACAATATTTTAATATGTAAAGTGGGTATAATAGTAATTATTTTTCTGACTAAGTTGAGTATGCTGAGAACATAATTCCATGAGATAATATGTGTGAAATTTCCAATACATAGATAATAAATGGTAGCTTATATGAAGAAGAGGAAATAAGAAGAGTAAATGACTATGGTGATGAAGGAAGTGGGTGGTTAGTAATCATGTTCTGAGCTAAAAAATATCCATGTCATAACTCCTTTTAGGCATTCCCTTTGTTGTTTCTTTACCATTTCCAAGTAAATGTGGACAATCACCTACCAGGGAATTTTCATTGCCGAACTCTTGATAGTGTTTATAAGCATATTACCCCAAATGACAGATGATTGTATTATAAGATATTAGTCATAGATTATCAGTGGAAAATATCCAGTTGTGATTCAGTGAAAGCCAAACTGGCATGCCCTGATAAAGCAACTTCTGGAGTGTGACAGAGAGGTTCTCAATTGGTCTTCTGTGATTGCCAGCTGGGCAAGTGAACCAATGAGAGTAGACAAGAAAGGACATGTTCCGAATGAGCCATCATGAGGCCTTTCTGGCTTTCACCTCTCACCATTCGGAGTACGGTGACTGTTTACTAAGATCTATTGCCATATTTTGAACCCCCCATTCCTTACTTCCACTGTTGGCAAGGACAGTCATAACAGTAGTAGGTAACATTTGTCTGTGCCATCCACTCTAAGTACTTTGCCTATGGTAATGATGTTAGTTCATTTAATCTTCATAGCATTTGTTTGAGACTGGTACTGCTATCCTCTTTATTTTTCCAATGAGAAATGTAGTACTAGACACTTGTGTAATGTGCCCAAAATATTTGGTTTCTGGGCCTGTGCCCTACACTTTCAGGAATATTGGCCTCAGTTGGAGCAGTTTGAAGTTTCCTTGCTCTTTGAGTCATCTGTTTTGCTGGTACCATTCTTATCCTAAACACTATAGTCATCTCTGTCATTTTTAATCACTTATTAAGCTTTACATTCCAGGTGAAATACAAACATTATCTCATTTAACTCCCACAATAACCCCTTAGAAGCTGTATCTTTTTAATTTTTTTGTTTCATTTTATAGTTGAAGAAATAAATCTCTGAGAATTGACTCTGTAAGACTACATGGTAAAGTTAGAACATGGCCTGGCCTGATAAGGAGCCAGATCTGTGTGACTGCAGGTACACATTCTTGTCCACTTTGTCATGCTCTCTGCTCTACGGCATTATACAGAATACCTTTAGTGCAGAGTGTGGCTACACTGGTAGTATATGAGATGTGAAGACTTGTACATTTCGGGGATATGTTCTCTGTAACATCAGCTTGGTTTGGTGTCTCTTTATGATATAGCTCTGTGGCAGTACCCTGAACACCCAGGTCTGTGTGTTCAGGGCAGCAGTGGTAACAGACACTAGATTTCATATGGTTGCTGGCCACTCAGTCATGCCAGGCAAACTAGGCCTGTGCAACTGTATAGCACTATTCATCTCCGTCTCCCAGAAGTGTTGTGCATGTCTCTGCTGAGATATGTCAGTAAAGTGGGTGCATCTCTAGCTCTCCTGGTTTCCCTTCAAATCATTTATCTTCTATAGCAATTCAACTGGCTGAGCAGCAGAGAGATGGCTTCAAAAATATTCCCATATTCAGTATCACCCGAGAGAATTTTTAAATCCTCACTATCTCCTTTCTTTTGATTATATTTTCAAAGAGACCGAATTTGGATTTATAAGATATGCTATCCCCCAAATACCATTCTTTAGTTAATGTCTGCATGTCTCTGAATTGTATCCTTTGACTACAAGGCTTTGATGGTCTTAAAGCCTGTTTGGGTCCTTTACACATTTGTTGGAATGAATCTATAAAATCATTTCTCAAAATGAATTTTGGTCAAGTCATACAGAATGATATATGAAGGTCCAGAGTGTGGGGAGAAGGTCAGGAGGCAGGGGGTGTTCCACTGGAAGGGAGAAAAGAGAACAAGACTGCCTAATGAGGTAGGAGGCCTTTTTGCCTACTAGACAATTTCCCCCGGGGCCAACTGTGTATATGGTTTCTGTTATGCTTTCTTTCTTTTTGAGTAAGGCAGAAGGTTTCTGATAATAATGATCTGCTTTCAGAAAATACATGTATGATGAAATTATCTGCCTCAGGCTGTCTGTATTGATTGTTTTCAGGAAAATGTGCGATGAGATAGGAACATTTCTGTACTCTCTTTTTCCAAATGGGGTCTGTTTTCCTCAGTTCTATTGTCTGTTTCGGTTAAGGTGGGAATACTGGTAGAGATGAACAGATAAGTAAGGTGGGTGGGCAAATGTGTTTTCATAGTTTTAAGATTGAACACCAGAAATCTCCAACCAATGATATACTGTAAAAGTGCTTTTAAAATTGCATGGTAGTATATATACATTTTGGTTACTTTTATGGGTTTTATCATTTCCCTTCATACTAGAAAGTGAAAGGTAGTCTCTCAAAACTGTACTCATAATCACATGAGGAAATGCTTCCAAACCTGGAAATGTTTAATGTGTGATACTTTCAAGGACTAGAAAAGGAATAAGGAATTTTCTAATAATTCTTTGTTCCTATGAGTAGAAAAATGAATATAAAATGATTACTCATGGACATTTCTTCTTACATAAAACTAACAAATTGATAGAAACAAATTCAATTAATTTTAAGGACTGTTTACCAAAAACAACCTATATGCATAATTAATTTAAATTTTTAATTTTAATTTAATTTAAAACATTTAATTCTTAAGGGATTATCACCTACAACTTCATAGAGTCATTGTTTCATTTCATCTTTACTGATCACATCTGTAGAATGTACTCCAATTGGTCAGTATCTTTCCAGTTGGGATCCAGAATTGAATCTAATGTTCCAGATGTTGCTTGGCCAGAGCAACTCAAATTCACTTAGGGAATAAGTGACTTTTTGGGGAATTTATGGTGAGTATTGTGGCTCTTCTTTGGATGAGGATGCTCTTTTAACCTAATCTCAGATTTGGCTGTCTGAGTTACTCTTCTAGGTGGATACACACATGTACAGGGAAGCTAGATAGCCTGCTCTTCCATTTACCAACTAGGTGATTTCCAACAATTTAATTTCCCACTTTATTGTGGGGATTAAGAAATTAATTCATGGAAATCATGCAGAATATTCTCTGGACAATAGTAAGTGCTGAGGAAATATTAGTTCTTATAATTGGACCCCAAGCAGGATTCTAAAGAAATCCTCACGTACTTTTCATGGTCTTTCTTATCATCACTGTTAACACTAATGCCACCATCATTCTCTGGGAAAAGTATTTCCTCTGGGGCCTTTTGCTTCTGACAGTGGAGATGACTCTACAGATTAATTATGGAGCTTTGCTTCTGCACGGCACCACATTTTTAACATTCATATTTCTTCCTGAAGGAAAAGAAATATTTTTTGACTTGAGTTTTTAAACTATAATATTTAACTGCTGGTTTGTGCAATTAATCAAGTGTTTTCATAATCTGGTTACTCTCTTGGACTTGTAGAATTTCAAATTAGAAAGGCTAGAATTGTAAATTACTTTTGCATATCCAAGCTGGGCCATATGTGTAAAGGGAGGTAGAAAAACATAAAGGAATAACTTAGATTGCTCAAGGGGAAAAAATCATCCACAATTCTGAGCTACTTCAATTACTTTGCTATTTTGGATTTAGGCTTTCTTCTGAACAATTTGCTTTAACAAATGCATATCAGAAACAAGAGTCTTGAGAGGTAAGAACCTCTGGTCATCCTAACTACATGTGGCATCCTAGCTACATCCTAGCTACATGTGGCATCTTCCTGTAGTGATCATCTAGCCTGTATCTGAACAAGACCTTCCTCATCCATTGTTCTCAACATTCTTTCTCTGGATAAGGTCATTAGAAAATCCTTCTCCCCTTTTCTTTTCCATTCTTGGTTTTCTTCTCTTCTGTGGAACCATCCATTTTTGCTTTAGGATTCTATTCTGAGACATTGAATACATTTCATTTCTTCCTGAATTTCTTGATTGACTACCAAGGGGTTTTACCTAGCAACCCAAAAAACTAAACAATCCAGTGCCTGTATTCCTGCAAAAGGACACACTCTTAGCATTTCATGGTGCTCACACGCTGTTTTGTGTCTCCTATCACTATTCAGATTTAGCTTTGTTAGGGCAAGCTTATCCCAGGACAAATAGCTGCAGATGTTGCCTTTTTTAAAAAGTATGCTAGGGCAGAATGTTAGAGAGATAAACCTTAGTTTAGGTAGTAAAGTGATAGTGGTCAAGTGGATTAAAAGGACATACACATAAGCACTTAACAAATATAGTTTTCAAAAATATTTTAAGAATACTAGCAATATATCAGTTAGCAAAATTTATTGAAGTACACTCTGATTACACAGTGCAGACAGCTGAATGTTTTATCTGATGAGCAGGAATAAGTCTTCTCTTAGAAAGTCTACATCATGTAATGGGTAACTGAAATAAATTAGGGAGGAAGGGTAAGGTTAAAGACCTCTCATTTACCTAGTCAAGTTGACTTAAGAAAAAGGAGATAATTGTGGAATTTGGGGAGTAGAGAGTATCAAGTTCATCTTGCACCTGAATTTGCTTTACAAAGCCAGGAATACTGAGCATTTTGTACACAGTCAATCTCAGGGTTCACCTGATTTCCTTTGTACCTTTCTCTACTGTGATAATTTTTAGGCTTTATCTTTATCCTACTTTGATCCTGAGAAAGGTAGTCAGAGACTCTGCAATGGTGCAAGAATTTTAAACAACACGTCTTTTCTTCTATCCATTTCCCTCAATCCTTGACTTAGTTTTCTTGACTGAAATCAACCCACAGTTATCCCAAAAGCTCACAATTTCCCAACTTCCCCTGAAGAAAGAAGGCTTTGCTCTATCTAAGTACTTATCTGGTCAGTTTTGCATTAGACTTATTACTCATAATGGAACTTCCTCCTCAAAGGATCTTGTACTCTCTTTTATGCTTCTTTATTGTATCCCTAAGTCCAACTAATTTCTACTTTCTTCTTCCCACAAGATGCTCATCAGACCTCTTCATCCTTACATCTACTTTTCGTTAAATTAGCTATACAAGAAGTTTCCATACCTCTTTGAGGATGGATTTCCCATAGAATAAAATTGACATTCTCCGCATAAACTGCCAATTTCTCATTTTTCCAGATAATTTTCAATAAAATATTCTACTTACTAACACTATCATTTCATGAATTAGAAGACACTTTCTCGAAATAGAGGAAGGAAGTAATTCCAACATAGAATCCTTCACATTGGAAAAAAACTTACCTTCGGGACAACATTTCAAGTTTGTTTTTCTTTATCATCATGTGCCAGCATTTGGGGAATGTTCAGCTAATATATGTACAGGTATGCTGAAATATGTGTGACTTTCTACAGCCAATTATGATATACCTCTTAGCTAAAGCTATTGCTTAAGGATGCATGGTTGTGCAAGATTTAGTAATGTCATTGTTTCTGTAGCTTAAAGCAATGAAGCCATGGTCTCATAGATCATTAGTGTTAGGAAGACATTGGTATCACTAAGTCTTGGTTCTTTTTCACATGACTTCAGGCCACATAGTGTCTTCTGTGGATTACTGAGAGCTCATTATTTCTGAGTCTCATTTTTATTTATTCCTACTATCTTTCAGCCCCTATGTTAGGCTTAGGGCTTACAGAGAAGACTAACTCTCATGGCATCTTTGCTCTTGGGTATTTACTAACTCAAATTCACACCTCCCTGCCTGCATGCCCTTTGGACCTTGTTACTTGTTGCATATCATTGATACTTACAGCTGAGCCAAGACTTACTAGTGAGATCAGGGAACCCTCGATCAGAGGAAAGGATAATGAAAAATTACCAAGCACCTACTATGCTCAGACATTTTACATACTATACCAGTATTTGATGATCAAGGAAACCTTTTGAGTAGGTAGAGTTTTCAATAATTTACAGATGAGATAGCTACCTAAAAGAAGCTCAGAAACTTATTGGAAGTTATTTAAGACCCACCTGAAGACTATTCCTAATTTTTCTGATTCCAAGGACGCTGATTTTATCTGTATGTGTAGATGCTTTTAAGACAGGAGTACACAAAGAACCCAATTTGAATACGTAGTAAAGGCTTAACCACAGTCTGTCTCTATTGCTTGTTATGTTTAAGTCTTCAGAGGTAACCTCTGCCCTTACGTTCCTTCCAGCTCTTCCACTGGCCACTCTGTTTACCTTTGTAAGGCTGTTTGTTGTTTAAAAAGCAGAATATAGGTTTCAAACCTCCCCTTTTCAGCAATCCCTGTCCACTCTCCCCATGTGGTTACTTCTCATCACTTTATCTCCTCCCCCTTTTATAATTTTTCACATACTCACTGCAACCTGAAATAATATAATTTGTTTTTTGTTTTATCCCAAAGAATGCAAGCTTTTGAAATCAGGGCATTTGACAGATACAACAGTATTCTTAACATAGATTAATATCTGGCACAGAATATGCCCTCAATAAAATAGTTGGAGAAATGTGTTTTCCAGATAAAGTTAGCAGGGTTGTTTTTTCTTTATCAAAATGCCACATTATCTTTTAAATTTCTAACTATTCTTGTTTTTCAAAATATATAATTATTTAAAAACATACAAACTTAAACCAAAAAAAAAAAAAAAATCTCTAAGTGTAGCTTGTAGCCTTATTTAGTAATGCCATTGTGAAAGATACATACATTGTGAAACATACATACATGCCAATGTGAAAGATACATCACTACAAGATGAACATATAAAGGTGAGTTTTAACCTTTATATGTTCATCTTGTAGTGATGTATCTTTCACGTTTTAAAAATGACATATATTTAAGGTAGCCAGGCTAATGAGAATTACATATTCAGTTTCTAGTAATGGATACCTGGATGCAATTCTCCACTGTCGTCAGCAGGGGTCTCAAAAAGCCTTTTACCCACCAAAATATCTATTAAGAGTTAGCGGACATATGATATGTCAAGAACTTTGTAATGTTTTGAACAACCAATAAAATAATAATAATAAAAAAAAGAGTTAGTGGGTTTTCTTGTTAGCAAAATGGGATACATGTACTCTGAGATTCTGAAAATTTATTAAATTTATTAATTTAAAGCAGTGTATCTCATTTTAAATATACACATCTGTTGGTTTTGTCTGTTTTTTTTTTTATTTTTGAATTTTTGTTTTGCTTATAAACTTGGTAACTTATTGTTTACCTAGCACTACTTTGCTAAATATACTGACTGTATCCTAACAAGCATCAGAAGGCATACTGTGGAAACAGGACCAATTTATTCGTGTTTCCAGTTACAGTTCACAAACTCCAGGTTTTAACATATTTCTTGTCTTTAAAGAAGTCCAAGGAATTGCATGAAACTAAGAGAATTGTTATAAAAACATCCTGAGACTCCTTAGTCTATCTCTTTCTAAATTTTCAGTAACTTGTTTGGGAAGCAGCCAACCATACTTGCCTTGGAGAAATGTCCTCTGCTTCTTTTAGCTCAGCAGCACCAGGACTTCTTAGGCACACTAGCTGTCTTCCTGTCACCTATAACCACAGTCTGAATTCAGGAAGGGCAGCAGATTTCCTGCCTACATTTTTTTTTACCTCCTTTCTTCTATACCACACCAGTTTCAGGGTTTTTTTCCATCTTCCATCCCACAGGTATGAAAATCTCTCTATTAGACTGATTCTTTCTGGACTCTTTCCTTCCCAAGCACCTATCCATGTTTGCTTGCCATTCACATTAACCTGACACACTTTGTGCAATTTGCTCTCTCTTTTAACTCCCATTACCAATGGGGGTGTAGTGTTGCATAAAGTCATGGCAAAATTTAGCATCTCTGAAGACCCTCTTTCCATGCACTTCCACAAGATATATGATAAGGAATTGCCCTGAATGAAATGCTGATTATTGATGGTACCCTCTGTTTCACTCTAACTATCTCTGCATAGATGAAAGGAAGCATGGAGAGATGAGTAGGTCAAGGGGTGGCTAACTGACTTGATTCATGCTCAGATAACTCTAAAAAAATATAAACATATGAGTAAATATGTACTACATATAGAGATGAATATAGCTGCATTGGATAATCTACACCAAATAGAGTTTGCTCACATACTATGTGTAAGAGAAATGTATACACATATATTCTATAATTCTTTATTAACATTTCCATCGATACATCTAAAACCGAGACATATTATGAGTTTACTCTTACACTAGCATCCAGCTTCTCCCTCGGTGCTCACCATTGAACAAGGAAGGTAAAAGCCATTCCTTTAAAACTTTATAATTTATCAAAGTTTGTGAATCTAAGAACAATAACAAAACAATGCATGAATATTGACAAAATGATATGGAGCTAAATTCAGATGCTGTAACGTGTAGTTGTGCTGAGGTGAAAGAAATTGCATTACTGGAGTGCTGGAGTGAGATTCCTAATGGAGCACATCCCATTGAAAGAGTCTTATGGGCCCATATGTGAAGCAACAGGTCAATCGCAGGTTGTCATGGGAGAACATCCACATGCAGAGAGAAAATGGAAGCAACAGGACTGCAAAGGGTGTGGAAGAAAGCCCATGGTACTTGAGGGGGGCCTTAGCTGGAGTCTCCTAGAATTTCTTGTTCCTGAGAGGATATAGGATCAAAGCAATGTCTTCCTTTCTTGTAAAGAACAAATGACTCAGGCAGCACTGATTAAAAAGGCAGTGTCAAATTCATCTATGCCCTTATCAGTGGCTCAATCTCTCAGTTCACTAAACTTTAGGCATGTGGCACCTCAATAGGTCTGCAACAGCCTTTGCACGTTCTTTTTTATATCTAAAATCCTATTCCCATATATTTTTTTTTTTCAGATGATAGGTCCATTCTCTTTTCGGGGGCCTTGATTGTTTTAATTTGTCAAAGTGGCTTTGACTGACCAAATTTGAGCACCTCACTCTGATTGTTTCTCATAGAATCTCACAGTTTGCAATTATTTATTCCTTTGTTAACCAATTTGTTCTTTGTCTTTTCCATGAGATTGAAACTTTATGAAAGCTGGAATAGTTGTTCTCACTACTGTGTGCCAATTGCCCAGGATGGTGCCCAACACATAGTAGTCTAGGTACTCACTCATCATTAGAGTGTGTGTGTGTGTGTGTGTGTGTGTGTGTGTGAGAGAGAGAGAGAGAGAGAGAGAGAGAGAGAGAGAGAGAAGAGGGAGGGAAGGAGGGAGAATCTGAGTGGCTATAAAGAGATTCAAAGAAAAAATCTTTTTGCAGAATCTGAATGAAAATTAAATTTAGATTGAATCTTTTCATGTCCTAAAGAACAGCAATTCCAAGTGCTTACATAGACATTATGTTAGATATTGAAATAATACATGGTCTGTAAATAAATATTTTAAAATGATGCAAATATTTTCATGGACATGACTCTATATTTCCCAAAGGTAAAAAAAAAAAAAAAAAAAAAAAAAGAAAGAAAGAAAGAAAAGAAAAGAAAAAAATGTATAATTGGAATGCCTCCAGAATATCAGAACTGATATTAGAAGATATTAGAATGCCTTTGTCTTTTAAGTTATTTATCTTTAGAATACTCTTTCTAATGTACAAGATCTGTCATCATTGACAGCAATATCAAAATCATGAATATTTATTAATTACTCTACAAGGAGTTGTACAGTGTGGTTTAGAAGTAATCCCTGCCTAAGTGAAAATTTGTAAGCTCTAACAAATAACAACTGAATGGATGACAGGGTGAATTTCATGAACTAGCAAGTGTCCATCAGCAATTAATTTATTAGTAGTTGATGCCTGTGTTGGTTCTTACAGTCTCAATAAATGGCCTGTCTCATTCTCTAATGGTGGTTATTAGTGCTACCCCATGCATAGGACAATTGTTTACTGAGGCAACTAAAGGTATGAATTGCGAATATGTTTCCTGATTTGTTCTCAAGAATTTGTTCCCCTTCCTTAAAATATCAAGGAAGGGGATTTGTTTGACGCACAGCCATGTCTCCTTCTCTCAGAACTATGTTCAGAACAATTTAAGTGCTCAATAAATAGCTAATAAACACATGAATAAGTTCAGATTTTTTAGTTACATATTTATTTCCTACTAGATATCAGACACAAGGCTAGGCACATTGCTTGTATTATCTTACTTAATCTTAACTACAGGTTTGCAATTCTGTGATGCTATTTTTCTTATAAGTAAGGAAACCAAATTTTAGGTTATCTTGCCCATCACTGCACATCCAGTGATGGAGAGAATACTAATCCTCAGTTTCTATGACTCCAAAGCTGATGCACATTTCACTGTAGTATTCCTACCATTAGATATAGAGGCTCTTAAATGCTATTTCAGTCATGATTCATGTGTAACAAAGCTCAACTAAATAATCTCACTGTGTTGATAATCTGTAAGTAAGAGAGGGTTGATATTTTCCCTCATGTCCCACAGAAATGTCCATAAAGGAAGCATCAACCAATTTACAAGTATCAGTAAAATCACAGCCTTGACAGATTACTGATAAGCTACACTATACAATTCCAAATAGAATATTATTGGAGATGAAGAAAAGCATGGTACTTCACAGAGTATGTATCCATTTAACAAAGTTAAATGGATTCCTAGTTCTGATTCTTATAAGCAAGCAATGTAGCTGAGAAGTTATAGTTTCTTTAAGTTGACTTAGTTTCTTATGCCTCAATTATCTGTAAAATGGAGACAACTTAATTTATAAATAACGTAGTAAATACGGTGTGTTTATCACAGTGACTGTCATGCACTCAATGTGTTTTTTTTTTTGTTTGTTTGTTTACTTTTTGGCAAATAGCTTCATAAAGCAATTGTAAATGATAGACATTTTATGAAATACTATCACATCTCTTAAAACCCCTTCTCTGAGATTGCTTACCCTGATCACCATACTCACTCTTATTACCTCCCAGTGTGCCTGATAACATGGTACTCTATGTTTCACAACCACAAATTTAGTTCTTTGATAAGTATATACATGAATTAAAACTAAACAATCAAACTTCAATGGTAGAAAAAATATAAGTAGAATATTAAATTATAATAAATATTAGGACACAAATGTTTGTCATATGAATTCTGACTATATTCAGCTATTAAAATATATGCACATGAATGTGTGGATGCATTCATATAATGGAAAATATACTTGAATATACAGGCTTCCTGAAACTCAGATATTTATCACTTAAAATGTAAAGATTTTTTAGACACTTAATTTCTGCATCATAATTTAACATAAATATGTTAAATAATTTAACATAAATATGTTAAAGAAATTCCTAAATACTAAGTAGAATTTTTAAAAGTTTTAATTTGTTATATATGATAGCAGAATGCATTATAATTCATATTACATATATAGAGTACATTTTTTTATATCTCTGTATTCAAAGTGGAGTCACACCATTCATGTGTAATTTTACTAAATTATACATGTATTTAGGGTAATGATGTCCATCTCATTCGAGCATCTTTCCTACCCCCATTCCCCATTCTTTCCCCTCCCTTCCCTTTTCCCCTTTGACCTATCTAGAGTTCATCTAATGCTCTCACACCCCCACCACCACATTATGAATCAGCATCCTTAAATCCGAGAAAACATTCTGCATTTGTTTGATTTTTTTTTTTGGGGGGGGGTGGGTTGACTAACTTCACTTAGAATTATATTCTCCAACTCCATCCATTTACCTGCAAATGCCATGATTTTATTCTCTTTTAATGCTGAATAATATGCCATTGTGTATATATACCATATTTTCTTTATCTGTTCATCTACTGAAGGGCATCTAGGTTGGTTCCACAGTTTAGCTGTTTTGAATTATGCGGCTATAAACATTGATGTGGCTGCGTCCCTGTAGTATGCTGTTTTTAAGTCCTTTTGTAATGACTCATTCATTCTATTTCAACAATAAGAATACAGGACAATAGTCCCCCAAGTTTCATGAATTAAAAAAAAAATCCACCTCAGGCAATAAATGCCATGGTTTCTGTTTACAGATAATGTGTCCATCTTTGTGTTTCTGTCCATGACTATGGGGAAAACCTAGAGTTATAACAAACTTGAATAATGAATTTTGTTGGACCAACACACTTTCCTTGGCTTTCCCAGAATTGAAGTACAGGATTGTTTACTATCTGCAGAGAATTTCTTAAATATATCATTCACAATAAAGTAAGAAGTAGTCAGAAAGTATAGTGTTGATGATTGATCTGGCAAAGACTGATTATTGTTTCATAAACAGTACCTCATGTCAAATATCTCAACCACTATACTACCCTTTTGGGCTGTAAGAGCCTAGGATTCAGTCTGTTCCCCCTTCTCCAACACATTGCAAATAATGCATTCAGTAAGATTTTAACTATAGCAAAATCTCCAATGAAAACTCCATATGTACCAATAAGAACAATTTGATAAGATTTTTGTAAACTTCGTCTCATTCATAAGAGTGTCATAAGAGCATAAATTTAAACCTGGGGAAAATCAGAATCCTACTATTAGAAGAAAAAATATATGTTTTCTAGATCTTTTTCTGGCACTGAACATATTTATTTTTCCACTTTGAATTTATTTTTTATAATGTATTGGTACATTATAATTACACATGGCAGTGGGATTCATTGTTACATATTTGTATTTGTATTATAATAATATAATTTGGTCAATGTCATTCCCCAGTATTTCCCATTCCCCTCCCCATCCTCCTTTCTCCTGGTCCTTTTCCTCTACTGATATCCCTTCAATTTTCACCAGACCCCCACAACTTGCTTTTTCTTTTCCCCCCTCTAGCTTTGACATATGAGAGAAAACATATGACCATTGACTTTCTGAGTTTGGCTTATTTCGCTTAACATTATGTTCTAAATTTTCATCCATTTTTTCTACAAATGATATAATTTTATTTTTTTTAATGGCTGAAGAAAACTGCAGTGTCTATATATACACTATATTTTCCTTATTCATTCATTCATTGAACTTAGGCTGATTCCATAGTTTGGCTATTATGAATTATGCTGTTATAGCATTGATATACATGTATTGCTATAATATGCTGATTTTAATTCTTTAATTAAATAGATAAAGCAAAACATTTATCAGAATATTCTATGTTTACCAGATATGTAGAGGAATGGTAGACTTTCTAAATCTTTCTCAAGGAATCTCAAGGAATATACATGGGTCATAAAGTGTTTCTATTCCTTGTCTTTTGAGGAATCACCACACTGATTTCCCTATTGGTTGTACTACATTACAGTTCCATCAGTAGTATAAAAGTGTTCCTATTTTCTCTACATCCTCTCCAGCTTTTATTTTTACTTGTATTCTTGATGACTGCCATTCTGACTGGTATGAGACGAAATCTCAGTGTAGTTTTGATTTGCATTTCCCTAATTGCTCTTGATGTTGAACATTTTTTCATATATTTGCTGACCATTTGTATTTATTCTCTAGAGAAGTTACATGTTTAGTTCATTTTCCCATTTATTAATTGGGTTATTTGGGAGGGGGCTTTGGTGGTAAGTTTTCTGAGCTCTTTATATATTCCAGATATTATTCTCTGTCAGAAGACTAGTTAGCAAAGATTTTCTTCTATTCTGTAGGCTCTCTTCAGAGGCTTAATTGTTTCCTTGGCTATGCAGAAGCTTTTTAATTTGATTCCATACATTCATTAATTCTTGTAGTTATTTTGCATTTTTAACATTACATCATAAGCATTTCTTCATAAAACTATTCTTCATGAATATTTTTCAATTGATTTTATGTGCCAAATCAATTCCCTGCTAAACATATACATTCTTACTCTTTTTTAAGCAGGACAAAAATCTTTGCAAATATATATGTACTTATTTATACATTTATTTCAAAATGATTCTCGTAGGGTGGATCTCTGGGTTTAGGATTACTTGAAAAAATAGTGTGAAGTGTTTTGTGACACCCAAATTATACAGCCAACACTTCTTGTAAAGTGATATACCCGTTTGTCAGTAGCAACTCATAAGTATACCAGATCCAAGACTTCCTTCTTCTCATTTAATTATTATATAATTTATTTTTCATATAAACTAGGATCTCAGTTGAGTATGGACTTCTGTTTGAGGTGAAACATTTAACATTTTTAGTAACTTTTCTTGCATGTATTAATTTTTCTCATTAACCTCTGTCCATTTAGCTGTTGGTATTTTGATTTTATTTTCTTACTTAAATGAGTGAGATGTTTATATAAAATGGACTTTAATAATTTAATCTTTCCTGTACCTTTTCCTGCCTTATGTTTTCTCCTGCATTAATCAACAGATTAATTTTACAAAGAAAAATAGGACAAATTCTTCCTTTATTTCTTTGAAAGTTTTAGAAATTCTACCATTCCTCTACATTTCTGGTAAACATAGTATGTTTTGACAAATGTTTTCCTTTACCTTAAAAAAAAAAATTTGGAAATAGGATATGAAGTGGGTATCTTCTTTTTCAAGTAAAATGCAAAACAGTTTTCCCAGCAACATTGATTTAATTACATTTTACCTAGCCATTGTTTCATGATGCTTGCTTTGTCATATATTATGGTCTTATTTGTAATTGGATCTCTTTATTGGCCTTTTAAAAGCAGGATTTGCTCTATACAAAATAAAGATGACTGGACATGGCCCTAGATGTTGATGAAATGCTTCGACATGGCATCTTCTCCATGGCAGGTTGTTAACATTTGAATGTTTTATAGAAGTGAATTCTTTAAAAAGATGCTAGTGAGTATATTGGAAACCTTTTAAAATGGCTGTAATTAGCTATTCTGGGAGAATGTTATGGGTTTTGATGGGCCCCTCAGTGGCAGTTCTAGTGGCCTAGCCTATTGACTGACAAAAGATTGTAGGGGAATATTTAATGTTGTTTTAATTAACAACTCCTAAAAGAAAATGTCAATTATCTTCCATTAGCCTGAGGCCTTATCTTTCCAAAAATTTCCCTTATCCCGTTTAAAATGATACATAGAAAATTATGTCTTTAATTCCCCCATGGCTATCCATCATCTTTTGGAAGACAGACCAGTGTTTAGTTTTTATATCCAGAGTTAATGATGATTTTAAGACCTAAAAAAAAAAGGAAAGAAAGAAATTAAACTGCATTCAAAATATATCTACCTGGAAATGATAGAGACTTAATTTTGGCTGTCTGTTTCTCAGAAGGTGAAACAGGAAGGTATGGCAATCACAGAACATAATTAAACGGGTATAAATTTGTTGCATGCATAAAGAAATTATGAATTGAGTTATCATCAAGGAAAACTGACAGATACTAAATGATCTTTTAGACAGAGAATATTAGATTTAAAAGTGGGGACAGATGAGGTTCTAGATGCTATTCTACATACATGGGATTTGGGATGAAACAAACGTCTGGTGTCATTGTACCATTTACCATATGTGGCTTTAGGCAAATAAGTTAAGGGGTATTTCAGGTACAGATATTGTTACTTCTGAATTTGTCTTAAGCTAACATCTCTGCTTGTATTAAAGGGACAAGCAAGCAGAAAGTTGAAATAGTTTCTAAATCCAAGAGGTTTAAACTTTAATACAGCATTTATAAGCATACTCTTCTGTTTTCTCATAGTCATATGTCAGAGGAAATAACACTGATTGAGAGAAAGATGCCACCTGAAGAGCTCTCAGGTAACTGGTATAGTGAAGTCTCCCAGATTCAATGATTACCTGTCTTGGCCCATGATATCATCATGGACCATCGTCTTCCTCATGCTTGTTGTAAACTATTGAAACTCTAGATACTTAGGACCTAGCAGAGATTCCACAAGATTTTCTGTTACTTAAAAAGTCAGAGAGAGGTAGATGCTTTGGATAAAAGACAAAAAGACACTATGCTTTAAAAGAACTCAGTAGCATAAGAAAAATAGGAGCTTTTAAAAATTTCCTCTGGGAAAATTAGCAATTAGAGAGCAGAACAGAAATTATTTGATCCATTTGTAAATATGCAAATAATCTGTATTCCTCTAATAATAGCTTATACTATGTACATATTTTATATAATCACTAATTCTATCTCAAGAACTGATGAAAGAACTTTATATATTCACACACTTATATATTAGAACAAACCTACAAATAAGTAGATACTGTTTTTTAAATTTTTCTTTACTAATGAGATATTTGAGGAATGCAGTAATTAAGTAATTTTCCCATAGTGAGACCTGAATTAGATCTCAGCAGTCTCGTTCGAGTATCTGCTCTTAACCCAGGCCCTTCCTACCTGTCTGTATTCAAGTAGGCATAGCTCTTGAGGGAGTAGGTCTCTAGGTATAAAGGAACAAACAGGATGATATTAGGCTGTCATCCTGTCCAAACCTCTCTAAACTTTTCTCTACAGTGAATCTACCCTTAGTAAAAAGAAAAAAATGACATATCTTCTTCGGCAGTTCCAAAGTAGACACCACCACTGTCCAGTTGGGTATTTCACACTTGTCATTTCACCATAGCATGGCATCTCTGGCCTTCCTGAACATTTTCTATCATGAATTTGCTCCTAGAATTTGCAGGAACTAGTCTCTTGTTTCTAAGTTTTTCATTGTATGCTTCTTATTCCTTGGTGGTTAGGGTCTACCTTCCCTGCCATTATAGCCAGTGATCCTCAACAGGACCCAAATAGCTTCTCCCTCCCTCCCTGAACCCCTTCCCTTGTCCTATCCCTCCTTTCTTACTGCAAATAGCTTTCTGGTACCAGCACTGATAAACGCAATGACTTCCATATCATACCTACTGCTAGAAGGCTTCACGTGGGCTATGAAGCAGAGGAGAGACCTGCAGGGCAAACAAAGAAGAGGAAAGGGGCAAGGGGCCCAGAAAAGAGTTCAGGAGAGGGGATGGAGGATGCAGCCTGCAGAGGGAAAATGTATTATCAAATCCGCTGAAGAAATGCTCTCCAGACAGTTTTCACATATAGCATATAGGATATAGTTTCCTTCTTTCTGGAAGGAAAAAAAAAATAAATGGTAGGAACTGGAAATAAGAATTTGATGGGGGAAAAAGAAATGTGAGGAGCATTCAGCACACCAAATAGCTTTTTTATTTTGAAATTTTGATTTGCCTGATTTTACACAATTAAGTTTAAGCTCACATCTTTGTTTCTGTTTTTTTTAATCACTTTCTTGAGGTATTAGACATATAAAGAGCTGAACATATTTGATGTATACAAGTTAATCCATGTAGAGAAAAACATAAACCTATCACCAGAATCCATGCCATATACATGTCCCCTCCCAAAGTGTCCTCCCTCCTGCATTATTATTATTATTATTATTATTATTATTATTATTTGAAAAGAACACTTAACGTAAGTTCATCCTCTTAGCTTTTTTTTTTTTTTTTAGTTGACAATGCAGTGTTAACCTGGGTACTATGCTGCACAGTTGATCTCTGGGACTTATTCATCTTGCATCACTGAAACTATTTTTTTTTTCCTTCCCTGCATGAAGCTTATTTTGTCACAAGGCAAGATAGAAAGGTTAGTATTCTAAAAGTGTCTTTGAACCTTTTCTCCCCTGATGCAGGCTTAATGAGGTGCTGGATACAAGGGAATGACCCTAAAGTATCAGCTTCATTATGTCCTGCCTCATCCCAAGCCCTGACAGCCACCTCTCTCCTCCAGTCTCAGTGAGGTGAAAGACACTGAGCTTTTTATACAGCTCCATGATCAGGAGTTTGATAGGTTAAAGAATTTACTTCTAAAGCTTTTTGGTAAATGCCTTTAAAAAATCTGCTGTGTACAATACCATAGTGCAGATTGCTCTTCAACTGCTGCTTTCATTTTAACAGGTAAAGAAGTTTTGAGTGACAGAGAAATTATGCCCCCACCGTTATTAGGTATTTGCTGAGAAACTCAGAGACTAGTGACACTATGAGTATGTACACATGTGAACGTGGTCTCTGAGTTGTACTGGTAATCAGGTCCTCATGATATAGAAAAAACATTATGAGGAAATGGAAGTTTATATGTAGTGATGGTAAAATAATCATCATAACGATGTGTATTACAATACAGTTGTGGGAGAAGTACAGTACTAGACACATTAGTAGCCACTGCTATGTTTTTAGTGCTTATTGAATGCCAGGCCCCAGGGTAGGCTTTTTTTTTTTTTCAGGTATTACTTTGTTTAATTAAAACACCATGGAATTGAGAGTCAGAAAATTTAAGTAACTTGCCTTACTTCATTCTGTCTTTTAATTAGCAAGCCAAGGATTTGCATTAGATATGTCAGATACCCAAATCTACTTCCTCCTCAACTCTACATGACTCACACAAAAGGCTCATTAGCATAATAAAGAAAGGAGGAAGGACTCACCAATATTCAGAGAATGTCTTCAAATGCCCTAGCTGCTAGCTGGGTGAAATGCACTCACTCCTTGTCCAAACCTGTGAGAGCCTATTGTCCCCTCCTGACATACTGCTGTTGGAGTGTTGGAAGAAGTCCATCCTGGCATGGTCCATGGATACACTTCTAAAATAATGTGGCCAGCAAACATATTCCACCATTGAAAAACATAATGATTTTCTGTTTAGTGAAAAAAAAAAAAAAAAAAAAAACCACATACTACCAAAAAGAATACTTGCCTCACTTCTCCCAGCATGGATCCCAGGCCTCAGTGGGGAGCAGTGTTTAATTTCACATGGAAAAAATGAAAGGTTCAAACTCCAGTGATTTAAGTTTCTCATTCTCATTCCACAAGGTGGGAGACAAGAATTAAAGGAGTACCTGCCCACAGTAGCAGCTTTCTCCTGCACTAGACTCTCCCAGGTTGTCAACAGGCACCAGTGATTAAGGGGATGCCTCAGAGTAATGATTTAATTTAGCTATTTGCAACATTTTATATCATTTAAATATAAAACTTCAGGATGATTTTTTTTCCAATAGTTTTTCAGTATTCACTTAGCACTCTAGAAAATGTGTACTCTATCAAGCATTATTCACATATCTATGTATGTAAATAGACACACACAAGAGCTCTTTCTTACCAAATTCTCACCTGCAACCATATTAAAAATTAAGCTCAAGCGGATTTTTTTTAACTTTATTTTGCTATATTTTATCTACTGGCTTTTCAGAGCAGGTTCCTGGAGGGTAAGGATGGGAGGAAAGCTCCTCACATTCTCGCTTGTCAGACACCTTCAAAAAGACTTGTATATAAAAAGTGGCAGCTATTCATTTGAAGAAGCTTATGACTGTGTACCAAAGTAGACACACTTTCCATATTTATTTCTTAAAGATGAACGAGACCAGCAATTTCCCTTCTCAAAGTCATCCTGTAAGAAGGCATAAATATTTGACTTACTGAGTCTTTGTGACTGTGGTCCAAGAAGGGACTATAAAATCAAGGATCTAGAATAGCATTTGTGTGAATAATTTGTGGTAGAAAATTAATTTAACCCAGGAAATCATTTAAAAGTTTTTGGATTTAAGACACACATAGTTCCACAATTTGGAGTATCATTAGTGCTTCAACTTCATCTCCTGTCCCATTACCTGGATTCCTGTTAATCTTTCCTCTAGACTAGAAGATTTCCCTCTAGTAAAGAAATTAGGAGCAACAAGAAATACAATAAAGGCTAAAATATTTAAATTACCTCTATGAATGAATCATGGGTATAGTGGTTTGGCCCCAAAGGGTACTTAGATAAATTCAACCGACAGTAAATTAGTTATACTCTGACTAGTAGAAGTCGGTATTCATCAGAACAAGTATGAGGGATAGGCTACCCTGAAAAACAATCTCTCTAGATTAATTCATTCAGTAACCAACTTAATTATGGTGGTTTATTTTTACCACTTATAAATTGTAAAACATACATTGAACCTTGATCCTGGCTGTCACCTTCTCTAAAAATGAGAAAATTAGTTACAAAACATAATTACCAATGTAATTGACTTGGGGAAGATTCAAGGAACATACTCTTGTCAATCAACATATAAAAATAAATCTTTTGACAGTCAGGACAGAAAGTCATATCATTTCAATTCCTTAAGCCCAGGTCCCAAATTATAGAGAGGTTTCTTTTAATTTTTTTCTCCAAAGGTTGACACTTGAAATAAATGATCATTAACACAGAATATATCAATGAACAACAGTAAAACCAGCTTTGATTTAACAATTTTCTAAATGGTTGATTTAAAAAAAAATCACAAGTGCCAAATTTTTCAATTGCACATACATAATTTCATAGGAAGCCTTGTGCAGAGGTCAACAGCAGTGGGTTTTGCAGTCACCCACAGGCTGGCTCTGCATCTGCTCCATGTAAAGGGATTTATACAAGCACTTCTGAGAGAGTTCTCAGGGACCATGCTGTGGGTAAAAGGTAAGGGGTGAATAAGGTGTGTTCTAGTTTTTGAGTAAGCTACAGTAAGAAAAAAACATTTTAAATAAATATCTTAACAACAATATCAATGTAACACTTTACAATTAATACCAGTCACTTAAAGATGGTCAATTATATGCTATCATATAAATTTGTTTATTTTCATAGCCTATTTATGATATATATATATTAAGAAGTTCTTTTTTTTTGTTTTGTTTTGTTTTTTTGGCTCTTGGTATTGAATCCAGGGCCTTGCTCATGCTAGGCAAGCACTCTAACACCATGTTATACCTCCAGCAATTTTTATTTTTTTTTGAGACATAGGGTCTCACTATATTGCTGATATAGTCTTGTAGTTATGATGCTCCTGCCTTGGTCTCCCAAATAACTGGAATTATAAGAATGTGCCCCTGCTCCCACCTCATATATCAGTTTAAGAACTAAAGCTCTGTAGACTCTGAGTGGTAGTCTGAAGGAGGCCATATAATGGATTCAAGTCTTGAGAACAGGTCATCAAACTCTGGGTCTCAGGCTTTTTCTAGTAAATTACTTGACTCTTTCTTTCTATGGTTCTAGTCATGTCATCACAGTATAGCAATCTTCTGACAATTCACTGTGTCACTGTTGGGTCCATTGGTCCTAGTGGTTCATTGTTAACCTGAAAGCTATACTGATCACATTGGTGTGTTTAAAATAATCCCAAAGTAATAGCATGAATAGTGATTGAGGAAGAGCACGGACATGGAAGCCATGTTGGTCAGCTTTCTACTACTCTTCCAAATATCTGAGATAAGTTCACTTATATAGTGAAACAGTTATTTGGGCTCATAGTTTTGGAGATGCCAGTCCATGATCTGCAGACCTACTGCTTTTTGTGGGGGACAGCAAATCATAGCTGGAGCAAATGTTGGAGGCAATGGTTCACCTCATGGCTTGAATAAATGGAGAAAGAGAGAGAGGCCAGGAGCCCACAATCCCTTTTGAGGTCACCTTCCAAATGGCAGAATGCCTCACACTAAGCTTTACCACCTCCCAATAACCCCATAGATCAGGGACCAAGCCTTTAACACAAGGACCTTTAGAAGAAACTTATAGCAGAGACGTATTCCCCACTATCCCAGCTCTGCCACTGTTCTGAAACATCTGGTTCCCAGTGTATGATCATTCACCCCAAGGTGCCATGAGATTGAAGAAAGGCAGGCAGATCCCAGATTGTACACTGTACAATTGACTGCAGACTTGCTGACAGATGTAATGATCCCAAGAAGCCTTAAGACTAAGTGGATCCCCACAATTTGTATCAAAACAAGGACCCTAAATGTTCAGAACTAAAGTGATTCATCTAAGATAGAATATACATGTTTTGCCTCAAACTCATAGCAATGAGTTTAGGCATATTCCTGGCACTGAAGGTCAGATTGCCAAGCTCTTCCTATTACACTAATGACTATTGATAGTAGGTGGGTAGCTATGTAGTGAAACTGACCAGGGTTAATCAGGGGTGATCATGTTGGTTACAACTAGGAGTGGCTGCAGTTGGGGGCAAGCTGTATCCTTCCTCCTACCTGCTTACCACGGGCTGCGGGTATTTTTCTTAACCTGTTTCTCAATTTTCATATATTAGTAGCACTATAGTACTATCCAATGCCTTGTGAGAATTAGATGACTTACTTAACGGAAATTCCTTAGTATAGTATATGACACAGTGTAGACATTTTTTAAACACTCAATACTCTTTGGTAGCATGTAAGCAAAGTTCTTGCCTCCCCTGCCCCTAAAGTGTCTCTTTTCTTTTCATTTTAACTTTTTAATTTATTTTCAATAAAACTAAGAGAGTACATTTATAAATATAATTTATAATAGTTATGCCCTCATTTCTGAGAATTCAAGGACAAATCATCCCTATTTCAACGTTGGTTCACTTGAGGAAAGAGGTTGTTTTCTGATAATTCTTTTCATCTATTGGCATCTATTTTTGGTCTTGCATGGGTTTTCAAAAGAAATTATGAAATGGAATTCAATATAACTATAGACTGTAGCACATACATGTTGTAATGCAGGTTTTAATCTAGACTATACCCATGTTTTTACTTCATTCTGTGGACAGCATCTTCAGCAATTTCCATTCCACTTTCCACATTTCAGTGCTTCAATTTTCTTGTAGTGTTTTCTCAACTAAAAAAACACTCATTTCTCACTGCACCTAGGGCATAAAGAAACAGATTATAATTTAGGTTGGCTATAGTGTGTTCTCAGTTATAAATCCACTTATATCTTAATTTATATCTTAACAATTAAGAAACAAAATTTTCCCATCTGTCCTCACACTGCCTTCCCCTATGGAGCACAGAAACGACAGATTATACATCTTAAATGTCTTTCAATATACAACACCCTAGTTAAAAACTATCATGGCAATTTACTGTGTACAGAAGAAAGTGCAAACTCTTTGTCTCAGAGTCATTTGTGCTTTTATTTATTTATTTAGTACTGAGAATTGAACCCAGGGGTGCTTAACCACTGAACCTCATCCACAGACCTTTTTAAAATATTTTATTAGAGACAGGGTCTCCTTGAGTTGTTACATGCCTTGCTAAGTTGCTGAGGCTGGTTTTGACTTCTCGATCTTCATGCCTCAGCCACCCACGCCACTGGGATTACAGGCATGGGCCCCCACACCCCTCTTCATTTGTGCCTTTAGGTTCGTTTCTTCTCAGCCTGTGGTGGCCCTTTCTTTATCTCTTTTCTTTTAAATGCTCTCCATCGTTAAAAAAAAATATAGCACATAAATTTCCATTCTTGATATAGCTCAATGAATTGGAAGACTTTTCTGTTGCAGCACCATGTAAGAATGTACCTGCAATCAGTTGCTGAAAACATTTCTAGGACTTAGTTGCCATGTTGAAAGTTAGAATTAATATTATAAAGTATTCATAATTATAGTTAAGACCCAATAAGATAGTAATAGGTAAAAATAATGGATAGTGTCAAATGTGTGATAGTTGATTAATACTTCTGATTTCTCCATCATAAATTACTAATGCAACTAATTTGATACATATATTTCTGGCCTATTATACACTTTATGAGTTTTTTTTTTATACATTATGTTGCACATTTTCAAAGAGACTGCAACCTCTGTGATACCTGGAATCATCTCTTATGCATGTTTGCATTCCTCAACTTTCCCAGCAAAGGACTCTACATATAATAAAGGAAGAGTTTCAAGATCAAACTTAGAGGCCATTTTCCCCAACCACCATGACTGTGAAATCTACAAAGCAGAAAATACGGTGTAGTCCCTTATAGGAGAGGTTCAGGGACTGGAAACAGTGGTCTTTTATGAGCCTATGTGTAAAAACACGGATAAATTTTAAGCCTTAAAATTTTGGAAGCTATCCAGGACAGTGGCCTGTACAATGTCACCTTGTATAAGCTAGATTGGCATTCTGAACTGTCACATTGTCCCACCCCTCAAATAAAGACAGGTAAAATGCGTAAGAGCCATTTATTTATAACTATCTTCAGTTTTGTACATTCATTTATCATTCTACCAAAATATTGTCCTGAATACCTAGTATTTTCTAAATGATTTCCCAATATTGTGAATACATGCATGAGTCTTGCCTAAAAGGATCTTGTTATTTTTATTTATTTTTTATAGTTATGCATGACAATAGAATCTATTTTGATATATTTATACAAGGATAGAATATATCTTATTCTAATTAGGATCCTAGTCTTGTGGATATTCATGATATTGAGATTCACTGTGGTTTATTCATATATATACACAGCAAAGTTATGTCAGAATCATTTCACTATCTTTCCTATTCCTAACCCCATTCCCTCCCTTCATTCCCCTTTATCTAATCCACTGAACTTCTATTCTTCCCCTCTTATTTTATTTACTTTTTGGTACAATTATTAATAATAGTGGGATTAATTATACCATATTAATATGTACACATAATATAATTTGCTCAAGCTCCTTCCCTGATACTTTCTTCTCCATGTTCTACTTGCTCTCCTTTACTGTTCTATCTTTTATTATTATTATTATTGCTGCTGTTGTTATATACATTAGTACATTATTATGACATATATCAGTGGGATTCATTGTGGTATATTTGTACTTAGACATAGTATAAATAACTTACATTCAATAAGAAATATGCATTATTACTGGCTACAGTAGTATCTATAATCCCAGCAGCTCTGGAGGCTGAGGCAGGGGGATGATGAGTTCAAAGCCAGCCACAGCAACTTAGGGAGGCCATAAGCAACTCAGTGAGATGTTGTCTCTAAATAAAATATTAAAAAATCTGTGGATATGGCTCAGTGGTTAAGAGCCCCTGGTTTCAATTCCTGGTACCAAAAAAATAAGAAAAAAAGAAGGAAATTATTAAAATTATAGGTTACCATGGTGATGATAAGGGGAAAAATATTAATCCTAAAGCACTAGTTAACTAATACTGAACATGTTGATGACCATTTTGTATGATTTAATAACATACACCATTGTTCTCTTTGAAAGTTTTCTATATGCACATGCAAGTGTGCATGCATATAAATGAACAATTTTATCTGTTTCATGCTTTGAATTTACTGGCATTAACTGAAAGTAAATATAATGGATTAAGCAGGTAAGATAGATATTTAAAATATCATTTACTACTAAAGAAAAGGAAAGATATATATATATATATATATATATATATATATATATATGGCAGAAATAAAATTAATAAAGAGAGAAAAAGAGATGGAAATGTGAAAGCAGAGGAAGAGAAGCTACAGGCTGTTGTTAAGTATGCACACCCAAGAGCAGTTACCCTCCTCCCTAGACAGTTCTCAGAGCTCAGCTTCTCCCTGATGCTCCAGCTTCTTCTCTGGTCTTGGATTCCATGCTTTGTTTGGGCTTCCAAAGAACTGAGCTTATTGGCTTCATGTGCAGATCTGGCTCCCTGCCCCACCAGACTTCTTAGTAAGTACTTTACAACTAGAGATACGTTTCAGAGTTACATGAAGGCAGTAAGGATGGAGAGTCAAGAACACAGAACAAAAATACAAAGCCAATAGCTACCAATTCCTCTCTGCCCTTTACATTACATTTTAAGATTTACCCCATTTTAATTAAATAACACACTTTGAATAACCAGAGATTTCTCTGAGGTCAAGTCGAAGCTAGAATTCTATCTTCTAGTTAGCCTTTTTTTCTAAGCTGTTCTGAGCAGAAAATTCACTTGAAATTCTTGTTCACTAGGGTCCTAATGGATCATGTTTTTCTGGTGGAAAGTCTTAAGAACGTATATTTTAATAAGTGTCCCTGTTACTGTTTCTAATCAAGCACATTTGGGCCACAGACTAGAAAGCCTCATACTTCACCTTACTTTCCTTCTAGTTTTAATATAATACCAATGTCAGAAATGATCAGAATTCTCCATGAATGACCTAGATGGGAGCAATTCTGAATATCTTGTGAGCAGTGTTACATACCTCAAAAGTTGCAGGAGCCTTTAGTATATATTACTTTAAGAACATGTGAAGTCAAAAAATGTTGAAGGTCAGGGACCTGTGAAGGTAACTAGTCTTGACTGTTAGCTTTGTAAACAGGACAGCCAGAGGGACACAATGTGCTGTCCTGGCTCATGAAGTTGGCAGGGCCAGCACTAGAAGTGAGCTTTATTGACTGCAGTCTTTCACTTTTCCACATGATTGTCTTACACAGACCTCCATATTTTTTGGTCAGGGTCAATTCGCTTCCTCCTTTGCTCTGAAATGCTATTATGATTCAACCGCATGCCAAACAGCAGCTGCTTTTTCTAAACAGCATTTGAATGCAACACTGAATCCTAAGGAGGAAATCTTTTCACTGTGGTTTGAAGTCTTTTCTACACTCTCTCCACCCACATATATTTACATCTCCAGCATTCTTAACTGAATTACAGTCAAATGCTTCATTACAGAGGCTCAGCCAGGAGGACATGCCCTAGGGAGTTTATTCACAGATGAATGTATTATTCACAAGCTTGATCTGATCATACAAAATTTGCACTATAACCACACACCCTGAGGACATTCTTTCATAAACCTAAATGATTATACTTAAAAGAATACTGTAGGATTTTTAAAAAACTGTACATGACTTGGAAGGGGGTGGAACTATTGGCACTTCACAGGTAGAAAGCTCACATAGAGACCTATTCTGAGCTCCACCTCAACACACACACAAACATATACCTTGCTTCTTTTAGGAAACTCTTTCCTTTTCTTTAAGGATTCCTCTTTGACAATTTTGAAGGGAGGAAGAAATGATGAATTAAGTAGAGTTGATGAATTATTTTAATGATGGTTTCTATGACAAGGAGACAAATACTTTTCATGTACTTTGTGTTTTAAGCAAGGAAGCATTGAGCAAATAATTTATCTACATGGTAAGTGTGGTTTAAAAATATGAAGAAAATCCTATAGATCTTTGATTACCATCAGGTAGAGGAAACATTTGTACATTAGTATTCCACCTGCAGATTAAAGTTGTTCTGCTTCCAATGAGGGTTAACATTTTCATAGCATGAAATACTCTAGCATTCCTGGACCCAAAGAACTAAACCTAAACTTGTAGTTTTGCATTCTGTACATGTAGGACTCCCTAGGTTCCTTCTGGAGTAGGTTATATGTAACCTCTCCTAAAATATGTAAATAGAATCCTTGATTTATTTTTCTTGCTGTTCTTGCCTGTGAAGTGTTCCCTGTGCTCATCCTGTAAGTCCTACCCTGGCTCTAACTGAACAGCTTAAACTGACAGACCCACTGCACTAATGTAACATTTTTGCATTGAGTATTGGTCAGCAGAATGCTGTGCAATTGATACTTCTGCTGCTTCCAACTCCAGCTTTGCAGAGAGAAACCCATCTATTATTAAAAACCCTATTAGTAGTGGTAAGATTGCACAGCTCTCTCTCTCACTATAGCTGCCGAGTGTTATCTAATTGGTTTTTATTACTTCGAAAACCCTGGGAGTGTGGAGCTCAAATGCACATTTGCTAACAGTTGTGTTCTTTCCTCTTGTACTCATTGGAGATGCTTTTAGATCATTTAGATTTTGTCAGCAGGAAAGAGGGGAAAATATTAGCGAGCATTCTGGAGTACCTGGAAAAAGAGTACAAACACAGTCCAACTCCGTTGGGACTCAACTACATGAATACTCATCATATGTGTAGCTTTTCCCATTATTATCTGAGTACAGTGTAGCAGACCATAGGCTTACTTCCAGAATGGTGTGGCAAACCAATGGCTCGTGTTAATGCTATTATTAATTTCTATAAGTTTGATTTTACTTGCATTTTTTAAATAAGTCATAAACCGAGTTTTCTAATACTTTTTTTTTCATCTAAATGGAGCAATATTATGATGGGCTCTCCTGCCATGTAGCATATTTTTCTATGTATTTACATGTGTGATATTAGAAAAGAGGCTTCCTTTTCCCAGTCTCAGTGATTATTGTCACCTTCCTATTCACTTCCCTGTTAGATATGCTACAGTTTTTGCTTGAAAACATCAGTAGGATTAGTTAAGTTGTTATTTGAGGTGGGAGTAGCAACAGCATCAGGAGCATTTATATTTCTTCTGGTGATTTTATATTTAAAGGGCTTTTTTTTTGTTATTGTTCCTTAAATACTTTGTGCCAGAGTAACATTCCAAACCACCTATTTTCCTGTAGCCTTCTACTTTAGGTCCTTCTTCCTTGACTTCAGAAACTACACTTCCATTTTATGCTTCCTCCTCATTGAAATGGCTTTCTCTAAAATATCCAGTGCCTCATATTCAGCACTCAGTTTTTTTTTTAAATCTCTACCTTTCTTTTAAAGATGTGCTCCTTAGTAAGCAATAATAATAACACTCTTGAATTCCTACTGTGCACCAGTTGCTGCTCTAATTATTTTGAAAGTATACTTAAATCATTGAAGTAATTCATCAACTCAATGAATTCTTGTAATATCCCATAAAGAGAAGACTTTGATATTCTCCAATTTACAAACAAGGATATTGAGCCAGAAAGAGGTGAAGTCACTTGTCCTAAATTTTGCACTTACTGGGAAAGCAGGAACCCTGTCCTGGATGAACTCATCGGTCCTTGCTCTCAGCTTTTGGTAGTACTCAGGGTTGCCTCTCAGAATTCCCTGTCTCTCATCCTTGCCCCCAGTACCTCTCAGTCCAGACTCAACTGAGCAAAATCAATAGAGTGTCAGTAGGTGCCAGCTCATGGTCTCCTTCACAGTCTTCTCTTGTCCCCTTGCCCAGGAATTGTACTCAGGAGAGACCAATGAAAGGTAAAATTATGCTGTGGCTCCTGAGATCTAGGAGCTCTTTCCTAGGTGGGGGGAAAGCTGTGATGGGAATACTGGGGAGCAGCCCTGTCAGTCCTGCCCCATTTTCTAATTATTATTAAATTCACTAGGATCCTCTCAATGCACTAGTCTCATCACCATAAATTTATTCAATTGCTCCCTTTTCTTTGACCTCCAAATCTAATCAGTTACTAAATGTTACTGATCTCCCCCTTTAAAATTCATCTTCACAGCCGTAACTCTACTGAGCCTCTAATCACTTCACCTCTGAATGGGAGTGCCTGGGCTTCAGCAGCCTTTGTTCCCACAGGATTTGTCCATTCCTAACTAGCTGTCCCTGATCCTAATCATCTTCTCTGATCATCTAATCATTTTCTGTGATCCGGGTCAAATGGTAACTCCTCACTAAAGCACTTTTGGATCATTCCACAGTTGGATCTCCTTATCCCTGATCCTTTTGGGACCAGTCAAATATTATCACATGATTGTCATTTCACAACACTTCAAATTCCTCATGGCCTAAGTCATTACTTTTTTTTTTCTTTTTTGTTACATAAAACATTGAGTAAGGTCTGGTAGACAGTAATCACTCAGTCTCCCCAAGAATAAGTGTATGCTTGGACATTAGAATAAATGAATGGATGAATAAATAAATGAAAGAATAATGACACTGCAGGGCCATTCAATTACCTACCTCACCAAGGCCAAATTCCTCAGTAGGTCACAGAAACCCACTGTGCCTCCTTCCATTAAGTTTGTCTGCAACACCTGCTGGTTTGGCCCTGATTTACCTAAGCAGATGAACTGGACTATTCTCTTCACATAACATCCCTCCCTTCCCCTGACTCCTTACAAGGAGTTCAAGTCATTCTCTTGTCTTGGAGCATCGTTTTCTTTCTGTACAAAATCTTCCCAATTATCCCCACTTCCACAACTCACTTTTCCCTTATTCACATAAATAATGAGAGACAGATGAGGATCTTTCAATTTCATGAAAGTTTTTTTTTTTTTTTTTTTTTTTAAAGTGGACATATTCACCAGAGTTGATGTGACCTATGTAGCACATTGGATGTCAGTTTTCCAATGTCAAAGATCACAGTCTTGACTCTAATAGGTGGCCTTGGTCAAAGCATTTTCTATCAGGAGCCTCAGTGCTTTTATTTGATAAAGGAAGAGTGAAACTATTAGCCACTTCACAAATTTGTTGTTATAATTAAATGAATCTCACCAAATAAAAGGCAATACAGTCAAATAACTTGAAACTATTTTTTCCACCATAAATTATTACCAAAATGTGTCACCATAAATGCTAATAACTACCTTCTCAAGACCACAAAACAAAGGGCAAATCAAAGAAACAACCAGCACATCATCACTACACTACTTAAGTCTGTACTTTTCATGTTTCTGAAACCTTTCTTTCATTCAGATTTAGGTCTTAGCTCTATTAACCTTCACATCAAGTATCCCTTAGTTTGTCACCAAATACATATCTATGGAGAATCTTCATGATCTGTACAACATTACAATAAACCTAGATGGGCTAAACCATCATCCTCCATTCATGGTTGAATAAATTGAGGCTCAAATAAGTCAACTAACTTTTAAATGGCAATAGGCTAGTGAATTTGAAACTTGGACTAGGAAAGTCATTTCACATAGAAGTTCACACTGATTTATGGCACCAGGGTGCCTCTGTGACAAGGTCATGATTTGTTTTTACTGGAAATCCCATTTTACAGTGAAGGAATCAACCTCACAGGTGGCTCCTATGATATGAAAGGAGACAAAGGAAACATGCCAATCTGGGTTTCTCATGTGATGCACTGTCCTGTTGGGGTCAGCAGGTTGGCTTCTTGCCACCCTGGGATGATGCCTTTTATAATGAGAAAGTTAAAGAGATAATTATGGAAATTAATTCCTGAACTGCTGTGGCCTGTGAACTCTACCAAGCAGAACTTTGAATATCAAGGGCAGTGCTGCAATGCAGAACAGAAGCAGGAAAACCTTACCTTTGCGGTCACTTAGAGATATATTGAAATATCTTCATACAACCCTATATAGTCTAATTTAGTGTGTGTGTGTTTGTGTGTGTGCATGTGTGTGTGTGTGCATGTGTGTGTGTATGTGTGTTTGTGTGTCAATGTCAGGATATGATTGCATGTGTCTCATCATTTCTGGTTTTCTGTCACCTGATGCATACAGATGGCCCATTAGCCAATTAACTTATTGGACTAAATAACATAAATCAAACTAAATGACATCAACTTGCTCTATAAGGATTGAAATAAATTAAGATAAGTGTGTTTTGAATGCCAGTCAAATTGATTGGATTAAAGAAGAGGAAGAAATGAACAGAGAATACAGAATCTAATCCCTAATCTGCTCATTTTTTCTCATTCCCAGAAAATGCCTAATCTACTTTTGCAGATAGATTAGAAAATACCCCAGCTTGCAAAATTTAGCACCACCCCCACTCAAAATCAATGACAAGCTCAAGGAATGAAGAAATTCAAGATCAGTACTGAGAAATGCATTTCCTGGGTTTTTAAATATTCTTTGGTCATAATCTGATTCCTTTTCAACCGGTTCAGATGTATTCTAGCCTTGTGCTACAGCTGATGTGAAGAGCAATAAGTATATTCCAAACAGATTCTGAGAAATCACTTCAGAAATAGTCTTCCTGGAATTCTGTGGTGGTTTAGAGGAAAATGTCCACAATATCCATGTATCACTAAACATGGAAAGAGAATGGACCACATATTTCTATTTTCTAATACTGCCAAGGTGCATACCTCCTATAATTTTCAGAGACCCACACTATAATTCACTCTCTGTCCTATGATCTGCCTCTTTTCTCTCTCTCATTAGATTTAATTCAGTAATAACACCCTACAAACCGTTCAAGCAGAAATACCCTGGCTGATTGCAACTTTCATCAGCTAGTCCATGAATAGTGCTGTAATATGTATGCATGTGTGTATATATATGTGTCTACCTGCAAGAGAAAAGGAATGCTGCCCTCGTCAGTAGCCACATTTTTCTTTGTCTGCCTATTCCCCTCTCCCTACTTTGTGTCCATGGAAGTTCAAATCTCATCCCTCTATATAGTGATCAGTAGATGAATGCTCCTTCCTTAACACTTTACAATATGACATTCTATTTCTGCCTCTTATTTTTTGTATTTTTTTTAACTAACCACTGTACTAAACAGGAACTATAACCCATTCTTCTGAAACACTGAATGTTTCTTGTCCATGCTGTGATTTTACAACTGAGATTTTATACTATTTTTTTCTCTGCATTTCAAAATTGATCTTGCTTTTTGTCCATGTTACTTTTTGAGTTTCCCACTTACCCCTCAATTTGTTTCCTGTATATGATTATCTCTTACTTACCCCCAAGTGAATTTCTGAACATGGTTCCATTTTGCTTCCCTTGTCTCTTGTGTGGCAGGTATATGTCAATTTCCATTTCCTCTGGGAGAGATATGAGGAGTAGCAGTTGCTGAATGGTATGTGCATTTTAGTTTAGAAGATGTATCTTTATCCCTCCACTGCCTTGTTTCATATCTTTATGCATGAGCAGCATCACACAAGATGAGCTAAAGCTGAGCAGACTGAAACTGTACAATGCACATTCCATTAAAAAAAAAAAAAAACATGGTTTGTGTTCCCAAATGAATATGCAGCATTGATTTGCATGGTAGCAAAGTTAAAGGGTCTAAGAAGGCTGAGAGTTTGTAATTTTAATAATTTTCTCTTATGCAAGCGCCTAAAGAACTGTAGGTTTATTTTCCAAAGAATGAAATGGAAGCCATAGTGTTTTCTGATTCCATATGGAGGGACATGACTAAGATTCCACATGCACATTTTGAAGAAAGAGCAAAGCAAGTCACTGAATCTGGAAGATGGTGGCAAAGTCACATGGGACAAAGTCACATGGGACACTGCCACCCATGAGACACCAGTTTCACTTGTTTCAATCTAAGTCTTGTGTATTGCCCTTGGCTATGCTTATAACTCTTCCCATTTTCTCTTTTCCAATATTAAATTAATTTGTTTTCTTTTTGTAGTTAGAAATGATTTTACAAACTTGGTGAAAGAAGAGAAGGATAAATAGAAGAAGGACAATTTATAAGAAGCAAAGTTATAGGGGTGAGGTTGTAGCTTAATGGTAGAGCACTTGCCCAGAATATGTGAGGCACTGGGTTTGATTCTCAGTACCGCATAAAAATAAATAAATCCATAACTCAAAATGTGTATATTAAAAAAAGGCAAGGTTATAGGATATACTACCTGTATACTTACTAATGTTTATTCATTGTATAAATATAGGACATCATATACTTTTTACACTAAATTTACATATATATGAACTGCATACATATATGTATATATTATATAAGCATATAATATATATACATATATATATATATATAATATATATACATATATATATATATACACACACACACACACACACAAACTGTTTTTGTTAACTTTTCATCACTGTGACACAATACCTGAGAAAAACAGAAAACAAGGCCAGGATTTTCAAAGACAGGCAACCAGCATAAGAGACAGACACCAGCATAAGATATGATCCCCAAGGGCACACCCAAAAGGATCTACTCTCTTAAATTAGGTTTCATCATTTATAGTTTCTACCAGTCCATCACCTCCCCATACTCTGTTCCCCTATAAATAGATTAATCCACTTACAGTCTCAGAGCCCTCATGATCTAGTCACTTCCCAAAGAGCTCACTTCTGAACACTGATGCATTGGTGACCAAGGCGTTAACTTGTCAGCCTTCAGGGGACATTACAGATCAAAACCATTACAACACATATATAGATATATAAGGAGGGATAAAGAAAAGAATATGACAATAATCATGGATTGTTTTTCCTTAATGGGAGAAAGTAATTACATGGATACAAAATATATAATATTTAATAATCTTAATAAAGAATATTAGAATGAAAAATATATACTTAACTTAAAATATATACTTAAAATATATACTCAAAGCATACTTATTAGTGTGCTTTTTAGAAAATGTAAACTAAGAAAATAAGGGTGAAAGGAAGGGAAAGAGAAACTAATATTTATTAAGCATCTAGTATGTAGTGAAATACAGAGTTGGCTGCATTCATGTAGAACGGTTAATTTAATCCTCTCAATAGCCCTAATGATAAGTGGTGCTAGTTCCATTTTTATAGCTGTAAAAAATGGCCCTTAGATAAATTGTATCCTTTACACTGTAAAGGTCGATCACTCTGGAGAATAGTGAAGAGCAGCTTTGACTTCAGATGACTTCAAAAATAGAGGTAATTTTTCCAATATTTATTTCAAGAAGATTTTTTTTTATTCAGGATTAAGTGTTTCCTATATTGGTTAGGTTACTCTTGTGGGTAAGAATAATGCCATGTAGGATATGGGATCCTCTCTTCTCAACCTAAGAAATTAATGTAAATTTCTGCTTGTCCACAACAGTGCTTGAGTGACTTAGTGATTTTATTTTTCTTGGCTGAGTAGTTTCGACTATGGCCCTGCCTGGTCACCCAAGGTACTTGTTTTTGTGATCCTTTTCATTGCTGTGACCAAAAGATCTGACAATAACAACTTCAGAGGAGAAAAAGTTTATGTGGATGCTCACAGTTTCAGTCTGTAGATGGCTGGCTCCATTGCTCTGGGACCGAGGTGTGGTAGAGTATGATGGCAGAAGATTATGGCAGAGGACAGCAGCTCAGGACATGGCCACCAGGAAGCAGAGAGAAAGAAACTAAGCTCGGTTCACAAAATATATATTCCAAAGGCATGCCCCCCAAAACCCACCTACTCCAGCCACACCCTACCTGCCTATAGTCACCAATCAGTTAATTCCTATCAGAGTATTAACAGTCTAATAAGGTTAAGGTTCTCAAAACCCAAATATTTCACCTCTAAACTTTCTTGCAGTCTCACACATAAGCATTTAGGGGGCATATAATATTAAAACCATGAGGGTTAATAAATAATATTATAAACTCTCTGCTGAACCCAGGGAGAAGGAGTCCAGACCTGGATCCCAAACCTCAAACTACTCTGTCTGGTTCTTCCACAGGTCCATTACTTCTTCTAGAGTTTAGAGTCAATGACCTCTCTAGACTGTGGCCTGTGCATCCTAAGATTCCTTGCTCAGAGTTCCAGACACATTCCCTAGGTCTGCATTGGCCTCTTCTTGCCTTTCCTTGAAAATCCTGGCCTAGGGAAGTTTGCAGGGGCAGTCACTGAGTGTGAACATGAGGATAAGGTTCCTCACAAATGTTCGCATAGAACTGAGCCAGGGTGGGATAGGGAGAGAGGCATGAGCAAGTTCCTGAAATTCAGAACTCTAAGGTGTTGAGGATGTTAAATGGATGTGCAGTATTCTAAGAGAGTATGCTGGTATTATTTTGATAAGTAGTTCACAGGCTTCCACCTACAGTATTGCCCTAGGCCTCACATGTAATAGAAACTAGCCTAGATATCACACTACTCTGATGATATTTTACTAAGGGGAAAAGGCACATCCTGTTACTCTCAACTTTAATTATAGATTGAAACATAATCTGAGGATACTTGTTTCTCTAATTCCCTCTAACCCAAAGTACAACTAGCTATTTGATTCTGACCTCTCAGAACCAGGGTTCTGTGAACACCAGCACCCGCATATATTCCCTCCCACACACAGATATCGCAAGCAGCTTATATTTTCTCCCTGGATTCCATAAAAATGAACTTTTTATCGGTGACAGTTTAGAATCATGAAAATTAAATACAATAGTTGACACAAGAGCATACTGACTTATATGGTAGTTTCATAATAAATGGTAATTTTCTTTCTGCCACCTCCTTCCTGCCTGACCAATCCTTTAATATCAGCTAGGAAAGATGAATTTCCCATACTATGGTGAATTGCTGGTTTTCCTCCCCGCTGTGTTCAAGTCGTCCAGCATATGTATATACCATATTCTAACATGCAATAAATTGAAGGTGCTAATAAGCATTCTGTTTTTTTTTGTTGTTTGTTTGTTTGTTTGTTTGTTTGTTTGTTTTAATCAAGTTCCCCACACCAATTAAGCTAAAACTCAAGCTCAACTCAAGAGCTGCTGTTAGGCCCACCATGCCTTTCCTTATCCTTATCCATGGTGTCATTGTTTAGTCCCCACTCCCATGTGCTCACTTTCCCCGAAGTGTCGTCACTTCATCTCTGTCACTGGGCTTTTAGTCAGATGAATGTAAAACACTTAGCCAAGAAACCTGGCCTGAGTTGGTAGAAAATGTCAGTGCCCATTTGCTTAAAAAATACAAATAAAGTCATTTTCCTGTTTATCTCTAGCTTTCCACTGACAATGGCAGTTGCTGATTTCCATATACTGTCATTGAGTGTTGCTTCACTTCAAACCCATGGCTTTTCTCACAGGTGAACACAGAACTGAGACCTGGGAGGGCAGCTTTCTTTTCCTGCCTGTGGCTCAACTAGAGGTGCACTGACTTGTCCTACCACAGAAAATTTTCTATTTTTTATTCACTGCTTCTTTCATGCTCTTAGCATATTGAGAAGACTTAGATTTGGAATTGCAGCTCTTCTTTCTTTTTTTTCTCTCCATTATATCAGTATGCAGGGTGCGTGTGATACACACTTTGGTACATTTCAGATTTACATATGCTGCAGCTTTGTACGGGGTAGTGTGGGAAGAAAAGTATGCCCTGTAGTCCTGGCTGTGCTTGGAAACTAAGAATGATGGAAGCAGAGTATATCCAGAAGCAACTATTCTTGAAATACTATTATTAGGGACGATTCTCTGTTTATTTCTTAAGCAGCCTGTGCATTAACAAGTTTGAGTGTTAGGATAGCTTAATGAGGTGCTAATGAGCAAAGAAGAACTGAGCCCTGTGCTAAGTCGCCCATACTGCATTGTTTACAAGGGGTCAGATGCTTTTTGCATGTTTCTATATGAGCAAAATAATTACAGTGTTTTCTAATCTCATTTCAAATGTCATCCAGGCAACCTGTTTTCAGCTTTCACACATGTGCGCCTGCGTACATGTACACCTCTGCCCGTGATTTAAGTTTGTACAGGCAGAATGGACTCGAAATGGATTATATAAAATGGAAGGAAGCTGATCCCCTCATCTCTATTCATTTATCCTAGAGTTAACTGCTGACTTATTGACAATGAGTTTGTGCGCAGCTTGAGTCAGTCATATATTTCATTTGGAGCCGACAGGTAACAATCTACCTATTGGCATCCTGCTGGTATCACATGTGACACACTTGTGATAGCTGCTGCATGCTAGACATGTTCAAGATGAACATCTGTGGGAGGGTTTTTCCCAAAAAAAAAAAAAAAACGATTAAATGACTTTATATACAGGAACCAGGCCTTGCTTGAAGCCCAGGAGAAGAAAGAATCTTGGGTGATTTAAACAGCATCAAGAGAGCAGCTTTGCACACAAAGAACAAGGCAGTGACACAGAATTAATTCCTATCCCACTTACAAAACCAAAAATGTTCATAAAGAATGGACTTTGCACAATTAGGAAAATGCTTCAATGCAAATACCCCCGAAAGATATGTTGATTCATCCCAGTCATTGCAATTCATTTCCTAGGTGAATTTAATAAAGATTCTACAACATATTTATTGCCTACTGTGCTTTATGAGGACTTATTTTGTACTTGGATCTGTGTGATAATACTTACAGATGCACTAAAGTAACATTTTAGGTAAGCTGAGAATTATTTTTTTAAAACTATGGTAGTTCCTTGGGTTGATATGTTTACAGTTTTTTTTACAACACATTCAGTTCTGTTCTTTCAATAAAACTGTCATAAGATATCATACAAATACTGCAGTGGCTCAGAGGGAGTAATCCTATCTAATTTGGAATAGAGAAACCCTGTTAGGAAGAAGTTATCATGAAAGTTTGCCTAGAAAGATAAAAATCATTTCCTCAAGTAGAATTGAAAGCTGTGTTTTATTGGTATCAGTAACAACGGAGAAGTCATCAAGACTAAGAAAATTCTGGGTCATTTTCTAAAAGGAGTGTGTAGTTTTATTTAGCTGGAATTTTGGACATGCTGTTTCAATTCTATGTCATGTTGGGTCTTAAGTGTCAGGTAGAGTAATTAGGATGTAATTGAAAGTAGTGAGTGGCTAATGATGGTTTTTAAGCATAGAATAATAAGATGATAGCCGTATTCTAGAAGATTAATATGTCAGCAGTGTATAAGAAGTAAGAAAAGCAAGTCTTTCATTCAGGTGAGGCAACATGTGTCTCATTATACTGATACTATGGTGAGAAGAAATCTCTTTAACAGATAAATTCCCCAGGCTGTTGTGGCATCCTGAATGTGGCGATGTAGGGAGAGGGGAGCATCCCAGAAGATTAGCAGCTGAACAGTTGCAATCGAAGCCTGAAATAATGATAGCAAATTGAACAGCAAGAGACATTCAGAGGAGATCATGCCACAGAGGAAGGAGCAATAGCTTAGGGTGTTTGAGGAAAGAATGCTGCACCAAGCTTCATTTTTGCCAAGGGCATAAATCACCTGGATGGGAGCATGTGGATGTGTTGGGCTATAAATAAAGATTTCATGCCTATTTTCAAAGAAATAATATTTAAATGGAGAAAATAATCACATCACTAAGGAAGACTTGGGAAGAGTGGGGGTGTGTGACAGGCTTTGGCGGGGACACACATGTGGGAAATATAGAAAATTGGGCCTGAAGCTGCCATAGAGGAAGGATTCTAGTATGAAAACAAATCATGTCAAGGATCTGGCTTAGAGCCCCAGGCCTGTCAAAATGAGCCAAACACCCCACACAGACAGACAAACAGAATTCTTCAAAGGCAAAGGAAGTAACAAATTGTAAAGAGAGATTAGGGAGAATGGAAGCACACCACCTCACCACCAAAACAATTAGATGAACTCCTCAGAGGATCTTGGGAACTTTGGAGAAGTGGATATTGAAGTAGAGATGGATGTTAAGTGATAAGGAATGAACAATGGAAGCACAGTGGGCAAATGTTTGTGGGTGTGGGATGTGACCTTCAGAGTGGACAGGAGATTGGAGGAGGCTGAGGTTATGGGGCTGGGGAAAGGAGGAGGGGTGTGTGTGTGTGTGTGTGTGTGTGTGTGTCTTGGTTGCTTCATCTTTATCTATTTTAGTACCTCCTTAGTTTGTTGGGATAAGGAAGAATTGAATGTGTGTGTGAAAATAGACATAGCAAGTGGAGAGGGGGAGATTGAAAATGGGCGGGAGAGGTTGTGGGAGAGGGAGGCAGAGAGAAAGAGGCTTTGATGGATCAAGATTCCTCAAAAAACTGAAAGGGTTAATCAGATCTAAAAAGAAAACTTATTTTTCATTTATGAGTAAAGAGGGGCTGTAAATAAAGAAGAGGGTCCAGGTGGAGAGGGAATTTACTGCTCCTTTCCTCAGAACAGCTTTTGACCTACAACAGAGAACATGAAGACAAGAGGTCCCCAAGAAAAAGGGGAGGGGAAGGAAGAAAAGGAGAAGAGAGAGAGAGACTGGAGCACCAAGCACACCTCTCCTGTCCGTTGATTTTGCCTGGGGCCAGATGTGCTCAGAAATCTCTCAGACTGTGTTCTTAATTCAGCCAGGGAAATCAATGTGCCATATCATATTGACAGCCCTGAACAGAACAGGATTATTCCTGTCACTTCAGCTGCCATAGTGTTAGAACCACAGAGGGCCTCCCCTCAGTCCAACCACAGAAAACATAATTACAACTCAAAGTGAACGAACTTCAGTGTTTCATTTCAAAAAGAGAACAAACGTATCTGCTCCAGTGAAACAGCATAAGACATACAAACATTTATTCAGAAAGCATTAAGAGGAGGATGTGAAGCACAAGGGTAGTCGGAGGGAGACCACTCCTTCAATCCTCCTTCACTCTTTACAGAAACAATCTTTTATGACACAGAGGCCATGGCTTTACTGCTGTTGAGTTTTGAGCTAATTGAAATGGGAATTTTCTCCATTTCTGCCTTAGGTAAAAATGGAAACTGTTAAGGGCAGGAATGTCTATGTCTTAATTCATAGATTTTAGTTGCAAATGTATGCCATCAAAATAAAACTGGTTTTGACATTTCTGAGGAAAACTGGTATATTATTTAGTTTCTCTGGAGAAACAGAAAGAAAGGAAATAGATAGACATGAAAGGAGGGATTTATTATCGAAATTGACTCACACAGTTCTGGAGGCTGAAGAGTCCCACAAGAGGCTCCCTGCAAGATGGCAAGCTAAGGAAACTGGGGTGTGACTAGGTCTAAGGCCAAAGGCCTGAAAATCTTGGGTCACCTTGTATAGGTCTTAGAGTCTGAAGGTCAGAGAACTTGAAGTTCTTGAATCTGAGGGTGGGAGAAGATAAATGATCCTGCTCCAAAAGAGGGACTATATTCTCTTTTTCAATCTATCTGCTCCATTAATTGATCAGATGATGACCACCCACATTGAGTAAATCTTCTTTATTCATCGTATTGATTCAAATTTTAAACTCTTTTGGAAAAATCATGAAAAACAAATTCAGAAGTAATACTTTATTAGCTCTCTGGAGATCCCTTAGCTTGGTAAGTTGGCATACATGTAACTATCACAACTGCAGAGAGCACCATTGACTTCTCACAGCTAGCATGGTCTCAAGAAGTGTGGCCTGCTCTGTAGTTAGTACAGGAAATCTTCATAAACATTATTTACCTCAGCAGTGCTTGACCCAGGCCTGTGCAAACAGCCTTTTGCTGAACACATGCTTCAAAAGCAGCATTTTCAGAGATACAAGAATACCATTTACTGTTGGGCTAAATGGACAGAATGTCATTAAAAGTACAGTAGTGAGACCAATACAAGAAAACACAAAGCAACCAATTCTGCTGAAGCCATGGGGTAAGTTTGACCATTACGACCCAGAGATAATTAGTTGCCACTTGCCTAATGAATATGATAACACTATTACAATCAGCCAAGTTTTAAGCAATAAAGTATTTGCTCTTTGATTCAGACCTTTAAAATATTTATATGTGCATCCCTCAACTCCACTAATACTTTATCTAAAACAGTAAGTTTGTTAAAGACAGTTCATTCCAGGGCCATCTATATTATCATAGTCTCATAGTTATTTACCAGTAACTTGGCAGGTGGATTTGTTTTTCCTTTCAACTTTGTAGGATATGTGAAAATCTCTCAAATAGCTAATGTCTTCAATGACCCTCCACATTCTGGCTTGGACTCATGGTGACAGGAGAGGCCCAGTAGGATGGGCCTGTGACTATGGAGGGTGTTTTAATTCTATCATTCATCCTAGGAAATTCTTAGAATGAGAACTTGTGTTTTGATTAACATGCACCTTTTGAAGTCTTTGACTAGCGGAGGCTCATAGGATGAATGGTTTCTTCTTGGCACCATCACCTCCCATTCCCAATATTGATCACTTATTTGAAAAAAAATATTTTAAAACTACCTGGGAGCTTAATTGGTAGGACCTTTCATGGCGCCATTGCCTTAGGAACTCAGGATTGGCTCAAATAATCAACTACTTGTGAGGCCATGAGAACAGCTAAGATTGCCCAAGGATCAGTCTTTTTACACAACTCTGGCCAAGTCCTTTGAAGGTCAAGCAGCCCCAAAGGAGAATTTAATAAATATTTTAAGTGAATGACAACATGTTTGGCAAAGGGAACATACTGAGTCAGGGGTGATCATTATAGCATTCTATTTTGTGTAGAATCTTGGAGTCTTCAACAAAATTTTTCTTCCTTTTGGCTGAGTAGAGACAACGTATTGAGCCAGACTCGTTATGGACAGCTGCCTGTGTACTGCTTTTGACAGAGAGCTGAGCTGGGACTCTGCCTCCAAAGTAACAATATCTGTCTCAGCACCCTGGCAACATCTTTCTATTGGGTTCTGGCTCATATACTTAGATTTAAAACACAGCTTCACAGGCAGAACAGAGCACACAGGCTCAAGGTCCCCTAAAGGCAGAAAACCTCGTAATGTAAGATATGTGTTTGACAGAAAGATTGTTGGTAGATTTCTAGTCCCTAATGCTATACATTGTATTTTATGAATATAATATCAAATGTTATATTTGTGTCATAGGTTGCATAAAGCCTTGAACCTGCAGTTGAATATAACCAGCTCAAAGTAGAAATAGATAATAAAAGGGTTTCATCCATTCAAGGAGTAATTTAACTAAGAAATTGTACCTTGATAAAGGCGGATGAAGAAGCATTTTATATTTTTTTCAAATGATACAGGAAGTATTATCTTTTTAAAGATGGCTTTCATAGAAAACATACTCAAATACATTTGCACAACCAAAGGAATTGATTTTCATTAATGTTAATAAAACTAAGATTTCCATTTTAAGTGTTTTACGCATAAATTCCTTTAATAATAACCTTTCTTTGATGAAAGACACAGAATTAGAAAAATAACTAGACCAAATTTTAAGTTGGGATATCTCTTAAATAATTAAGTTTACATTTTGAGTAACCAATGTAAATGGGATTTTGTCTTGTTTCATAATGGAAAAACATCCTTGAATTAGGAATTTATTCATTTTTTGAGTTCCATATAAACTATTATTAAAGCCATAATGTCTTTTGAATATTAAACTTATACATTATATTGCCTTATGACAAATTTAGTTAATTAATTTTAATAAAACTAGAGTACTAAGATATGGAGATTTAATTTTGTGTATTTGTGGTTCATTCCAACACTTTGAATCAAAATCATGGTCAATATTTTAAGCAGAATAATCATTCAAAAGTAATCATTATTGTAAGTGATGTCACAAAGTTTGAAATATAGGTATAATATTACAACTATGAAAACATGCTTTATCACACACAGACAACTTGTGAGTCCACTCACTGGAAAATTTAGGTTAGGATTTTGCAAGTATAAATGAAGAAAGACTGAGTTCTGTATTAGTGCTCCTACATGTCATCTATGAAGGAGATACGTAAACTTAATAATTCTAAACAGTTCCTTAAAATCAGAGTAAGTGAATGTCATTGTATCCAAAATTTTAGCTCTGTAACCACTAGTCATCAGCTATAGGAAAGGGTATAGCTCAAAACAAGATTTCAAAGACCTTTGACAGAATAGAAATTATATAACTGCTTTATATGTCGCTATCCATCTTTTTTCTACATAAAAATGCTGCAGTACCTGGCCCAGGGTCTTTAACTCCATAACTTGTGGGAGGCAGGCATTAAACTGCTAAATTCTAACACCATCTGTATGTCTTAAATCCTAAGAGATATATTGTCTTTGCTGCCAAGGCCAGAATCAACCTCAGCTGCCAAATGAGAGACTGAAAGAGTAATGTAAACAGCTTGATAGAGGGGTGGTTCCTGGCGCACCTGTGGTTTTGACAGCTTCTGCTGCTGCTTGAGGAGGAAACAGGTTGCCTGTTTGTTCTTCAAGAGCACTTCTGGCATCCAGGTATTATGCAGGCATGCACTGCCAGCTGTGAGAGATGCTGCTTCCTTGTCACTTCAGAGAAAGATGCTCTTCCAGGAGGATCCCTCTTGCTATTTTATTCAGGGAACCTGGGAAAGCAAGACAGAAAGGATCAAATGCAAAGCACAGATCACTTGAGGGCAAGGTCTGACGTGAAATAACTCACTTCAAAGTCTTTCTTTCAAACTTGAGAGTGGTATGAAATATATGAATAACATAATTGTAGTAATTTTTGAAGATGAGCCCACTAATGGAAAGGTTAAAGAAAAGAACAGCAAGAAAGTTCACATACGATAATTTTGACTGCCCATTTCTTTAAACATCCAATGTGTCATCCTGGTCAAGAAAACTGAGTAAGATAACTAGTATCTGTCAAGATATCAAAAATATGAAACTTAAAATATTAAGATATTGGGTCAACATATTGACTGAAAGTTTTTAATTGAAGAAATGTGGATCACAGAAAGTCTACCACTATTGCATATGTCATTTATCTTATGATTAAATTGAAATATATATATATATATATATATATATATATATATATATATATATATACCTTTAAAACATACTTTCAATATTTCAATTGTAAATATTTGAAAAATGTATTTCCAATCAACTATTAAACCTACATCAGAACTTCAATAGTTCAAGTATTAGGATTTAATTGATATGATGGATCAATAAAATGAAGACTCAAGAACATACAAGAATGTCATGTTTGGTTAAAAGAGAATTTAAAATCAGCAGAAGTAGGTGGATTATTAAATAAATTGTATAAGGCAGTGGGATGTGAATAGGAAGAAAAATGGCTAGATTGACTACCTCACTTAAATTAAAGACTAGATATTAAGGATGGATGAATGCCTGAAATGCAAAAATTAAATAGAATCACAAAATATTTAAAAGAGAATATAAGAAACTATTTTAAAGCCTTGAGTAAGAATGTTCATTTCAGTAAAATTATAAAAATCAGAAACAATAAAGGATATACATGTGTAATCACAGAAACTCAAAAAAGACAAAAACATTAGGGTGACTATAGATGAAGACAATATACTATATATTTCAAAAACATTGAAGAAAATATTTGGAATGTTTTCATCATGAAGCACTGACAAATGTTTGAAGTGATTGACTTATGATGATTTGAACATGATACAATATTACCCCATAAATTTGTATAATTTTATACATCAGTTTTAAAAACTGAATTTAAAAAGCATGGTAAATTTAAAAGAAAAATGAGAATTAATGGAAATATGAGCAATAGCATAATGGATAAAGCATTTATATCCTCAATACATAAAAGCTGCTATCAAATTAATAAACATAAACAATGGTAACCCTGATAGAAAAATTGACAAAGAATCTAAATAGACAGTAGGCCAGAGGAAATATGAGCGACTAGTAAACATACATGGTAGATAGATACATAGATAGGGCATCTGCATGCACGAAAAGTGGAATGAGAGGGAGAGAGAGAAAGGGAAGTGAAGTGAGCTGAAGGAAAGGGGGAAAGGAAAGAAAATTAAACCACTGTTCACTTAATAAATTGAACAAAGATTTGAAGATTGCACCATGCTTGTTCACCAGCACACAATATAGTCTACCATGTTAATTGTATGTATATTTAATATAGCAATATTAGTTCTACAGTTACTCTGGCTAATATCATAGCTATAAAAATATTTGCAGCAATATGCTTTGTAATAAGAATGACAAGAAATAAAACAACCTAACTATTCATCAAGATATTATTTAATAGAACAATGGCTTGTAATATAATTGACATTTAAAGTTCCATTGAAATGCTGATGTGGACTTAAACACATCTAGAATGTATAGAGTGGGGAAAAAAAAGAGATTGCTGAACAGTATGTAGGATATTTTCCTAGTTCCAGATTCTCATGCATTTAGATTAATATATATATCTAATATCTAAAAGTACAGTTTACAAAGAACATTAATAGTGGTAATTTCTAGGTGGTAGCATTTGAAGCATTCTATCATTTTACATTTGTTTATTTTTGGTATTATTTATGTTTTCTAGGAGTGCATGTCATTGTTACAAAATGAATACAAGCCTTTTTCAAAATATAAAAAGCATTTTATCAATTTTAAGTTTGATAGGCTCCTTTGGATTTTTTCTTCATTGTACACTTGAGCTTGAGTAAATGAGATGATTGTCTATGCATTTCTATTCTAGCAACATTTTATCTAGAATTATGTATCCAGAAGGGAAATCTTCCTGCCCTTATCTTTCTGTATTTACTGGTTGTTCATTCTTGGTACAATTGGCATTTTGTTTAATCTGTAATTCAAATATGCTCAGCATATGTCATAAGATTTGATGATCTAGTTTATAATTGCGTTTATTATTATAAAATCTTGAAATTTGTTAGGTCAATAAATAGGGTTATAAATAAATGATTTTCACCTTCTCCTTTACAACAACACCAAATGCCTCCATTTAGTTTTGAACACATCATGATATCCACAAAAAGCCTCTAAACAAAATTAAGTTTAATTCACTCGAAAGGAAAGTACTTCTACAGACCATTTTAAGGAAGGGGGGAGCCAATTTAAATAAATTATCAGATACTCATTTTATACAGATGAGTGCTGCTAATTACAATCAGTTTCATCTATTCATTAAAAGTAGTCCAGCAAGCGTGGATTGACTTTGTCAGCAGAGTCACTGCAGTTATTTGAAAGCCTTATAGCATTTCTTTAAATATATTTCATATTTCAGAATTCTTATTAATTTAGGTCATTTTCTAGGCATCCGTAATAGTAAAACTTTATGGAAGATTTGATTTTTGCATGTTTCTTGTTCTTCATATGCATACCCTTTAAACATTTTCACTGTCCCCTCAATATCCCCAAACTCTGTCTAACCTTTAAATCCTTGGTTGTTTTATGCTATCAAATAGTTGTCTAGCCCAGGCAATGTGTCCTTGGAGAATCATCCCACTACCATTGCTTACAGCTTGTTTTGTTGTGGTGTATTTCTTATTTGAATGTCCCAGGATGGTATCATCTAAATTGTCATATTATCCATTCCCTTACTTTCAAAGCTTGTGATGAAAAAAAATATAAAACCTTGAGAGCCTACCACATGTTCTTCTCTAGATTATTCATGGAAAATTATGTATTGATTCTGTTTTGTTTTGTTGTATAAGTATGGTTGTTGCTTTTTAAAAACCGTGTAAACAATTCCAGAGTAAATAGTCCCTTTGTTTACCTCTTTATCCAAACACTCTTTTGATTGGAGTGCCATTTTTGGACTTGTTATAACAAGCCCACTGCACCAAAAACCTAAGAAATTTCCAACCAGACAGCCATGTCTTTGTAGCCTGAAATAATAGCCTCACCTGTGCCCCCACATCACCCTTCTTTATAAACTGTAGCAGCTATCATTTTGTTAGATTAGCTAAATGTATATGATTGTACAATAATTTTCTAAATTAAATGGGGCAGAGGGCATTTCTGTCCATTTGTATTTGTCTTCAGTATTTCAGTATCTGGCACATTTCTGTCACATTATAAATACTCCTCAAATATTTGTTGACCAAACATATGTGTTCTATTTGTCAAATTTAAAATAGCCTAAAAGTGAGTTATTGTTTATGTAATCAGGACAAAAATCACAGGAGAGGACCTTTCTAGAGCCCTGGCTATCTGATGTTTATCAATAGCAAGAATATAAGTTTTAAAACCTGAGCATTCCTTGGGAATTATTTTTATCAACTTAGCAATTAATTTAAATCTACTATAATTAATTTCTGAGAAACCTACAAAAGCCTATTATCTGATATTTATAAACCAGCTGATACTAACTTGGGAGAGCTGGTTGGAATAAATCAACCTATATCAGCTAGATATGTTACCTTGGCATCTATCCAAATAGAAAGAGACTATTTCCAAGTTTTAGAAAAGGTAATTAAATTCAGCTTAAAATGCATGTAAAAGTCATTGTCTGATGTACTGGCCCATGGAAATAAATAATTACATATTGTATTAATGGAGTATCTATTTACCAGGAGTCCACAGTGCTGTTCTAAAAAATGGATATTTATAATATTCTCATAAACTAGAAAGGAGATGTACATCTTCTGCATATGTTATTTACTGAAAAGTAATACTTCATGGAAGGCCATTGGCAGATGAATGGATATTCATTTTCTCTTAACATAGAGTCCAAAATTGTCTTTGGTGGAATGTATCACTCAGCACCTCACCATCAGTACCATTCTTCTTATTTTTTTTTTGGTGGGGAGGGGTACCAGGGATTGAATTCAGGGACACATGACCACTGAGCCACATCCCCAGCCCTATATTGTATTTTATTTAGAGACAAGATCTCACTGAGTTGCTTAGCACCTCACTTTTGCTGAGGCTGGCTTTGAACTCAGGATCCTCCTGCCTCAGCCTCCTGAGCCACTGGGATTATAGGTGTGCACCATCACACCCAGTAGCTTTCTCCTTAAAAAGCAAACATATGATCCCAGCCTGCTTTCCAGCACTTTCTGTAACATGGCTGTTCTCAGACTATGTGTATGCCTGGGAAATCATCACAGCTTGTGTCTTCTATCTAATTTCAAGGCTCCAGGACTTCTAATGTGAAAGTACGTATTGTAAATTTATCTCCTTCCCTTCCCCACACCATTCTCCTTAAGCCTCTGCTCCCTCCATCACCACACACACACACCACACACACACAAGGAAGACATTTATGCATTCGGTCTCTTACCTGTGTGTGGGTCCTTCCCTAGATCAAAGATTACAACTATGATTCCCTTTTTTTCATGTAAGCTACTTGTTATCTGGTTGGTCTTCTCTTTCTTCATCTTTCAATCCACTTGACTGTGGATTCTTAACATGTCTCATATCTCATCTCTCTACATTGGAAAATTTGGGTGTCTCAGAATTTTATTGCTTATTTGCTTATTCCTTCCTATGTTAGATGACCTAATAGCTACCCTGTATATTTGTCCTCTCTATTAGGACATGGCCTGCTGGAGAGAATGAGCTCCTTGAAGGTTTTGCACGATTATGGCATCCTGATCCATCTCTCTGCTTGCAGATGGCTTGTCCCATTGTCTGCCTACTCCTGTAGTATCCATCAAAGACTCTCCTCCTTAACTAGACTCTTCTTCTATACAGAGAAATTAGGCATAATGTTTTGAGGTCCTGAGTGCAGAAAGAATTATGTTCAAGGTTACCAAAATAAATAAAACTTTAACATAATTCAGGGGAAGGGGAAACCATGCTAAATGTAATATTATATTTTTATGTGACCTTGGGTTCAGTTGAAAACAGTATATCTTATATTTTAGGCAGCATAATCATAACTGTAAATGAGTTTATTTTTAAAATTCCATTAAATGTGGCATCTACTTTTCTGTACATTTTGAATTCCAATAGTGTATATGTGTGATTTTATAATATTAAACTTAATTTTTAAATTATGCAATGAAAATAGAAGAAATTAGACATTATTAGATAAATTTATTCTTCATTAGAGCTCTTTCATTTAAACAAGTCAGACTATAAAAACATTCTTAATGTATCTAGTAGCTTAACAAGGATAAACTTCTTAATTTCTTTTAAAAAATGGGAATCTAAGAGAAAGGGTGAGGATAAATTAACATCTGGAAAAATTTCTACTAATGTCTATGCATATATATCGATATATTGGTGTGAAATTTAATGCTTATGTGTCTTCCCTCCCTTTTCATTTACAGGGAAGGAAAAAAAATGAAATGTATTTGGTTTGATGTTTCCAGTTTTGATTTGCTGAAACCCAAAGGGTTCAGAAAAAGGACAAATCCTTGTAAATTCTAGGTGTTGCAATCACTGTGGAAAATGGTGATTTGATTCTGTTAACTCACTAATTCAATTAAAAGGAGACTTGCAAGAATCATCTTAGGAGAGCTTTTGAGCTCTTTACTTAAAAACTGCAGTATAACCTCAGGGTTTTACTGAAGTGGGTACTGTAGGTTTAGAAGCCTCTGATAATTTTCTGCAATTATACTTTGCTAAATGAGCAGAACTGCAGTTCAGGTAGAAAATGTCTATGAATTCTTGGTGTCTTGGAAGAAAGATTTTGGCCATTGGGCTATTTTATGTAAATGTATTTCTTCCTAGAGTTTGTGGAACTGATATGTTTAGGAGCAATCCTAGAAAGACAGAAAGGAATTCCCAGGTTCCTTGAAACCATCCTGACATGTCTCAAAGCCAAGTTCTAAGCACCACAGCTTTTTACTTCCTACACTCAAAATACTTGACCCTAAAATATTTCCCTTATAAACAGTTATTAGAATCTTAATATGTACTGGGAACTGTTCAGAGGCTCAGTATGGCTGTATGGACTCATTCCACCTTCACAACAAAATGAAGCAAAGACATATTTAGTAGCCTGCCCAAGGATGAACAGTGAGTAATAGGTAGAATGAAGAGTTGAAATGCACAGCCTACGATTCTCCACTATTTGTTGGTTTTCATCCAGCCATGAAAAACTATACACTTCTCACTGAGGGCAGTCTCATTGGATTAGATTAGTGATATTGAATTCTTTGCCATGCTTTTTCAAAATATATATTATATAATTCACTTTGCATTTTGTTTATCAAACCAAATTAGAAAGCAATTGTATTATCCAGTGTAATTGCAAAGTTTCATTCTGCTGGACAACAGGTTTGCGATTTGTGAACTATGCCCACTCATTGATCATGATGAGAATAGGCATTTCAGAGCCATCTTGGCATCTTTCAGGCCTCTCAGCATTTAAATGGCAATTGGGTGTCTTGCTGAAGCTTATCCAGCTGGCAAGCTAAAATCTTGGTTATAATTCAGGAATTTTGCCTGTCTAACTGTATAATTCAAATACAGGGCCAGATATCCTCTTCAAAAGCCAAGTTATGATTAATATTAGAAGTATCTGCTATAGAAAGATAACTGAGATGGGATGTATGAAGTTTGGGTTCTGGGGCTGGATCTACTTCCCATAGTTCTATTATATTGGGTTAGTAATTTTCTTCCTTGTGTCTCAGTTCTCTCATATGTGTAAGGACATTTTGGAGTAAATGACCTATAAGAATACATCTATCACAAGACTCCATGATCTACTAAAATGGCAAAAAAGAAAACATATCTATGGTAAAAAGGCCATTATAACATTTTCAAAGAATTTTATATTTAGATGAGTAGGAACAAAGGGGATAAATTAATTTCTAATATTTTACAAAATTTTCCAGGAATGTTAAGTTCACTTTTTATTTTTTAGCCTTTGTGATAAAAGGAGAAAAAAAATCTCTCCCTTGAGGGAAAGAGAGAAGAAAAAGGTTAAGTATCCTTATTTATTAAGGCTCAAGAATACTGTTAATACTGCTTTGGGGGACTTGAATAAAATGATTTTTTTTTTTTTTTTGAAATAAAGATAAAATCCTCTGTGTTGTATCTCTTGGCTCAACTGAGAGAAAACACTGTCATTCCCTGTGCCTCAGGAAGGTCCTGGGCTGCTCACTGGGGCTGAGTTTCCCAGTGTATGTCCAAGTGTGAAGGGCTCTCCTGAGCCATTGAAAACCATGCTGCACAGTCCTGCAATGTCAGGTTCCCTACTGATTTTGAGGAAGTGGGCTGCTGTTTCTGTAGTCAACACCCACAATTGTTAAGACATTTATGTAAGAGAATAAAATCATATATTAATATTGAAGAAACATGGATTCAAACATATTCCTATTCCTACAATTAAAACTTCAGCTGACTACAATAAGCCCCCAAACAGGTGCTTTCTCTCCTCTGTTTCCAGGACACTTTGAAGGAAATATCTGAGAAGCAGTGATTGTGAGTATATAAAATGTTTATTGATGTGGTTTGCAATATAAATAAAATTTGAAGCTTCTTTTTTATCCTCAGATGCAGCTTTGTATAGTGAAACCATTTTCCTTAGAGTCAACCTGATCAAACCGAGAGAACTGTTACTAGATTTGTAGACTAGCTTTGCCTAACCTCAGTTTCCTTATATAGAAAACAGTGATGGTGATAAGTTGTCATGAGGAATTAATTCGATAACAGGGGTAAAGTACAGTTCCTCGTATAGTAAGATTCCATAGTAACCATCTGTTTCTTTCTCTTTTCCTCTTCTTATTTAGAACTTTTAACAGTTTTCAATTATTGAATTTTGACAAGTAAATATCTTCAAAATTTATATACTTACAAGTTCTCAGAGGAAAAATATGGAACTTGATTAATTGCCAGAAGATTTTGAGAGAGTTTTTGTTAATATAGCCTTCTATTTTTGTGGATTTATTGATTTTCACTGATAAAGCAACGCTGTTCATATACACTATACTCATAGGCATATACTGCATTGCTAGAAAAATTTCAAGATTAATCCATCAATTTTGAGTAGATACCTGTGATCCATAAATGTTGACCAGGTTATCAAAGTATTGATGCAGATCCCCTACCTCTTGCTTACAATTGAGGTTGCTTTTGCTTTTCTTTCCCTTACTTTCACTGTTTCCTGCACAAATATGTATTGAGCATCTTATTGTGAACTGACCTGGATATAATTATAAGATATACAAAGAGACTGGAAACCATTTTCATGGCAGAGAGCTTATGAGTCAGTGAAGGAGAAAGGAGCCAAGTAAGGTAAACTTGATGTCACCATAGAGTGCAGGCCAAGGGAAGCATGTACACAGCACTAGGAGGTGAATATGAATAGCTCATCTTCATTCCTAAAATAAAGACCTGGTGTCCCATTCCTCTCAGAGATTGTCTACCCTGTACTTTTCTCAAGGTCCAGAATTTCATCATTAACATTCAGTTCATCTCCATAATGCCATTTATTCAAGAATGTGTTAAATTGAGAGTTGTAATAGGAGTTGCCATTCATTGGCATTCATGTAGAAAGCCTATATGTATGTGTATTGGATGGACATGCTCTATTAAGAAGAAGAGAGATTGAAGACACAGAGCGGCTTGGATAAGAAAAGTTTGGGCATGCATGATTTCAAAATCAATACCAAAATTGCAGTCATTTCTCAAAGGACTGGAAAGTAGAATAACCCATGGAAAATGGAGATAAAGGAACATACAAGCAAGGGAAGAAAACATATAATCAGCTATTTTATAAGAGAAAAATGCCTTTTGAATAAAATCAGCAACATTAAAGCAAGATTTTAAATGAAAGATAGTGGTTTTAATTTTGACTTATTTAAATTGGAAACATATTTAGAACTTATTCAGTTTTATCAATTTTGATTTTTATTTACTGATTAAGTATATTCTTGCTGAATACTTGGATACAAAAGTCAGAGGTCAAAGCAAATCACCCTAATTATCTCACTGGACATGTCTTCCATGCTACTGAGAATGTATCTGCCCTTAGTGGATATAAAAATAGAATAAGTAAAAAATTTTAAAAAATAAGAATTTCAGTGACTATGAAATATCCAATATGCCTGAACATTCAGGATCATTTAATATCAGGTTGGGTATGGGCAGTAACAAGGGGCCTGAGATTCATGCCAGCTATCATATAAACACATGAAAAAACATTTGTCACAATAGACTTGGTGATATCCTTTGAGCAGTCCTTAGGTGAAAGTCAGCAAAAGACCTGTCATAACACTTAGATGAGTGAAAAGTGACCAAAAAAAGCAATGGCCCAATTTAACAATGCTCCACTGATATACTTCTGTTTCTCTTGCTGGCTGAAAAATGTCTCGGTTTGAGGGTGCTCCAGAATGGTTCAAGAGTAGTCAGTCCTCATAGTTGGAAGCCACTATTCCCCATAGCTGCACTATCATCTTTAGTGACATGGAATCAGCCTTTCTTCATGCCTGAGTCTTAGCAGGAATTGGATCATGCCTGTTTTTGCTGCCAAGTCTAGAGGATTGGAAAGGGTACATGTTGTATTTTAAGCTTTTAAAGACAGGTCTCAGGATATGTTTCCCTCTGAAATGTTGTTACAAATGACTATTGGTTTATAGATTGCTTAAAATCCCATTACAACCAATTACAGTTTAAAAAGTCATTTGTAATAGGCACATCTATAGATGTAATTCATATCATTTCTTACATAAGAAAATTATTATTTCAAGTCTATCTTAACTTTTCAGACTTGGTTAAGTTCTCTTTATTTATGCTTTCAATATTCTTCTTAAGGACATTTGACATTTTTAAGTTATATAGTGTTACAAATAATTGCTATCATTAGAGCCCATTAGATTATAACCTCCAAAGTGAAGAGTCCAAATTCTCTTTACCTTATATTAACACCTGTCTCAATGATTAGCATGTAGTAGGCATGCTACAAATTGTACAATAAATGAAAGGAAGAATGGTTGTACACTGTGAGCAAGGAGGTAGGTTAAATAACAAGGTTGTACATTAAGATGAAGAAGAAAGAAAAATGATCTGCCTTCAGAAAACCTACAGTCTACCTGGGGTGGTAAATGAAAGAAGGGGAATACATATAAATAACTATAATATATGGCATAAATATTGTATGATAAATTATAGGTAAAAATAATCCAATATAGAAAGAAAAGGCATTAGTTATTTATAATACAATTTTAATAGAAAATATGCATTCCACATTTGGAATAACTGACTTACATATTGATTTTGTTCAATTATTTTTAGGTATAATGCTACTATAACATTCAATCATTTCAAAATGTATATAAAATATACTGTTGAACAGCATTTTATTAATCTCTAAATAAACAGTGAAATGAATATTTCAGGAAAGCCACAGAACAAAATAATTATTGTAATTAGCCTAACAGTTAGACACTGTAAGATCTTTGTGTGTCTATTTTTAGGAAAAGAATAAATTGAATTCAGCACAGGGCTAAAGGGACACTATTATCCGTATAACACTTGTGTCCTTAGTAAAAGGTTGATGAGTGTTGGAGCAGAATGGATTTGGTTTAGAACCCAACTCCACTAGTGTGCTCTTGGGAAAGTCTCTAGTCTCTTTCAGCTTTACTTTCTTCATTTAAATATGAATATAACCTTACTTTGTAGGATTTCCATAGGATAAGTTTTAACATGTAATAATGCTTGGCACAAACTAGGTGCTCTGCAGATATTACCTTTTATTATAGAGATGATTGTCATGATTTTGGAGTCTACTATTTACAAAGAACTATAAATTGATCACTGTAAAGTGGTCTACTATAAATACAAACTGGATTTCTTCTCTTAAAAATGTCCACATTTTATTCTAGCAAGAGCTTTAGAGTACTCTGCAGGAAAAGGAGCAAGGATTATAATGAAAACTGACATGAACCTCAATGCAATTCAATATGATACAAAGTGTTGGATTAGAATAGTTTGGTGATCAAGAGGATTCCAGTAAGATGTTGTTTGAGCAGGATTCTCCAACAGAGCAAGGAAGCCATCCCATCACTTAGAGAATGTTAGGAACCATATTAGGAAAAGAACATGAGAGTCTAGGGAAACTAAACTAGTTCATTCTGCAGAGGATGAGCAGTACCGCTCTTTGCAGCTGAGTATGGAGTTTACAGTATCTCCAAGTGCCTGCTGGGAAACCATGCATGTCCTGCAAGTGTCATGAAGTCACCTATTTTCCATCTCTTCTACCTTCCAACTGTTTTCTTCCTTCAATAATCTTCATCTTAATTCAGAGTATAGCTTCTTAGCTTGAGACTAGTTTTCTTTGACATTTCCCTCTGCTTTCTATCTGGAGGTCCTCACCCAGCTAGTGTGTGCTGTAGTCAGCATTTTTCTTTGACACCCACATGTGTCTTCTACTTCATCCTCACAGTGACATCTTCAGAGAGGCCTTCTCTGCTCTCATGAGAACCATTATAATTGCTTCAAGTTCCTCGTCCCTACCACCCACACTTAGAAAGGCTGCTAAAATTCTCATGTGTTCATGCCAACTCCCTGTTTGAGCAAATTCTGTAGATTTCATATGGCAGACAGCAAAGACAACACAATTACACTTCTATGTTTGCCTATAAAAGTTCTCCAAAGGTTAGTTCTAATTAATCTTTTCTTTGTTATTTCTTGCTGTAAATGTCTCTCAAATTTCTTCTCTGCCCACAAATGGAGTAAAAAGCATTAACTCTATTTGGAAGGCATTGGCATCTACTTTAATGGCAAAAGCCTTAAAATGATCTGTAAGAAGGCTTGAGAAAAACATGGATCCCACAGCCTCTGGCTTTCAGAAGGGGCTAGATGCTGAGACTGCCAAGAACGTCCTGGTGGGAGGCAAGATCTTCAGTGCAGAATGGCTTTGCAGAATGATACCACAGCTGATGACTTCATTGATGTGATCAAAGGAAATGGCATTTTCCTTTGTCTTTGGGCTAAATAAGATTGAGCATATCTCCTCTGAGGAGCTGGATAACATCTATTAAATGACTCACCACTGACTCATCTCTACCCACCACCTCTGGAATTTTCCCAACATACTGAAGAAGATTCAGGATGAGTTAGTATTTAAATCAGTCCCAAAGGCCAGTTACTGTACTGCACATCTCCAAAACAGTTTTCTTACTCAAAGCCAAAGTGGAGGAAATATTAATAAAAGAACAAAAACAAAACAAAGTTAAAAAACAATGACCTTCCCACAGTTAGCAAGCTTCCTCCTCCAAGTTCTGTCTTGGCTTTGTTATCTGCTTGCCCAAAATTTAGGGAAAGGAGAAATGGCACATAGCTTCGTTTTTCTTGTCTTGACAAAACCTTGAGTATCAAATTGCATAAAGGAGGCAGAATATACTCATAAAATATAATTGATTTTTGGTGTTTCTTTCCTCCTTTACTCTACTTCAGCTTTGAGCTGGACATCATCAGTAACTTATGAAACAATACTTTATACCTATTTGATATCAGCAGCATGGAATGGCTCTTTGATTGATTAACCCACAGAAAATTCTAAGAGTAAGTTTGAATGGAAAAACAATATCATAGCATTCTGGTACTTAATGTACAGCCAACAGAGATCTGTATTTTACCACCTAATGTTTATAAATGGCTTATATAGTTCAGTCTCAATAAGAAAGACAGAGTTAAAGTGTTCCTGAGTAGTTTAGTGCATGAACTAGTGACATTTCATAGTGACAGCCCAAAATGGGGGTGTGAAGTTCGCCTTTTTCCTGCTATTGGCTCAAGGGGAAACAAAAATAACAACTCTCTTCTAGTGTTACTGCTCTAGTGGGGTATTGTCAGAGCCAAGCACTTGTAACCTTATTACCCCAAAGGGGGTTTTTAAAGTAGCAACCAAACTGTTCCATTTTTACAGTGTCAGGGGGCTCTTTCTAACCACTGACCGTTTCAGTGAACATAATTCAAGAGCTGATTGAAAAAACGAAAACACTCAGTTAATTTTCCCTACCTAGTGAAGAAAGATGTCTTTGTAGAATTTATACCAAATATGTCTATTATCATAAACAGCCAGTACATGATGCTGACAAAGTCAATCATCATTAGAGCCAAATAATATATAGTGCTTTATAATTAAAAACTAATATCATGTTATCACACTTTGGGCCTTTATGAGAACTCTGAGAAATAGCTATATCAAGTGGTAACATTTAAAGATAAGACAAATCTGTAAAATAATCTTACAAATAATTTTTTTAAAAAACCAAAACAACAGCAGCTGAGACTCAGAGAAATTTATAAACTTTCAAGGAATGATCAAACAGTACTGGAGTGGAAATGGAATTAATATGTTTGACTTTTAACATTTTACTGATAAATTATTTCATGGCAGTCATTGTCACTTAATATTTATTTACTGATCTCAGTGTAATCCTCTTTTGGAAATGCCAGTACATGCCATGGCTAGATCAAAATAAACGGTACACTACCTCAGGATAAGCAATGAAAAAATGTAGCCCATTAGTAAGGACTAAAACTTTTTTTAATCTAAAATATACAGGAAAGGATAGAAACCTTGTGGACTATTTATTCTCTTGGGAGACAATCTCAGAATTAACAAAGAAAATCATAACACTAAATGCTATTGTGATATCATTAGTAAAATACAAATTCACACCATGTTTAATGCAATAGTGTCTCACAACTGAGCACTACCTTCCAGGGTCCCTCTAAATTCTGCTAACTTTCCTGATAACCAGTGCATCATATTCTGAAGTTAAAAGAGACAGACAGATGTCTCACAGAAACCTCTACAGTCACCCTTTGCTTAAAATCTCCAAGTCGAAAAGAATTATCCTGTTGTTGAACAAGGCTTTATAAAATGTTAAGACAAATGGAGAACTGCCTAGATACTAAATCAACCATTACTTCTCCTGGGTTTTATGAAAATGTTATTTAGATGAAGCCCAATAATGGGCCATAGTTTTAAACTGTTGTCTTGGCAATGGGTAAATTGAGAAGAATATAGATAGTGCAGCCTACATATATTCTCTAAGAACCTAGGATACTGAAGTTCACTACAGTGTAAGGTCTGAAAATAAGTAACTTGATTTTGATATAAATAAGCAACTAAAAAGGATCATTTAAAAAATAAGTTTGTGTGTGCATGTTATGTGTGTGCACACTTTTTTTTTTTTTTTTTTTGCTATTATAGAAATAATTTTATTCCCCTGGTCCCCAGAAGGAGGAGTACGTTCCACCCACAGATGGCTTGGAGTGGGCTCAGAGGTTTTATATGTTAAATAATGACTTGGGGTGAGTGAGGAGGGGCAGCTGTCAAGGGAACAGATCAATTGGCCAATTGAAATGTCATTTCTCCACTCACTGTAGGATGTTGCCATGTCTCTTAGCTGTCTCTCTCAGTCCCTTTTTTTTTCTTTTGTATTTTGATTTAGATATAAAAGCCGAGACATAATTTAAACTGACAGTAGAATCAAACAGTGTGACCTTGCCAGGATTGTTTCAGGCCTTCCACACAATCCACTGGGGGTAAAGCGTGGGCAGAGGGAGGGCTGAGTGAGAGCAAATGAGAAAGGAGTGAGCTCCTCTCTCCAGATGGCCTTGCTGCTATGCCCCCATGCTCCTGGAGGGCTGGTCTTGGGTCTGGATATTTCCAAACCTGCCTGACAGGGGAGTAGTAGCTGGAATGAAAAGAGAAGCAAATTAAATATAGGGTCCAAGCAAATGACATAGATTGGAGCAATAGAGTGGTGATGATAGTGGAAGTCTCTGTACCCAACTATGTCAGAAGTCGAATGATTGATAATTCACATTTCAGAGCTTAGTCTTGCTCAGGTAGAGAGAAATACTTGGTGTCCCTTTTATAACAGGATAATAAGATAAACACTACTTTGCCAGAGGACAAATAGCAAAAGGATGGTTGGCAGGAGGGCACTTAAGACCTCTGCTCACAATGAACCCCCCAAAAGATTTTGAGTAATAACTGCAATTCATAAACCCAGAGGTGGCCTAATAGGCATGCATGATATAACTACCAATAAGTGCAGGATTGCTTCTGGCTATTTTTATAGCTCAGAAATCTGGTATGCTAATTGTCAGTGTTGGTAACCTTTTCGACTGTCCAGCATCCAGTGTCCAATTGCAGGGTGCCTATCTCCAAATATCAAGTGGCTTGGGAACTCAAATCAGAAGGTGTATGAGTTGAAATATCTTCTCTCTAGACAGGCCTGGGAAAGCCCAGCTATACCTCCAGGGCCTACACTGAAGAGCCCCTTTCCTGGCGAGTTCTTCTTTGCCTTAGATAATGATGGCTAAATAAAAGCTATTTTTATTTATTTATTTTTCTAACATAAGAGTGGGAAAAGTTAGGACACTATGGCAACTATGGGGAGATGTTACTCTGAAACAGCAATGGGAAGCTGTGGTATGTGAAAGATGTCTGAGACTGAAGAGAGGTCAGAAACTCATCCATGGCCTGACCAAATTTGTGACTGGACATGAGAGTGATGGAGATAATAATAACAATATAAACAGCTACTGCTTAACAAGTGCTTGCTTTGTGACTGAAGTGCTTGATGGGACATTTTATGTAATACTCACAGCAAATTATTGAGGTAAGGGCTTGGAAAGTATGAGAGGCAAGTTTATGCCCATGTATGTTGACTCGTTCTAAGCGGAATGCTGTGTGTTCTCCACTAGTTATGCTCTTCTTGAACCCTGATTTTGGGCCTAGGATTTTAAAGGTAATAACAAAATGCAGACTTAGTTTGTATCCTTCAAGAAACTTACCATTTAGCTGCTGAAGACAGACCAAGATATGAAACTACCTCAATTTTCTTTAAATTCAGATAACTTCATAAATAAAGAATAAAGATCCCTCAAGCTGGGCATGGTGGTGCATGCCAGTAATCCAAGTGACTCAGGAGGCTGCAGCAGGAGAATGGCTAGTTCATGGGCAGCCTCAGCAATTTAACAAGGCTGTAAGCTATTTAGCAAGCCCCTGTCTCAAAATTATTATTATTATTATTATTATTATTATTATTATTATTATTATTATTATTATTATTATTATTTAAAGCTGGGGATGTGGCTAAGTCGTGAAGCTCCCCTGGCTTCGGTTCCCAGTGCCAAAAAAAAAAAAAAAAGAATAAAGATCCTTTAGAAAATAATTGGAAATGATATATAATGGTAACCTAACTGATACTTGGTACAACTCATGACAACAAATGAGAATCGTGAAGCTGAGCAGAGCCTGGGAGAGCATGTGAAACTTGAGAAGCAGAGGTGGAGAATGGTGTTCCACTCTGCAGAAGCAGGGTGAATGCTGGGTGGGGTGGTGGCACTGAGCATGTCATGGAACTGTAAACTGACTGGAGAGATCAGGATAGTGGCCTTGGTGGGTAGGCAAGGAGCATCAGAATGAGCTTCCTCTATAAAAGTAGAAGAGACATGATGGGGAAGAAAGCTCCTGTAGATTGCTGAGCAAAGGAGTCATACAGATTCACGTGGAGTTATGGGAGACCATTACTAGAGCCAAGCAGAGGGAATGGAGACATTTCTACCTTGTCTATCTTTGGGGGAAAAAAAAACATGCTCTCTAAGCAGAATAGCATAACTTCTGCGAGGTGCAGCCTTGACATCTGAAGGCCTGGCTTTTTCAATAAACCCCAGATGCCAAGAGAGTTTGTGTTCCACGCAGGAGGAATACATCAGCTCTGCCTTTTTCTCAGTCAGCTCACATGCCTGAGACATAATATATGGGTTTCTCCTACTCATAGCTCCCCAAGTGGGAGTGGGAGGAGGCCCAGGGTTGAAGGTGATAGTTTCAGGCTTGTAAATACACCTTTTAGTTGAAAAGAGCTATCATGTGTACAGCTCACTCCTCCCCCACTCTCCCAGCACAGCCTCATCCTTCAGCTAACTGGAATTACCACATCATTTCACTCCATCAAGTTTCCTTGACTTGGCAGTTTTTCTGATTGCCTGGTGGTCACAGACTATACTCTGTCTTTTGCTGATAACACAGACCTGAGAAATGAGGGAATTGAAATTGTACATGTCTTTTCTGGGGACCCCAGCATAGAGCTGTCCCTAAGCTGGGATTTTTGTTGTTGTTGTTGTTGCTGCCAATGCAGAAAATCAAACTCTTTCCCTATTCCTCAGCTGACTCATTTCCTTTTGCATTCTCCAGTTTCCCTATTTCTCTCTTTTAATCCTGCCCACCTCTGTCAGACAATCCCATTGTACATTTGTGAACAGAAATTGTCCACGGATAGCCTGGGGACCTTACTGAGTGTGGCAGTGCTCTGTCATTCCTGTTTATGGAAAATATAATAATATCTCTGCAGTCAATGACAGTAAACTGTGTCTGAGGCACAAGATACTTAGCAAAACACAAATCTCCTCATTTTCAGCTCCTTGGAAACCTTTCTTAACCCCACTATGTTATCACAGGCATCTCAGGCTCAGGGTCAAAGAGACCCTTCTTTAGACTGAGGTTCCTTAACATGATTCTGTTAGAGAATCTGGGAAGTGAAAAGAAAGTTTAAGTCAGTAATGAAGTCCACTTTAAATGCACAGCTACCTTCACTGCCTAAATTCAGCACCACTACATTAACTATTAACCATCAATTGTTATAAAAGAATAGAATGTACCCATCACTTAAAAATACTTTTAAACTTGAAGTCCTTGTTTTAGAACAGTTTTAGAAGTGCATAAAATTGCAGAGACAGTACATAAACTTCTCCATATTCATTCCACCCATTTCCCTCTATTATTAATGTTACAATACTAGAATGCATTTGTTTCAATTTGTGATCCAGTGTTGACACATGATTATTAACTAATGTCTATACCTTATTCCATTTTTTTTAAAATTGTTTTTGCCTGGTATCCTTTTTCTCTTCTGAGATCCCATCCAGATACAACTGTACATTTAATCACACTTCTTCAGGCTCCTTGAGACTGTGACAATTGCTCAGACTTTTGCTGTTTCAGGTGACCTTGGCAGTTTTGAGGAGTCTTGGTCAGGTATTTTGTAGAATGTCCCTCAATTGTAATTGGTTTGTTATTTTCTCATAGAGTAAGGTTATGGATTTTTTTAGGAAGAAAGTCACAGAGTTAAATTACCATTTTCATCACATCATTTCAAGGGTGCATACTATCAATATGACTTCTCACTATTGATGTTGACCTTGAGAACCTGGCTGAGGAAGTTTATCATGTTTCTCTACTTTAAAGTTCCATATTGTTCTTTATGGAAAGAAGTCATTGAAGGCAACCTACACTTAAAGTGTAGAAATTTCTGCTTCATCTTCTAGAAGGTGGAGCACCAACATAAATTATTTATAATTTTTATGAACATTAAATTTATTTTCTCTTTATATTCAGTCATTTATTTAAAATATTTTGGATTCAAGTGTAGATTGAAAAACCTATTCACAGATCACAGGCTTCACAGTTTGGTTTATTTTCCAAAGCTACTTTGTTTTTTAAACTATGCAGCTTTGGCTGTGGGACCTCTATTGAAGTCCATTGTGTCCTTTGACATATTTCCATCATTGTGTTTATTGGTAAGCATTTTTTTTGTTTTCTGGCACTATAATGTGTTCCAGGCTCATGTTGAATATGTCCTGCCCCAATCCTAGGATGTGTCATTTCTTCAAGAGACCCTGGTTTGTGTTATTGGAGAATAGTGTTCAAAATAAAGATCTGGATGCTACATAGAGACCAAAATTTTTGAACACCTAATCCTGAAAGGTTGTCAAGACCTATTAGGGGATGATAATAAACTTCACAAGCTTTCAAGACAAATATTAATCATTTTTTTCTAAGATGAAAACAAAAATAAATAAGTCAAAGCATACAATGTAGCAAATATATTGGATGAATGGAATGTACAACGTGAATAATAATACTGCACTGTATTCAGGAATTTTACTAAATGAGTAGATTATAGCCACTCTTACTATAGGAGTAACTTTAAAAGATAGGTGAGTATGTGAGATGGTGAATGTGTTAATTGATTCCATTCTATTCCCTAATTGTGGTCTTATAGAAGTAGTTAATAAACAAGGCAAATTATTCCCCTTGGTTGCCCAGTGCCATCACACAGTGTATTTTGTTTGGGATTTAGTTCTCCTAATGGAGTAAAAAGAAACAAATGTTGGTAGAGGCAGAAGAAAGGACTATTGAAGGTAAAGTGCTAGACTTAGCTCAACCAAGTCAACAAGATATCTTGGTTTGCAAGCTTTGCAAGATAGCGCCAAACTCCTTTACCTAGGGTCTAACTTCCCCCAAACTCCTTTACCTAGGGTCTAACTTCTCTCTATAGTCTTCATCACAGTCTGCTGTCCTACCTGAGGGCAGGTGTGAGTGTGCAGGTAGGACATATATACCTCACTTTATCTTCTCTGAATCACAGAACAACTTCATGCTGGGTGAGGGAGGGCATGTGAGAAATCATTGGCAGTCACAGGGCCATAACAGTTATCAACCTGCATTCAGTCTGGAATATTATCCTAATTTCCTAAATACTAAATCTAAATTATGTACAACCATCATTAACAAAGTGACAAAATATAAATCTGTGATCATTTCTGCTTTATCCTGAAAAGACTTTTCACAGAGCACATACTTTAAACAAGTAGATTGATGGATCAAACATGATGAGAAAGGGAGAGAAAGGGCAATGTTTCATTAATGAGCTGAGGTTAGGATTTTCTTTTCTTTCAAGTATCATGTTTAGGGCTTAAGCACCTCTGATCTAAAGAAAGAGATCAGAGAACCCATGGATGCAAGAGTTACATGAGGTCACTGATCTTCTTTTGACTACTTCTAATGCAGGAAAGATGACCAGGAGCCACTGCACAAGCAGCACAGGCCAGGATGACTTCTGTGTTATTTTCCTGATAAACTAAAGGCATTTTAGCTACAGGTTAGTCCTGGATAAATTCAGTGGCAGGTGATGGCAGAATAATAACATGGGACAGTAAGTGATATGAAAACAGCTGGGTACAGACTGGGGAGTGAACCCTGATTCACTGTTTCCTTCTCCTGTCACTCCATACTCTAGTCAGTGCCAAGTTCATGACTTGTCCCTTAGATGCTACCTCTATTCTGCTTTGACAAGGAGGAGATATGCCAAACAGGGTTTGTTTCCATAGACCCTTTGGTGTACTATGATGGCAGCTAAGGCTGCTTTTGGAAATAAACAGAACCAAAGAAAGAAGAAAGAAAAGGGGAAGGAAGGCACAAAAAAGTAAGAAAAAAGAGTGGGAAATTCATACAATTCTTTTTTTTTTTTTTTTTTTTTTGGTTTTGATTTTGCAGCGATAGGGACCAAACTCAGGGCTTCACACTTGATAGGCAAGTGCTCTAAAACTCAGCTACTATATCCCCAGCCCTGTATAATTGTTCTTGATTAATTTCTTAATATATTCAAGAAATAGACCAGGAGTAGAAAAGTACTGCATGTTCTTTCTTGTATGTGAAAATTGAAAACTTTGATCTCATAGAAGTGAAAAATGAAATAGTGGTTACCAGAGTCTGGAAGGGTAAGTGGGAGGGAAAGACAGGGGAGGTTAGAGAGAAGGAATAAGTTCTATTGTTCTGTAGCATGGTAGGGTGATTGTAGTTGTGTTTAAAAAAATATACCCCATGTTTCAGAATAGCTAGAAGAGAATATTTTGAAGATTCCCAGCACAAAGAAAGGATCAGTGTTTGAGGTAATGGGTATGCTAATAATCCCAATTTTTCTCATGATACATTTTAAACTATCTATCAAATATCACATTGTATCCCATAAATGTGTAAAATTTCTAGGTGTCAATTAGAAATAAGATATATGGGAGTAAATAAATGAGCAAATCCAACTGGTTCCAGTCAAAAGTGCACCTGCACTCCCTCCACTTCTTTTTTCAGATACTTTCCTTTCTACAGTCATAGAACTATGAGTTGAGAATAAACCAGAGGATCAGGCTTATTCAGCAAATCGCCCCATGGCTAGAGTCTGCAGCGCGCGCTGGGATAGAGACGCAGGGTTACAGCGCTGCAGTTTCTGCCAGCCGTGCAAGCACCGTATTCAGGGCTGAATTCTGGGTTCGAGACGGGGGAAGGAAGCGGTCCATCTCGGTTCTCCACACCGGTAAGACCACAGAGGAGGCCAGCAGCCACCATGTTGGTAAACTGACGTCACCTTTCCTGTTTTCGACTGACCGCAGCTCATTCAGCCATAGAACAGGTAATTTCAGGCTGCAATTCGCCTGCGGCTTGCAGACAGATTGCTAGGGTTCAGCGCCTGGGTGCTTCTTAGAATCTGATCTTATCGGAGTGAACACCGAGCGCAGGGCGGCCGAGTTCCAGCTCCCGGAACCGTCCCGGAACCGCCCTGGCCCAGGGCTGCGGAGCCTTTGGAGGCTGCTTCTTGGACCCTGCTACTATAAGAGCATACACCAAGCACTAAGCAGCCGAATTCCGGCTCCCGGAACTGAGCCCGCGGGGACTGCTTCTTGGAGCTTACACTTATAGGAGCTTACACCAAGCACGGGGCGGCCGAGTTCCGGCTCCCGGAACTTCCCTGGCCCGGGGCTAGGAGCCCGCGGAAACTGCTTCTCGTTCCGGGTCCTGCTGAGGGCCAGTCAGGACTCACCTGTTGCTTTGGTTGCCCGGCAAGGGGAACGAAATGCTGCCATTCGCATAGGATACCAACATGGCAGAGATCTGATGTCAGCAGAAAGCAGCGGAGGAGAGAACTTCATCAATACCAGCAGTGACATAAGCAATTGGTCTCCTGGTAGGGGGGGTGAGGCACAGTCACCCGAGTCTCCTCAATTTGTCCTCGAGCCAGAGGGGAGGAGCTGGGCCGCCGCCAGCGCCAGGAGCAGGCCCAGCGGCTCGCCAGCGTGGTGACCGCATGACCCCAATTGGAGAGGGGGCGGAGCGGAGCCGCCACCCGCACCCGCAAGGTGGGCAGACCCGGGACCCAGTGGTACATGGGCGTGGTAGGAGGGGCAGGGCAGAGCCGCCCTTCGCGCTTGCAAGGTAAACAGACCTGTGACAGCCTGGCGGGTCAGGCCCAGTGGCCTGCCAGTGTGGTACACACGTCACCCCAACTGGAGTAGGGGCAGAGCAGATCCTTCTCCCACACCCGGATCAGGCCCCGGCGTGGTACAAACACTACCCTAATTGGAGTAGTGACAGAGCAGAGTCACCGCGTGTGCCAGGAACAGGCCCAGGGTCCTGCAGGCGGGGTAGTCACGACACCCGAATTGGAGTAGGGGCAGAGCAGAGCCTCCACCCGTGCCCGAAAGGTGGGCAGATCTGCGACCGACCAGCGGGATAGGCCCAGTGGCCTGCCGGTACGACAGACACGTCACCCCATTTGGAGTAGGGGCAGAGTAGAGCCGCCGCCCGCGCCTGCAGGATAGGCAAACCTGCAACAGACCGGCGGATCAGGCCCGGTGGCCTGCCGGCATGGTACACTCCTCACCCCAATTGGAGTAGGGGCAGAACAGAGCCGCCGCCAGCTCCCAGAAAGGGCCTAGTGACCTGCCGGCGTGGTAGCCATGACACCCCAATTGGAATAAGGAGAGAGCAGAGCCGCCGCCCGCACCTGCAGGAAAGATACGCAAGCAGTATGAAAAGACAAGGAAAGAAAGGACCACAAGCAATGCAGGTCAACGCAACTTTAGAAGAGGTAACAGCTGCAGCAGATGGAATGTCAGATAAAGAATTCAGGATATACATGCTTCAGATGATCTGGAGTATCAAGGAAGACATTAAACAGCAAAATCAGACAATGAAAGATCACTTCGACAATGAATTACGCAAACAAATCCAGGAAGCAAAGGAATAACTATACAGGGAGATAGAGGTTATAAAAAACAAACAAACAGAAATCCTAGAAATGCAGGAAGCAATAAACCAACTTAAAAACTCAATGGAGAATACTACCAGCAGAGTAGAACACTTAGAAGATAGAACATCAGACAATGAAGACAAAGTATTTCAACTGGAAAAGAACATAGACAGCTCAGCAAGACCATTAAGAAACCATGAGCAGAACATCCAAGAAATATGGGATAACATCAAGAGACCAAATTTAAGAGTCATTGGGATACAGGAAGGTACAGAGCTCCAAACCAAAGGAATGAGCAGTCTATTCAATGAAATAATACAAGAAAACTTCCCAGACTTGAAGAATGAGACAGAATCCCAAATCCTAGAAGCCTACAGGACGCCGAATGTGCAAAATCATAAGAGATCCACACCTAGACACATTATAATGAAGATGCCCAACATACAGAATAAGGAGAGAATTTTAAAAGCTACAAGAGAAAGGAAGCAGATTACATTTAGGGGTAAGCCAATCAGGATAACAGCTGATCTTTCAACACAGACTCTGAAAGCTAGAAGATCCTGGAATAACATATTTCAAACACTGAAAGAAAATGGGTTCCAACCAAGAATTGTGTATCCAGCGAAATTAAGCTTCAGGATGGAAGATGAAATTAAAACCTTCCACGATAAACAAAAGTTTAAAGAATTCGCAGCTAGAAAACCATCTCTTCAAAACATCCTCGCCAAAGCATTACAGGAAGAGGAAATGGAAAATAACAATGAAAACCAACAGTGGGAGGTAGGACAGTAAAGGGGGAGGGGAATAATCAAAGAGGAAAACAAACCATGTTTAGTAACAGAAATAAACAAATATGGCTGGAAGAACAACCCATATCTCAATCATAACCCTAAATGTTAATGGCTTAAACTCACCAATTAAGAGACACAGGCTAGTAGAATGGATCACAAAACAAGACCCAACAATATGCTGCCTACAGGAGACGCATTTGATACGAAAAGATATACATAGGCTGAAGGTGAAAGGTTGGGAAAAATCATATCACTCATATGGACTTCGGAAACAAGCAGGAGTGTCCGTACTCATATCAAATAAAATAGATTTCAAGCCAAAGTTAATCAAAAGGGATAAAGAGGGACACTACATACTGCTTAAGGGAACCATACACCAACAAGACATAACAATCATAAATATTTATGCCCCAAACAATGGTGCAGCTATGTTCATCAAACAAACTCTTCTCAAGTTCAAGAGTCTAATAGACCACCATACCATTATCATGGGAGACTTCAACACACCTCTCTCGCCACTGGACAGATCTTCCAAACAAAAGTTGAATAAGGAAACTATAGAACTCAATAACACTATTAATAACCTAGACCTAATTGACATATATAGAGTATACCACCCAACATCAAGCAGTTACACTTTTTTCTCAGCAGCACATGGATCCTTCTCAAAAATAGATCATATATTATGTCACAGGGCAACTCTTAGACAATATAAAGGAGTAGAGATAATACCATGCATATTATCTGATCATAATGGAATGAAACTGAAAATCAACGATAAAAGAAGGAAGGAAAAAGCATACATCACTTGGAGAATGAACAATAGGTTACTGAATGATCAATGGGTTATAGAAGACATCAAGGAGGAAATTAAAAAATTCTTAGAGATAAATGAAAACACAGACACAACATATCGGAATCTATGGGACACACTGAAAGCAGTTCTAAGAGGAAAATTCATTGCTTGGAGTCCATTCCTTAAAAAAAGAAAAAAACTACAAATAAATGATCTCATACTTCATCTCAAAATCCTTGAAAAAGAAGAGCAAAACAACAGCAAAAGAAGTAGAAGGCAAGAAATAATTAAAATCAGAGCTGAAATTAATGAAATCAAAACAAAAGAAACAATGGAAAAAATTGACAAAACTAAAAGTTGGTTCTTTGAAAAAATAAACAAAATCGACAGACCCTTAGCGATGCTAGCGAAGAGAAGAAGAGAGAGAACTCAAATTACTAGCATACGGGATGAAAAACGCAATATCACAACAGACACTTCAGAAATACAGAAGATAATCAAAAACTATTTTGAATCCTTATACTCCAATAAATTAGAAGACAGTGAAGGCATAGATAAATTTCTTAAGTCATATGATCTGCCCAGATTGAGTCAGGAGGATATAGAAAACCTAAACAGACCAATATCAATTGAGGAAATAGGAGAAACCATAAAAAGACTACCAACTAAGAAAAGCCCAGGTCCGGATGGGTATACAGCAGAATTTTACAAAACCTTTAAAGAAGAACTAATACCAATACTTTTCAAGCTACTTCAGGAAATAGAAAAGGAGGGAGAACTTCCAAATTCATTCTATGAGGCCAACATCACCCTGATACCTAAACCAGACAAAGACACTTCAAAGAAAGAAAACTACAGACCAATATCTCTAATGAACCTAGATGCAAAAATCCTCAATAAAATTCTGGCGAATCGGATACAAAAACATATCAAAAAAATTGTACACTATGATCAAGTAGGATTCATCCCTGGGATGCAAGGCTGGTTCAATATACGGAAATCAATAAATGTTATTCACCACATCAATAGACTTAAAAATAAGAATCATATGATCATCTCGATAGATGCGGAAAAAGCATTCGACAAAGTACAGCATCCCTTTATGTTCAAAACTCTAGAAAAACTAGGGATAACAGGAACATTCCTCAATATTGTAAAAGCAATCTATGCTAAGCCTCAGGCTAGCATCATTCTGAATGGAGAAAAACTGAAGGCATTCCCTCTAAAATCTGGAACAAGATAGGGATGCCCTCTCTCTCCACTTCTCTTCAACATAGTTCTCGAAACGCTGGCCAGAGCAATTAGACAGACGAAAGAAATTAAAGGCATAAAAATAGGAAAAGAAGAACTTAAATCATCACTATTTGCAGATGATATGATTCTATACCTAGCAGACCCAAAAGGCTCTACAAAGAAACTATTAGAGCTAATAAATGAATTCAGCAAAGTGGCAGGATATAAAATCAACACGCATAAATCAAAGGCATTCCTGTATATCAGCGACAAATCCTCTGAAATGGAAATGAGGACAACCACTCCATTCACAATATCTTCAAAAAAAATAAAATACTTGGTAATCAACCTAACAAAAGAGGTGAAAGACTTATACAATGAAAACTACAGAACCCTAAAGAGAGAAATAGAAGAAGATCTTAGAAGATGGAAAAATATACCCTGTTCATGGATAGGCAGAACTAACATTATCAAAATGGCGATATTACCAAAAGTTCTCTATAGGTTTAATGCAATGCCAATCAAAATCCCAACAGCATTTCTTGTAGAAATAGAGAAAGCAATCATGAAATTCATATGGAAAAATAAAAGACCCAGAATAGCAAAAACAATGCTAAGCAAGAAGTGTGAATCAGGCGGTATAGCGATACAAGACTTCAAACTATACTACAGAGCAATAGTAACAAAAACAGCATGGTACTGGTACCAAAACAGGCGGGTGGACCAATGGTACAGAATAGAGGACACAGAAACCAATCCACAAAACTACAACTACCTTATATTTGATAAAGGGGCTAAAAGCATGCAATGGAGGAAGGATAGCATCTTCAACAAATGGTGCTGGGAAAACTGGAAATCCATATGCAACAAAGTGAAACTGAATCCCTTTCTCTCGCCATGCACAAGAGTGAATTCAAAATGGATCAAGGAGCTTGATATCAAATCAGAGATGCGCCGTCTGATAGAAGAAAAAGTTGGCTACGATCTACAGTCGGTGGGGTCGGGCTCCAAATTCCTCAATAGGACACCCATAGCACAAAAGTTAATAACTAGAATCAACAAATGGGACTTACTCAAACTAAAAAGTTTTTTCTCAGCAAAAGAAACAATAAGAGAGGTAAATAGGGAGCCTACACCCTGGGAACAAATCTTTACTCCTCACACTTCAGATAGAGCCCTAATATCCAGAGTATACAAAGAACTCAAAAAATTAGACAATAAGAGAACAAACAACCCAATCAACAAATGGGCCAAGGACCTGAACAGACACTTCTCAGAGGAGGACATACAGTCAATCAACAAGTACATGAAAAAATGCTCAACATCTCTAGCTGTCAGAGAAATGCAAATCAAAACCACCCTAAGATACCATCTCACTCCAGTAAGATTGGCAGCCATTATGAAGTCAAACAACAACAAGTGCTGGCGAGGATGTGGGGAAAAGGGTACACTTGTACATTGCTGGTGGGACTGCAGATTGGTGCAGCCAATTTGGAAAGCAGTATGGAGATTTCTTGGAAAGCTGGGAATGGAGCCACCATTTGACCCAGCTATTCCCCTTCTCGGTCTATTCCCTAAAGACCTAAAAAGAGCATGCTACAGGGACACTGCTACATCGATGTTCATAGCAGCACAGTTCACAATAGCAAGACTGTGGAACCAACCTAGATGCCCTTCAATAGACGAATGGATAAAAAAAATGTGGCATTTATACACAATGGAGTATTACTCTGCATTAAAAAATGACAAAATCATAGAATTTACAGGGAAATGGATGGCATTAGAGCAGATTATGCTAAGTGAAGCTAGCCAATCCCTAAAAAACAAATGCCAAATGTCTTCTTTGATATAAGGAGAGTAACTAAGAACAGAGTAGGGACGAAGAGCAGGAGAAGAAGATTAACATTTAACAGGGATGAGAGGTGGGAGGGAAAGGGAGAGAGAAGGGAAATTGCATGGTAATGGAAGGAGACCCTCAGGGTTATACAGTGGAGGAGGTAGAGAGAGAGGAGGGGAGGGGAGGGGAGAGGTGGGGAGGGGGGAGGGTGGATGATGGGAAAGGCAGCGGAGCACAACAGACACTAGTATGGCAATATGTAAATCAATGGATGTGTAACTGATGTGATTCTGCAATCTGTGTATGGGGTGAAGGTGGGAGTTCATAACCCACTTGAATCAAAGTGTTGGATATGATATGTCAAGAAATTTGTAATGTTTTGAACAACCCACAATAAAAAATTAAAAAAAAAAAACCAGAGGATCATATAAAGCAATTCTCTTTTCTTAACAGATGAAAGTTTATTCCTGAGAAATGGAACTCATCTATGGAATGACTGAAACGCTAACAGTTCAAACCATGTTGTCTGTTTTCTGCTTTCTATAATCCATAGGGCTATCCTCCCCATCACCTGCTATGTCCTTTTTTTGTCTTTCTCTTTTTCATCCTACAACCGTGCCCAACCACACACAGAGTTAGTCCTATATTTGTTCCTGTTTTTTTGCTATATTTGCATCTTAACTTATGGATGAAAACATGGAGCCTTGCTGATTTTTGGCAAAGCCCTGCTTCATATTCTGACGAGTACTCCCTGGTCCTGGGCACAGGTCCAACAGCAGGTGCCTTGCTCAGCAAAGGGCTCTGTAGTTGCATCTCAATGAGGCAGGTGGAGGTCCAACCCCATCTTCCTGCTGCTTAGAGGTTATGATCTACCACCAGCATTTGTCTCACCAGGTAAAAGGAAGGGAGACTATTGCTGCCAAGACAAGCAACACTAGACATGGGAGGCAGCCATAGGGAGCATCTGCAGCAGCTTAGGGATTCTTAGCTTGATGGATGGGTAAGAAGATCCAATGAGACATTTGAGTTTGTGTACATAGGACTATTGTCCATGAACCTGAGTAGATTGACCTTCAGGTCACAATGAAATATCTATGTATTTTGTTGAGAGTGAACGAAAAGTTAAGACCCAGAAGACCTGAATTTACATCATTATAGAGCTCTTGGGGGAAAAATTATTCTTATTTAATAATGTGCATTTTCTTTTGTAGATTACACATTAATTTAGACACATATAGAGTATGTGTGACAGTTATAGTTATAGATGAGCAAATGGAAGGTAATAAAAATGAGCTTAAAGTTTATAAGAGGCATGATGTCTTAATATTAATAAAAGGTTATGGGCACACAAAAGGAAGGGCAGAGCACACACCATGGGATGAGTGGCACAAAGGCAGCAAAGAACAAGGCATGTGTGAAAGCATTGAAAAAGAATTTCAGAGAATAAAAAGGGTTTCAGTGGGGATATAATAAAAGAAAATGTTGAAAAGAATGACATGCAGACTTAAAATGTGTCAGGGAAGTTTGTCCTCTTAAATTGGCAAATCAATGAAAATATTATCTGTTGGGAGGCTGATTTAATTTTAAAACCATTTAGAAATAAGTGCAGCATGCAACTGATGCATTCAAATGCTAAAATGTCTGAGACCTTGGTTTAATTAGCTAAGTCTCCAGTTATAAAAATGTGAGTTATAGTACCTAAGTTATGGTGGTAGCAATGAGAAATGAAGGTAAGGATGGGTAGAAAGATGGACATTTTAAATACTGGACAGAAACAATGGAATTCCTCTTTCAATTAATATACTTTATTAATTAACCCAGGGAGAAGGGTTTAATAATGATGTACATGTTACATGGAAAGTGAACTGAATGCAACATAATTCTCCCAATTGTCTTAAAAGAGCTGATCAACTCGGGATTTGACCTTAGTTCATTACAAAAAAGGTAGCATAACTGAAAATATGAAGAAATGTCAAATAGAAGATGAGAAATGATTTTCTAACACATAGTTTAGGCAAGAGCAGTAAATGGACTAGAAAGGCACAGGAAAGGCCACCCTGATGCTCAAAACAGACATCAAAGTTGTTACAGAGATAACACATTGAAAGTGGAATGTTTGCATGACAGAGAGCAGAGGACACACAAGTGAGCCTATATCACTCCTCTAAGACCAGGAGAGTTGAAAAAAATGAGAAGAAAAGCCTGATTCTATTCTGCAGGAGACAGAATCTCAATTACTAATAGAATCATCCATTTTGTATCACTATAACTGAATACCATAGATTAAAAAGAAAAGGAATTTATTCATCATAGTTCTGGAGGCTGGGAAGTCCAAGAGGCTGGCAGCTGGTGATGACCTTCTTGCTGTACCATCCCATGAATCAAGGTGAAAGCACAAGAAGTCACAATTTTGAGAGACAGTGGAAGGGGCCTGAACTCACTTTGATATCAAACTCACTCTTGAAATAAGGAACTCACAATGATAAGAAGGACATGATCCACTTAAGCACCTAATCACCTTTTAAAGACCTTACCTCTTAACACTTTTGCATTGGATATTAAATTTCCAACCCATGATGTTTGGGGAAAGCATACTATTCAAACCAACCGTAGCACAAAGGGTAAAGGGGAGAGTAGGTGTAAACATGGAGATAATAACTGTATACTAATGTTCCAGAATAGAAAGTTAATTGCCTCCACATTGATGCACATTAAACCTTCCTATTTGAGAATGAGATTTGGGCTGCCCTCTTATTTCAAATCCCATCCTGTATTTAGTTCACGTGTTCATTTGTATACAACACTTATTTTTATGTGAGATTTTGAAAGTCACTCACATCCATGTTTTTCTGTATCCTAAGAAACAGGTACACTGAGTCCAGAGGGTCTCAAATCATTTCCTGCCCTAGCCTACAGAAGTCTGACTCCTGCAAATCTGTTGTATAGACTCCACCTCTGTGCTGTGTTTGTTTTCTCTGAGCTCCATCTGCCATGTGGACCCCTCAAGGTTTCTCTGAGATTTTCTTTCCAGTAAGCCTGGATTATCTCACTGTCTTATCTCCTTTTATTTTCTTTTCTTCCCCTGCAGGATTCTGTTCAACTCATAATTGTATACTTATCCATCACTTAAAAAGCTAGTTGTTTGTACAAGTCCTTATAACATTGAAATTATAATTTTCATATTTGTATAGCTACGTGTTAGTCAGCTTTTTGTTAATATAATATCATAATTGAGATATTGACTTAAAAATAGGCAAGGCTTATTTTGCCTTCTGGTTTCAGTCTATAGTCTGCTGGCCCTGTTGCTTTGGGGCTCACATTAAGGTAGTACATCTTGATTGGAGCCCTTGGTAGAAGAAACTACTCACCCATAGGTAACAAGGAAGTAAAGAGAGACAAGAAGGAGTCAGGATCCCACTATCCCCTTCAAAGGCACAACAACAATGATTTAACTTCCTCCCACTTGGCCCTATCTCCTAAAGCATCCACTACCTCCAGTAGACCCCAAAGTTGGGTACCAAGCCTTTAGCATATGACTTTTTGAGAAGTTAAGTATTCAAACTACAGCAAGCTATTACAATTGTATTAATAGCTAATGGGCTTTTATCTCACTGGACATAACAACAGCCCAGGAGTTAGATATGCTGAACAATGATACTCATTTCACATGGAGGGAAACTACAGACCTAATGAAGTTTGCATAAGGAGTATACATTGGAACTCAGCCTCAGAATTGTTTTCTGATTTCTCACCCAGTTAGCATCTTATGACCACACATTGCACAAATCACCTCCCACAGGAAAGTTCACAGTGCTGTCTTCCACAATGTTATATAGTCCTTGACAGCACTGGCTTCTGAGTCACATAGGCTGAGCAGTTCCAACTCTGCTGTGTGTCTTCTCAAAGGCTACATAAATTCTGAAACTGTTTCATCACCTGGAGAATTTTGAGACTAAGAGTATGGCAGCATAGGGTTACAGTAAAAATCAAATAAAATTATGTTACAGAGAATGCATAGGAACCACCTGACAAAGGTTAATAGCAATAAAATTATTTAGTCTATATCAATATTTGATCATGAGCTATATCACAAATGATTCTTTCAACTTCATATAGCATGTCCTTGGATGTCTTTCTATAGTAAGGGAAATTTGTATGTGAAGGAAATAAAATATATTATCAGAGAAAAGTAATTCTTATAGACCTATTGGAGCAGAAGTAAATTCCTATAAGTAAATAAACATTAGTGTTATCGATTAAGTAATCCTTAGTTAAAACAAGTTATTTTTTGTACCAAAGCTTGATCGTTTATATTTATTTTGATTTTTTCCTTGTGCTTATTTGTATTTCCCTTTCTTTTTAAGCCTGGCATCTTGTGGTATGGTTCTGTCTCTTCACAGGAATACTGTCAGCTCTCAAAGCCCATGTCAGCAATGAAAGGGAGGAACAGAAATCTCACTCAAATACAAATACTTTCATTAACTACTGGCCTTAACAGTAAGAAGGAAAGTAGGAAATTATAGGCCAGGGAAGCAAGGTCTGGTTTTGTGTGCTTCAGTTATTTCTACATGATCACAGCTTGAAGTTCCTTTCTTCCAGGGGCAGGACGAAGGGCTTAGAAGACTCAGTGGGGTTTAGTGTGTGAAGAAATGTCAAGCTCACAACATTCAACTGGTTACTGGGTATAACCAGAATGTCCACCTACTCCCCTGTGCTCCTTCCTATGCTACACAGATAGAAGGTAGGAGTGGGATCTCTGCAATCAGATACTACTGAGATTTAATCCTGAGATCTAACCTGGGAAGCACTGTTATATGAGTTCTTCCTGGGGGGAAAAAAAATCTATGGCTTCTGAATGGAGCCAGTGAGACATTCATTAATCCCTCTCACCTGTGTTGGCCACTGGATACTATAAGGATGAATTAATAGATGCATATACACTTAGAATTTTAGGTTTTTGGTATTTGCCTTCCCTGATGAAAGCCAAATTATGGGATATAGTTAGAGCCCTCATGTTCTATGATGAAAACTTATATCAGCAATACCAGATAATCAAGACCTCCTGGATGATACAGAAATGTATTTGATGTCTACTCTTGTTCTTCTATTCACAAACAGTGTCAAAGTCTTAGAATCTGCTCTCTAGGTCACCAACTTTTCACCTACAAAGTGGCCTCAGGACCGCCTGAGAAGCATTGAAGCTAAACAGGTTCACGGGAGCATTGCTAAGATGCTTTTGTACTTAGGCACTGGACTTTTATTCTAAATAATGAGAAAGAAAATCTCTTGATTTAGGAAATGCATGTCTCTATACAGGAAAAGATGAGGGATGTGAACCTTATAAAAGTTAAAAAAGGGGTAAAATTATCTTCATGTTTAGGGAGAAAAAAAAAAAACAATGAAGTGGTGTCTCACACTTAGAAATATCCTATGGCATGGCTTTGTAGAAGGTTTGAGTCTTGTTCATTTATTTGACAGTTCCCAATGAAGGAGGAATTGTGGGCCCTGTCAGGGACGGAAAGACCAAAGATAATAACTGTTCTAAGGATGCCCTGGAACTTTCATTTTAGAATCAAAGAATGCTGAAACCAAAGGTGGCCTTAGATTAAAAGAGCTCAAATCTCTTCACCTCTTAGATGAGACAACTGAGGCATAGGAAGGTGATGTGATTTTCATGTTTCTAAGCAAATTTACTAGTAGCTAAATCAATGGTAAAGACCTGATAATTCTTAATTGCTTGCTCTTTTCTCTCTACCATTCTCTTTACCTGTCTGAGCTGTGTATAAGTTTTTTTGTTCTAAATTTCTTGAAGAAATTATTCTTTATTTTCTTTGGGGGCATGAGATGCAGCACTGATGAGAAAACTTTCTACCCAGCCTTTGCTGATGCTCATTCAATTTTTTTTCATCACCTCTGTCTTCCATACAATTTTTTACAATGATCATAAGATGGTATTTCTGTGAAACTAAACTTGAAGTTGAATTGTCTGTTTGAAGAAACTCTGGCTGCTCTGTGGATTGGGAGAGGGCTCTGAGGAGATCCTTCTTACTTATGTCAGAGGGTCATTCTGTGTAATCAGAGGGTCTTTGGCTCAGTGAAACCCATGAGAACCAGTGTGCATTTGCAGAATATTCTATCAATGCCACCTACAGGAGCAGTTCCAGGTTATATCTATCCATTGTAAACATTTTCTGTAGCAGTTGTGCAAGTCTTAGACCTGATACTAAATATGGAAACAGATAGCTTTTTAAGTAATGATTTTTGTGTCAAATGTAATGATTGCCATTCCTTTTTTATTTGTTTTTAGTATTTTAGTTCCTGATTAGAATATGAATTATTTTTTAAAGGACATGTATATTTTCTTTTATTAACTATCTAAGGACAAAGATGTCATAAATATAAACAAATACCCTTATATAGTAGTTTAATCATGAAATTTCTAAATCTATAATTGAATATATTCTCTGAAGTTGGAGGAACATGAGCTTTTTTCCCTCATGAGCTCACCATCAAATGATTTGATACTGATATATTATGTAAGAAAGCAATAAGTTTGAAAAAATCCATTTTATTTCTATCTGTCCCATTATAAGTTCACTAAGACATTTGGAATCTAGTTGGTCAAGTGAACAAAAATTTATGATAAAAATCAAAATGTCCCTAAGTATCATATTCCATAATATCAAGAAATGTGGTTAATTCTTTTTTCTGAAGTATGCTGGGAAATGAGGTAAACTTAGTCAGCTTTTACATCACTATGACCAAAATACTGACAAGAACAATTTAGAGGAGGAAAATGTATTTAGGGTTCATGGTTTCATAGGTCTCGATCCATAGGGCTGACTCCATTGTTATGGGCCCAACATGAGGCCAAATATCACGGGGAAGAGTCTAGTAGAGGAAAGGTACTCAGCTTGTGGTGGGGTCAGGAAACAGAGAAAGATAGAGGGGGATAAAGGAGAAAGAGTCACAGGAAGAGCCCTTCCAATACATTATCCCCCACCCCAGTGATCCTCCTCTTTTAGCGACACTCCACCTGTCTACAGTTACTACCCAGTTCATTCAAATAGGATAAACTGATTATGTTACAGCTCTCACAATTCAATCACTCTACCTTTGAATGTTTCTATAGAAACACTGAAACTTTGTGGGGGATACCTCATATCAAAATAATCGCAACACTCACATTCATTGTTTAACGTAATTTTTGCAAAATAATAGAACACCGTTTAATGTGTAGAACCATGGCACATATTTTGTAGTGGGTAAAAAGCTGCAACTTTGACACTCATGTGTGTTCTTCCCTATCATCAGATGCTGAGATAAACTGAATGTCAGATTCATGTTTGTTTGTTTATCTTATTACCTGTGAATTCAAGCTACCCATGCCAGCCTTTGATATTCTTTGCAATATGAGAAGGATGTTATTCCCTATGATAAATGCATCCAGGATTGAGTGGTTTAACCACAATGTAGCTAAAAGGGAAAAACAATAAAGTTGCAAGGACTTAGGTAAAGCTTGTACAGATCATATAACAAATTGTAGATAAGTAAGTGGAAGAAGCAAACATTGATTTAAGCCAGAGTACTGAAAAATGATCTGCTAGAGACTGCTACATATTATCGTGTCTGGGGAAACATTTGAGTAGCCTCAGATGTGGGCCAGAGCCCTTACATGCTTTAATTAGGGCTGTATTATTGTACACCATTCATACAACTTGAGAGGAAAAGAATCAATGGTCCCTGTTCCCTTTATCCGCTCCATATCTTGTTACCGTAGCAACAGGTATTACTTGGTTTTATGAATTTCCAGAATTATACTAACAGTTTACTTTCTAAGTGTGCTTTTAGGTGAATAGACTTTAATAAAAGGAAAAGGAAACCTAAAGATAACCTCAAAGCCCAGTGAATGAGAACATGATGGGTTTGCATTTCCCACTCAGAGGTCTTGTGGCAACTGCTCAACAGCTCCTTCTGCTGTCATGGAGATGCCAGGCTCCTCACAGGCCACTCCAGTGCAAAAGAGCCCTTTTCTTCTTAGCCTGGGACTAGACTATTTATCATAGGCTTTATATAGGAGGTTCAGAGGGAAGAGAAGGAGGAGGAGCAATAGCAGGAGTAGAAGCAGGGGAGGATGATAGAGGAGAATACTCTGAAGGAAATGATAGTTGAGACCATATTGATGAGAAGAGAGGGAGGAAGAGGGCTAAAGTGGTTAGAACTAGGAAAGGAAGTTCACATCAACCTGATTGACAGAAAGAGAGGAAATATTTATTTCCATAATGGTGTGAATTTCCTTCTTCAAGTCCATGAATTGATACAAACAGAGCTAAAAGTCTAACCCATTCAGTTACTGCTAGATGCACAGAAACATGCTAATTTCCAACAAGTAGGAGGTATCCTAAGCTTATTATATTAAGCTTATTATATATGACTTTACTTACCAGGAAAATGATAAATCATATGAACTGATATAGTACAAAGAATGCACACCCAAATCTCTGGCAACTATGTAGGTTATCAGTTTTGATAATTTAACACATAATCAAAATATTCTTTTGGTACTTAATGTTTTCCTGGTTACTCTGTTTGCTCCTATCCTTATTTTTAAATAGTAAATATGACTTCCTAAGCCAATATAGGAGGTTCAAGTGGGATCACATTGAAAGGACATTCACCAGTGATTCCCTGGTGAAAAATAATATAAAAGTACAAAAGAGAAGCATAGTTGTCCTCATCTGTGTTAATCTAAGAAATTTTACTTACCTTGTTGATTTTGAGAAACATGAATAAAAGTTATTGAGGGTAGAATATATATTTTATAGCTCCCACTGTTTCTTAGTTTTTGACTTATTAAATGTATGAGAATAACTTTTGACCTGAGATTAAACTAATTCTAGGAACAGTTTTTGACCTAAGATAAAACTAAATGCTATAATTGTGAGTCATGTTGTAATGAAGTTCTGCAATTTGTATTAACACCAAGAGTTTAATTAAAACTGAAAGCAGAGTCGTCTCTGTGCATGTAATCATCGTCACTTAAGGATGTATTCACAGGACTTGTATGACTGTTCTGGACTGGCTGCTGTATCACCCTCTGGATCTTTGCCCTGTCTTCAGACTAGAGTTTAAAATAAGAGGGAATAAGATATGTGGGAAAAAACAATTGAGAAAAGTCAGGAATTTTTATTCTATCCCTTTCTAGCCTGTTGAATTTTTCTGTAAGCTTGAGAAAGTCAATGCAGCTTTCTGGGTCTTGGTCCCCCAGGAGACTGAGGCAAGAAATTCACAAGGTCAAGGCCAACCTCAGCAACTTAGTGAGGTTCTACATAATTTAGTGATACCTGTCTCAAAATAAAATAAAAAAGGGATGAGGATGTGGCTCAGTAGTAAAGTGCCCCTGGGTTTAGGGTTTAGTCCCTAATATAAAGAGGGAGGGAGGGAGGGAGGGAGGGAGAGAGAGAGAGAGAGAGAGAGAGAGAGACTTTTGCACATCACCCATGATGTGATACAGTAGATTCTCCAGCCTTTGTGAGAATACACCTCCTTACCAAGCTGCAGTAGTGGATGCCTGCCTAATTTTCTCCACCATTCTGTGATTTACCTTTAATAAAGTAACTACCATAATCAAGACTGTTTTTAATTAACAAATTCCTTGAGCTGGTTTTGAAGGTTCTGTCATGCAAAAACATATGCTGAATATCATTTGCTAAGTCCTAAGTAATATTTGAAAAATAATTTTTTGTAGATGTATCCAGTATCTTTGTTTAATATACTCCACAGTTTTTACAGTTTCTTTGCTGCCTTTTAGTTGTGGACAATTTTTCTTGCAATCTAACAACACCTAGGCTTCAGAAGCTTTGCTGTGATAGCCAGTTGGATTCTACCCTTTTTGCTATTTTAGTGCAATGTTGATGGATAGGTCAAGTCAGTAGTAAAAATACTTAAATAAATACAATGTTTAAAAATCAGGTATCAAGGTTAACATCACCAGTGCTAAATCTGGTTGAAATCATGTAGCCCTGATATGAGATGATGAGGGGGCCATCCTACCTCTCTGGTATTCTTCCCCTAACCCTATAACCTCAGTATAGTCACACGGAAATGTATCAAGCAAACTAATTTTTGAAAATATTCACAGAATACCTCAGTAATACTCTTCAAAACTCCCAGAGTCATGAAAATCAAGGAAATTCTGAGAAACTATCACAAATAGGAAGAGACTAAGGAAACATGAGAACTAAATGCAATGTGGAACCCTGAACGGAATCCTGAAAGAGATAAAAAGAAACTAGAAGAAAAAGCTGGTGCAATCAGAACAAAGACTGCATTTTAGTCAGTTATGTTGCATCAATGCTTGTCTCTTAGTTTTTGACTTATGTGCCTGGGTTTTGTAAGATGTTAGCATTAAGGAATCCGGATGGCAGGAACTCTTTGTGCATGACCTCCTAAGCTTGTGTCTATTGAAAGGAAAAATCACTCGCTTGGGCTCTATGCCCTTGTGTGAGTTTCCCAGGGTTAGCATAACAAATTGCCACAGACTGGTGAGCTTCAACAACAAAAATTTCTTATCTTGTAATTTGGGAGGTTTGAAGTCTGAAATCAAGTTGTCATCAGGGTTTTTCCTTCTGAGGATTATGAGGGAAGGGTCTGTCCCAGGCTTCTCTACTTGGCTTATAAATGATGATTTTCTTCCTGTCTTCACATGGCCTCAATTCTGCACCAGTGTATTACTCTATCCAGTCAGTTGTGTTGATTAGAGCTTTTGCTAATGATTTCAGTTTAACTTGATTACCTCTGTATGGACCTGCCTCCAAATAAAGTCATATTCTGAGATACTGGGATTTAGGAAGACAACATGTTTAAGGAGGGGTATGGGGGGAATACAAGTCAACTCATTGCAATATTTTAGAGTTCTTCAGCCTTTTTCATTCTGTAGATACATTTGGCTCCTTCTTCTTATGTCCTCACATCTAATATGTGACTAAATCTACCATTATGATTTAACAAGTATTGCCTAAATCCTATACTTCTTTTCCTCTGTACCATCATCTTTATCAATCCAGTCCAAACTACACTCCCAATTTATCTGTGTTAGGGAAAAGATCTCCTTATTTATTTCCCAACTTCTAATTTTGCTCTGCTCCAACTCATAGCCCATGTAGCCAGCAGAGATGTTTGTTCACAATGAAAATCACTGATGCTTAAAAATCTTCCAAGTCTTCCTGTAGTTCTGAGAATAAAGACTCACATCTCTATTATGGCCTCAGGGCCCTGTGTGCTCTGCCAACCTCTTAGCCACACCATAAAGTGTTTTCTGCATCATTCTCTCTACTCGGGCTGCACTTAACAACTCCAGCTGCTCATGAAGACCAGGACCATCCTTCTACCACAGGCTTTGCTTATGCTGTTGCTGTGCTCTCCCTACCCTACTTGTCCTTGATACCTCCTTCCCCCTCACCCTTCAGGTCTCACTCAGATCAGGTCCCACTGCCTCTGACATATGACCTTGCATCCTGCAGACCAGATCAGCTTGCTTGCTATGTGTTATCTGAGCAAACTATACTCTTTTTTTCAGAGCATTTGCCATATTTTTAAATTTTATATTCATGCAATTACTTTATTGACTTCTGTCTCCTCCACTGGGCTGGAAGATTCATGAGGTAGGAGCACCATCACTTTTGCTGTCTAGCTTATGTGTAGAACCATCATAATGCCTGACTCATGGTTGTTTCTCAATTTTTTAAATCAATCAATAAACCCCCATAGATTTATTTTTAATTTCTATTATTCATTTTGAACTTTTATTCCTTCTTCTGATCTCTTATATTGTTTCTTGATGAATTTGCTAATAATATCTAGGTCACCTTATAGCTAATACTCTTAGATCAGTCATATCCACTTTGAGACAGTAAAAGGAATAATCTTTCATGACTTCCCAACCTAGTGATAAGAGGACAAATTTGATATGTAAATATAAATAGAAACTTAAACTTAGAAAAATTTATATTTTTAAACTGTTAAATATCTACAAAAATATTTTATTATGCCTTTTAAACATTAAAGAAATGGGTCTAAGTCTTTATATCTAGCTACATGGAGAATGTTTTAAGTTGTATGCTACTGTGTAGACTTTCTATCAAGTACTGACTCTAAAATAAATATATGTGTTAAAAATGTTCTTTGATCCTTTCCCCCACATAATGGAGAGGGCTTCACACATGTTGGGAACACTCATTAATGTCTGTAGCACCAACAGATTGCTTATAGCAGATGTGTCCTAGAGAATCAGGTGACCTATGCTGGAGCACAGTTGCCCCCTGCTGAGTGGTTTATCAATTGCGACACTCTTTAGATACTAAGACCTACTTCTTCAGACAACAAAGAAGGCAAAAAATGCTCAAGAAATTTTAGTTTATATAACATGCTAGAGTTTGATTACAGCAATTATGTAAAATGATGCTATTTTGTATAAGAAGGAGGGAGAGAGAAGCCTAGGTGCTTGCGGAAGAAAAATGCACTAAAATTAAAATTTAATGTGCCAAAATGAGAACTTTCTTTTAAATGAATACCCTGAACATTTAATGTATTAATACAATAACAATGTAATGAGCGCTTACAGTATGCTGGCTCTGTGCTCAATCCAGGATATCCAGCAAGTGTGCAAATGGACTCCTGCACTGCTCTCATGGAGCTGCGATTCCTGTATGGCAACTCCTTTTGTGTCAGATAAGCACACCAGGAGTTACTTTGGTTCAAGCACAGTTGTAGAGGTACCAATTCAGTTCCATTCTCTTGCTTGAAGTTCTAAGTCTGTAGGTATATGGCTGAAATCCATCCCTTTCCCTACATACATAAGGGTCCAACAAGGGGCAGACCTTGCAGATTGAAACCAGGACAGTCAAGCCTGAGTTGGCCAGGATGATCTCTTTGGAAGCCTCTGTGAGAACAGACACCCAAAGTTGGATTACTCACCCCTCAGTTGCTCTTTCAGGATTTGTGTAGAATTGCTCCCACTTTGTCAGAATCTGTGAAAGCATGTACATGTGTTTCCTTGGAATGTCATGGAATTAGGAAAGTCACTCTCTCACTGGGGACTCAATAAGAATTTGTCCTGATGCTTACATTAATGACCTATGAAAGAATCAGAGAGGGAAGAGAGATAAAAGAGCTGTGAGCTTGTGTGGAAAAAATAAATGGTCTTATGTTCTAACCCTTTTATTTCTCAAATTAGTACTTTAAAAAAATATCCTATCAGCTTTTACTTTTTTACATAATTTGATTTTTCATTATAAAGTAGACTGGATTATCCCAGATAAGGAAGATACACTTTGTAACAAAAATAGGTACAAGGAAGTTCTGCTTCCTTGCTGCTTTCCATTTCTTTCTGGGGAAGGCTTTTCCCCCTCCTTTCTGTCTCATATGAGTCCAGATAGCTGGGGTGATGTACCACTGCATGCCAGGTACTCAGTGCTCTGGGTGCCTGTGGTCTCCTCTCCCCTACCATAACCTTACTTCCTGTCTGCACCAAATCCTTCACCCAGGTGAAGCCACCCAAAAAAAATCACATTTGGAAATGTCAAGCATACAAATATTAGTAATCTTTTCTTGTGTATTCTTGTCAAAATATTTTCTCTCTTTTTGTAGTTGGTTTTTCAAAGACTACTTTTATCGTGGTATTGGGTTCCCAAACAAATTGAGAAAAGGTACAGACATTTCCCTATACCCTGTGCTTGCACATCCTACTCCACTAATCAGCATAGATCACCAGAGTGGCATATTAATTACAATGGATGAACATAAATCCATGCATCATTGTCGTCAAAGCTCATAGTTTATGTAAGAGGTCACTATGGTGCTGGACATTCTGTAGGTTTGGACACATGTATAATGACATGTATCTACCACTGTGGTGTCATATAGAATACTTTCTTTCACTGCTCTAAAAGTTTTCTGTGCTCCATCTACTCGTTTATCATTGTCCCCAGCAACAAATGATCTTTTTTACTGTCCCTGAAGTTTTGTCTTCTCCAGAATATCATATGGTTGGAATCATAAAGTAATTAGCCTTTTCAGATTGGCTTCTTCCACTTAGTAATGTACATTTAGTATTTCTCTGTGTCTTTTCATGACTTGACAGATAATTTCTTTTTAGTGCTGAAAAATACTCTCTCAATGCATCAGCTTCTTTACTCATTCACCTACTGAAAGACATCTTGGTTGATTCCATTTTTTGGCAATCATTAGCATAGCTGACTTAAATGTACCCACAGGTTTTTGTGTGAGTACAACTCTTCAGCTTATTTAGGTAAAAACCAAGGAAGAAGATTGCCGCATGGTATGGTAAGAGTACTTTTGGTTCTGTAAGAAGGGGTCAAACTGCATTTCCATAGCCATGAATGAGAGTTCCTCTTATTCTGCATCCTTACCAGCATTTTGTGTTGCAAGTGTTCTGAATTTTTAGCCATTACTATTTTTTTTTTTTAACACCTGAAAGTGGCAGGTAACCTTACACTGCTTTTGGTCCTTTTTACCTACCATACCCTAGACATGTCCTTGCTCAGTGTCTTCCTGGAGGAATCCAGATGAGTAAAAAGCATGTTTTGGATGGTTAAAGTCCAGTTGAACCACTTATGTTAACTGCATATCACATGAGCAATTAGAAGGATAACTTTATAGATTTCTTCAGATACTACTTTCTTTTTTAATTCACCTAAGTGTAGGCATAAGTTCCCTATTGATGTCATCCCAGTAAGAATTAATACAATGCTCCATCCTGTTTGTCAACCGGTGTGTTTTCCATTTGCAAGAGGAACTTGCTGCAGAACTCTGCCATCCTCATTGACAAGCTATAATGCCACTGAGCTGGCAAGATATGACAAGGTTACTTCTTGAGGTTATGCTAAGTGGCAAGACACTCATTTACCTAGAAATGAGATAGAGAAAGGAGCTTGCCTAATTTTTATTAGACACTATTTGGAGATTGCAATGTTTGCATGAGTTATTTCTCAGGAATAATTTACTCTAACCCTAACCCTATTCTTGAGGATGGCGTGCTCATGCATAACAGCTGCAGAATATAGGCTTTTATTCTGATGACACTTAGCAGATTCCCTCCATCTGACATGTACAGTGCTGCTTCCTTGCTTCTTCCCTCTTGACAGAAATGAATGCCAGCCAAAAAGTGGAAACCAAAATAGCAAAATAAAAATATTTTTTAAGTGGAACAATTTCAAAAACTGGGCACATGGATAAGAAATGAAAAATGAACGTCTTTTGAATATATTCTGACCTAAACATTTAAAATAACTTGCAGCTCTTTCATTGGGAGGAAGGGCATGAGTGTTCTGGAATTTTGTATAGGAGCAGGAGTTGGCAGGGAGAAATAACCTCTTGCCCCTTAAAGCCTTGATGAATTAGTCCTGGCCCAGGCAGAATGCTGACATCATAGCCATCAAGAGATGGGGAATAAGCAGGGCATAGAAAGGGTGAAAGTGGTGGCTGTTTGTGATAGGGCCACCACTGAGCTGCTCAAAATGTTAAGCTGAGACAAAGGAGCCAGTCTTCACAACTGGCAATCAGTTAAGCCTCCAACAATTGAGGGAGAGCATGAGAAATGCAACCAAGGGAAATTTTTCTCCCTTTATACTCTCCAAGATGCCGGTTGTTTGTGTAAGGATTAGAAGAGCTGAAAGCTAAGCTGTGAATGGCCACTCAGGAGGCCCTGTGTACCACTGACCACTCTGGACTCAGTTTCCTCAAGAGCAAACCCTGGGAGCATCAGCATCCATGATGACATGTCATATTCATGTTGAATTTGGTCTTTATACTTTTGTTTTTGTTTTATTTATTGAATCATGTGCTAAAATGAAAACCAAAAGATTTGTATTTAACTTTTCTTGACAAATGTAGGCACTGGCAACCTCATCTCTGAATGTTTACACTATAGTTGACCCAATGAAAGCTGTCCATTTTAGACTGTAACTGTTTACACTTGCCATAATCAACCTGCTCAGTCATCTTCCACTCGTTCCCTTCTCAGAATTTGGTTATTTTCCTGACCTTTTATAGGCATTTGGGTTTATAATACATCTTTTGATTGCCACTACTTCTGATGATAGAATCTGCTATCCTCTGATTTTTTATTTCTTTCCTCTGATATAGTTATTATAATCCCATTAATAATTACCCTCTGAAATACAGTCTGTTCTGTTGGTAGACTTCTGGGTTGCAAGGACAGTGTATATTTAATTTGCTTTGCACAGCATGTATCATAACATCTGTGTAGAAGCTCATCCATGAATGTGTTTGCTTTCCTTTTATTTCGTTTTTTACAACATCTTCTTTATCAGTGTTTTTCATAACCCCATTAGCAATGCATTTCCTGTGGCTCAGGGAATCTGAACCCTTGTAGGATGGTGAATTCTCACACATCACAATGAATGCTTAGCCTGAATGTATAGTGATAGGATTTATTAAAATTTAAATTGACCAACAGATTTCATTTAGTTCTAGATCCTGATTTATTTTAATCTATAGGCATATCTACATGGCCTAATTTGCATGGCCAACACACAGGTGCACATCCATGCATATTTATTTTAAGTAATTTAGGATGTTAATTTGGTAGATATGATAATGCAATTTTAAGCTTAGAAAAACACAACATGAAAATGTGGAAGTGTTGAGAGTGTGCAGTTTTCAGTGATACACATACACTACAAAGCTGTGACCAAAAAAAGAACTTCTCAATTATGCAAAATATATGACTTATAAACTTATTGTTTTGAAGTATACATTTTACATATGATTTTTCACATTATGATATTTCATTTAGTCTTTCCCACAAAGGCAAGGTTCTGGAGATGAACCTAGAGGTACTCAACCACTAAACTATACCCTCATTTCTTTTTACATTTTATCTTGAGATAGTCTCACTAATTTGCCCAGGCTGGCCTGCAACTTGTGATCCTCCTGCCTCAACTCCCGAGTAGCTGGATTACAGGCATGTGGCATCAAACCCAGTGTAGATGATATTTTCTAAAAATAGAGAGGGATGCTTTCAATGAATATGTGTCTAACTTTCTTTTTAAATGTCAGACTATAATATAGTATAAAGAAGATAAAACTAAAGTCTCTCAGGCTGCAGTAAACTAAAGCATTCAAAGCTGTGTTTATTGTCCATTTACCTCTTCCCTGCCTCCGTCCCAGGAGGGACCACAGTGACGCTCCAGGGCTCTGAAAAATCTGTTTCAAACCTGTGTTTTAGATGGTGCCTACTGCACTTTTAGACCAACATTCTGTAGATCTAAATATCATTCACATGTTTATTAGGTTACTTTTTTGTTATAATTTGATGACAATAAATATTTTTAAGAATATCTTAACTGCACTATTTTCAGTCAGATGAAATAACAATATTATATTATTAAATCAGTATTAAGAGTAGGAGTTTTTCTTATTTGGGGGGATAGTAAAACACACAAAATGACAATGTGCACATTTGCAAGCTTAAAAGACTAGAGTTGCTGAAAGCCAGCATTCCAAATTTGATCTGAAAGATATTACATCTCACTTACCAGTTCTACTGTTGCTTTTATACCATCATAAAGACTTAATGATGTCGCATCAAGACACATTAACATTTCCCTTGAGGTAGGATGATATGAAACCTACCTGAGTCCCTTAACTTTTCATAATCTCTGCTCAATAGCTAGTCTTATATATTAGAACAAATGGAGAGCTTATTTTAGGGGTACAAATGAGCAATGTGTAGTCCACGTCTTGACTATACAATAGTAGAGTATGAAAAGGGAAAAAAATTCCGAGAAAGCTTTTTTATTTATTTATTTTTATTGATTTTTTAAAAAAAATAAATGACAGTGGAATGCATTACAATTCTTATTACACTTACACAGCACAACTTTTCATATTTCTGGTTGTATATAAAGTATGTTGACACCAATTCGTGTCTTCATACATGTACTTTGCATAATGATGCCTATCACATTCCACCATCGTTGCTAATCCCTTGCCCCCTCCCATTCCCTCCCACCCCTCTGCCCCATCTAGAATTCATCTATTCTTCCCATGCTTCCCCTCCCTACCCGACTATGAGTCAGCTTCCTTATATCAGAGAAAACATTCCGCATTTGTTTTTTGGGGATTGGCTAACTTCACTTAGCATTATCTCGAGGAAGCTTTTTAAAAAAGTGCTCGAAGAATATCCAAACTAAAACTAACAAAATCACTTGAGCCTTCCTAAACCACCAGTATATTGTACATTGCTACAAGAGCGCAAGGCTTCTTTCTCCCAAGTACTTGTGCCCACATCAGGTGGCACTTAACAGGGAAACCATTGAAATCACTGGAGCACATTCTGTATGAACAAGAGCATCGATACTGGATAGAAAACATTCCAGAGCACAGTCTTGTTTCCCTCTTTAAAATTGGACATATTAATAATTTATTTCCACCAAGCTGTGGGGAAGGCATATATTATTGATGAGATCATGTTTTATAGAGATTCAGAATTTCTGGCTCTTTCAGGTCTATCATCATCCCTGCATCATGGTGAAAAATAAACACTCACAAAAGAATCTTCTAAGATTCCAGGGTACAATAATAATGGAGGAATAGGCTGAATAACTTTTGTATCTGTCCTTCCAAGTTCTGACATCCATTTTTCCTCTTCTCCCCTCTACCACACTCCCCTTTGACTGCATGCTGAAGTGGGTCTAGAAGCCAGGAAAAAGAAAGGTTGTTTTGCAGAGATATTTTCAGAGGTTTTTGAAAAAAAGAGGGGTAGTGGGAAAGAGTCACTCAGAGAATAGACCTGTGCTCCTCTCAGTGTTCCTCCCTATCACCTGATCAGTGTGAAGAGAGAATGGGGAGAAGCATGGTCCTCTGTCAAGTCCTCTATTTTTGTCACTTCTATTCTTTTTGTGGAAAGAGTATGTTGTAGAGATTGGCTATCACATATTGATCTAGTTTAAAAGATAACTGAAAATGAACTAAAAGTAGTGACATTGGATCTTAAGACAGGCACTCATTTTATCATCAAGCCACTTAAATACCATCTGCCAATCAAACACAGAGCAAAAAAAAGGAAGGACTCTGTGGCTTTCCTTTGTGATTGAATAACACAGGCTACAATAGCAGTAGTGCATAAGTGTTGCATAAGATCATTTTTCCCAGGTAATGTTTTACAGCAGTAATTCTGGTCCTCACCTCATTATCTCTTAGCTGTCTGGAGCTGAAATACTACCTAAGAGGGGAGACTTTCCTTTGTGATCCCCCAGTCTGGATGCCAGGGATTGAATTGGGCCAGGTTACAGGGGGAGAAGGGTAATTGTTTTTATCATGCTGTCATCTGCATAGTCGCTCCATTTCTCTCTGTGGGTACCCAATCACCTTCATTCTGCAGCCGCCTGAGTCTGAAGATGCTGTGGGGAGTACAGCAATGCTGACTGCATAGTTTGGGGGCCAGGTGCTCCTGTAATTAGTCAGTACCCAGAATATGTAAAACATCCCCTTTGGAAAATAAGTAAATGAGAATTTGTCATGTTTTCCTTTGCTTTATCCTGCCCTTAAATTTTAAGTTCCTTTGTTCTCCAAATCCATAGATTACAGCTGTAGTCAAACATTGGAACTGTATTTTCCCAGTATTCAGGGGAAATGACAGCTTGAATCTTAAGTGTATTTCAAGTTGCTCAATGTATACAATTCCAATGCCCAGGGAGAAGTGGGGTAGAGAATAATTATGCATCTGTCTAGTATTTTTCCCTTTTCAATATTCTTTTTCCTAATTGGGCAGACCTTCATTTCAACAATAGACTAACAATTTACTAAAAATTATACACAGCTGATGAGTGACCATACAGTCAGGTCAGATAGATCAGTTGTTAGCCTAAAATATTTCCTGACATAGTTACTCTTATGAACTTCACAGAGATGCACAGTCATCCTTTTCATGACTTATAGATGATTTAATTTACAAAGAATCCAAGATCAGCACTGTGTGAATAAATAAATTAATTACTTAATATAATTTCTCAATCATAAATCTTACATGTACCACAATTTCAGAAAAATCAATAAATATTTTACTTGAAGAATGTTTTTATTTTCAAAACTTTAGAATGCTATTGCTGACAGCAGAGAGGCCTTAAAGTGCTTTAAAACACTGGTCAGCAGGACAGGCTTCATCCTGGTTGAAAGACTACTGTAATCCACTTTTTTCATCTCTTCTCCTTTTTACTTTCTCCTCCTCAGTTTTTCCTAACAAAATTATCTTTCCTAATCGCCACTAAGAGAACTTTACCACAACAGGGACCTATTTTCAGTTAGGAATCTTGCTTTTCTCCTAAAACGTCATGGTGACCTCTTAAAAAAAGAAAAAAAAAAAGATCTAGGGTAAAGGAAATGATCTAGAGTCCAGAATATACCTTGCAGCATAGATGGTGTTTGATTTTAAGTCTGGCAATGCACATGTCCATTCAGATGAGAAAAAAATACATTACCCATAATCAAGCATGCAAATATTGGGATAGAGCTTGATATACTGGATGGAAAATACCTAAGAAGCAAGGAACTGTGTGTTTAGCTTTTGATATCAGCTCATAATTAGGGTATAAAGGACCTTTGATTACTCATTCAAAGGATATGCATAGCAAAGATCTGTCTCACCTCCTGTGTTCCATAGTGTCCTTCAGTAGCTTGATATAGCCAATGAGCTTATTTTCAGAACAATTGTTCAATGAGAAAAAAAAAATAGAACTCAGACTTCTACCTCTGAGAAGATGAAATAGATGTTTTTTTCTTTCTTCCTTCCACTAAGTTCACTTAAATCCTAGGATTTAAAGAAACTAAGAAGACAGTTAGAATAAGGTAGACTGATTAGGCTCCTTGATACAACAACAACAACAACAACAAAAAGGGTAGTATATTCTTGTTTTTTTTTTCTCATATATCCCATCTTAGAGGTGAGTTAGCAACCTGAAAATGCTAACACATTTAGACAAAATAAAATTAATTAATTAAAACACTCTCTCTCTCTCTCTCTCTCTCTCTCTCTCTCTCTCTCTCTCTCTCTCTCTCTCTCTCTCTTATGAACTATTCTACTACTCTACTCTGGCTAACACCATAGAAAAAAGCATGGCCCAACACCTACCTAGGCCAGCAAAGAAGAAAGAGCCTAAGCTCCTACTCTTGCCAAGCTACAATGAGGTGCCACATTTTACTGTGTTACAAATTCAGAGAAGAATGAATCTGTCAGCTGGACCTCCACCTGCATCTGATGGTAAACATGCATCCTGCCTCTCTTTTACTAGGGTTGTGTTGTAAGAAGCCTAGTGGAGAGTTGGGCTTTCATTAGTACCCAGCAATATCAAGACACTCAACTGAGGTACAGTGGATGCAACAAGGGCAACATAAAGAGATATTCCTAGCTCTAAAGAAGAGTGTCACCAGCAGGAACAGAAACCAAGCCCAGCAGTAACATGGAATTCATGCCTCTCCCACTATTAGTGGAGACCTAGTGGGGATCCTGGATTTCTACACCTACCTGGAAGTAATAAGGCCCCCTCCTTACTTCAATGATGGATCAGTGTCAGAGGAAACCAGCTAAAACAGGTTTAAATAAGACCAGAGTCTCAAAACACAAAATCCTCAATGAATATGTTTTAGTCATTCCTCATTCTCTAAACAAGAAAATGTCCACTAGAATATGAGAGAGAGAGAGAGAGAGAGAGAGAGAGAGAGAGAGAGAGAGAGAGAGAGAATTTATAGATACCAACACTGAAATGGCAAAGATGTTAGGTTATCTGAGAAAAAAACTGAAAAAAGCCATGATCCAAATGGTTCATTGAATAATTACAAACACACTGAAAACTAGTATTGTCTCAACAAATAAATATGTGCTTGGGCTGGGGATGTAACTCAGCAGTAGATCATTCTCTCAGCATGTGTGAGACTCTAGTTTCAATTTCCAGTATTGAAGGAAAAAAAAGAAGAAGAAGGAGAAGGAGAAGAAATAATACAGGCTCCTAACTATTTAAAAAGATGACATAAAGATGAACCAATAGAATTTTAGAACTGAAATAATATACAATAATGAAAATTAAAAAAAAACAAACTTCACTGGATCAATGGATAAGTTCACCATCACAATGGAGAAAACTAGATGAAAGCATCAATGAATTCCAAAATTGTATGACAAAACTTACTGAATTTGAACAAAGGAGAAATAGACTGAAAAAAAAAGGGACCACAGTTTTAAGAACCTGTGGGACAAGATCTGATATTTGTATAATTGGAGTTTCTAAATGATAGGACGTAAGGATTGAGCTAAAAACGTATTCAGAGGCATAATGACTAACTATTTTCCAAATTTGGCAAAAGAAGTAAGCTCAAAAGTTAAAGAAGCTAATATAAACCCAAACAGATAAGCAAAATAAATTCACACCTAGGTACATTATAGTCAAAATTCAGAAAAAAATATCTTGAGAACAGTGAAAAAGAAATGGCTTCTTACCCATAAAGTAATAAACAATTTGAATGATAAGATATTTTTCATGAGGAACCATGCATGCCAGTAGCAAATGGAATGTTTTTTAAGTGCTGGGGGGAAAAAAAGGTATTAGTCTAGAATTCAATATTTGAAACTCTTTCAGAAATGAAGAAAAAAACAAGATATTGTAAGATGAAGGAAAACAAAGAGAACTTGTTACCAGAAGACCTATCCTTAAAATAATGGTTAAAAAACTTTCACTAATCAGAAAGGAAATCATAAAAAATAAAATTTGAACATTCAGGGGCTGGGAATGTGGCTCAAGTGGTAGTGCGCTCGCCTAGCATGCATGAGGCACTGGGTTCGATCCTCAGTACCACATACAAATAAAATAAAGATGTTGTGTCCACTGAAAACTAAAAAAAAATAAATATTAAAAAATTCTCTTTCTCTCTCTCTCTCTAAAAAAAATTGAGCATTGGGACAGAAGAATAGATAACAAAGAATAAAAATATGAATTTTTATTGGTGAATATGATTTTTATGCTTCTTGAATTTTCAAAAATATGTTTGATGGTTGAAGCAAACATTATAACCCTTTCTGATGTAGTTCTAAATATGTGTAGGGGAAATGAAATACAATTATACCTGGGGAGTGTAAAGGAATATAAACTTTACTCAGACTAATAAAATGTGATAATTCATGTATGGATTACAAATACCTTGAGCAAAGGTACACAAGGAAATATACTTGACAATACTATAGAAGTAAGTGAAATTTTAAAATCATTCTCATAATGCATTGGAAAATGATGCAAATCAGTAGAAAAAATCAGAATAAACAGAAAACAAAAAATAAAATTGCACCCTATATTCCTTATATATCAATAATTAATTTAAATGTAGATGGCCTAAATATATAAATTTAAAAAACAGCAGAGTGAATTTATAAATATAAGTTATTGATATGAAATTTAGAACATCTGAGGTTCTAATTCATGGTAGAGTGCTTGCTTATTATGCATGATGTATTGGGTGTGATCCCCAGAAATGCCAAAATAAATAAACAAATAAATAAAAATGAATATTCTTTAGGTATAGTGACATAATAAAGTTGAAAGTAAGAGGACATAAAAAGATATAACACACAAACATCAAAAGAAGTCAAATGAAAGCAGAAATTTGTGCATTAAAGTTAAATAAAATGGATTTCAGCAAATAGAAAATCATCAGAAACAGAGGGGCATTATATAAAAATAGAATGGTTAATCCACCAAGACAATAGAGCAATCCTGAGTGTGCAGTCATCACATAAATCTTCAAATTACAAGAAACAAACTTGTTAAAAGTGAAAGGCGACTGTTGTATTCTGCTGCCTTTCCTATCCTCTACTATCCCCCCCACCCTCTCATCTTCTCTCTTTACCCCATCTACTATAATTCATTTCTCTCCCTTGTTTTTTATTTTTTCCCTTTCCCCTCACTTCCTCTTATATGTAATTTTGTATAACAATGAGGATCTCCTTCCATTTCCAGGCAATTTCCCTTCCAACAGTCACTAGTATGGTACTATGTAAAAATGTGGATGTGTAACCAATGTGATTCTGCAATCTGTATACAGGGTAAAAAAGGGGGTTTATAACCCACTTGAATCAAATGTATGAAATATGATATGTCAAGAGCTTTGTAATGTTTTGAACAACCAATAATAAAAAAAAGTAAAAAAAAGTGAAAGGAGAAATAGACAAATCTACAACTGTAGTTGAAAACTGAAATATCCTTCTCAATAATAGAACAAGTAGAGAGAAACCATAGATATTATTGAACAACTAAAAAATACCCTCAGCCACTAGGGTCTAAATGTCACTTTCAGAACATGCTAGCCAATAAGATTAGAATACATGTTCTTCCCATGAACCCATAGAGTACATGCCAAGATAGACCTTAGTATGAGTCATGAAATAAACCTAAAAAGTCTTTAAAATTAAATCTTACAAAATGTCTTCTCTGGCCATAGTTGAAATCAAATGAGAAATCAGTAACTGAAAAATAACATGAAAAAAACACAAAGCATTAGAAATGAAAACACACACACACACTTCTCTATAAATCAAAGATGAAAACCTAGTATATATTTAAACAGAATACACCAAACTGAATTAAAATGAAATGTGGCAGGTCAGTTTTCGGCCAATGCCTGAAACCATGCTGAGATGGAAATCTATTGCCATCAATGCCTATATTACAGAAGAGGGGAAATTTCAAATCTAAGCTCCCACCTGAAGAAGCTAGACAAATCAGAACAAAATATAACTAAAGCAAGCATAAAGAAGTGATAATGAAGGTAAGAGAAAAAAAAATCAATGAAATTGACAACAGAAAAATAAACTTATGAAACCAAAGCTGGTTATTTGAAAAGCATCATGTGAAAGTTTTTATATATATATATATATATATATATATATATATATATATATATATATATATATATCACAATTTATATATTTATATATAACACAATTTATATATTTATCATGAAATTCATATGAAAAAATAAAAGACCCAGAATAGCAAAAGCAACTCTAAGCAGGAAGTGTGAATCAGGCGGTATAGTCATATCAGATTTCAAACTATATTACAGAGCAATAGTAACAAAAACAGCATGGTACTGTTACCAAAACAGGTGGGTGGACCAATGGTACAGAATAGAGGACACAGAGACTAATCCACAAAGTTACAACTATCTTATATTTGATAAAGGGGCTAAAAGCATGCAATGGAGGAAGGATAGCATCTTCAACAAATGGTGCTGGGAAAACTGGAAATCCATATGCAACAAAATGAAACTGAATCCCCTCCTCTCGCCATGCACAAAAGTTAACTCAAATTGGATTAAGGAGCTTGATATCAAATCAGAGACACACCGTCTGATAGAAGAAAAAGTTGGCTCTGATCTACATATTGTGGGGTCGGGCTCCAAATTCCTTAATAGGACACCCACAGCACAAGAGTTAATAACAAGAATCAACAAATGGGACTTACTTAAACTAAAAAGTTTTTTCTCAGCAAGAGAAACAATAAGAGAGGTAAATAGGGAGCCTACATCATGGGAACAAATTTTTATTCCTCACACTTCAGATAGAGCCCTAATATCCTGAGTATACAAAGAACTCAAAAAATTAAACAATAAGATAACAAATAACCCAATCAACAAATGGGCCAAGGACCTGAACAGACACTTCTCAGAGGAGGACATACAATCAATCAACAAGTACATGAAAAAATGCTCACCATCTCTAGCAGTCAAAGAAATGCAAATCAAAACCACCCTAAGGTACCATCTCACTCCAGTAAGATTGGCAGCCATTATGAAGTCAAACAACAACAAGTGCTGGGAGGATGTGGGGAAAAGGGTACACTTGTACATTGCTGGTGGGACTGCAAATTGGTGCAGCCAATTTGGAAAGCAGTATGGAGATTCCTGGGGAAGCTGGGAATGGAACCACCATTTGACCCAGCTATTGCCCTTCTCGGACTATTCCCTGAAGACCTTAAAAGAGCGTACTACAGGGATACTGCCACATCGATGTTCATAGCAGCACAATTCACAATAGCTAGACTGTGGAACCAACCCAGAAGCCCTTCAATAGATGAATAAATAAAAAAAAAATGTGGCATTTATACACCATGGAGTATTACGCAGCACTAAAAAAATGACAAAATCATGGAATTTGCAGGGAAATGGATGGCACTAGAGCAGATTATGCTAAGTGAAGCTAGCCAATCCCTAAAAAACAAATGCCAAATGTCTTCTTTGATATAATGAGAGCAACTAAGAACAGAGCAGGGAGGAAGAGCAGGAGGAAAAGATTAACATTAAACAGAGACATGAGGTGGGAGGGAAAGGTAGAGAAAAGGGAAATTGCATGGAAATGGAAGGAGACCCTCATTGTTATACAAAATTACATATAAGAGGTTATGAGGGGAATGGGAAAAAAAAAACAAACAAGGAGAGAAATGAATTACAGTAGATGGGGTAGAGAGAGAAGATGGGAGGGGAGGGGTGGGGGGGATAGTAGAGGATAGGAAAGGTAGTAGAATACAACAGTTACTAATATGGCATTATGTAAAAATGTGGATGTGTAACTGATGTGATTTTGCAATCTCTATTTGGGGTAAAAATGGGAGTGCATAACCCACTTGAATCTAATGTATGAAATATGATATGTCAAGAGCTTTGTAATGTTTTGAACAGCCAAAAAAACATAAAATAAATAAATAAATAAATAAAACAAATATATGTATATATAACACAATTTATACATATATAAAACACTATATATATATATATATATATATATATATATATATATATATAAAACACAATTTATGTGTATAAAACACAATTTCAAGAACCTGTGGGACAAGATCTGATATGTATATCATCGGAGTTTCTAAATGATAGGACCTAAGGATTGAGCTAAAAACGTACTCAGAGGAATGATGACTATTTTCTAAATTTGGCAAAAGAAGTAAACTCAAACTTTAAAGAAGCTAATATAAAGCCAAACAGATATGCCAAAATAAATTCACACCTAGGTACATTATAGTCAAAATTCAGAAAAATGTCTTGAGACATTATCATATATATATATATATATATATATATATATATATATATATATATATGACAGAAAAGAAAAAATTACCAATACAAGAAATGAAGCAGAAGATATCTCTTCATGTGCTGAAGGCATCTAAATTATGACAAGCCAGTACTATAAAAAAATCTCCAAACAAATTTGACAGCCTAGATGAAAGGGATCAGTTCCTCTGAAAACACAAGCCATAAATTGCTCAATATGAAACAGAAAATTTGGTAATCCCAAAACTATTAAAAATGAATTTTTAATTTTACAGTTCCCCAAACTATACCTCTAAGACCTAATGATTTCATGAGATGATTTTTCAAAATGTTTAAAGAAGAATTAACATCAGTTCTACAAAATCTCTTCCAAAAAACAGGACAGAGGACATGCCAATTCAATTTTTTTTGTCATTAGTATTCCCCAGATACCAAACCAGGATAAAGCAGTACAAAAATGAAAACTACATGAAAATGTCTCTTATGAATATAAATGCAAAATTCCATTGTAAGACATTGGCAATAAAATTCAGCAATATAAAATGGTGTCTTAAATACCGTGACCAAGTGGGTTGATTCCAGGGATACAAGGCTGTTTCAGTATTTGAAAATCAATCAATATAATCTGCCATATTTACAAGTTGAGGAAGAAAAAAATCTTACATGATTGCATTAACTGATGCAGAAAAGGCATTTGACAAGATTCAACGCCCAGTAATGATAACAAGTCTTACAGAATCAGGGATAGAAGCAAGCATCCTTAACTTCATAAAGAGTATCTATAAAAATCCCTATAACTAACATAATTCTTCAAAAGGCAGAGTGCGTTCCACTAACTGTGAGAGCAAAGAAAATATGTTAGCTTTGACCAATCATGTTCAAATTAATATCTAGCCAGGAAACTGGCAAAAAAAGGAAAACAAAAGGCATCTTGATCAAAAAGGAGTTAGTGAAAATGTCCCTGTTGGTGGATGACATAATTGTGTATGAAGAGAATTATTAGGAATCTAAAAAAATATAGAACTATAAAATAAATTAAGGTCACAGGATACATGATAGGCAAATTTAAAATCAGTATTTCTATATTCTAGCAATGTGTCACAGAACCCCAAATTAAAAATATACTTTTTATTTGCTCAGAAATTAAATACTTGGATGCAAATCCAACTAAACATGTTCAGAATTTTTGCATTGAAAACCAAAGAAATTCTGAGAAGAATGTAATTCTCCAGAGAATTACACTGAGTAAAAAAGGCCAATCCCAAAAGATTACATAGTACATTATTCCATTTAATATTATATTCCTAAAGTGACAAAGAACTGACTAGAAGATTAGCAGTTGTCAGGGGATAAGGACTATGTATATGATGTCAGTGAGGGGTGAGTGTGATTATAAAGCAAAGCATAGTAGTGTGATTCTTGTGAAGGAACTGTTTTGTATCTGGACTATCTTGACTATGTCAAAATTCTGATATGAAATAGTATTAAACTATTGTTTTGAAAAAATGCTACCTTTGTGTGCAGATACACACACACACATCCTAAAAGGCAGAAACTTTCTAAAGAATACTTAATAATGATATTTATTTGGCAATAGTAATAGGAAATGTGCCATAGTAAAACTCAATATATTTCAAGAGGATGAGACAAAGGGAAGTCATTAAAGACAAAAATAAGGAAGATTACATAAAACAATTTAAAGCAATAATCCTTGTCTACAGGGTCAATAATAGGAGAGGCACTAGTCACAGTAGAATAGACAGTTGCTGGGCAGATGTCCTTGCTGAAGTAGTTTTTATTTCAGATTGTGATGGCCTTTGTATAAGGCTGTGGTTCTGGTTGGATTTTGTGGTAGCTACTATCAGACAGTCATGCATAAGAACTCTTACTTTATCATATCTTGGCTTTCTTTCTTTCTTTCTCTCTTTCTCTCTCTCTCTCTCTCTCTCTCTCTCTCTCTCTCTCTTTCTTTCTTTCTTTCTTTCTTTTTGTTAGAGTTGACAAAAGTAACCTCATTTTGATTCTGGTAATTTTCACATTTCTCCCTTTAGTTCAAGATTTTTTTCCATGAAACATCATTGGTGAACCATTTTGTAGTTGGGGTTTGATTGTCCAGTGTTGTTGGAATGAACCTATTCTGTTTGTTGGTCTGATCTGTTTCCACATACAGGGGAAAGTAACTGGTGACTTGTTGTCAGTGTCAAACCCCTATTAGCTACATTTTAGCAACAAGGAGGTTTAGAAGGAGTGGGTGTTGAGCAAAAATTTACCTGGAGTTCATTGTTAAGTTCAACTCTATCAGGTCTGCATGCAATGGGTATTAACTCTAAGTGCTTAGAAAATATTATTTTGTTAAGAGTTATATTTCTGCAGAAATTTAAGCAGCAATGAATGCAAAATTGAAAAAAGGAAAATGCAAAGAAAACCAACCAAGAAGAGTGTAACAAATTCAGTTTATATAGCAGTTTTGAACCAAAAACCTAGCTAGGCTTCAAGGTAATAAAAAATTGAATAAATCAAATGACCCAGAGGAACTAGGTGAGACCTATTGAAGTCATTGAGCCTGTTCTCCTGTTTTATGTAGCTGGGTCTCAGTTTCCCCAGAGGGAGCAGTCCAGATACAGAATGTAGTGTTAGGCAATAGCATAGACATTTTCTTACTTTACCAATAAATAAGCTATAGCAATGTTATCGTTTAGTATCTCATGGTGGGGTTGATTTAAGACAGTTATAAAAAGGGATCACTCATGTAATATGAACCAAAAATTGTGTTGGAGATGGTGTCAAATTTACCTGCAAAGTGTACTAAAGCATCCCTTAGGTCAGGTTTGTCACTTTATCGGAAACAGTCATTGATTATATAACTGCACCTTATCCTGCCTAGTGAGAGGGCAGGAATACACAATAAAAAATTAAGAGAGGCAAAAAGCTCATTATGATATGAAGACTTGTTTTGACACAACTTTTCTTTTTGGTTTGTAGTTTGAATATCTCTGGTTATGGCATCAGGTACTTTAGTGAACATCCTGTACAGCTCATATATCAAGCCTAAGATTGAAATTTACATAAAATTGGTCAGTTTCAGCATACATAGCTTTAGGATGAATGATTTCTTTGTCATTCTAATAAAGAAATAGGATCGGAGGGCCCTTGAATAACTTTCATCTAGTCTAGTCTATAGTTGAACAATGAAAGTCAGCCAAAGTGAACAAAGCCATCATCTAACATCAGGTGCACTATTGCTTTTATTTAAAGACAAATTTTCTCTTTACAGTCATAATTTTACCATAGATAACTAAAGGAAAAACAATTTATAGAATGAATTAAGTTTTATCATATTTGTCTTGACTATTTATATAAATGTAATAAGAAAAGGATTGGACATATAGAGATCTTAGATTTAGAAAGCCCTTGAAGCTAGAAAGCCAAACCAAGGCTGATTTTAGATTTTCACCCGCTGTACCTAAAAGGTTGAAGGTCCAGGACCTGCCAGGAAGTAATAAATTTCACTTGCTATTTTTTGGGGGAAAACTTGAAGCCAAGCATTGTGTACATATTTCCAAATATGCCAATGTTTTCAGTTGTATTCTATCATAAAGACAACTGAACTTGTGCAAATAATCACAATACCATTAAGAATTTAAGGTGTCCTTAAATCTATGAAACAAAACATTTAATAAAAAGTCAATATTATTTTAAATAAAATACATAAAAACTTATAAATGGTTTCAGTCAGTCTTGTGAAGTTAATTCTTGTTCTGTTTAATTTTTATTAGCAGTTTTATGAACTCAACCAATTTCTTCATTGGAGTTTGAGAAATTTTTATTTAGTCCTTCCATATTAATATTATTAGAAACCTGTATGCAAGAATATCTGTTAGAATCTTTTCCCTGAACGTGTTTATAAATGCTTTCACAGAAAAATCAAAACTGGATAGAGAAGACTTCTATCTTGGTTAAAATTCTTATGAGAGTACAGCCATCAACAAAGAAATTCAGTTATTTCTATGCATATTGAATTTTAAGATAACAATCATGACTGATAGCTTCACAACTGGACCATCAGACCTTTATAAATTTTACCCAGTATTTAAAACATTTACAATAATAGAATATCCATCCATACATAACTTAAATAATAATTAGCATGACTTTATTGTTTGACTATACTTCCTATATGATTTAACAAATCAAATAAGCCTAAATAAGCTATTTTGTTCTTTATCAAAATCCTGAAAGTTAAATTGTTTAGTTAATAAACAAGAAGCAATGGACACTAGCTTGCACTCTCATCGGCATATTCCTTTTTACATCAAACTTAACTCTTTTATGATATTAAACATCTAACATATAAATAGGACACTAACTAGCAAAATCACAGAAAAATATTTAACAATTTTAAGGGCATCTTCATTTCAATTTTATCCACAAATTTAAAACCATTTTATTTACCAAAGATTTCTAGAGTCATTTGAACTAAATAAAATTCTTTTGGACTAATTCATATAATTTTAAGTGAATGTTCATTTATCTGTAATCTCATTTGAATAGAATTCCTAAGGTATTTTACCATGTTGATAAAACATGTACTCATGCATAACATATATAAGCACATATAGATATAAAATGTTATAGCTCTTAGAGTTTTACTAATGATCCATGAAATTTATAAACTTCAAAGGTTTTAGAAAGATGATTGTGTCCAAGTTACATTTTTGATAAAATGGTATGAGATCACCTGTTCACATGGTTAAACTTTACAGTTTTCATTGGTCATGACAGATAATCTTATGAAGACTGTGACTAAATTATTGGTTAAAGCAGTTCCAATAGAAGTTTGGTTTTAAATGGACACATTTTAGCTAGGACTGACTGGAGTAACAAACCTCCAAGTAATGTTGAATTTAATAAGAATTATTTTTGTTTGTTAATTGATCTGGTTTACTTGACTTGTCAACATTGATGGAAACATTTTTAGAAATGATTTTTGAAGGATTATTTTAAAATTTGAGTTTTGGTTTTCCTGGTCCATATATGAGACAATGAAATTTTTATGCAGCTAGATCTCTTATTATTGCTCCAAGCTCAAGATTTGGACCTAGGTATATGATGAAAAAAAAATACAGCTGAATTTGAGGATATAACTTTTATAAATACTTGTGTTGTTCTAGATTATTAATGTTTCAACTGTTTCATCATCCTAAACCATTATTAGTCAGGCAAACCTAAATTTATATATCTTTTTTTTTTTTAAATTTACTCTTCACTGTCTACATTTTCATGGAGCTGCTATAAATTGCAAAACTATTAATTAAATGTTTTTTTCCCTAACTCCTCTGAAAAGTTATATAAAACTTTTAAGTGGGTTGTCCTGTTTTCATTTCAACTCGTCTTCATCTTAATATAAGAAATCAAAGATTCAAAATAGGGAGAGAGAAAAAAAGTTTCACATGATAACCCTTAATGAAATTAGGTTAATTTCTTAAGCTTGTTTAAGAAATATCCTTGCCCATTGATTATTTTAAAATGTGTAAGAGAATGGCCCATAATATAGCTGACTGAAATTCCTAAGAGAAATATTCTTTGTATGCTTTAGAATTTTGAGTCCACTGTTGTTTCTGACACTTTTGAGAGCAAAGAAAATCCCATTTACCCTTTCAGTGAATGGTAATAAGAATTTGGACAAAGTGTTTTATTTTGACAAGTGTAGCTGGGATTGTTTTTAATCTTGGAAGAATGCCTTTTCTACAAATGATATGAACAACTATTTTTTTTTCTAATTAACTTTCACAAACCTTATATTGTTTGACTTGTGACCAGGGTTTCCCTTGTTTCATGGAAATTGTCTTGTGCCTGGCAGACACCCCTGTCCATGAGGAGGTAATCTTCATAAGGCAGACCCCATCTTTAGAGATGAGCTTTCCTCATAGATGGTGGTGGTACCTTAGTGTCTTTTAATTGGATGTTCAATGTCCACCATTTTGAGTGTTTATTTTTGGTCTTGTGAGATTTTCAGAAACAAATAGTGTGAAGAAAAAAAAAGTAAAGTAAGGGAGTTAAATTATATAGAGAGGCATATAAGCAAACACAAATAAAATCAGAATAAAGTGCCTGTAGAAATTTTAAATTAGGCATAATGATCAAACAAATTACTAAACCAGGTGCACAGAACCAAAAGAGAATTTATCGCAGGATATATGATGTCTTCACAGAATATGTTTCTATGGAAATATGAATGTTCAAGAGGACAGTGGTCTTATTACAGAAAGAACATGTCAGAAAAGTTGAAGTATTTTTATAGTGCCCCCAAAATGTTCAGTGTCCTTTATTATCCAAATATGATCCCAAATAAAGTCCATAGAGATCCTTTAGCAAGAAGAGGAAGTCTCAATGAGAACAGACTCTACAGGGCACATAGAGTGGTCATGCCATGGAAACAGATCACAAAAATTCAATCCAGGTACTATAGTTGGTTCTGAAAGTCATTGTTTCCTATCTAAGGTCATCTGTTTTCAGATCCCACTTCTGACACCAAATATGTCAACCTAAATAAGAGAGAAATTCTCCAAATAACAATGATTTTATTTTATAATAGCTGAGCATTATAATGGGAATATACATGCCATAGTAAATTATAAGTATCAAAGATGATGAAGCAAAGGGAAGTTTTTAAATAGAGGATTACATAAGATATTTTGAATAATCCTTGGCTCCAAAAGTTAATAGCAAAAGTAGTATAAGTGAAGGTTCAACAGACAGTTTCTGGGCAAATATCATTGTATAAGTAGTTTTTACAAAGTTGCAGTGATCTTTGTGGAAGTTTATAGTGCAAGTTTTAGACAATTGAGCATGAAACCTTTCCTTCATAATCACAAGCTTTATTTATTTATTTATTTATTTATTTATGTTAGTATTTTGTTAGTCACAAATGACTCCATTTTAATTCCATCAACATTGTTGATAGTAATGCCAAGTAAACAAAATATTTTATAGTGTAATTATCAAAATAAAACTTATGATATAAATGTGATAGCTACAGATATACTGTGACAAGATCTACAAATGAGTTCATTGATACTTAAAATTCAAAATAGAAAAGAGTAAATTACATATGGAAAATATGTAACATCTGAAGTAATGTAGTATGAAAACATCTGTGATTCTATGAAGGATGACATCACAGGTAATTTTAATTTACTATAGATTGTTGGAGACATTCATAATTGAGGGAAATGCTTAATTCAGCTAAAGTTTACTTACAATATTGATTTTTTTCCCCCACAGATTTCTGTTAAAAACTCCTGTGCAGAAGTATTTGGTAGGTTGTGAAACTGCCTGTTTGAACTGTTGGTATATCTGAAGAGCTATCATTAGAGATCAAATTCGCTGTCCCTTGTCCCTCTCTAAAATTTTGATTGATAAGAAATTTGCTTCTATTTCTCACAATTTGTTTCCATTGAGCTACAAAAATTATTATGCCTCCGTGACTTTCTGTTTCTTAAAGACGTTTCTCCAATCTTGGATATGCCATTGAAAGTTAAAGCATATTTTCTGGAAAGACGGCAGGAGCCCCATGTATGATGTTTTTACCTCCAGGGACAATGGAGGCCTATTTCAGTTGTACTCCATCTAACTAGTTAGTTATATAAATAGATTTTAAAAGTAAAAGAAAAAAAAATTCTGGCAACATGGGTACCATGAAGAGTAATTTCATTTTTAGTATTGCTTTTGCTCTCACTGCTGCCACAACTGCTGTTGTTAATAATAACATTATTATTATTCATGACGAAGACAACATATTTAAAAGGTAATGGGAAATCTAGTTAAACAGAAGAGGTTGAACACACATTCATAATATTGTAGAGAGATCACTGACTTAGAAATCAGAAGACTTGAGTTCTAATCCTATATCCTTCTCCACTAACATGTGGTAGGACTTTGGGAAAATTTGTCAATTCTCTAAGGCAAATTTTTTCACAGGTAAAATGGAATAGAGAATTCTTTGTTCTTGCCAGTTCTAACTTTCTCTAATTCTAAAGTTTATACCTTAGTGCTAGAAATATCACAATAACATTTTCAGTATTTTACATCCATAGCAATTTTTTTGTCCTTTTGAACTCATACATATTATGTACAAAACTCATTTTCTTTTAGAATTTGGAACTAATTTTTTCTCTTAGGGCTTTGGATAGACTTTTTTCAAAAGAATGTGACTCCACCTATCAAGGATTACATTGATCTTCTGGTAAATGATAGCATCAATATCATTTTCAACACCATTATAATTGACTTATTTCTCCCCACTATTTTTGTCCATATTCTGAGCATTAGCTGAGTGCCTGCCATGATTATCAGCTGGTGTTCAATAGATGGCTATGACTTGTTAGGAAGAGTGTGAATATAAAGATCCCTTCTGTGAGTGTGTGCATATGTGTGCCTTTTAAGTTTTCTTATTGATCCACGTGGTAGGATGTGGCAACATTTGTGTGTGGAGATTCTCTAGTGTAGTTAAAAGGATAGTGTTTTGCAGATTATACCAGGTGCGTCTTTTAGTACACTATTTCCAAAGCATTTTCTAATTACATAAGTATTCAAACAGGAATTGTCAAATTTTAGAAGCAGTAACAGATGGGAAAACCAAATCACAGAACTTCAGAACCCAGAGGTGCCATTGCTACCACACATTTTCAGCTGGATTACCTATTTTGTCTCATTTTCAGCCTGTGTGTTTCACACCATTGGAGAGACTTTCTGTTTTGAGGAAATTTGAAGCAGTAGGAAACCCTTTCCTCATTCTGAGTCTTTCTGACCCATGCTCCCTTGTTTGTTCTCCTCCTATCTTATTAATGCAGCTGTGAGTACATTTCCAGAACTCTTCACCTGACACAGTGATGAGGGATCAGGTGCCAGGTAGGGTAATCAATCTGGAGGGCTTTTAGCAGCGCATCCTGCCACTGTTTGACAGCATGTCTCCGTCAAGGAGACTGTCTTCCTTAGATCGATAAATCAATCAGTTCTTTTTACATCTTATGAAGCACTCCTCACGCCCTGTGTCACTCATGCTACACCACACACAAATGGAGAATCAGAGTCGAGGTTGGCCCAGACCGTCCCCATTCACATTCTATCCTATAATCGCATATCCTTTCCCAAAATCAATTCCTGGCACAGTGGTAATGGATCAAAGTCCAGTTCTTCATTCTTCTGAACTGAAGAGTAAATCTGTCTAAAGTGCTGGATGTTTTATTGTGTTTAAAACCAAATAAATCACATCTGTAATTCAAAGGAGACTAATTGCAAGGTTTACTATTAGAACTGTTCAAAGAAGATGGCAAAGGTTTTATTTAAAAATGGAAGATTTCCTGATACTACGTGAAGGATTCCTAGAACTGTCTTAGGGCATCAAGGTCATAAAGGGACTGAGAGACTTCCTAATGGTCTACCACCACCAGGTGTTTACATTTGTGTCCCAAGTACTCTCTAGCTGTCTTGTTAGCAGGGGTGATGGGATGAGGGGTGGTGGTCACACAAAGAGTCTTTGCATTTATTTAATATGTTGAGTTTGAGCCTTAGGTATCATTAACATAATGGATTCTACTTCCTTGGGGGAAAAAATAATTTTTTTTTAATGTCTCACTGTTTCTCTTCTCCTTCTTTCCACATTTTTAACAGAACCACTTGAAGGTATATTGCAAACACCAAAATACTTAACCCTGAATACTTCTACAAAAAATAAAAATTAATTATTTAAATAACTGGTGTCTTCATTTTATGATCGTAAATCTGAAACCCAGCTATATTACCTGGTGTCCGCAAGGCCACACATGGGTAAGTGGCAGGGCTGAGATGAGACCCCTCCCCCTGCACTCAGTCAGCTATGCTAAATCCCTTGCAGAAAGTGAGTTTGTACTGTTCAGCAGTTTCCGAAGCAAGCACGTTTTTCCTTTCTGAGCATATAAAGGGACATCAGAGGCAATGCTGCTAGCCATTCCAGGTGTGGGGTCCGGTATGTTGGGGGGAGGCTTTACCTGGCTTTTATTGTTATTCCATATCAGATCATTCCCATTTCTTCCATTAGTAGAAGGAAACATGACCTACTGAGTAAAAGTTTGAGTTTTGAGGCTAGATGCTGCAGAAATGCTGCCCGTTCCTCCCATACGTAGTTAGCTTTATAAGGCAAGAAAACTCAATCAGAATGCTAATGTACAAATTTGCCCCATCCTTATTCTGTAACCTTGGGTAAATGATTGAAACTTGCTGGATGTCAGCTTCTTCAGCTGTCAGGCTGTGAGGACGAACACTGTGTGTAAAGTGAGCCCAGAGCCACCCATGGCAGGCTCTAAGTAGACTTTAGTACCTCTTCCCTGACCCCCACGGCCTGTGAGTGCTGCTTGTTCTTGACAACTCCAAATTGGTGTGTGATGCCAATTTTGAGCTCAGGGTTTAGTATCAGTCACACTTTTCTTGGGCTCTAAAACTCCAAGTATCAAATTAGAAAATAAAGAAGAAAATGTAAACACTGTTTTTTTTCTCCATCACCTGTAATTCATATCATCCTTTCTCTAAGGACCTGTGCAGCTTCAGGCTTTCAATGTGATCAGCAAGAGATAGTCAAGGCATGGGAAGACTCCAGGTAGGGTGTAATTAATTAGGCTATGGATGCACAGCCGTGGCCTGGGAGCTGTTCTTTATTAATAGTTATGCTCCTCTGAAAGAGCTGTGAGTATTTCAGAACCAGATGGACCCAGAACTCATCTCAGTCTATTTCCTTTGCAAAAAAATAAGAAAGGAATTATGTGCTAAAAAATAGCACATTTGTTTAAAAATAATGTATTTGAAACTAATGCATAGTTTCTCAACAACCTGGTAATAGGTGGTGGTATATTATGAAGATTTAAAAAAAAAAAAGGAAGAAGAACATAAAGAGGGAAATTGTACAACCAGACCTCAGAATCTGTGCTAGGTTGAGGAATAATTTGTACTTGCATATTTGAAGAGGAAAGAGGGAAGTTGGCATCTCCCTCCACTTTTATTTTTTATTTTTTAATGGAAGAAGGTAGATCTGGACTAAAATAAAAAACCAAGGCCACTGATTATTTGGCCAATAACTGTGGGAAGATGAGGACAAAGATCTTACTGGGAAGAGCCAGAAGAATTTTTCTTCACAGGATACTATCCAATCTTGGGCTAGAAAAACCCATGATCTTTCTTTCTCCCCCACTGCTTACATAGAAAGGTGACATCTATATTACTAATTATTAGGGACAGAATTGGAACTAGACCCCAGTTCCTCTGATTGTTAGCCAAAGGCTCTTTTCAATGTACTGTATTATCTTCCTAAGCAGACATTTGTCCACAGAGCCATTAGGGTTATCCAAACCCATATTGTGGTGACAGCCCGCTGAAATGAGCATGTAAACTGATAATGATAGTTCATTTCATATGGGCCATAAAGTAGCAATAACTGTCTTTAGCTTCTTGGTTGAAGCCAGACCTATAATCTCAAGATAAATAGCTCTGCATGCTTTTACCAATCTCCTGGGCAAGCCAGCCTCCCTTGTTCCTCCACTCAGGAGCAGCATATGCTTAATTTTCAGACTAATGAAATAATTTCAAGGAGATAAATACATATGATGTATTTAGCCCATTGTTATTAAGTGGCTCCTTACAATCCTAATGTTGTTACAAATCTGCCTGCTTATGTTTTCATTTCCTAATTGTACATCCTCTCTGAATCACACATGGTTAACACATTTGTATCAGATTTCATTGCATTCCCCCTTGAATTCTACAACTGCCAAACAAATTATTTTATCCACTACCCAAAGACTTTTTTAAAAGTAAATGATACAAGTTCATATGCCCAATTTCTCTATACTTACAAGCAGAGACATCACAGCAGATGCTTAGAATGCTTTGATAAATATAATATCAGATTCAATGTAAGACACATGTGCATGAAACAATTTTCATTTAATTATGTTAAATGTAGGCTAAAGTTATTAGTTGTAACATCTTCAGCCACTTTTATGAAGTATCGTCAGCTGAATCTCTTACTACATCATTACTTAAATTGCTTTTTAAAAAAATTCTAATATAGTCTGGAAATTCACCTAAGTATTCTGCTTCTTAAAATAATGACAACCTTTATTTTCCTATAAAATTCTGAATATATTGATGTGTGTTTTGTGGAAATATCACATCTCACATGACCTCCCTGTGTGTTATAAAAGTAGATTTTGCTGTAAGAATTCAGTTTTATAATGCTTGCAGAGTGCAGGATCTTGTTTTTTCTTTGATTAAAAACTAGCATCCATGCCTGTAATCCCAGTGGTTCAGCAGGCTGAGGCAGGAAGATCACAAATTCAAAGCCAGCCTCAGCAAAAGTGAGGTACTAAGCTATCAGTGAGAACTTGTCTATAAAGAAAATACAAAATAGGGCTGGAAATGTGGCTCAGTGGTTGGATGCCCCTGAGTTCAATCCCCAGTACCAAAAAAAAAAAAAAAAAAAAAAGAAAGAAAGAAAAAAAGAAAAACCCTAGTATTTTTATATTTTTATAAGATGTTTATTTTTAAGCCAAACAACATGGATCCTTCCTTCAAACAATATCCAATTGAATGAAAAAGCCAATTGCAACAAAAATGAAATTGTTGTTAAAATATTGCAAAATAATCTGTTACATATAAATGCTAATAATAATAGTTTGGATAAATTCTGCTGAACATTAAATAAGTTAGTGAAATTGAAATGGGAATATTTATTAGGGGACTTTGAGTTTTTAGATGAGCCAGGCTGGCATAGAAGAGGAGAATGTATTACACTTCCCAAATACTCTCCATACTTCTCTGGAGCAGTGTGATACATCACCAGCCTATGGGTATTAGACATGCCCATGTGGTTTTTTTTTTTTTTGGAAACTTAAAGGCACATCATGTCTAGGAGGAAAACTTAAGGATCTGTGTATGCCTCATTTTGATCATTATCTTTCTGCCACACAACTAGCAATATTCCAGATTAACATTACTTTGCAGAATATAGCCATAGCCAAACCATTAGATGCTTGTAGCAAGGAAAGAAAGAAACAATTGTATTAGGCATTAATATCTGTGGGTCATCTTTTGTTACAAAAGAACCAATTCTATCCCAACTAAAATAAGTGGAAATATGTGCTCAAGGTGGGGCAAGGCAGGGAATGGGAACTAAATAACCAGCATAGGGTTGAGTGGAGTGAACATACTCCTCTGACTTTATGGAGAGTGGTTATTCAAAAATAATGGTAAATAAAATTTAATAGTGAAAGTGGAACTAATTTTCACCTTTAGACAAAGTTCAATTTGCACAGAATTAATATAACATATTTTACTTCTCTACATTCCCATCCCCTGGAATATGGGAGCTATTCATCAAAGTCTTGTTTAATTCATAGAAAGAATTCAGTTGACATTATGAACTGTAGTCTGATTTTAGTTTGTACAGAACCATGAGGAGAATATAAAGGCAAAACCATGACTTCTAATTGTGACATAAGGAGAAGAGTGGGAGCCATTTTTAGAAGAACCATCACAGGTTACAAGTAATAGATTTTGATAGGTGAATATGCTAGAATTCTCATTTGGAAAATAGTTTTTAAGTATTATTATGCTGCTTTGACAATTGAGTATCAACTGTCTATTGACAATGTTTCTATTTCTGTAGAGTGATTTATAATTTTTAGGTAAAAATAACAAATGTAGGTATACTAAATAGGGTGAAGACTTGTCTCTGTTATAGAATTTAAAGAGTTATCAAGGGTATTAAAAGATAATCCTATTCAAATTATAATATCCCGTTGAATGATGTTCACCATCTGGACAATCTGTCAGTCTTCTGTGCCCAGCTGAATGGCTCTCAGCTATACCATTCCTGCTTGTTGTGATTTATGGTCCATTCTGCTGGTTAAAGCATGTTGGCATCACATAGTTTGGTTTTCTTAGACCTATATTTTCTTAAATTTGTAGATGTAAAAATTCTGGATAATATTGGCACAGGCTTAACTAGGTTTCTGTTCAATCCATATTGACCATGATAAACTCCAAGACACTAGTTCTGACCTGCATGAGTTCTGAGAACATACAAAACAATTTCCTTTATGTCTATAGCAACATTCCCTTCCTGTATATCAGCGACAAATCCTCTGAAATGGAAATGAGGACAACCACTCCATTCAAAATATCTTCAAAAAAAATAAAATACTTGGGAATCAACCTAACAAAAGAGGTGAAAGACTTATACAATGAAAACTACAGAACCCTAAAGAGAGAAATAGAAGAAGATCTTAGAAGATGGAAAAATATACCCTGTTCATGGATAGGCAGAACTAACATCATCAAAATGGCGATATTACCAAAAGTTCTCTATAGGTTTAATGCAATGCCAATCAAAATCCCAATGGCATTTCTTGTAGAAATAGAGAAAGCAATCATGAAATTCATATGGAAAAATAAAAGACCCAGAATAGCAAAAACAATGCTAAGCAAGAAGTGTGAATCAGGCGGTATAGCGATACCAGACTTCAAACTATACTACAGAGCAATAGTAACAAAAACAGCATGGTACTGGTACCAAAACAGGCGTGTGGACCAATGGTACAGAATAGAGGACACAGAAACCAATCCACAAAACTACAACTATCTTATATTTGATAAAGGGGCTAAAAGCATGCAATGGAGGAAGGATAGCATCTTCAACAAATGGTGCTGGGAAAACTGGAAATCCATATGCAACAAAATGAAACTGAATCCCTTTCTCTCGCCATGCACAAAAGTGAATTCAAAATGGATCAAGGAACTTTATATAAAATCAGAGACGCGCCGTCTGATAGAAGAAAAAGTTGGCTACGATCTACAGTCGGTGGGGTCGGGCTCCAAATTCCTCAATAGGACACCCATAGCACAAAAGTTAATAACTAGAATCAACAAATGGGACTTACTCAAACTAAGAAGTTTTTTCTCAGCAAAAGAAACAATAAGAGAGGTAAATAGGGAGCCTACATCCTGGGAACAAATCTTTACTCCTCACACTTCAGATAGAGCCCTAATATCCAGAGTATACAAAGAACTCAAAAAATTAGACAATAAGAGAACAAACAACCCAATCAACAAATGGGCCAAGGACCTGAACAGACACTTCTCAGAGGAGGACATACAGTCAATCAACAAGTACATGAAAAAATGCTCAACATCTCTAGCTGTCAGAGAAATGCAAATCAAAACCACCCTAAGATACCATCTCACTCCAGTAAGATTGGCAGCCATTAGGAAGTCAAACAACAACAAGTGCTGGCAAGGATGTGGGGAAAAGGGTACACTTGTACATTGCTGGTGGGACTGCAGATTGGTGCAGCCAATTTGGAAAGCAGTATGGAGATTTCTTGGAAAGCTGGGAATGGAGCCACCATTTGACCCAGCTATTCCCCTTCTTGGTCTATTCCCTAAAGACCTAAAAAGAGCATGCTACAGGGACACTGCTACATTGATGTTCATAGCAGCACAGTTCACAATAGCAAGACTGTGGAACCAACCTAGATGCCCTTCAATAGACGAATGGATTAAAAAAATGTGGCATTTATACACAATGGAGTATTACTCTGCATTAAAAAATGACAAAATCATAGAATGTACAGGGAAATGGATGGCATTAGAGCAGATTATGCTAAGTGAAGCTAGCCAATCCCTAAAAAACAAATGCCAAATGTCTTCTTTGATATAAGGAAAGTAACTAAGAACAGAGTAGGGACGAAGAACAGGAGAAGAAGATTAACATTTAACAGGGATGAGAGGTGGGAGGGAAAGGGAGAGAGAAGGTAAATTGCACGGTAATGGAAGGAGACCCTCAGGGTTATACAGTGGAGGGGGTAGAGAGAGAGGAGGGGAGGGGAGGGGAAAGGTGGGGAGGGGGGAGGGTGGATGATGGGAAAGGCAGCGGAGCACAACAGACACTAGTATGGCAATTTGTAAATCAATGGATGTGTAACTGATGTGAATCTGCAATCTGTGTATGGGGTGAAGGTGGGAGTTCATAACCCACTAGAATCAAAGTGTGGAATATGATATGTCAAGAAATTTGTAATGTTTTGAACAACCCACAATAAAAAATTAAAAAAAAAAAAAAAAAAAAAAAAAAGAAGATATTAGACCCAGGGACTTATAACATTACTCTTAACTCAGAATCTGCTTCATCTCATAGTGTGTCATGCTGGTCATGTCAAAAATAAATTAATTCAATCAAAACTCAATTCAATGGCCAATAGGAAAACACCTAACTCCATAAAGAGCAAGGAGAAATACCACTCCAGGTTCACATGCTGCCTTTCCACAGAGCACTGACATCAAACAGCTGAGCAGGCTTCTGCTTGTCTGTGCCTACATGCTATTTCTGCTATTGATTCCTTCTTCCCTGTATTACTTTCCCTTGTGCATAAAGGGGGGAACAAATGCACTGAGCTCCTCAGCAAAGAATACTGTTTTATTAATGTAGCATGCTATACAGACACATGTCTCTATGTTTATGCGTAGGGATGGGGGTCGAGGATAGTGTATGCTGTACAAACTGGCCTTAAGAACTGAAAACAACTGCTTTCAGTCTATACCTGGAACAACTGCAGGATGATTCCTGAGAGTCCTAGTAAAAAGTTCACATGTCTGAGAGTGGAAACCCTGAGGCTGATTGGCTGGATAATCAGATGAGACGCAGAATCTTGGCTTAGAAATTCTCCCTTCAGACTTGAGATATTGTGTCAGTGTGTGCTCTCTCAGATTTCTGGCAGCCTGCCATTTAATAGCAGCAATTTAAGTTTTTTTTTTTTTCTTTTTTTTCTTTTTTGCTTTTCTTTGTGCTGACCCATTCAGAGAATAAAATGGGCACTCATGATATTCAGGGAAATGCATCTGGGCCTCTAAACAGCTCTCTAGAGGCTGTGGCAGCACCCATACACCATGCTTGGGTCATACTCACAGCTGCAAAATAGGACATCTCCTCCCCTCTTGAACTCTTATCTGTCCCTCTCCTGCCTTTGCCCCAGCAAATGCAACATTAATACCACACTGAAAGAATGAGAATGTGTGAAAGAGCAATATAAATAAATTTCAGGTCTGCATATACTAAACCTGTTGTTTAATCTCTCCATTTTCTGTGATGATATGTTTATTTTTTGTAGGTAGAGTCCATTGTGTACTGTCCAGTAGAAAAGGAAAACAAAATGGTGTTCTCTAGCACTCAGAGTATACTTAAAATCAGAGAAATCGGTTAGAGTTTCAGCTTCACCACTCAAGAACAATGTGACCTCAGGTAAATTGTCTATTTTTGATTGCTTACTTGTAAAATTCACATCTCTACCACATAAATAAAGTATAATTGTAAAAGCCATTGGCACGTATTGTCTAAATACTGCTCATGAGGTTTGGCCTTGTATGTGTGTATGGCGAGGGTGAAGCACAGAATATAAACCGTTCTTTTGCAACAAGAGGACACTGTAGCGGCTGCATCAATGACATTGCAGACTGGTTGGATATTCATGTGAAGCTCCGTGCATCTGTCCCTCTGGTGCCAGACACACAGTAGGTGCTTAAGAATACTGATCTGCTTAGTTTCCTTTTATTTTTTTTTTAAATCTCCCATAACAGCATTTTTTATTTCCCCAAAGCCACTTTATTTAATCAACATGTTCTTTCATTTACCCTGAGAAAAACAGGAGAGTTCCCAGTATTATATTTTCAAGCAGACTGTATTGCCTTTTTATATTAAAAAGCTTCCTCCTTAAAAAAAAGAGAGCGAGCCATGATGACTTTAGTTTAATTTCATATTATCACTGAGCATAATTCTGACAACCCAAAATGGAGCTAAAAACATGCTGGTAAGTGTGTAAAAGATAGAATTTTATTGAGATCATGACAAGTGAGTGGGTGGGGGAGAGGGAAGATGATGATAAAACCTTGTAGATAATTCAGTTTCTAAAAAATTGTTTTTCCTGGATGAAGTGGAAACTGTGATATAGAATATGAATATTTTTGAAACTTTCTAGTGAGAATGCCTTAATGTCTCTGCATGGAGAAACAGGGCAACATAGAGCAGTGGTTTTTAAAGTATCATCCCAAGCCAGCAGCATCTGCATCCTCTGGGAACTTACACATTACCCACTGAATCAGAAATTCAAGGACTGGGCCCAGCACTCTATCCGAACAAGGTGTTGATGTGTTTCTGATATAACCTAAAAATCTGAAAACCACTGCTATAGAGCAATGTGAGTTTGACCCTGACTCCACTCAATTGAGTCATTTCAAGAGTCTGGCTCTTTCTCTTCAGTAAATGAGAAATTTGAGATGTTCAAGCTATTGTCTTTGCAGTATTCTAGGATTCTCTGTAACTTGTTTATAGGAAATATAGGGTTCACAGGCAATGAACAGGTTCTTCCAGGTTCTGGAACATAGCTATGAATCTGTGGCTTCACTCTGCCAAATTATCTGGACCTCAACAAATCATTACAATATCTTGTGCCACAAATTAAATCTGGCATATGCTAATGGATACTAGAATTCTTCTCAGTGATGCACTCCTAAGGATACCAGAGGATGCTTCCCAAATAACTAGTTCAATTACCAATGAATTAGGAACTTCCTCTTTATTTACAAGTGAGGAAATAACTACACATTTTTAGCTACCAGGAGGGCTAGAGAAAGGAGAATAGAAAGGGACTTGATCCACAGGCAATCATCGCTCTTTTAGTTCCTCCAGGGAAATTCTGTCCATGACCCCGGGAGAGCTGGTAACAACCAGAAAGCTGTAAACTTCCTGGAGCTTAGAGAAAGTACATTTGGTTGTGACTCAGTGCTCAGGTTTATGAATTTTCCCCTTTTCAGGAGAAAGAATATTTGTGTAGGTTGAAGGAAGGTGGAGTGATGGGGAGGGCTTATTTACTTATAGTTTCAATCATAGGATTAGAAAGGAGAGGAAGAAGAAGGGGAAGGCAGAGGAGCAGGTTCCATATCCAAGTCCAGCACATCATGGTCACTAAGTATAGCTTTGCATTTCTAGGGCACAACTGTGTAGGGTAAATGAAATACTGAATTTGTGTTCCCCTTCTTTATTTGAAAAGCCTTGGGCTTAACTCTAGAATCATTATAATAGAAATTTGATTCTTATAAAATTAAAGCCATGTTGTAAAAAAAGAATCTCTGTACCTTGGGTTTCAATCATTCAAGTCAGTTATGAAGGTGATAATTATTAGTGTATGATGATTATTAAGTCATTACTCACTGCACCTATTTTTAGTTTCCAAATATGGTCTTGTGCCAGAAGCCCTGCAAAATATGCAATATTTACTTCACTTTAGAGATAAAGAAATTGACGATTGGGATAATTAAACCATTGGCCAGAAAATGCTATTGTCAGGTTTCAAACACAGTGGCTCCACAGTTGAAGATTCTTGCAGGTATAACATAGGGCCACATTTGAGGAAAAGGTACTTCCTGAATTAAAATGTAATGGTTTATGCTCACTTATATTGTTATTGTTCTACAACAGAACATGGGAATAAAAGGATTCATAACAAGCACATGGGTTTCAAGTGAATGAATTGAGTAAAAGTGTAGTAGTGCCATTAAGTAACATTTTTAGAAACTTTATTTCAGTGAAAGAGCTCCTTAATTGAGGCAAATTCAAATCAGCATAGTCATTGTGATACAGTGGTTTGAGTATATTAGTCTCTTACATGTAATTAGTGTTTTTAGGGCCTTTGCCTATCTTCTACTAAACAGACATTATTCAAGGCATCTGATCTCACACCAAGGATATTTATACTCTCTACAATCCTGGATTCCCCCCCCCCATAATTCATCTTTTCCACCATGGGCTAGAGCAATCACTCCAAACATACAGTTTTACCAACTCAATTTTGCAAATGCTGAGCATTTATTCTGTGTGACTGCCTAGTCTGCATATCTTTAAAGACAGCATATATTTTCTCTACCATGAAAAGTAAACTCTGTTTTACTATCAAAGTTGACCCACACTTTCCACTAAGTTTGTCTTTTCCTGTCACACTGTTCCCAACATGTATCTTTCACTCCAATCAAGCTGGTTTGCTCTATGCATATATAAAACTTATCCATATGCCAAGGTAGGGCTATGTTTCTATTGTCTAATTCTGTATAGTGTTTTAGACACAGTTTCTGTCTTACTTTTTTATGATTGTTAGACATCATTACTCTATCTAAATTCAGATAATATCATTTATAGTAACTACTGTTATCTTTATCTGCTTTAGTTTACTGATAGAATAATTGAGGATCAGGGAAATTAAGCCAGTGGCTAGTGGCACATAGCCACAAACCCTGGCCAGAAAATATAGCCAGGTTTCAAACACATGTATCCACAGTTTAATATTTTTGCAGATTCAGCATGCTGACTCATTTGAAGGAAAGACATTTTCAGAATTAAAAAATGCAATAGTTTGTACTCTTATTGTTCTACAATAGATTGGGAATGGAAGGATTTATAACAAGTCATGGACTGTTGGTCTCTATATCTGGACTTGTTTCCTAACTGAACTGTGATATCCATAGCTTAGAACTTCCCAAACTTTAATGTGTATAGGAATTACCTTAAAAATACTGAAGCTTGTCATTCAATAGTCTGGGGTGGGGCAGAGGTGGAGACCTAGATAGTACATTTCTAACAAGTTCCCAGGTAATGCCAGAGCTACTTATCTACAGAGCACACTTTGACTTTCAGGATGTGACATGGTTTTTGTCAGCTTTTTTGTTGCTGTTATCTAAAGACATGACAAAAACAATATAGAAGAGAAAAGGTTTATTTGGGGCTTTGGTTTCAGAGGTTCAGTCCATACATGTTAATTCATTAAAGAGTGGCAAAGGGTTTCACCTAAAACATGTTATTGGTAGGTATGACCTAGTATTTTGGGAACATATTAGGATAGACAATGATATACAGTTCCAGAATATTTGCTTATTAAAATAAATTTGGTCCTATTTGTCAGAACATGGCAATTGACAATGATTTGGAACATAGTAAATGAATCTTTTATTTCCTCCCTCCAGAGGTAGTAGTTGACACTTTGGGGAAAATTTGTGACAAACTCTAAGTAACTCTCTCTACTGAAATCAGCACAGGTAGAATGGGTGTGACATTTCTTGGGTCTGCCAGGGAATCCTTTTTTTTTTTCATTGTTCCATGCCACTAAGTCACCTATATACTCCCTTAGCTCCTTTTTCTTGTAAGAAGTAATTTTATAAAGAAATTAGGTATTTTATCCCTTGTCTTCCCACTTGCTGTTTCTATAAACCCTTATTTCTTAATATCATAGCATGAGTGATCTGTGGTGTAAAAATTAAACCTATTATGTATATAGGTAGCTAAAAGCTAAGGAGTAGCATACTTCTTTCTTTCCTTCTTACTCCTTAAAAACCAACTGGGTGCTTCAAATCAGTGCTCATTACATGATTTGTGCCATATTCACTTGTTTTATTGTAATGCAAATATTTCCTTTAAAATTATTTTTTGCTTAAATGCATGTCAAGAAACATTGTTACTACCATTAATATAAAAAAGTATCACACACTATAAATAAAAGAAAAAATGTTAGAAATAACAAATTCAATGAAAACAAAATATTACTTAATTAGCAAGATATAATTCCTGTGAGAAGTTTTTAAACTTAAATGCTGTTGTATTTGTTAAAATGGGAGATTGACAAGTAGAAGTTGCAAAAAAATGCCTAAGGTGTCCAAAGAGAGATTTTCTGCATGCCTTGTTCAGAGGACAAAAGGAAAATGGGAAAGAGAATATGGTTCATACTGTCGAATTGGATGGTGCACACTGCACCGCTTCTCATCATCTATTACATGTATTACACTTTAGAAAACATACTTCTGTATCATAGGGATTGGTCATCTGGGGGAAATGTTGATTTCACAAGAAATGCAAGAAGTGTTCTTGTTTTATGCTTGAAACTCACCTTTTAAATCCAGAACATTCTTTCACTAAATCTTGCAAACAGAAGAAATGATCTGTGTTCCCACTTTTTGTCCTCAGATTCATAAGTATCCTGATGATGTTAATATAAAGTGGAGTTAAACAATAGATATATTTATTAGGGAAGTCTGATATAGGGGAAAAATAATCCTTGTTTTGGAACCTCAGGTTAAGCTAGGCTGGTAGGTTCCTTGGCCCAATAGGACAATAGTTTCAATTGCATGCTATAATGCAGAGTATGCATTAAAAGTAAGTCCACATCAGTATTACTGAAAATAATAAAAATTACCCAACCACCTCAATTACTTTGGAGAACATAATTTAATATGGGCGAAGCAGAAAGAATAGAAGGTAAATGGCTTCTGCCCCAAGTTTTGCTTTGACATAAGATTTGAACTGCTATTTTCCAAATGAAAGGGAGTCAGAGTGATGGGAATGAGTTGAGACCCAGGCTTCCTTTCCTCATCTTTCTGTGGAAGGTGCCTCTTTGCCATCATTGTCCAGTGGATGGGGTGCCAAGGTCCTGCTCATTCTGCCATAGCTCTTACTTGTGTCCATGACTTGATTGGTGATTAAAACATTCAGGATGCAGCTTTCCTTTCAGTCTTGACCAACTACTGAAGAATGACTTATTTAATGAGTCAGACTTGTTTCTTTTTCCTTTTCTTCTCTTCCTTCTTTTTTTTCCCCTTGCAGGCATAGCCAGACAGGTTTTGAAGTACTAATGATGATTAGTTCATTTAAGCCAGCACAGACCAACAATGGGTTTGAAATGTTAATCAGATGAAGAGCTTATTGCTAAACAGCCCACAGAATAGCAAATGAACCAGGAAAGGAAAGCGAGGAGAAAAAGAGGCTGAGTGAAGATTTGACACAAGCATTTTCAGCTGCTGGGACTCTTTGATGTGTGAGTGGGACAGATGTGCTTCTCTTCTCCTGAGAGAACCCTCTTTGTACACAATAGTGTACTGATTAATATCACTTCACTCTTCCCTTGAGAGGAGCAAGGCTGGCTCTTAGTCATTCTCTCTTCGGGCATCATCGGACCTTCTTCTTCCTGCTGGTAGGGAACTGACATTCAGTTTTTCTCTTACTAAAACCTCAGACTCACAGAAAATTCATCTTCCTCCTGTCATCATGGCCTGAAGTGCCTCATGTTGATGTCACTTAGGACATCCTTATATGCAGGGAAGCAGTAGATAAAACCATTATTGCCAAATAGACACGCTGGGAATGTGACATTAGCACCCACAAAGGTGAGGAGAAAACAGGTGGAGAAAGATTTTCCTCTTAAATATTGTTTCTGTGTTCCAGAGCAGAGCTTTCTAATTGAACTTTCTATAATGTGGAATGTTCTATTTGTGTGATGTCCAGTGTGACCACCACTAGCTTCATGTATGAAGGAACACCTGAAATGTAGCTAGTGCAACAAAAGAAATATAATTTAGTAGTATTTAATTAGATGTAAATAGCTACACATGACTTCAGGGTAACATACCGGGGATTACTAGACTGTCTAGAATATTGTCAAAGTGCCACCTATAGACCAGCATCATGGACATCATGGTGGAACTAATTAGTAATGCAGAATCATAGGCTCTACCCTAGGCTTTTGTTAGTAGATTCTATATTTAGGAATATTCACATTTGGTGGCTAGTGAGCAGATTAAATTTTGAGAAACATTTATCTGGAACATGTATTAAAACTAGATGTATTTAATCTGATGGTTTTTACCCAATAGTACAATAATGATCCTAAGCTGTCTAGTAATCTGCTTCTTCAAAAAATAGTTTCCTAAAATATGATGAAGGCATTCTTTGTTTCTGGACTCATGAGAAACTTAGATGTTAAGTGGAGTCTTTGAGGGAAAAGTAGTATTGGTCCTCCGAAGAAAATGGAAAGCGTTAGGGGAAAGTATTAAGGATTTGTTTAGCAGACCTAAAAACCAGCTAATTTTTGTGTATACAATCTTTTACCATTTTCAAAGCACTTTCATAAATGATAGGTTAGGACAGTATTATCCTCCACATTTTATGTATGAGGAAACAAGTTTGGAGGGTTTATTACTGAGTGAATGCCAAAATTTCTGGTACCACTGTAGACCTCTGTTTCTTCAGTCTTTCTACACTATAAAAAATGAGAAAAGGCCTCCTCTGTGTGAGCATTTCATGATAGAATGGCAGAATTAACTAGTTGGAAACATTTAAGCCTCAGTCTAAACTATTAAAAAAATATTATAACCTCTTCTTTTTTTCATTCAAGATAAAGTGTCTTCTCATAGCCACTTTTGATATTTGGATTTCATATTTATTTACATACAATCTATGATATGTTACATTTTCCCTCCTATGAAGACAAGAATGATATGATTTTTTAAAATAATATTGAAAGTTATTTCAAAAATAATCACAGGTATGGCAAGTATTTTCCAATTGGGAAAAACTCAGGAAAAAAATTTAGTTTAGCAAGTTTTGAAAGATCAGAGTGTGTACGCTAAACTAAGGTAAGCTGGGTAAGCTTTCTAAGTCTTAATGAGGAAATTGATGAGTCTACACATGGAAGAAGTGCCTATGCCAAAATTAGTAGGTTTTCAGGAGTTCTTACCTCAGAAGATTGTGTAGACTGATAGGAACGATTAAATATGTTTGTATCAACTCATCAATAGCAGATAAGGATTGGACTATTACATAAATCTGGCAATATTTGGATATGTAACTCAAGTCAAATGATGATGTGGCAGAGGGAAAATCCCTTTCTATAAATCATCCTAAATTGATTCTGTCAAATTTAAATTTGTGATACACTCAGTAAAGGTTGTAATGCAAATTAAATATTTTATTATTTTCATATATGCCAGAAAAGTAAATCCGTTAAGCTTGTGCAAAATAGTTTGATTTTGATTCTTGCTATCAAAATTTAGATTGGCAAACACAGACTCCTGAATATATTTCCATATCTTTTAAGGTTTCATATCAGATTATTATAGTCACATGGAAATTGATCAGAATGATTTCAGTATTATGTATGGTTTCTCCTAAGTCTCTTACCCACCTTGCTTCATCTCCACAGAACCCTTTGATTAACTTATCACTCTGACATTTGTAGGGGTTCCCTCACCCCAGTACAGAGAGGGTATTACCTACCAACACAGCAGGATTTCAGCAAAGCAGAATGAGGCCTTAATTACAGATTTAATGAGGAGAAAGCCCGATCTCATTTCTTGCTGATTTCCCAGCTGTAGGATGATGTCTGATTATTTGCAATACGCCAATGGTTTACTTCCCATCTGCTTACTGTCACTACCACCACTTTAGTTGGGCAGCTCTCTGCTGGGGGTCCTCTTCCTCTTCCTCTTTGACATATTGGCTCTGTGAAAATGAAAATGTCAAACTTAGGTACCTCTGTGCCTTTGCCAGAGAAAAAGGTCCTGAGAGAGAGATGGCAGTAGCTTCACTGAATAATTGGGGTTAAAAATGATATCTATTTCTGATTTCCTAAAGGAATGCAATATATATATATATATATATATATATATATATATATATATATATATATATTACTCATATCTCTTAGAGTATCAAAGGGGATTACATTTCACTTTTCATTATATCCCTCTGTTTTCATCTGATTGTAAATTTCGGAAAGAATATCCAGGGGATGAAAATTAGCATTCCATTTCTTTTCTCAAGAATATAAAATTTTCAACCAAGCGATTACTTTTTAAGGTTTGAAACTGGACAAAAAAAAATATGCAATGTATCTGTACATTCTGTTCATTAACTTAATCTCTTCGTACCTCAGTTTCCTTATTTGTACAATGACAAATAAAATTAATGACATCTACCTAATAAGAGTGGTAGGAGAGATAAAATGAGATTGATGCATGGAAAGTGATTAGCCCAAGTTCTATCATATAGCAGGATGCCAATAAATTTTAATTATCATTTTTAGGAATATTAGTACTCTAATAATAGAATGTTGGTTTCATTTTCAACAATATGCATTTTATGAGTAAGTTTTCTTGCCCAGATTTTGTTAGAAAAAATTCTTAAGTGACTGGAAAGAAGTTCAAAGCCCGGAAAATTCATTTGGCATATAAAGAAGCCTTAAAGAATTAGGAAATCCACTTCTCACCCAAAGGAATAGTTATATAGCAGAAGCAGAAGGAGAAACTACTGTCTCAGGCCGGACAAGGAAGACAAAATGATCTGCGAGCCAACAAATAGCATTTTTCTGATACAATCATCTTATACTGGCTATCTTATATTAGATATCAAATAGATTAAAGTGAAGTAAAACTTAATATTGATTAGGGATATAATTTCAAAACATAAAAATCATGAATGAAATCTTTGGGAAGATAATATATTCTTTTGTTTGGGGCTTAATAAGGTGGTCAATATGAAATTGCCATGACTTGTTTTATAATTAATATATTGTGTTTCTAAACACTATACAGCTGAATTATTACTGTTGTTGATATCTAACCCTTGAGGTCCAAGATGAATTCTTATTTATCTTTGTATTGCAGTCCCACCAAACACACACATACACATACACACAGTCACTGTATGCTACACATATTAAGTCATGGATAACTATTGAGTGTTAACATAATCTTGTACATTGGTGTATACGTTCATTACATTTACTTAATCACTCTTCATTTCCTTTTCCTTGTTCATTCAGTAAATATTAGCACCTAACATATGTAATGTGGATGTTTACATCCTTTTGTTGTTGTTGTTGTTGTTCCTTTTTAAAATTAAAGTACTGCTACCATATCTTCTGTCTTTCATCTTGACCCTGAAATTTCCACTTTCTACCTCTCAGGCTTTGGCATCTCTATCTTGCCTTGCAGTGGTAAGAATTGATCCACCAGCCTTTTTACTTCTATATCCTCTTTTTTCTCACTCCCAGCATGACCTCCTCTTTCTGCTAACCAAGGGTTCTAGAACTACCTCCTGCTGACCATTCTGTCTTTCTCTGTTAGGCTCATAGCTAGATGAGGACTTCCCTGGATCAATAATATATCTCCTGTGGATTAGGCACTGTTTACTTCTGCTGTTTTCACAGAGCATAATGTTTCCAACTATTATTAACAGCAATAAGTGAAGTGGCCAAGGAAACGTGAACACATCTCTTCACTTTTGGGTAGTTCATCTTTTCTACTTGTGTTTAATATACCAGATTTTGAAAGGCTACATGTCTGAGCTGCTTTCTAAATGCTACACATCTAAACTCCTGATGAACTAGTGTTTTACATAAAGTATATTATTTCATTTAATACTGACAATAATTCCATAAATTAATTTTTATGTATCCCACTTTAAAAAGGAAACCAGAGCTCAGGGAAGGAAGTCAATGGAGAACTAATATTTTAATTCAGGTTGCCTAGCTTCAAGCTTCATTCTATTGTTTTCAAAGTTTAGTTATTGAATTTCCTTTGGCATTTTTTTTTTTTTAAGATATTGAAATTCTCAGAACCCACCTGCAGAAAATTCTTAGTCAATATAATCCTGGATTTGACTTAGAGAAACCATCCTCCATTTTGTGATTTTGAGTTTGGAATTAAAAACCATAGAATCTTCTGATAAAACAATGTGAGAATGTTTAGACTCCCACCCAATGATTCCTTTAATGTATTGGGTTAAAGATTCATTACAAAATACTGTTCATTGGCAGGATAACATGGTTTAATGACTTTTTTGAGGGCTAGCAAAATGAATAATTGTAGTTGTTTTAGCCCTGCCCGGTTTCAAAGAGCTAGTAAAAATGTATGCCTATTATCTATCATTGGTTTATTTTAATGTATAACAACATTAATATGTTAATGTATATAACAAAGGGCATAGAATAACCAGTGACATCATTTCATAATATAAATTGCGGACTAGGGTAATTCAGAAGTGACTGATATAGTATCAGGATTACTGTATAAGAGAGGAAGAGAGCTGAAAAAAAGTGGAAGGTTTAAAGCCCACACTGGAAGAGTGATTGTTTTTCTTGGAGAAAAATGAACTAAAAAAAATAGTTTCATAGGAAGCTAATGATGAATGAAGACTGGAGGAAAAGGAAAATAGAAAAGAAACTGCTGTAATCTGTGCCTCCCACACCCCTAGCTTGGTGTTTAATATTTGCCAAATGAATGAACAAATCATGACAAGTTTTAAAGAAAGCAGAAAATCTGCACTAAAGCAATGAAGAGAAGGAAAAATGATGTAGAGGTGAAAAGATTTGGTGATCACAGGGGGAAAAAAAACGACGGTGAATGGACAGAAAGAAGCCAGAAAAAGTTCTGGCAGAAAGACTCTCTCTGTATTTGTTGTGGACAGGAGGCATTTCCACTCTAGAGCAGCATTTCATAACAGTGTTTTGCATATGAAAATCTAGTTAAGCTAACGAGGTCCTTAATTAGGGCTTTTATTATCCTTTAATTCCTTGCTTAAAGGAAAATGATTACAAAGCTCATCTTTATGATTTAGGAAACTAATCTTTCATTTCTGAAGTGTTTCTTTCCCTTCCTCAACACAGATATTAAAAGAAGAGAAAACCCATGGAATGGTATGAAATTGTTCAGTACCAATAAAGAGAAGTAGTTGAACCTGTGCATTAGAATTGTCATGAACTACAGAAAAACTCCCTGTATCAGACATGACCTCTTCTCTGGGTCTTAATTTAATAAGGACCTACAGTGACTGTGTATAAAGCATAGCTAAAAATGTCTCTGCAAACTTGAACTTGTGTGCATGTATTCTTAAAATTTAATAACAGGAATGTGCATAGGCCTTGCTCGTCTCCTAGGGGAAGACACTCTTGTTCTTTTATACCTACCCTAGAGCCTCTGCTTTCATCCATTTGAGGACCAGCCCTACCCATCCTTTGGATCTCCAAATCAAAGCATATAATCCTTATGGAGCACATTTCACCTCATAGTATCTTAGTTAATATCAAATTAAAATAAAGATAAAAGCCTGGCCTGGAAAAGGAAAATAATCCCCAAATACAACATTTATTTAATTGGCCTGAAAAAAGATAGTAATGGTTTAAGAATTGCCTAATAACAGGTCAACAGACAGTTATAATTCTTTGCTTTTAATTTAATAAGCACATGATGATCATCTACTGGATGTCAGTTTTTCTACCAAAGTTTATATGACTATGAATATAATTTGAAGAAAGACCTATAAACAATCAAACACAAAAATATCCCAAATAATCTACAAATTGAACCATAAGTTAAGAATGTGGCAGTTAATAGATATTAGGGTTCAGTCTGGGGTTCAAGAAGGGCTTCTTGGAGGAGATGTCACACAAGCAAAAGTACTCATGAGAGAATGGAGGGGATGCATATTGGAGAGCAGAAAGCCAGAAGAAGTATAGGATTGTAGGTAGGTCATGACAACAAGACTTGGAAAGAAGTGATGGATATATGGGCCATGAGGTACCATCAGCATTGGTTGGTATTAATTATGATCAAATATGTAGCATATAGTCTAATGAGGATTCTCAGTTTCCTGGATTGGATAACTAGAAAGATAGTCATGGGCTTATGACTATCCCAGAACTTCTTAATATTATTTTATTGATCTCGGTAATGCTGACATAGTCCTGTCACCCTCTGGAAATTTCAGTGTTTACTTCTGATTTGCAGGGTTTTCTTAACATATACTGAAGTTAAAAAATAAATAAGAAAGAATGGAAAGGAATTCCTGGAAAAAAATATTTAAGCATGTTAGAGTAGAGGCACATGCTTGATGTGTTTTCATGGTGTTTTATTCTTTGACGAGCTTCATGATGCCTTTCCTACATTACCCCTAGAATTATTTACTAGGGATAATGCAACTGGGCCTTTATTCAACAATTCTAATATACTGTGCATGTGTCATAATTATACTAGGATTTTAAATTTTTCTTTGAAGAACATTTGATAAATGAATAAAAGATGACTTTGGAGTTTGCCTAAAAGAGAGTGGACGTGAATGGTTAGATGACTCTACGTCAGTGAAACCCATGTGCAAAAAATAATTGTATTCCTCGATACCAACAATGATCAGTTAAAAATGTAACTATTGAAAATGATACAATTCACAACAGAAATGAAAACGATAAAGCTTCCAGGAAAATATCAAAAATAAACAGTCTGAATGAAGAATTTTAAAGTAGTTGTAGGACATAAACAATTAAAATGGTCCAATAAAATGTATGCATAGTTGAGAAATGTTCATGTTTTAACTTGTAAATATTGCCCTAAATAAATTTTAAATTCAATAAAATTTCAATCAAAATCCCAAGATTCTGTTTTTTGAACTCTGATAAACTAACTGTGAAGTTAAGTCAAATGATAGGGTTCTTAAATAAAACAAAAAGTTTTATAAATACACCACTCAGTACTGAATCATTTTTTTTTTTTAATTTGCAAAATGTAATTGTTTTCCTATAAGTAAAGTTGTGGCACCAATGTTTGCTAACCACTTAACCTCTTAGGCCTGCATTTGCTACAGGTGCAGAAGTGAAGGGTAGCCACCTCAGAAGGCAGGACAATAGCCCATGCAAAATAATACCTGTCAAGTAGTTATCAAATGACATGTACATTATAGGCTGTTGTAATTAAAGAAATGAAAATAGATTGACTCAAGTTTTCATTTCTTTTAAGAGAACACAAATGAGTGCATTTTGACTGGACAAACATTATTATCGGCATTGTCTTCCATTTCATTTGTAAAATGCACACAGATATGAGCCCCCCTTTTCCTCAGATCCTAAGTCTAGGTGATTCTTTTCTTCTTTTAGTACAGCTCGGTTGAGTCTTCTATTTCTTCTGCCAAACGATTAAACTCATCATTTCATCATTTTATTCTTGCCTTATTAATTATTATCAGGCTTGATTTTCCCCCCTTTATTTCTTTTCTTTGTTCAGTACTCTATTTTGTCCATCAGTGTGAGATTTCTGATAATGAGCTGAAGGTCTCCCTAGTAGCTGCTTTGCCTTAAGGAATTTCCTTTTCTAACCTCCAAGTTTAGTCAAGCATTCTTAAGCTGCTGTTTGGTAGCTTGTTTATGGACAAAGCATTAATTCAACTTTGAAAGGTAAGTGCCACAGACCAGAAGATATACTTTAATTATCTACATTATGTTTGTGACCTGTGACTACATGACTGGATTAGTAAAAGTGATGCTTAGAGGCTGACCACTTCGGATATTTTGCAAAGGCAAAATTATTTGCCTTAAAGTAGTATACCTTGGATTTAAAGTTAAAATGTGTTAATATCTCAAAATGAGCCTGTCCCTTGCAGTTTATGAGGCACTCAGTACACATTATTATTTTTAAGTACACTTAGACAACTTTGATTTCTCATCAGCAATTATCAATTACCACTTAACTTAATCAAACCCTTGGATTTCTTCCCAGGCCTAAATTACAATTTACTCTTTTTGTGAAAGCCAGGAGCCCCTGGACTATGCCATTGACAGTGGGACATCTAAGCTAGTTCAAGTTTGCTTGGAAAATCCCCACCAGCTGCTCTGCCTGACACTGGGTTAATTGCCTTAATTAGCTTTCTTACAATAGTCTTCTTAATCAGTTCTTGGGAGGAGAACTTAAACTCTCATTGTGGTTCCTTTCTCATCATATACTGACCTTTTAAAAATACCTATTCTGTCTTTTTTTTTTACACAACTGTTCCTTAATTCTAAAATGAAGAATCGAAAAAGTCCCTCTACTCACTAGTTTTTCTGAATTTCTCCCCCAAAACTGTGACACTTAACTTCTAATCAAGATAGGTTATTCTGACTTTCTAAATTACTAACAGATCCTACTTTCTTCTAATTCTCCCACGGCTCACTTAGCCTTCCTCACTAATGAATGCTTAATTAACACTGACTGACGCACATTCTTTCTGATGAAGTTTGCAATTTTTAAAATTTGGAGCCCATTGAAGTCCGCCCTTATAGACGTTCAATTTTTAGTCATAAAACTTAAAACATTTTTTTGAAAGAATAAAACAAGATGGTGTTAAATTTTCTCTTTGTAGAAATTTAGGGCACGCAATCTTAAGAGATCAACTCTCACTTGTATTCTGTGACATTAATTGGTCATTCCTAGAAAGTTTTCCCCAAGACTTGCACCAAAGTTTCCATAAATAAGCTATCTTTGCTATTGACCAAACATACCTGTTGTCCTATGAGATGTGTGTTGATATTTTGACTTATTCTAAAGGTTTCTAAAATGCTTTAACAATATTCAAGTAAGAATGTACAAATAGGCAAAGATTTTGAAATCTAGTGAGAAAGACACTCACCTAATATATCAAGCAAAGCAAATTTATTACCCACAGATAGGCACAAAGAATAAACTGAATATAGGGGCTATGGCCAGATGATCCCTCAAGACTGGGGAAAACTGCCTAGGGAGACATCCACACCTGCCTCCAGTCACACTGCAACTAGGGGCCCCCAAAAGCATTCTTGGTTTTATACCCCAGGTGAAACAGGGATCACTAAGCTCAAGCAATGCAAGAAAGCTCATTCTAGGAGGAAAAAGGACATAGCCAGGGCTTTTCTGACCATTTCTTATCTCAGGGTACGGCATTCTTGCCATGTCCATCAGCTATTCTGAAAATTTCAAGCAGCAAGGGTAGGAAGAACTGACTTATTGAGGCCCTCAGGGACCAGTTCTGCAAAACAATGTGAGTGCATGTGTATGTGTGTAGAGTAAAAGTATACTTGTCTGTGTGCAATAGTATTAATTTGTTTTAGATTACACTGACAAAAGGAGTACCAAGGAAAAAAGAAACCTGCATGGGGAATGGGGTGTGAACCAAGTTATTCAATGGGTAAATAATGACATTGGTGTTAATTTCAGTATATCATTTTTATTGCTCATTTTGTCAATTTCTGGATATCATAAAACCATTCACCAGAAGCTTGTCATAATCAATCTTCTTCTCCCTACCTTACCTTATCCTTAGTCTGTGCCCCCAGTGATCTTAAAAGAAAAAGTTTAATTTGGTATAGAGTGTGTTAACTTTTTGAGTGTTCCCTAGGGCACAGAAGCTGAGGCTCTACAGAGGTATAGGAAAGATTAAGTGGTAGATGTCTTATATGGATGAATAAGTGTGGTATTCTATAGTACAAGAGTTATGAACTGTTATAAGTGTATAATGAAAGATAATGAAAAGGGTAACTATTTGGGCTTGATGGTTTTGAATATTTCAATGTAGATTGAGCTTTAAACAACTGCTAAATCTATTTAGTATTGTTAAAAGCCACAACCTTTATTCAAGGCATTGATTAAATGATTATTTAAATAAAAATGTTATTTAAACTTTAAAAAATGCATCATTATACACCAACTACATACTTCCTCATGAATTTCCTTGGCCTTCTACAAAGTACTAGAGTCAGCTTAACTATTGATACACACAAATGTGGGGAAAAAACAGAAATTGACAAAACAAAAACATTAAGGAGTTATAAAGTTTGGATACTTTGCAGCATTATGATTATTGTGTATCATTACTTGTTGTGTATTTTTATTTATTGTTTTCTGTGCATCAGGTCCACTGTGGGTTCTGAATAGAATTTCCGAAACTCAAATGCCCATACTTAGAGCAGATTTTCCTGTGTTTTTTAAATGTAGAGTAATAATTATACAACAAGGTCACTTACACCTAAAGGAAGCAAAAATAAAATCTCTCTATGAAAATGATGAATTGTTCTAACCAGGACACTGACCTGAAAATGCTGTGTTAGCACGTGTGTGGTGTTCCTAAGAGGCAATTGCATGCTTACCCTCTTTGCATGCCAGAATGTTAACTGCAATTGTCATTTTGAGTCCCCCTGGTTCAGTCATTGATAATAGCATTAAAATGCCTGGCAGGGGCCCAATGTAGAGACTTGAAGATACTAAATTCACACTGTGGAATGAGATTTCAGTATAGTTTATTGTACTGTGAATTTAAGCACAACGGAATGCAATACACAATATATAGCATGCAATGGGTTTCTGATACTCTAATTTCTTCTCACTCTGTCTGAAATTAGAATGTACTAAGTCTGCTATGCTCCTAGTTTCCCTTGTCTTTTCATCATGTTGGTTCTGCTAATTCTCCTCCCTGTCTCCAGAGTGTACCCAGGATAATTGCTAGTTTGAGTCAGGACCCTTATTGACTTTGACTGCAGAGAAATCTGAGCCTTGCCTTCAGCAGTTACCTAGTGTTCAAACTATTTTAAAGCACATCTTCACCAGCTATAGATGAGGGAGGGTTACATTATGCCTTCCACTGATTAAGATTGAGGATGAGTTCACTTTATTTTTGTGCAACAGCTACTCTCTGGCTATTGTAGAACAATCTCTGAAATTGTATATGCAACTGCTGTCTCAGGAACCTTACTCTATATTGCTTCTTTTAGATCTGAGAAACACTCCCCCTGTGTTTGGCCCACAAGGAAGAGTTGGGGTGGAATTGATCCACCATGCCTACATAGGAAGAGTTAATCTTCAGTTCAGGACAAGCTGAACATAATTTCTCGTGGACAGAGACACTGACTTTGATATCTGAGGAACACTGTAGAAAAGCCTTCTTAGCTATAGCTACTAGGATCTTGTTTTCACACCCACAGTCTTGCAGGCTATCCATGTATCGGAGGTCAGGGACATTTTCTCTCAAACTCTTTCAGAATCTATTACTCTTGCATGAGATGATTTGTTTAGACCCAGTTATCAGGTTTTTCAGCCCATGGCATTTTTCTTCCTGTCAGATTACTTACTGTCACAGTAGAAATGAGAGTTTAAAGTTCATGGAAGAGCTGGGCTGGCCACTCATAACATGCTATGGAACGGACTCTTAAAATGGTTAGGCTTTAATTATGCAGAAAATTTCATTTACAGACAACACGTCCTTCTTTGATGAAGTCGAATAAGTGAGCTATGTGCATTTCATCATATCTTTTAAATTATGTAATAGATTTGCAAGAGCAAACTTTAGTAGATAAATTAAACTTCACCTATTGTTGAAAATTTACATTAGCAACCACAATCGCCCTTCCAGAAATACCCCCAAGGAACTGGATAACACGGTTCAACAAACAGAGATTGTTTAAGGGGGATCCCACAAGATGCAATGTGGCATTTCATTTATTTAAATATTTTCAATTCAGCATGTCACTGAAAGCTAGGATTGGCATTTGCTTCTTACCTCTAGACCTTTGTGTGTCTTATTTCCACTGGTCTGTTTGTTCCTGATCAATATAACTATGAAGTCTCAAATAATCATTCCGGGCATCTGTCCTTGCTTTTCTACTACCAGGAATTCACTTATAAAGAGTATTTCCTCTGTTTTTAAGAGGGCCTTAATTAAATGAGATCTAGGTAGCTGAGGGATTACTGTGGGATCACCCTTATGGAAACAGAGTAAGTCGAGTTATATGGGTTCAAATCTTAAAATAATGAAATTTCCTGCCCTTGGAGGATTAGATAATCCCATATATCAGAGAGTGCAATGAAGAGATGAAAATCTTTTAAGGAGAAGTACATAAATTATTTTATACCTCATCTATTGTTGCAGCCTGGTGTTACCCAGCATTTCTGGACATTGTTTCTGCTGTGACACATATGACAGATGACATTCATATGCTCAACACACTCCCATGGGCATACTCAGATTTTGACAAACACCACAACATTTATAGTAAAGCCAGGCACTACAGTAATTCATAGTCAACACAATTATTAAAGTGGTGACAGTATCTGTTGCTCCCTGTGGGCCCTTGAGAAAGGCTGGATGTTAAGTGTAAATAATTAATTTCATACTCTCTGCACCTCCACCCCCTTTTTTCTATCACTAGGAAAAGAGCATGAAATTCCAATAATGATAACATAATTAAAGATACACTTTTGAGCCATTCTAAATTTTATTTATTTTTAAAATTCATAGTCTTTCATATTTTATGATAAGTAGTAGTACATTACTTACAGGCATATACCTGACAACCTATCAAGATGAAAGACCATTGATTTGAAACATTATAGGCTGGAAATGGGGACATGGGTCTGCCACTTAATCCTCTAGGAATGTAGAAAACTCTTGGAACCTCAATGTTGGCACTTACTAAAATTGAGATAATGACCCTAATATCATGAGGATTAAATGAGGTACTTTTTAGTTATATAAAGTTATCTTTGTTAAATATGTTAATGATTACATGTTTCTTATTCAGTGCTTCATGATGATCCATATACGTAAGTGCACAGATACTTTCATCCCCTGTTCTTTTGTCCTGAATGAGGACACATGCTAGGTGTTAATCCACATGGTGGGTAAGGAGGCAAACAAAGGCTATCACACCTCATATTTAACAATTATCCTAAGGTCTGTCTCACTCTCATTCCCAGTCAAATATGCCTCAACATTCCCTGTCTCTAGCATATATGCTCTCATAAATTCTCATATATTCTTGAGGACTTTAAGAGAATTGTAGGGCATAAGTGATTACTATCTTTACATAATAAACACTATTAAAAATTAATCACTGTGGAGTTAGAAGGAATAATTTATAATAGGGGATTAGATTCAAAGGAAGAAGAAGGGATAAGAATGCATATACATTTCTATATGTAGAGGAAAGCTAGTAATTAAGACTCATAGGAATCACTCCTGGGGCCAGTTTTGACACTTTTATAAATGGTCTAGATGAGGGCATTCACACTGAAATATCTGCTAAAAGCAGATGCTGATAAATTATTGACCTGACTTACTTTGCTGACAGTTTCATCTTTCTTTAGGTAGAAGACGTTTTAGGGGGGAAATGCAACTTTGGGCTTAATTCCAATCTCTAGGGAAAACTGGCTGGCGATATGGTAGGGAAATCCAAAGAGGGCATGCTTTGATTTTTTTGTTGTTATTGTTATTTTGTTTGGTTAAGTCATCAAAATTAATTGACTAAACTATGGGTTGGATGATAGTAAGGGAGGTACATTAATCGCTTGTTAAATCCAAATAACATTGAAGTATAAAACACCTAAACCTGGAGAGTGCTATCAATATGCCCAACTGTAACAATGCATGGTCCTAGTCAAGATTTTAATCTATGTGACTGACTATATCACAGAAGTAAATTATCAGTTATAGATGATAATGTGATAGGAAGTGAACATAAATAACGCATTAATGACTGAATGAAGACTTGCAATGATCCTGACAGGCTAAACTCCTGGACTGAAACCAGCATGGGGAAGATATGTCCTGAATATAAGTCTTTAAAAAATTATTCTAGGCATAATGATACATGCCTGTAATCCCAGTGGCTTGGGAGGCTGAGGCAGGAGGATAGAAAATTCAAAGACATACTCAGCAACTTAGCGAGATCCTGTCTCAAAATAAAAAAGGGCTGAGGATGTAGTTCAGTGTTTAAGTACCTCTGGGTTCAATCCCCAGTTAATTTATATATATATATATATATATATATATATATATATATATATATATATATATATATATATATATAAAATATGTTATATATATAACATGATGACTATTGATGTTGATAACATTGCTAATGGAATTATATATTCATTTAATCCTCCTGTAGGGAAATTTGGAAATACACAACCAAAACAGTTAGATTTTTATAATCTTTAAATTACAAATTATCTGAGGGGCTTCATCTAAGGAATGAATCAAGAAAATATCTTATGACACACAAACAAAAACAAAAAGATAATAATTTGGTCGAACAAATTATAGCACTACCATGACGAAATAATATACAGCCATTGAAAATGATGTGGTGGCCATTTAGTTATTGATATAAAAATTATAAAGCAGATAAAAGGAGTATAGAAGTATAGGAGTATAGAAATTATAAAGCAGATAAAAGGAGTATAGAAGAAGGTTATATACTTCAGTTTTATAAAATGAAGTTTATGTGTATGTAAATATGCAAATACATGGGGAAAAAGTGTGAAGAAATATCCAGGAATATTTCAGTGGTTTCTCAGGTTGACAATTTTAGGAATGACATTTTCTTCTTATGCTTATCTATTTTCTAATTTTTTATAATATGTGTTTTGTGATTAAAATGTTTTCCTAAAAATATAAGATTGAGATGACTGTCATTTCAAGTGAAATTTTTGTGGGTTATTTGGAAGATAAAATTTACCATAATGTGATATAGTGCCTAAGGAAAATGGGTATAACTGAGGTTGTTTAAATATTAGGATTTTAATAGGAGTGGGTGAAGGACAGATGTCATAGAGTTATAAACCTACATGGTTGTTTGGTGTTCCGTTAAAGAAACTAATTTAAATAATTGTAAAAATATGCATAATTGAGAGGATGCATGTCAAAAAAGAAAACGTTGTAGTAACCCAAGATGTTTATCCCACAGAATTAACAACTTGGGAATCCAAGGAGGATGAGCCAAGCTAACTATGTTCCACTATTTGAAGTATAACATAATGAAAGAAATTCTAATTACCTCTGTAAAACTTAAACAAATGGGCAGAAGATTCAGAGAATATATTTATAAAGATGCCTTAACATTTAGAAAACTACATGGCAGGTTATAATAGAATCAAAGCATTTCCCATCCTAAGTCTTCCATTTTGGATCCTCTTCTGAGACAAAGAGATCGAAAATCCTGCTCAACTAGAATGAATTGGACATCACTTTCCAATGTTCATATTTGAATACAAGACCAGTGTAACCCCACATCATGTACAACCACAATAATGGGAAATTATTATACTCTATGTATGTATCATATGTCAAAGTACACTCTATTGTCATGTATATCTAAAAAGAGAAAAAACAAAATTTTTCAAAAAAAAAAAAGAGAAAAGAAGAAAATCCTGCTCAAATATATTTTGATCAGATGTTGAATTTATGGGCTGAGAAGTGGTTGCCTAAGTGCACAGTTCTGATGAAGTCCAAGGATTAGTTCCCCTTCTGTCTTTTGTCTCATTCTAGGAGGAGCTTAGCCTCTTGAGTACAAAATGGCTACAGCATTTTGAATCTCTGTCCTCTATTGCACATTCAAGGGAAGGACCTGTCTCACTGACAGTAGAATGAAAATCCCAGACCTGAGTCCTTAACCCATAATTTTACTCCTTTCCTACTACTGCATCAACTACTGTGGCCACAGGGTATGGGATAGTTTATTCCTTTCTTAAACCAGTTGGATCCAACCTCCCTGCAACTGAAGAGGGGTCAGGCTCAACCAACTTGCCTGAAGGATTGGTTTCAGAAAGGAAATTGAGGCTAATCTTTAATCAGGAAAAAGAGTGACTGAAAATAGACTGCAAAAATGACAGCTATCCATTAAAACTAGGCGGACAAATCTAACTGGATGATTTCTTAAGTTCTTTCTCTTGCCAAGATTCTATGAGACCATAATTCATGTTGGCACTAAGAGTTGTGGGGAGAGATCTACAAAAGGATATTTAAACAGTTATTGATGAACCCCAGAAAGATATTATCATTCTACCAAAAAATACAGGAAAGCAATGCTGTGGGGAAGTTTTGAAGGGAGGAAACAATTTAAAACATAGATACCCCACCATAGTTGTGAGATTTTGAATTTTGAAATATATATATATATATATATATATATATATATATATATATATATAGAGAGAGAGAGAGAGAGAGAGAGAGAGAGAGAGAGAGAGATATTTCATCAGTTAACTTATATTTATCCCTCAAAGCATTCTGCCTTTACTTAATCAAGAATGAATTTTGTGCAGCTGCAATGCCGGATCTGCACATTCCTCTTCTTCTATACTTCCCAAACATGCACCCCTCCACTCACAAATACACACACATACTCACACATCTTTCTCGAACTGTGCAAAAATAAGAAACAATAAGCATCCATCTCTTCAAACCAGAAATCTCTACACTCTTGCACTTGCATGTTACAATGTTTCCCAAAATGTTATCAATCACAGATGATTTAGGTTTGACCCATGTCTTTCAAAATTCATATGATCACTAGAAGAGTTAAGCTTCCTTCATACTTCCCAGTAAATTGCTTTAATGAGATAATCAGATTACCAGTTCCTTAGGGCTGCCAGCTCAGCAAAATTTGTTCTACAGATTCACTTTTCTTTTGAGAATGAGAGCAGGTAGAAGAGCAAGATTTTGGAACTAGATCTTTATTTGGGGTATACTTTGGGCAGTTAATAGACCACTTTAAAAACGTGTGGGGAAGAAATGCATTTAGGAAGTGTTATGGATGCTAACAAAGACCATTTACTTAGATGCCTGAGGACTGGTGTATGGTTCAGCAGGAATTAATGAAGAGGCCTGCTTCCCTAAATCTGTGTCCTTTCCTGGAAGCCCACCCCTTTTCCTCTAAGGTGCAAGGAGGGATGAAAGAATAAACAAGCTACACAGAAGAGGGGGAAGAGTTCTCTCTCATGTGCCTAGCTCCTCCCCCTTTTTATTTTCCATACTGTTTCAAGTTGTAAACCCTAGGACTTGCCTTTTTTAGGATAACTACGTCACATCCCCCAGGAATTCCAAGGGCAATGCCTTTGTACAGAACCTTAGATCATTTGCCTTCTATGTGGTTCTGGTTGATGAACCTTAAAAGTGAGGAAATGGAGCTAGGAAAGGTCTGAGGAAGGGCAGATGAAATGATCAAAGAGATTAAAAAAAAAAGTGTGCTGTGCCAGAGAAGATTAAAAAGAGTCCTTTCTGCATGCTGACCTCTTCAAAAGTACCAAGAGCCGAGATGAGATATACACAGGCCTAACAATGCCATGACTATGGGACAGCCCCAGGAGCTAGGACTGGAGGAGGGATGAGCAGAAGATAATAACTGTTCCATAGCAGGGCGTACAGGTATGCAGTTTGGTAAATTAACCCTAACTAAATTTATCCCATTTTTGTAAGGTTGTTGTGAAAAACACCAACAATAAGTCATCAAAGTAAGCCAGAAGATGTTCAGAAATGCTTATGAATTTTTGAGGTGGATAATTTACAATAGTGATCTTCTAGTTCAATCGATCATCAGATTCACCAGGGAGTACTTTTTAAATACAGATAGAATCTCATGTCTACAATTTGGTCAGAAAGTAAAATAGTCTAGGAATAAGGACCCAAAATTTATATTTGACAAATATTTTCCACCTGACTCTGCTACTCATAGAAATTAGGATTACTATTCCAGGGCTAACTCTATTGCCCCCGAGGTTAGAACCATACAATAGGGAATTAGTGTGGCCTATATGATCAGATAAATGTGCATTTAAATTCTGCTTTTGCTAATTATGAGGATGTGGCTCCAAGTTACCTCACCTCCCCAAGCCTGAATCTATATTATAGGGTCAATGTATAGAGTTTCTGATGCATAGTGGCACTGAATAAATATTAATCTATGCATCCCACCCCAATCCCTGGCCAGGTCCTCTGGATTATCAAGTACAAAATCCTGGGATAGTGAGATTATGAATTTAAACATTACAGGTCATTCTTAATACATTCAAGCGTTTGTCTCTGAGAAGGAGAGAAGGCAATTTGATAAAAGAATGTAACGTTGACACACTGACTTCTCTCTGCTCTAGTCTCTGTCCTTCCAGTTAGAAGTAGAAGAAACATATGTTTCAGAACTATCAGGTTTTACTTACTTGGTTCACAGTGTTTTTAGCTCATTTGTCAATATTTTGGGTTTTGGGCTCCTGTTGAGGCTTGTACCTTTTAAGATTAGTTTATTGATACTTCTTTGGAGTTTCAACTGAAGGGAAAAACAAATCAGTGGGGATCTCAAAATGTGCGTGAACACCTATTGGGTTTGGGTATACATTCAAGCAGCTGGTGAGGAAACAGAAGGTTCCCCACTAAGTTGCAGCTTAGATCTAGATAGAAGAACAGAGAGCGTAACACTTAAGGAATGGGAGGCAATGGGCCTAAAAGGGCTTCCTTCAAGAGGCAGGTGCAAGTGAGGCACATGCAGGTGCCAGGCTTATGCTGAACTGGCTCAAGAGAAGACATGGAGATCTGAGATGGAAGAGGAAGCCAAGTTCTAACCTGCCCCAGGGCTGTGTGTGTCCCAGTGATGCTGCTGGGTCATGGGCTGCAGAGCTGTTTTCAAACCCTATTTTCTTGAATGGAAACATGGACTTGCAGGAAGAGCTTTCCTTTGTGAGGTGTGGAGGCAGTGAACCTGTGATGTGGAATATTTCCAAATCTCATTCCAGAGAATAGTGTGCCCATTTTCAATCTCTCTGTGCTCCAGACGTCATCTCATTTGGAGCCTCTATGGGATACTAGTCAGCAGTCTCCATGTGTCCCCATTTCTGTCCCAGGCCCATAGGTGGTAACTGGGGGTGATTCATGTATAACAGAATGGAGAAAGAAAAACTTTTTCTATTTTATTGGAATTGTGATCAGTACCCAAAACTAAGGGAAAAAAATGCAAAGTATGTGTATTCCAGATTCTGAAAACCACTAGCAACTATGGACTAGACACATCCTCTGGACACCTAGTGGGAGAATGCTCTCTGAGAGGAGACAGAAGCAATTCCAACTGCCCTGCAAACACACAAATACATATTACAGTAAGACTGGGGACTCACAAAGGAGAAGGTGATAGCATTTTAGAGAGCATAGATTTGATTATACAGTTTGTTGTCATTTGGCCAGCCATCTTTCTGAAGGGTACTTGGCTGGTGAGGTAACAGTGAAGTAGCCTCAGAGTTTCTGTCCCCTTACCCCAAATGCAGATGTTGAAATTCCAACCCTCTAACTGATGGTATTAGAAGGTAGGGCCTTTGGTACTTGCTTAGCACATGATGGCTTCATCCTCATAGGATTAGCGCCTTATAAACTAGACCCCAGAGAGTTCCTTTGCTCCTTTTGCCATAATGCAGTGAGAAGAGAGCCATCTATAAGCCAGGAAGTGGGGCCTCCCTAGACTGAATCTACCAGAACCTTGATCTTGGGCTCACCAGCCTCTAGAACTGTGAGAGGTAAATTCTTAAGGTGCTGCGTGTTTGGTATTGTTGTTATAGCAGCCCAAATAGATTAATTCAGTGTAATGATCACATGTGGATTTCTCATGTATCTTAGGGACACTGTGAAGAAATTGGGCTTTGAGTGCTGGACTCTACCTGAAGTCCTGCTGAGAAGCCCAATATCCAAAGGCCATATTCAGGCTCTTGTGGTAGGAACTAAAGTTGATAGAGGAATATGAATCAGAACTGAATTTCCCATCTCAGAAAACTGGATAATGAGAAGACACCACAGGATTGTCCCCAGAATATCTGTAATGGCCAATTTGAAAGGTCAATTTGATTGGATTAAGATGATTATGGGGGTGTCAGTGAGGGTGTGTCTAGGAATAATTAGCATGTGAGATAGCCATCTGAAATGCAGACCCTCCCTAAGTATGGGCAGCACCCACCAATAGGATGATGGCTTGGATGGAATAATAGTTGGAAGAACAAAGAAGGAACAGCATATGCAAGCTCCATTCTTCTTGAATGGGTTCTTGATTGCTGCTGCAAAAATTGGATTCTTGCTTCTTCACTCTTCCAATATAGTTTCTGACAGTGATTCTCCAGAAGGCTTAGGTCTCAGACTAGGGTAATACCACTTGTCTGGAGATTCAGCCTCTTAGACCTTTGTACCTGGAGCTAGAGTCTCTCTTGTTCTTAATCACCATGATGTGAGCTGTTTCTCTCTGCCACCTTTGCCAGCCAAGAAGTTCAGCCTCACTTTGAACCCCAAGGAATACAGAGGCCTTCTCTGGACTAAGGTGTCTGAAACCATGAGCCCTCAAATAAACTTTTCCTCCCCTACAGTTGTGTTGGTCAGATCCTTTAATCACAGCAGCAAAAATGATGACTGAAACATTATCCCAAGAGTATATGAAAGTGATCCATGAGAATGTCAGCTTTTGGTCACTTGCTACACAGTAGGATCTTGACAACCAGTAACTTTTGCTAAAAAATTAGTAATAACTAACTTTTTGACATAGTTTGACACCCTCAATCCAAAGAGGTAAATATCCCTCCAGATACCTCTGTAGGAAAGAGAAAGGAGTGGAGAAACAGGTGTGCAAGGATTGTGTGATGTATCCTCCCTTTCCTATTTATACATATTTATTTTTTATCTAGTATATATACCTGTGTGTATATGTGTATGTTTATAAACACACATATTTATATACATAGCAGAGTATAGCAGAAGTATGAAGGTGTGTGTTTTTTTCCTAATGTGGCTTCTTAGTATCACTCAACTTCTGTTTTTATGCCCAATAATTATAAATATTATTTTTTAAATATGCATTTTATGATAGACCAGAAAAGGTAAGATGTGTTGTTAATAGCCTAGATTGTGGAGCCAGGATACCAGCTCCATTGCCTGTTTGACCTTTAACAAATTATTTCTACTCTCCATTCTTCATCTGTAAAATTGGGATACAATAGGTTTGTGTCCTATTTGTGCATACTCGTATGTTTGTTGTGATAATTAAATGAGTTAACACATCTAAACCACTTAGGATAGTGTCTGATATATTATAAAAGCTATAAAATTGTTACAAATTGATCAGGTTCATTCTTTAACTGCTACAGTGAATTCTAACATGAATATGCCATATTTTATTCAGCAATTTTCTTATTGATTAACATATAGGCTCCTCTCTAATTTTGTGTTATTGCAAACAATTCTGAAATAAATATTTCATTGATTTATAGCACATTTTTGGAACATGTGTAACAATTGGTAAGGCAAATGCTACTATTGTAATAAATGCTTTTGAAATCACTCTGATGCTAAGAATTTAATGTAATTTCTTTCTGATTTACACACTTGAGATCATTTTTCCAATCTCTGAAATGACTTGAGAGAAGCTGTATCCCAAAGATTTAATGAGGTTATGTCCCTTTTAACTGTCAAGAGCTCCCCATTCTCTGCACTGATATTCTTTTGAATTGTTGATAATTAATCAGGAACATCAGTGGTGAAATGTCACATAGATATCACTCCAGCCCTTCGATCTGTAGCTTTAAAAGCAGATTTTTCTCCCTGTCTGCTGGCCTTGTCATTGCCAAGCTTCCCTCTTATTAACCTTGAAGTCACACGGAACAGACTCTCCTGTGATTTCATCATATCTCCCATCTGAAGAGATGCTATCACACTCCAAAAAAATAAATTAAAAGGACCACATCACCCCCACACAGAGGCAGGTCATAGGTTTTATTTTTTTTTCCTTCAATGGGACTTTATTCACCCCCATCAAAGTCAAGCCATCACAGACTTTGCTTTGGGCTTTATATCACAAAATTTTAATATTGAAATCATTAATTTAAAATTAAAATTATTCACAAAGTTTCCTTCCCTATGATGAAGCCAATTTTCTCTGAGATGTTTGGAAAAGGAGCTATCTGCTTCTTTAAACTTTGTCTTCAGTTTCCCAGTGGCACTCTTGTATAATAAACAATGGTAAACAAAATTTTCATAAAAGCTTTCCAATATCTCTATAAACTGCACAAAATGGAAAAGGCCTGCTTGTGAGCTGTGTAGTAAAAGATATCCTGTGCACAATTTTTCTTGAGCTTAGGAAAGTTGCCAGCATATGGGGCTGACCCATGGAAAATGGTAAAGGCTGTGGAGTTTGACCTCACATTCTGGGCTTTCTCTTCAATATTAAAAACTCCTTGGCTGTTTCGGATTACAGATGTTCTTGTTTTCTCTTAATCACTTTAGCCAAATGCTTGTGGTCTTTGTACAACAGAAAGATCAGAATACTAAGGCAGTAGAAGAATTTTCAGAAAAGGGCAATTTTAGCAAGAAAGGGGAGGGGCAGACACAAATGCTACAGGGTGACTTTGACTTGGGATGAAGGAGAGTTTACTTGGATTGATAAAGTGGCACTATTTCAGCAAGAGACCTTCAAGTAAATGTAAGGTTCTGTTTTATTTCCAGCTGGGTTTGCATAAAGCTGAAGGTCAAAGCAGACTAAGGGACAGCTTTCAGGGTAGATTTGTTGATACTGCAAATTAGAACCTTCCTAGCTGGGGCTGGAATTCAATATGGGTTCACAAAACCAGGACCAACCAGGTGTCAAGTCTGCAAAGAGACAAACAATTGAACCCTTGAGGTCAGGTCTGAAGAGCAGGCAAATTGATGGTAATGTGGCAAGGTGCAATGACCTAGTAGTTTTTGTTTTTATTATTCAACAAGGAAGGGATTCCTTTAAGATTTATCACATTTCTAAGTCTATATTTCTGAAGAATTAGAAATAAGCTCTTTACCCCTTTACACAATTTATCCCTTATAGTCACAGCCATTACTACCGTAGCCCCTTCTGCAATGCTTTGTTATTGAAAAACTCTAACCCTTCCTGTATGCTGAATCCTGGAGACTTGGATACACCTCAGAGGAATCCTTTACTATGGTATACATAGCTGTTACCCGTTCTCCCCTAATGACTACAATTGATTTAGTCTTTGGGTTTCTAGGCAGAAAGTCATAAAAGACAGTATATAGACACAGACCCACTACTGGTTTAGACCTATGAATTCCTGAGATGCTTTTCTTTCCCCTATAGCTAATTCTAGTACCTGTGGCTTTTCTTGCCTTATGATTTTTCTCTAAAGGGCCCTCTGCTGTGTTTTAGTATTCCCGTTACTTCTCTTATCCCCCCTCAACTTACAGAAAAATGTTGATATCCCAGATTTCTCCCATCACAAATAGCTATATACATTGCATTTTCTGGCAAATTTTAATATAACTTTAGATATACTTATGAATTTTTAAAAAATGATCTGCCATTTATAACATCCTAGAATATATATATATATATATATATATATATATATATAATTTCTCCCTTTATTTATGAAGCTCCTGACAAAAGAAAAAATAGAATTCATTTTCCATATTAATGAGGCTGCCTAAACCAACTTTGATCAAATTAAAATGAAAAAGCTGGTTTATTTGAAAATTGAAAAAGGTAAATTGTGAGGACACCGGAGGCAAATTTTAAGAGTTGGGTGCACATAAAAAACATCTGTAGAATAGATATTGACTCAAGAATTTACAATGGAATCATCATCCTTGTTAATTTTGACATTGGTAGAACTTGGATTACACATTGTGGAATATTATAGTATGTTTTATGTTTCTGCTTAGATTCTTTTCTAAAACAATGGATATTTAAGCTATTTTTTCACTTTTAAAAGTCAGTGCAAAGGGAGTTAGATGAGTCATAATGCTACAGAATGTTCTTTTAGGTAAACTGAACAGATTCGTGACACTATGTTGAACTGATATAGAAACATAGCAGGCACTGCTAACTGAAGGAACTGAACTCTGAATTTCTGTTCTAGTAGTGAGTTTGTATGTTATTTGGTAAGTCCATTTCTCTATCTTTACAATTGTGTTGGTAATAATACCATATAGGGCTTCTGAGCAGAAGAAATGTGTTAATTCCAAGAAATTACATCATACAGTATTTAGCACATAATAGGATCTCGTCAAATAGTAGCTATATTGACTTGTGTTGCATGCTTTCTAACTTCTACAGTGTGGGTACAAGTTGGGTGCAGAGCTACATGCACATACACACACAAACATACCCAGAGAGAAGAGAGATAGGAGATGGAAAGAGATGTGGAAACGTTTGAAGGGACTCTTGCTTTTCAACACTCTTTGGCCTCAAAGGTTGTATATATATATATATATATATATATATATATATATATATATATATATATATATATATTTTTTTTTTTTTACCAAGAAACAAATATTAGGTCATTAGTTTAAGTACATAAAGAATAGAAAGTTGTATAATTCTAATTAGAAAAAAGAGAAAAAGCTGGGGTTTGCTGTGAACTTTCTCTATTTAATGCATACTTCTGTCTTTCACTTCACACTCCCAGCAAATAAGAAATTCCTTCCATTGCATCTTTCTTTGGAAGGAGTCCTGCAACTGCACGTTTTCCAACAAAGGCTTCACATGCTTTAATATACAGATTACTTAAATGAAAGAGTGAATGGAAAACCATTCTCACACATTCCTAAGGATAAACCATGGGGACAATCCAAGAAAGTGTAATATTTTTCTTACAAACTATTTGAAAATCTCTGTTTGCATCAATATGCCACAATTTTATTTGATCTGTAAGGTATATAAATGTTGAAAACAGTGATATAGAGTTAACAGAAGTGGTATAGAGTTGTCCTTCTAATGACCCGCCATGACACCTTCTAATGAATACTTGTATTTTGTTTCACTTCATCAACTTTAAATAGCAATTTAAAAAAAATGTAGAATTTGGAGAATGTGAGAAAGATGGTTATAAACTGAAATGTTCCTTGACACTGGCTTGAAGAGATCTTTTTGAAACAATGTAGGAACTCTTCTAAAGTTAGCCATTGCCATCATAAAAGAGGGCTGGCAGAGGATGAGCATCTATTCTCCAGCATTTTAAAATGGATCTCTTTCCATCTGTTTTCCATTAAATACTCTTAGAGCCTTTTATAAAAAACAGCGGACATGTTCATGTGGTTTTCAGCTGGTAAGAGTGCAGTCAATTTAATTGTTTTTCATTTCTTCCTGCTCAAATAGTCTGAAAGGTAAACACTATATTATACAACCCAGAAATTGTGTTTCTAGTTATTTATTTAACTGATCTAAAAAATTTATGTCTACACAAAAGCCTTCATGTGAATTTTTATAACAGCTTTATTCTTAATCTCTAAGAACTGGAATTAACCAAGATGTCCTTCAGTAAGTGAATGAATAAACAACTTTGGTACATTCATATGATGCAATATTATTCAATGATAAAAAGAAATGAGCTATCAAGTCATGAAAAGACAGAGAAATCACGAGTGCATGTTTCTAAGTAAAAGAAGTAAGTATGACCAAAATATGTATCCTATGATTCTATTTATGCAACATGCCAACAGAGGCTATACCACTGAGATGGTAAAGAGATTAGAGGTAGAGAAAGTTAGAGGGAGAATGTTGAATAGGTGAAGATCAGAACTTTTTGTGAACTGGGTAAACTATTCTGTATGATATTGTGATATTGGACCACGACACAGTGCATTTACCAAACTCAGAATTTTACTACCCAGAGTGAATCCTAATGTGTGTACATGAAAAATAACCATGAAGTCAAAAGATCCAAGGCTATAACACAGAGTGTGAAAAAGAATTGGACTATACTTCTAGAATGTATGAAAAACTTAACTGATGTAGGGGTGGCAAAAGTTGCTGACCTAAGTTACTTTAGAGATTAGTGAAGAATATAAGATTGACCACTAAAGACACTTTGAATCAGCAAGTAGCCTAGTTGGTAAAGTTTTTTCCCATGGTGACACAGGCTAACAATTCTGAAATCACAGTGTATGAATACTGGTATTGAAAACTAAATAAATGGATGTCTTATGGCAGAATCTATGTTTTGTAAATTTAGCTGGCATAAATAAACATGGTGTAACATTAGAAACTTCAGTATGAACTCAGATTTAGTTTAATAGAAATGTGTACAGATATGATCAGTTAGTATATACTTATATATTTTGTTCCTCTGTGAGCTGAATGGGCCTTCAAGCAATGCTGTCCCAGTACCAGTAAAATACCCTATTTTGAAATCTAATTCCATTCTCCAACAATAGAAATGAAGATTTCTTGAAGAAATGGCTCTTTCTAAGAATGGTATACAAAGTGGGTCTGGAACACTTGTAGGCCAAGAAAGGATGGATTAACAAAGGCAAACAAACAAATCATATGGACAGAAAATCAAAAGCAGCCAGGTATGGTGGCATATACCTATAATTCCAGCTGCTCAGAAGGCTGAGGCAGGAGGGCCACATATTCAAAGTCAATCTGTGCAAGTTAGTGAGATCTCATCTTTCAATAAAAATGAAAAAAAAATGTCTGTAGGTATATGATGTAGCTAAGTGGTAGAGCTCCACTGAGTTCAACCCCAAGTACCACACCAATTAAAGAAAAAAAAAAGTCTGACCCATAATGATGGAGATATGTCACCATAAGATCCAACTAAAAGTGCTCCTAATGATCAAAGATGAAACACTTTGAGCAACAAAATAGAGTTGGATTATAATCCAAAGAATAAAACAAAAACCCACGAATTCATTTTGGATTCCACTCTGGTCTTCTGACCCCAAACTAAAAATGTTGCCCAAATAGCCTGTACCTAACAATGAGAGAATACATCAGAGAAAACCAAAGTGAAAATATCATTAAAATACCTGCTTGTCCTCCTGAAGCTCTCAAGGTTATCAGAGACAAGGGAAGTCTGGAAACTGATAACAGCAAGAAGAGAATGAGGAGATAGAACTAAATATAATATAGCATCCATGATAGAATTTAAGAAGAAAAAATGAACATCAGGCAAAAAAAAAAAAAAAGGAAAACTCAATGAAATAGGGATTTCAGTTATTAAAATTTATTCATTTTGGTTCAGTCATTGTGCCAAATATACCATTTTTTAATATCAGTTGTTAACTCATTTTGTCCTATCATCGTAGATGTGGAACTCTTATAGAAACTAAAATTGAGCAACACATATACCATTTATGGCAATTTTGAAATAATTTTTATGTTCATAGACTTAAAAACTTGGGATTTAATTGATTAAACAAGGGGAGAATTTGGGTACAATGTGCATGTAAAATGCTGTCTTTGCAACTTATAAATATAAAACTATTTAAAATAAAAGTTCATTTTTAAAAATTTGAAATAAAGATTAAGCATAGCATATTTTACATTTAGTTGGATTATATGAGTTTTATGTAGCTTTTTTGTTCTAGTGAAATTTCAAAATGGAAATGAATGTCTCCTCCTCATTAGTGAATATCATTTTTATAAAGGGAAAAATAAAGGCAAGACAATATCTGTAGAACCCACAACAGCTTACAAAGATGAGACCTCAGATCTTGTAATTCAAGGTAGAGAAAAGCTCCCTGATCTTCTGAGTTATGATAGCCAGTTACTTCTCTCAATTCCACTAGCCAAAGATAGCTTTCCCTCATTTCTGATGCCACTCAGGCTGTCCTCTTTGTTATTCTCATTTAATCAATTCAGATTATTCCAGTGAGGATGCTAAATTTAATGTCCTAGCCTGGTGCCTCCTTTACCCACAAGACAGGTAGTGTTGTAAGGACCTGATCCACACATCCTTCCCCTGGTTGTTTCAGCCTTGACCCAAAGAGGCTGAGCTATTAATGAGAAAGAGGTTGAGTCTTCCTTGCTCACTCAGCCCTGTCCTCTCTCCCGAGACTGCCAACAAGAGAAGCAATTAGGGCCAGTTGTGATGGTGGTTGGCTGCCTTTCAAAAATAGAGACCATTGCAAAATCCGGGGAAGAGCTTGCCTGCCTCTCTCTTTCCTTACAGGGTGCAGACACATTCTGTGACAATGCTGAGAACTATCCAGATTATCCATGGGATCCTGAAATACTCCAATTACCAACACTTGTTTTCAGTCTCATTGTGAACTTTCTCTGAAGTCCAGAAAGGATATTCTGTAACAGGGGTGGAGGTGGTAGTGGAGAGCAGGGAGGAAAAAGAAAACTGAGAATTAAATTATTTTCATCTGTGACTCAAGGTGCCAAAAGATTCAGTGTCTATCAGAGGCTCTGATATGCTTTAATAACCTTTACCTTTGTGGAGAAATGGCTTTTCTACAGACTCTGGGATCTCACACCAAGCTGTGCCCATAATAGGTTTGCTATATTGACTTGAAGAAAAGTGTATTTGTTTGTTTTAAAAAGAACCCTCCGTGCCCTCCCACCAGGAGTTACACGATACCAAAACATTTAGTAGGGCTCTCTTTTTAAAAAACTGAAAACTAATATGTGTTTCTGTCACATATTTTAATACTTTGAACAGGATTTCCTTGCTTTGCATTTGGGGGAATGATGACCTGATTGTGAATTAACTACAATGTGAGGAAGCCCTTGTTAACCTGTTACAGGCTATTGTAAAAGCTTCATCCTTCAAGGAAAGAAAGGAAACCAAAAATCTATTTTTCCTTTGAGCACATTTTCCCTTGTCAATTCAAAAAAAGGATTATGTGGATATCTACTAAATGCTTAATTTCCATAATAAAGTCATAAGTGATGCTTTTCTTTTCCTTCTTTTTAAGTAGAGCTATTAATATGCTGTTATTTGTAGTCTATGATCTTCTTACTTACCTCTAGCTGTGTGATAATAAATCAAGAGTTATCATCTGGGAGACAGCAGATTATGACTCTACTCAGGATTCTTCTGAGCACTGGGTCCTATGTATCAATTTCAATAGTGATAAAGGTACCATGTGAAGGGACCTTCCTGTTATTTTCTTCTGCTACACCCTTGTTTACATTCAAACTTCACCACTCTTAAAATTTTCTAAATATTTCTTTCTTATAGTCAGTATCTTTTAAATTACAATACTAACATATATGCAGACCGTCATTGCTATATTTCTGGAGTTCTGGAAATTGTGCAATTATGTGCATAAACCATTTGCTCATCTTTTTAAGAGCATCTGTGTTTCTCCATGACTGCTCATTTCTGTAGTTTATAATTTTCATTTTGAAGCATTCTGTATCCTGGACCATTCTACACTGGGCAATAGCAGCTGTCTCACCTCTGATAGGATTATTCTTTAACATCCTGGGTTTGGTCAACATGCATCTTGGAAGGAAGGCATAGGTGCGTGTGTGCATGTGTGTTTAATAGGGGTGTTTATGTGTTAATCAAGACTGTGCTAATCAACTCATATCTCTTTGATTGTTCCCAGTAGGCCTCTTGCAGTTTATCAGCTCTCTGCTGGCTCAGCATCCCTTTGGTTGCTCTGTTACTGCCCTTTAGAGTAGGAACAGAGATGCTGGGGTAATTGGATATGGTTGCATTCAAATACATTTGTTGTTCAGGCAGAAATAGATCTTACTGTCTAAGTGTCAACTCTCATGTTACAGATTCAGAAGGAACAGGTTTCACAGAGTTTATGATTTTAAATAATGGGCAACCAAAGATATCAAAGTCTAATCCCTGGAACTTATGAATGTTGCCTTAAATGGAAAATAATTCTTGGCAGGTGTAATTAAAGTATAGATTTTGAAATGAGGAGATTAGTTTGGATTAATCCATTGGGTCATAACTGTATCACAAGCTACAGTAGCTCCTTATAAGGGAGAAGCAAAGGGTGATAATCCAGACTGGGAAGGAGAAGACAATATGGAGACAGGCAGTGACTGAGTGCTATAGCCAGACACCTAGGAACACCAGGGAAGTTGCAATTGAAAGAGACAAGGAATGCATGCTCCCTGACAGTCCCTAGAGAAGGGACAGCTGGATTTGGACTTATAACTTACAAACCTGTAAAAGAATAATTTTTTTCTTGTTCTAAGCCAGGGAGTCTGCAGTTATTAGTTACAAGGGCCTCAGGAAATGAAAACAAACAAACCAAAAAAACCCAACAGCAACAACAACAACAACAAAAAAAAACGCAGGTTATTGTATTTCATAAATCCTATTCCTCATAGACTTATTCAATGATCAGAATTCTTCAGGATTTCCATCATCATGACTCTTGGGCACTACCACCCTCTCATTTTCTACAGCTGCAGTGATCAGTACTATAGCCACTGGCCTCATGTGGCTATTGAATAATTGAAATGCAGTTACTGGGACTCAGGAATTGAATTTTTAATTTTATTCAATTTTAATTAACTTAAATTTTTAAAACATTTGATTCAGTCATTGGAAAACTTTTTAAGTATGCTTGGAACAGTTTAGGTACCTGTATATGAATTTTTTTCAGATGTACATTTTATGAAATATATTTGAGAAATTTCCAATTTGAAATGTGCTCTAAGAGTAAACCATATGCCATATTTCAAAAATTCATTATGAAAAAATAAATGTAAAATTTTTATTTTGATTACACATTCAGATGGTTTTATTTTATATAAATTTCCTTAAATAAAATACACTATTGAAGTTAATTACATTTCTTTCTACTTTTTTTTAAGTGAAACTACTATAAAGCTGAAATACCATGTGGGTCTCACATGATATTTCCTTTAAACAGTGCTATCCTACCATCTTCCTTATGAGACTTAGCAAACTGGTCCTAGCAAAGGTCTGGTCCCTTACACCTTTTATACCTTTTGGTCTGGTATATTCACCCAAGTGTCCATTGTCTAGGGAAGGATTATGGTCACATCTTTGCTCTCAGAGAGAGTCAATTTATTTGTCATTTTGAATAAAAGCAATTAGTTTTTAACCAAATTTAAAAACAAATAATGACTACTACTTTCATTCATCATAGCATGTACAAGGTTTATGAGTCTTCCTACAGAAGACAGTGTTCTTCATGGATGCTCCTTGAGGTTGTTTGCAGTTTGGGAAAATTATATAACTTCTCTTGAAGCACTGAATTTCCAGAGGCTTGGCAAACATAGTCCAGTCTCAATTCTCATATTGGTAATTCTGTATGTAGCAGCAATATTTTATTCTTGCTTTGTTTAATTTGCCTTAAAATCTCTCTTCAAAACTAAAAATTAACATGGTTAGAAACTTGTGTAAATAAATAACTGTTTTAATTAAAATAATTGAAGGTATCCTTTCACTTGAGGATGTAATGATTCTAATCTCTCTGCTATTACACTGAATTTATAGTCTGTGATTTAAAATATTACTGATTTTAGGTAGTTACCGTATTGAAAACTAACTCAGTTAAACCAAGAATCAACATCAGAAAGATTATTATCTACTGGTCCATGCTAACTGATTGTGGATCCGAAAGCTATAAGCAATACTCAGCATCTGAGCATGGAAAACCCCTCTTGGAATTTGGGATCCTTCAATTTTGTTTTCTTTCTTTCCCTCTTGACTCTTCAATTAACTCATACCCTACTTTGAGTCCCTCCCACATTGCTGCTACAATCCCACAGCTACCCCAATCCTGTTTGTTTTAAGGGTAACCTAAAAAGAAAACTAACAAGTGTATCACTTAAATTATATAAGGTATGGGAGCTGGAAAGAACTTAATGATGCCCTCATTTCATAGATGAAGAATAGTTAGAGTCAAAGCCAGAACTAGATCAAAGGGTCTTTAGATATCAAATCTAATTTTCTTTCTGCTAAATCACACTTTTCCAGTAAAAATGATGTGAACTACCCCGAATATTATACTCCTACATAATTTTCCAACTTCCAAAAGAATATGATCAAAAATGAAAGGCCAGCTCTTGTGAAAATTAGAAATGGCAGGTGGTTATTCTGATGCCGCTATAGCTATGTGTCTCCTGAATTCAAAAGGTGCTCTTTGTTCATTCACCCCTCATACCTGAATGTTTGCTACTAAAATAGGGTAATACTTGTAAGGCAGACACCCTAGACATGGATAGTTTCTAAAAGTGAGGAAACTTTTGCTAATGGTATTTATAGAATCTTATGTAAAGTTTCTAAGAGGAAAAACTAATTTATATCAATAAATTTTTTAACTAAGAGATCAGTCCATATATTTTAAGATTTTAAGATAATGTGTTATTTAAAGACATTCTAACTTTCAAAACTCCATAGTAGTTATTTTGTCTAATGAATTCTGACATCATAGCAAAATTTTAAAAAATCAAAACATCAAAAGAAAATAGGTTCAATTTGTTGAAAAAATGAATAACTTAGTTGATATTGGTACATGTTAAATACTTATAGAGTACTATTTAATAATTGAGTTTGCTTTTCAATATTCATGCTCAAAAACATCTAACCTATATACTGTCCTTCTCAAAATGTTTAAGTACTTCTAGTTGGTATATGATGTTCTGCTTCTGTGATTAGATTGTTGGTCCACATTCAAGGTCTTCCCTCAATGGCATAGAAGCTGGAGTTGGGTAGTATGTGTAGCCATGATGACTGAGTCAGGAGAAAGCACAAACATAGTTAAGAGCTGCATGTCATGGCTCCTGGTGCTGATGGGTGACCTGTCCCATCTACATTTTTGGGCTCTGGATTTTATATTACTAGTCTGGAAAGCTAGGATTCTCCAGGTACTGTCCACTTCATGGAATTTTGAGGATATTACGCAATAGTATATTCATGAATATTATGAAGCACAAATAAGGTTAATTAGGCACTCTACAGTAATAGGGTATTTAGAATAATGGCAGGAGAAGGGGAAATGAAGAAAGAGAATGATATGAAATAAAGAAGTAATGGAGAAGATCAAGGACTTAGAAAGAGTCATATTTAAAGGTACACAATTAACATAGAAGTCTTATTATTCCTTAAAGACATATAATTTCAGACTACCATGTATTACTGGGAAAAATATACAAGAACTTCTCACATATTGTAGTAGCAGATTTTGATAGAGAGATTGGGACAGTAACATTAATTTTATTCTTGGCATTACTCAAAAACATTATGCATGCATGCACAGTGCTTTCTAAACTGTAAACAGGTATTACAATTGCATGGTATCAACATTACTATTCTCAAATTCTGTGGGTGGGAGTCTCAGTTGTTGAGTGAAGTTCTCAATCATTGGGAAATCGAGGAGTTGTCAATTAAATTGGAGGGCTGTCTTTGATAGATGATTCTGGGAAGCTACTATTCTGATTCCTTAAGTGTCTTAACATTAATTCTTTGTTTTAGGGTAGGAAGTGGGGAAAACAGGAAAAATTAATTCTTTAGTTGGAGAGTAGATATAGTGTGATAAACATAGCTATCAATTCTTGTTATGCTGCTTTGTATCCTAACAGCTCAGTGGCTTTCACATATTTTTAAATGTTTATTGTAGTATCGTTAACTCTTTGTTTTACCTTCCTCTTCTTTCTATAAAGTGCATTTTAATTTATTCTCCATTAAAGTCAGTTCCTGTTCAGTCATTATGACAGATGACCTCTGAAAGTAGTACTAAATGGACATGCAAGCATGATATGTGAATACAAGTAGTTATTTCTGATATTTTCTTTGTACACAAAGTTTTCTTCAAAGCAATAGCTAAAGCTTTTTGCCCTTTTCAAACCCTCCAATCGTCGGGAGGTTATTTTCAGTGAAGTGGTGAGAAGGAAGAGTTCAAATAGGATGGATTTAATAGAGCTATGAGGTGAAAAAGCTTGCAACATGCTGTCTGCCTGAAATGGCCAATCACGGAAGCATTAAAATCAGAGTGGGAAAGGAAGCAGAGACATCCCAAAAATGTGCCCGAATTACACAATGATGGCAACTTGCCATTCTTGTTTGGAGAAATAAAAGTATTAAAACTGGGAAATGGTCAAAGCAACATTCAAAGGAGCCCTTCTCTGGGAGTTGCAACAGCTTCAGCTATAAATTTGGTGTGGGAAAATGTCCCCATTACCCTTTCCTCACTGATGACCCGAGATATTAAAAGAAAACTTTCATATTTCTTCTGCTCATTTGTATACTTAATTCCTCCAAAGATTATTTCTCTCTTCCTCACATGTACTCCCTTCCTACAATCACAAATATTTATTCTCTTAATGTTTTAATAGTTTTTCTTTGTCTTACCAGCTATTCTTGAAGAATATTGTCTACCTACACAGTCTTTGGAGCTGCCTATCAGGGCATGGCAAATCCAACCTGAGGGCAGTGGCTTTCTAAGAGATTATTGTGTAAGAAAAATGATACTAGTATTCATATAGATCACTGATCTCTGAAACAGAATGTGGAATAATGAAATAAAATGTAAACAATGGGTCCTGCTAAAGTTGTGAGTAGATGGTACTGACTCATTGTGTGGTTGCCTCTATCTCAATGTCACTTAACCCAGAAAAGCAAATATAGAGATCTAGTCATTAATGACATGGCATGTGTTCACAAAATGTGCAATAAATTGCTTTGCAAACCAGGATTCCTGCTGAAACCCCTATATTGATTACCACAAATAAATAGACGTGTGAGAGTATCACAAAAACACGGGAGATTCTTTTAGGCATAAAGAAAATACATAGATGTAACACCATCACTTGGAGAGAACTATAACTTTTCTAATTTCTAACATTCCAGGGGGTTGAGGGAGAGAGAGAGAGAAAGTTAATTAGTTAAAATGTGCAATATTGAATACTTTATAACCTACTTCTACTGGAGTAGATTGAGAGTGAAGGAAGGAATTGGAGGAAACATGTACACACACATCTTTTAAGAGTTCATCTATGACTGAAAAGTTGGAAAATAGATTGAAGGAAGTGGAAACAGCTAAAGGATTAGTATCATTGAGATGACAGCAATAAAAGAACCCACCCAAACTATTAAACTGGACTTTCCTTACATGAGAGTCACTTCCTTTGTTTTAATAGGAAGAAAAGAAGCACAGATGCAGGTGGTTTTACAAATGGATGAAATGACAAGAAAATGAAGAAAGTCCACAAGGGTACCGTGTCCTGGTATTTTCTTTTGAAGTTTGAAGGAAATTCTTCAGTTGAATGAAAAAATAAAAAGTGTTCTAGGCACTTTAAGGAGAATGGACCATATATTAAAATGTTCTTGATAAATAAAATTGAATTTTCTAGCACCTGATGGTTGCATGGTAGGATTATTAGATACTCTTGAGTTCCTATCTAAGGTTCATTATCATGCACTTAAAAATAAAACCAGTTAGACTAGAGGTGTGATTTTTTTGTAGGAATGCTTAGATTTTTAGGCACAACGACAGAAAAGGTTACTGGTATAGCAGTCTCAGAACTGGAATTTTGCCAGGTCATTATTACAGAGAGAGTTGAGAACATTTGGAGGAGCGTAAACAAGAAGCAAGAAAAAGAAGACAGTGGAGAATACATAGGACATTCTGGAAATCAAAAATTGTGGCAGTAGAAGTTCCCAAGCAAATTAAGGGGGACATTTTGAAGTGCCATTAAAGGTGAGAGAGTTTTAACATTGAGCACCTAGTGAGCAAAAATCTCCAGTGCATGTCCTTGACCATGCACTTGAATTGGGAAATCATGGAGGAAAACCAAGACTTGAAAGAAAAGAGAGGTTAGTTGAATGATTCATTAATGTGGATGTTGAATTCACTGTGAATAATGGCAACAATTGTGGTAGAGAGGAGCTATGTGGTAACGTTTTTCATGAAATAAAGGAAGTGACAAAGAGGTAGGGAGGTAATTGCCACAAGTAAGATGAGACTGATTTATCAAGATGGTGTACATTTACAAGAGTAGTGGTTTTTTGAAGGGGACGGGGGCGTGGTTTGCCACAGGGGAAGCAAGGAGGACATAGCCCCACTTTCTATCCTTGAGGTCATGTTGTATATAAGTGAAAATATTATCACTGCTTGAGGTTACAGAATAATTTGTTCTCAGAGTAGAATTATGTTTCAGCTAACATAAGGAGGTAAAGGAAATGTTGTAAGAAATGAACAGTAGAAAGCACCTTAGGAAAGGGAGGACACCTGGGATGGGTCTGACTAGGAGATAAATTGTGAAATATGGTGATGAGTCTGGATTAAAGTATCTAGAGAATTCCAGGTTATTGATGGTGACTAGTAAGCAAGGATAATAGACATTGGTGTTATGGTCCTGACAGATCTGAGATGGTGGGTATTTACAGAACTGCAGCTCTGTAGGGCTTAGCTTATTTTGGTAGAACTTCCTTTGCTTTGGAGCACAGGTAGAGCTGAACCAAAGCTGCTTTTTTCAATCTGTTTTACATATAGACTTCCTCAAATTGTTTTGTTTAAAGGAAGTGTTATGACTTTTAAAAAATAAAAACTATTATTGTAGGTCATCAAGACTAATTTATATTAATCCCTGGGTAACCCCCAAAAGGACCAATGAACTTATTAATTTAATTTAATTTTAGTTTTAACCATCTTTCCTTTCACACTGAATGGTAGATGGGATCATAATTGGGTCTATGAGTAGGAATTGGAGCAGAAAAAGCAAAAATTATCAGGAGACAGGGAGTCAAGTTGAATAAGCTGCGAGTTCTGATTTTGTTTTTCTTGTCAGACAAGATGTTGGAGCTCTTGTCAGAGAATAGCATGGCAAACTCTGGACAACCCTATCCATTAGTGAAGATTTATACATATCAACTTCTATTTCAGACTGAAAAGAGGGTTGAGAGGCAGAACAGGCATGTCTTAACAGTACCGATTCTCACATAGGTTGTGATCTGCCCCTTTCCCCTCCCTCTCTGCTCTTGTACAGCAGATGACAGCAGCTTCTTTCATTTGATGGACAAAGATTAGGCAGTGAGACAGACCATCTTATTCTTCTCTAGACTGGTTATTTTCCATCATAGAGACTGTGTGTCATTGACATCAGGCACTCAGCCACCCCCGACCTCCTCTTTCTTCTTTTAAACCAAAGTAACAACATCTGGATGATTAGAATGATTAGAGTTCTTTTATAACTAGAATTCTTGAACATTTATGTTGGCTGAGATAATGGAATTTCCCCTCACATAATCTGCTATCTTCAGCAAGGTTCAGAAACATAATTTTCCTATTATGAGAGCTCAGTTCACCATTTTGGGGCAAAAATCCAAGCTATTTTTGAACATAAATGAGAAAAAGTGATTTTTTTGTGTGTCAGCACCTGTCAAAAAAGTTTCTCTTTCAGAAGTGTTCTATAAGTTACTCTGATTATTGTCACCATGCTTAATTGACTTCACTGTTGAGCTTATATTATTTTGATGTTCTCTTTGTATTCCTTCTATTAGATTGACTTTCTCTTCATTGCCCTTCCAGATAACCCTGGGACAAGGCTATATGCTACTGTTATTTGCAGCCAGAAAATTGCATTTTCCCGTTATCATTGATATAATTTATTGTTACTGCTCATGTAGTCATCTCTATCTGTGTGTCCATGAAAGAGGAATCCATAATTTGTTTATTTTTGTCTCCCTAGTGTCTAGCACAGAGCTTAGCTCAAATACATATTTAAAAAATATATCATTTAGTGAATATATTTTTGAATTTAAAAAAATAGTATTCTTATTATTATAACTACATTATTATTATATATTATATCATGACACTGGATTTAAAGTTTATTAAAATAGAACTACATTCTCTCATTTTCAATTGGTTATCTATTTTTCTAACTCTAGGCCAATTTCAGTGCTTGAGATTAAAATGTGGCCAATGTTTGTCAAACAGAGCAGAAGTTCTTTTACAGTGGTATCCAAAGTTGGAAAAGGTGAGATTTGGAAAGGTAACCATTGATAAAAATGCTTTGTAGGTTTAAAGATACTCTCATATTGATATTAAAAAAATAAACATTATAATTCTAATTCTAGTTCCTTAGATCCATATTCTTCCTTCCTCCACTGTGTCTGAAGAATCTACAGTATTTTACTTTTACAACCTGTTCTTATTGTTTGTATCCTTTCATGCAACTCTACTGAGTTCTCCTAAGCAGGTGATTTTCATCATGAAAGGATATATCTACTCAGGAAAACAGCCCCTTTCCTGACATTCAAAAACTATCCACTGAACTTTGAGGTCAAAATGCAGTGCTGATGGAAATCAAATATGATACTACTGTGGCAAGAGAAGAATCAAAAACCTTTTGTTCCACAGCAAGGCAGCTATTTCACATAAGGGACAGGATTATGAGTGGCAGTATTTTGAGTCACAAGTCAATCAGCTCTTAAAACAAGGCTGCAGTCACGTCCAAATAATCAACATAATATCAGAATCTAGTGTAAATGTGTCTGTGGGAGTAGATCAATAGGTAAAGAATGGGAACAGGTAAGCAGTTCAGATATGTATGTATGTACAGATGTTTAAAACAGAGTCTCACTATGTTGCTCATGCTGGTCTCAAATTCTTGGGTTTAAGTGTTTTTTCTTGATATATTTCCCAAGTATCTGGGACTTAGGCCTGTGCCACCATGCCGACTACTTCAGATTTTAAGGAAAAAAAAAAATGGTACAATGTAATGTCATCAAATAAATGATAGCCTTCTCCTGCTTTCCTCTTTGAAGCTCAGTTATGACAAAACGGGTATGATTTAGCAATACATGATGCTTGCCATACCCTGACACTTGCCATTTGATTTTTTAAGTTGTGGAGTCAATCCAGAAAATAATATGACCGATATAACAAATCCAATGTTTAGGTCCAGAGCAGATTTTGATAATTTCAAAATATCACTGAGTATTTTATATTTCAGATGGCCAATGAGCTTACATTTCAGATCATATATTTTCTTGTAACCATAATATTTTCTTTTAATTTGTAGAGGTGACATAGCTAAGCAGGTGAGTACTGAGAGAGCTATTGTCTCCAGTAGCCTTGAACTAAAGAAGCTTATATTCAAGTACAATGGGAACAGATGTTTAAACAGAAATTTCAATACAGTGTATAAAGAAGACATGGAGAAAAGTACTAAACTCTATTTTAAAGCTTTGGAGTAGGCCACTTAAGCATAGTATCTAAACTAATGTTTTAAGAATGCATATGATTTTGTCTTGAGAGGAAGAAGGGGAAGCTATTCTGTGTAGAGATAACAGCAGGGACTGGTTTTGGAATTTTGTGTGCTAGGGAGCTTAAGGTAACCAAAAGTAACTACAAAGATCAGCAGAAAAGGAATGGAGTGTTAATCAAAGCTTAGATTATAAAAGATTTTTTATGCTATATTAGTGAACTTCAACTTCATCCCAGGTAAAGACTTAGGCATGAGAAATATGATGTCTACTTCATTCAAGAAACTCTGAGAAATAGATATTTCAAGAAAAGTAGACAATACCGAATAGAAGCCCAATATAGTAACAATAAGAGTTATAAAGACATGAAGTAGAATTCTTTTAAAAAAGGAGATTCCAGAGGAAGAGAAATAAATACTGGATTTTGTGTCATCAACAATGCAATTATTCTTCTGGAATTGCTCATCTACTTCAGTTCAAGATGTTTTAAAATTGTGTTGAAAATATATTAAGATGAATGGAATAGCAGGCATATGCTGGACTCTAGAGTAAAAATGGTGATTGAAGGTTATTGATTTGTATGTTTATGAGAAACAGATCTAGAACAACAGTTATATTCTGAACTAAGAAAGATGAGCTTAAAACTGGGTATCAGTAAGAGAAAGAGAGTAGAGATTCTTTTCTGTCCCTTGTATGAACTGAAGCTCATAGAAAGTGTTGTCAAACAATATATTGAGTTCACAATTTTCTGTTTCTGCATTTTTTTTAGTTCCACAGTTGCTGTTTTCAATTCCTAGATTCCAGTTTATGTGTGAAATTCCTCATCTTGTCATCTATTTTCTGAATATTTAGTTATAGTTATTTTATTAGTGAATTTTAATTAAACAGAGGAATGGGTTTTATTGTGGCATATTTTTACATACAAATTTAAATCCATGTCTGATTGTTCCAATATTTATTTTCATCTATGGGTCTGTTTCTGTTGTCTAGTTTTGCTTCTTGTTTTTGGTCCTTTGTTCCCATTTGTTCCCTATAAATATGTTCAAATTTTGTGTCAATAAAAATCAGTAATTTTTGGTGAATTTAACTTTTGCATATGATATGATTCTGAACTTAAGCGGCTGCCAGCTAGTCATTCAGATATTGATGACATTTGTTCATTTAAGTGCGTAGCATAATTGATGATTCTTTGATGACTTTTACAAAAGGAAGTAATAAAAATATAAACAGCTTATATTAAAATTTCAAAGTTAAAGTCACACACAAAGAGTGCTCCACCATAAACAATATCCATAGGATAGTCAGATTTTAGGCACATACAAGCCATCTCTTGCAATACAACTTTGAATATAGACAAGGTTCCCCCAATTATAGACATCAATTCACCATAGTTTTGTAGCACTGTTCTTAAACATATTTTTTTCATCTTCTGTAAACTCAATGTCAGTGTTGTTCATGCCATACCCAAGAAAACTCAATGAAAGAAAATAAATATTAAGAGATTAAAACACAAATTTGTTGGGTAAAGTTGAGCCTTGGTAGGATACAAACTAAACATATGCGTTTTTTAGGGTATTTTTCCCCCTTATCAGGGACCCTTATTGCCTTTGTGGCAATGTTATATCCCTGTTGAGAAAATATAAAGTAGGGATTGATTATCTTGATCCACTAAACCATTGAGATGATTTGAGACCAATTTTTAGCTTTTGTAAGAGCCTTTTTTGGGGAGTGTTTGCTCTTATTCATAGGCTACAGTCTTTCAGAACTCTCAATATAATGACCCTCCCTGAACTGGCCTTGCTCTCCAAATTTTGTTTCCTGGTACCTGCAACCTGAGGCTATTAAAATCCCTGTTTAGTTTGACATATTCACAGTTGAGTTTTAATTTAAGGATTTTTGTGTGTGTGTGTGTGTGTGTGTGTGTGTGTTGGGGTCCGTGGTGTCTCTAGGTCTTGTACCAAGTACTACTTAGGAATCTTCAAATGTCATGAGAGGTAAAGTGGCATATAAAAAAAAGGATTCACTTCTCTGAAGTTCCTTCTATCTCAGCCCCCTCATGTCCTGTCTGCCTTGCTAATCTTGAACTTCAATTTCTATCTCCCCAGTCTCACGAGCTTGTCAAAAGTTTTGAGCTCCTACATTCTGCTTGTGCTTTCTACCCTGTACAGCTTCCAAATTGGAAAATGCTTGGAGGGGCAAAGCAATGGAGAAAGTTCATTCACCTCCGCGTGTTTTCCTTTTCAGATTCTTGGATCACTAAATTCTGGCTGCCTTTGTTGTCTGTGATCCATTCTTACACTTTCTGTATTTTGTCCAGAGGAAGGGTTAGCCTGTTATAAGCTCCTTTATTATAGCTGGAAGCAGAAGGCTCATTTCAGTAATATGGACTATTTGGAGTTAGATTAGCATCTGGCAGAGGAGACTGAGAAGAGCTCAGATGTAGACAGGCAGATGTTGTGTCAACAAAGGTTGAAAACTGCAGTAGCTACTCTAATTATTGTTTTTTTTTTCCCTTAAATTGAGCTCCAAATATTTTAGTAGGGTTATACATAGTCCTTATTACAGTAGAAATCAGTGATAAAGTGAAATTAATTTTAAAGTGTTTGCTTCACATACACTCTTTAAAAACATATTGTGTGTTTGAAGTTATATTGTTGTTTGTCTGGCCAGAGTGATTGCTCTATTTTCATAACCAACCCTGGAAGGCTCAAGTCTTCCTGAATTACTTGAAGTGGAACATCGAGAGACAGTGTGTTTATAGCTGATCTATTTTTTCAATAATTTGGGATAGGCTCTACACTAAGACCTTTCCAATTCTACCATTTATTAGTTGCTTTTTTTTTTTTCCTTTTATGCCTCTGGTCTAATTCTCTGTCAGCAGTCACAAATGGAAGGTTCATTTTATTTTATTCTTACCCCATCTCTACAGCTAAAATATAACATTGAACGGTTTCTCAAGTTGCTCCCAGATGCTATTAAAACACTGTTTCATCTCTTCCCTCTCTGATACTGTCTTTGTTTTACACTTTTAAAGGAGGCAGTAGAATGTTTTTCTGGTCAGTCATAAAGGTTTAATGCTGTTGCCTTCTCTTTGAGGCCTAGTTACAGCACCTAATTCTGCTGATAGAATGTGATCTTGTTTGTAGTTATGAAAGAAACAGGGAAAAGCTTTTTCCATTTCTTTCATTTGAAGTTTCCCATGAAATAAGTCAAGAGTTCAAATTATTTTCTTAGTGCTTTGGTAATTTCAAAGTAGGTAATATCTATGTATGGGTCTAATTAAAATATTTTCATAGTTCTGTTATTTAAATAAAGCCACTGAGTTGATTGTTTTTTCTCCAGGTACTAAATAATGTTGTTATTTATTCATCCAACCCACATGATAAATTAAGCCCTTCCTCTGGTGTAATAGTTTCCAGCCTAGTGGAGTGAATGCAGCAGCTAAGATGCTACCCTTAAAGGAAGGAAGACTAAAGACCTAACCACCTTGGGAAACTGAACAAGTCTGCCAAAGTGAGGCAGGAAATGTTTAAACTGAGTTTAAACAGATTAAGGAAGGTAGGAGGTTAAAAGAAGGACCCGTTTTTAACAAGTGCAGAAGTACTAAAAAAACAGTTTGAAAGACTGACATTTTTCTTGTTGAGGAACAGTGGGCCAGCCTCTTCCCCTGTTCCCTGATCATCTCTGTCTCTTAGAGGATGGGTCCCCATGATAAAATAATGAGCAAAGGACAAAGGAGAAAGATCAAAGGAAAAAAAAAAAAACATCTGGTTGGAAGAGGTTGTTGTTACATGATTCTTTTGAGGTATCAGGGAATTACACTGACTAGCCTGCAGGATGGGATCAGGCCTCTTGTGAGATATTCACTCTACTAGGTCACAATCTAATTAATTTTTTTTTTTGAGGGGAATGTGTGTGTGCTGGGGAGATATTGATAAAATCTAGGTCTAAGTCTTAGTTGTCCATAGAGACTTTACGGCTTTTAGTGATAAGAGCTTAAAGTCCACTTTACACCTTTTTCCACTGTCCACTTGGATGTTGAAACACAAAAGTTGAGTTTAAACTCCAAAGTCCATTTAATTATAGGAAAATCATTCTTTTATATGACAACTATTAGAGAAAAATAAAAGTATAACTGCCCATACTTTTCCTATTTTAGTCAAAACTATAAGTTGTAAGTTCTATACATGGAAAAGACTATAGAATTTTTAAAAATACATATATGCATAGCTATTCAAGTTATTGGAGATTCATGAAACTTTGCTTTCTAGAAGACTGGAAAAATAAGTTGTAGATATAATCCAGAAAATGTAGCATGGTAAAATTTTTGTTTCCCATGTATTTGGACTTCAAGTAGGCTCTACTATTAGCATCATCTTTGCTAAGAGAGTAGAAAGTGTCACAAGCTTATCTTCTACTTACTTTTATTTAACATATTTTGGGGATGGGCCAAACTCTTATTTTGAGTCCCCAAAGCAAGTGTATAAACCATTTTTTTCTTATTTTTATTTCTTATTTAAACTAAGTTTATTTATAACCAATACATATAAGCATAAACTTGTACTTATGTCTAAGGTAACATTTGATGTTTAATCAATCCATGTTTAGATTGTATACTGTTTAAGTCAGGATAAATATTGTCATCTCTTAAAACATCTATCATTTCTTTATGATCGTTTTTAAAAACAGTGATTTTACCTTCTTTTTCTTATGCAGATAAATGATGTGCATATGAGAGACTCGATTCCAGCAATAATAGTTTCCAAATCACTAGTGTTCACCAAAAGGCCATGCTTGGCATCTCTGGGATATATGAGCAGTGTCAGGTGTATGAGAAAGACCAATGGTGAAGGTTTAAGAAGCGAGGCTGCAGTGGTAAATGATGTTATCTGAAACTGACAGATGCATGAAAATCATTTCTTGTAATAGACTAGCATACAACTTTATTTTCTTTCCTTAAATAAAGCATGGTGCTCTGATCCCTGTTGTACCTTTATGACTCTTCTAGGAGCTACAATTTCAAGCTTGAAAGCTAGAAGATTGTTATGTGAGTGTGTCTTCTACAGGATTTAAAATACACAACAGGAGTAAATAAAATGGTGAGACCTTTCTAATCGCATAGAAATAATGGGGGATATGCATCACATAGTGATCCACATGAAGCATTTGTAGTATCTTCTCAGACTGAATAAATAGAAAATGTTTTTATCCAGTTATATTAAGTCATGTAAAGGTCTGCACAAACCATACACCTGCTAAATCCAGGACAAATCTGAATAGATCAGACTAAGAGAACAGTTCTCATTAGAAAAGGTTATCAGGGTACTCCACACTGATAATTAGGCACTGCCTTTGATTTCCATAGATCTGTCCGGTTCTTTCTCAGACTTTCCCCCCATAACCTTCTCCACTACCAATTTCTTTTCCTTCCTGCAATCAACTTCATTTTACCAGTTTTTCTATTATTTTCTCATTTTTTTCTCGCTGTCACCTCATTTTTGGCTTCCTGTCTCATTATATTTGCCTGTCTCCCTGTCTTCTATTTTATTTTTTTTATTTCCCTTTCTCAAACACTAAACTAATTCCTCTTTGTGACTCTTCTTTAATGTGGTCAGTCTTGTGATTTCATTACAGCTCAAGAGCAAATAAACCCTGAGGTTTCTTTATTTCAGAAATGAGATAATAAACAGGATCTAATGGAAAGAAATGTGCTAGGGCTTGATCCAGGGTACTTACTCACAAATGCTATTCTTTGGAAGTCTGGCTCTGTGAAAGCAGAGCTATGGCTCAGAAAGATCAAGACTGAACTCCTGTATGGGAGAGTCAAGCCCTTAAAGGAGAAGCAAAATATTCACCAATGGCCTTTTCAGAACTTCTAAAATCTAATTCTGTTTCAGAATAGCTCTTTAAATGCCATCTTGGAAATGCCAGATCTTTCCTAAGGACACAATGGTGAACGATGCCAAAGCAGAGAAAGATGCAATACATCTTCAATCATGCTACTTAAGAAAGTAAATCATACTTTATAGATCTAAACTTACCCTTTCCAAACACATGTGTCTATAGACACTGGTGATTAATAGTTGACACTGAAGCCTGCCACCACAGGGCCTGATTAATGGCAGTGACATCATGACTTTTAACTATGCTATTAGCGCTGAGGCTTATGACAAATGCAAATGTGACATGTGGATTTTCATGGCATTTGCATAGATGCAGAAAACATTTTTTAAAATGACCTTTCCCCTTAGATTAATCATTGCTTTGTAAGGCAGCATGTGAGGGCAGCAAACTCTGCCTCCTCTGGCTTATTTGGGGAAGTCTTTAGTTTTTCTGGAGATGTTAGGGAGCTATGGAATGTCTTCTATTCATCACTTCCAGGCTGATTCTGGATCACAAATTTATCTTTATGATTCCCAATTGTGGATATTCTCCCAGATTTGGTAACTTAGGGATTTGAATGTGTTAGTGAGATAAACTAGATCAAACCTGCTAGATTTTCTCTATTTTGTTGTCTTCCTAAACCCTTCACTTATTCCTGAAAAGAAAGCAGAAATAAGGGGAAAAGTTCCTATTTCCTCATTACCAGCTAAGAGAAAATGCATCAGCCTCTTTTTAATGAGACCTGGGGTAAGAAGTCCTTAACCCTATATGTTTTACTGCATATGGACTTAGCTTTGCCTAAGGATCCTTATCAGGGAACATAAGACCCCAGTTCAAGGGTTCCTCCCTACTCATTCATAAGTACATAGCACATCTGATAAGTGTATGTGTGTGCCTGTATTCTTGCAAAATTGTACCTCATCATTCTTTAATGAGGCATAGTTTTGCATTTCATTATAGGTTGATGTACAGAAGCCAGCTTCCAGGACAGAGTCAACAAAGTCTGTTTCAGAAAATCATAGCAGAGAACAGTGCTGGCACTTGTAAAGTGGTGCCTGAAATTTCTAAATTTCCAGCCTGACCAAACAGAAGACAAAAAATATTCGAGGATCTTTGGAGTCCCCCTCAGGTTGAGGAAAATACATGGAATATTTAAGAGAGATCTAGAAGATTAGAGAATAGAACTGGAGAAAACATTAGAGGTGGGAACAAGTTGGAGGGGCACTGTAAACAAAACTTTATACAGAACACAGTAAAGAATGCTGCTGTTAACTGCCTACTTAGTGTCAGATGATTCACCTGCATCATCAGTAATACAATTTCCTTGAGTTAGCTATGATTGTCCCATTTACCTGTGGGAAATGAGTTAAATAGCTCTAGGATCCAGAGTTAAGAAATGGTAAACCTAAGATTCATCTCTGTATCTGTCTGACTTTCTCAATGTGCTTTACTATTTTTAAATTATATCCTTCTTTGCAGAATGTAAATAAAATAGAAATGATATTATTTGACATACCTGAATTTCTTAGTCTTCTGCTGAGGAGTACATTATATTTCCAAAGACTGGGTTAGGGCCTAGATATATTTCTGATACCATGATCTCTAAGGTCTTCTTTAGCTATAATGTTCTGTAGTTCTGTGACCGGTTCCTCTCAATGAATACTATATTCTGACCTTTCTCTCACCCCACTGCCCTCTTCTGTCACCTCCTGCTCAGTCCTCAATTGGCTATCATTACTTAGCTGTATGTTTTGTTTTAACTACAGGACACATATTATTTTAAGGGAAAAAATAATTGGCTTCTAACTGCAGGTGTAGGAATTGGCATTCACTACAGCCATTAGCCAACTCTAGTAGTTATGACATTATAAGCAAAGGAGCCTGACCTCTGATTCTAAGTAAGAACAAAACATGTGGCAAAGTGACTGTTTCTATGCAAAACATTTATCTTGTAGGAATAGAACCAGAAACAAGCTTAAGAAGGAATACATACAGCTTAAAATGCAAGGAATTGAATTTTTGATGACAGAGTTTCAAATCAGACCTTCATCTCTAAGCTTCTTAAATATTAGAAGATCCCCCAAGGGACTCAGAAACACAAGATGATGAAACCAAAAAGAACCTTAAAAATAGTTAGATCCTCCTATGTCACTTTTTGAGGGAGAAACTGATGTCTAGATAAGTTGTGACAAAAGAATAAAAAAGAGAAAAAAATCATCAGAACTCTAATGACCACCATATATTTCAGTTTCTTTTTAGATATCAAGAGAAAAATTGTGAGTTAAGTCATCATGTTAACACTGGTGCTAGGAAGTACTGGCAAACTCTCATAGCAATTTTAGTAAACTTCCATGTTTCTTCTCTTTGACAAAAGTGGATGAGAAGTCAATTATTTTATTTAGTATCCTAAAAAGAAAATATAGTTGGTCTTCATACCCATGGGTTCCACCTGTGTGCATTCAGCCAAAAGCATAACAAAAATATTTGGAGAAAACATTGCAAAAGTATTGAGCTTATACAGACATTTCTTGTTGTTATTCCATAAACAATACATTTTAATGACTATTCACAAATCATTTACATCTTATTGTGTATTATAAATAACCTGGAGATGATTTAAAGTATATGGAAGGATGTTTGTTGGTTACATATCATTATATAAGGGAATTAAGAGTTAACTTGATTTTGGTACCTGCAGGGGTACCATAACCTATCCTCCATGGATACTGAGGGATGACTGTATTGAGTTTGGTAAGTTGCTGCTTGTATGTTTAATTATATATGTTTTGTTCTGGAGGAGTAGCTTGCTATTAAAAAAAGCTAATTCTTGAATCCCTCTTGTAGGGGCAAAATGTAAAAGGTCCTCAGTGCCAGGGTTTCTAAGGAATTTCTTAGTAACCCTTAACCAAGAAGAAAGAGGGAAATTCAAATAATTCTCTTTAAATATCTTCTTCTTAACTCTTACTTTCTCTTCTCTCCATGCCCTGGAATATAAACACAGGCATAAAAATTAAAAGAAAAAGATAGAACCATGATCTGAGAGGAAGATTGGCCAGTAAATACCAGAGCCCTCTCCTGGAGAATCATGAGGTAGAAGGGAATCTCCAAGGTTAAGAATGCAGGGACAATGACAAGTTTCAAAGTATACTAAGTTGGGGAGCTCCAACTTAGAATTATACTGACCCCTCTATTTTTCCTCCATGCCATTTGTGATGTTAGCAAATAGTCTTATGCTTACTTTCCAAATAGATCCAGCACCAGGTTATCTCTCACCATCCCTACCTCTGATCACCTGATCCAATCCTCCATCACCTCTTGCTTTGATTCCTGCAATGAGTCCCCATACCCTATTTTTCTTCCACATTTGCCTTTTATAACCAACCTACAGATTAGCAGACTTGTCTGTAAAGAGTTGGAGAGTGAATATTTTAGGCTTTGGGAGCCATCTAGTTACTATCACAAATACTCAACTCTGCCATTTATTTTGAGAGCAAAGAAGGACAATAGTAAATGCATGAGTTGGCTTTGTCCTAATAACACTTTACAGAATTTGAATTTCATAGGATTTCCACATGTCATAAAATAGTGTGGCTTTGATTTTTTTCAACTAAGTAAAAAAGTCGCAAATATTTTCATCTCACAGATTGTACAAAAACAGTCAGCAGACCATAATAATCCTGTTGAACAATGGCTAAGATTGTATTATGCTTCTGTTTACAAATACAGACCAAGTTATGGTAGTTCTGTGCCCTGTGTTCTGTTGCCTCTCCAGTCTCATCTATTGCTCTCCTTTCCTACTATTCTCTAGCCAGGCTTCCTCCCTGCTCTTCTTAAACCTAACAGTCACCCTCATTCCTTAGACTTTTGTTTATTCTACTTGGAACACTATTCTCTATATATTTGTTTGGTTTGTTCCTTAAGTTCTTCAAAACTATTCTCAGAATTTTCTCTCTTAATCATTCTTATTTAAAATTGCAACTGAATTTCTTGTGTAGACACACACTCCCAATTACTCTTTCTTCTTCATAGTAATCCCTTACTCAGATACTCTAAATTTACTTACGTTATTGTCTGTTTCCATTCAGCAGGCTGTAAGCTTAAGGAGGCATGCATTTTTGCCTATTTACATTCATTCTGTTTACATAGATCAGAATCTGAAACACATTGTAGGCATTCAGTAAATGCTTGCATAGTTGTTGAATAAACTCTGGTAAGCATGAAGTATTGAGGAACTGAAAAATAGGGATATCAATAAAACTGTAAAAAAAAAAAAAAAAAAAGAAACCCAGAGTATGGATCTAAAGAGGTTTCTGTCTCAGGTTAAACTGTTCCTAGAATTCAAGGGGCAATTGTAATTGAGTTTGGATTAAACATATTTAAGATGTTCAGCAAGTGGAAAGGAAAAGGTGTGAAGATGCTGAGTCTCACATTTTGCAACCTGGCTGTATTTATAGGGCTTGAACTACACACACAGTACTTATACAATAGTCATTCGTTCAACTAAAAGCAGACTTAATAGTGTCCATTGGTTTGATTACCACATGAAATACCTTGATGTCTCCTGCAAAGCACACTGTAAGCTGTGGTATGGTCGGTGGAAATGCACTGAAGCTAACCAGCCCCTTATGCCTCACTTTACAGGACACTGACACTGTTCAGGGAGTCTCCATTGACCTTGTGGTGACAGGTGCACATGTTGCCATCCGCAAAGGGCTTGGCAAACACACAACCATTTCTTTCAGTTGGTTTCACAAATGAAATGAACTTGATGTGGTCCATGCAGCTTCACCACATGCTACCATATTTACCTTATTTGCCAGTGCACATGGAGAGAGAGAGAGAGAGAGAGAGAGAGAGAGAGAGAGAGAGAGAGAGAGAGAGAGAGAGAGAGAGAGAGAGAGAGAGAGAGACCATTCATTTTTTGTTCCACTGGATGGGTCTATTCTCAAAGTCTATGAAGGCTATGCTCTAAACAGATTTTCTAAGGTTACAAAAGTTTTGACACCCCAATTGCCATTAATTTAATATTTAAAAAATCGTTTATGAGGTGAAGTGTCGCTTCACAGATATAGTATTCTCTGGGAAAATTGTTAGTATCAGTGTACAAAATATTCAGAACTGTGCATGTGTAAGTAGAAGACCTTGGTTTAAGTTCTAACTCTGCTATATTCTTGTCTTATGACTTAGAAATACATTTTAATATCAATGACAGTGATAATAAATAACATTTATCAGGGTTTTATTAAATGACAAGTACTTTTTAAATGAATTGTTTCCTTTTATCCACTCTCTGAGTTCTATAATATTATTCTTATTTTATGATTAAGGAAATAGTCTTTGATTGAGTGACTTGCCAAGACCTCAGATTGAATAAGAGTCAGAGCAGGGGTGCCAGCCCAAGTATGCCTCATGCCAGAGCCTTTTCTCCTGACTGCTCCACTGTTTTGGCACTGGTATTTTGTTTGTTGTAGGCTCTGTCTAATAATATTCATTTTCAGAATTTGGATAATGATCATTTTTCTTAGGTTAGGTTGTTGACTTAGGTAAGAAATAAAATTGGATTTTTATTATTCTTAAACACAAGGTCCCATATATATGGGGAATATTTAATCACTGCTACTTCAGGAAGGATGTGCAATTCACTTCATGTTACTGACCAAAGAAAAATACAAAATTCTCCTTTTTCTTATGTGGTACTAAAACTTCCAAAATAATTTAGATATAATAAGACCAGGCAGCAATAGCATCATTCTCTTTGCTTAAAATTAATATTTATTTCTAGGATAAAATAAACAGAGACTATATGACTTGGGGAAAAAAAAGTCTTTTACCACATTTTCTCTAGGCTCCACTTTTTAAAGCAATTGATGTTTTAAGAAGTCAATTTTTTTTCTCACTTCCTCTTACTTCTCAAGAGAGCATGGGCATCTGTCACTTTTCAATGGGCAATTCAGTCTTAATTATTCTCCAAACTGTGTCGTGGCTCCTTAAATGGCAAATGCAGGTTAAATTTAGATACTTCTTTTCTGCATCTTTACAAGTCTGTGTGTGTGTTTGCATGTGTGTGTGTGTGTGTGTGTGTCTCACACACACATACATACACAAGTTATTCTGAAAATTACCTACTGACAGTAGTATAAAATGCTTTCTCCAGTAAATCTAATTTTACTTTTTAATAGTATCCAAATATATGGTAATTTTTAATTTGCACCCCACTCTAGACACATTATTCATAAAATCTCCTTAAGTTTCTTTAGGTAGGAGGAGGATAATGTTCTATAAACAAACAGTACAGGTTTTATCCCCATGCTCTTCACCCTTCCTGAAGCCCCAATTATCCAGCCATTTGGTTATTTGATGGAGTTTAGAGGCATTCTCTCTAATATAATAGATTATACACTAATTACAACCTCATGAGGACTATCACCAGTCAGAATTAAGATGTAGGTAAAATTTCTCTGAATAATACACTCCTCTGATATCCTATGGCCTCCAGTATTTTCCACTGTGACACTGTATTTTTTTTCTCCATATCAAAATACACTTGCTTGCTCCCCATCTCATTAGGGCCTTGCACTCTGCAGCTCTTGCCAACTGAATCTGTTTTGCTCATCTCTTAGTTTGTAAGGGCTGGCTAATTGGATGCTTCCCTCCCAGACAACAATGACCTAATGCACCTAATATTTGTCATAATTATTCATGTGAGAAACCACTGGGGCAATGGCATTGATTGGACCTGACTTTAGCTTCTCCTTGATGGGTTGGACCAGTGATGGTCTCATATAACTCATATCCACCATGGAAAAAGGGAATATTTATATTCAGTATGCATTGAGTAAATAATTATAATCATTACATGCAGAACTCAGAGCTTACCAGGTTTTTATTAAAATCTTTAAATGGAATCTCTCAATCTTCACAACTACCATATTAGAACAATACTCTTATTATTACCAACATATAGGTCAGGAAACTGAGAATCATTGAGATTAAATGCAAAATAGCTAATGGGATCTAAAATCTGGACTGATGTGAGAAATAAATGTCTAAAAAGATAAATCCTTTAAGTACTTAACACGGAAGAGCTCACTTTGTTCCCTTTGCTCAGAATTCACTTCTCTCCCATGTCGTTCCCTTGTTTTACCTACAAATTTATGAGCTCCCATGGCCTAATTTATCTCTATAGTTTATGCCAACAAAACGTTTCTTTCTTCCTGGCCTCACTGCATTCCTTCCCCTACTGTGTTCCCAAAGATCCAAAGATCCTTGTCACTGCTTTTTTTTTTTTTTTTTTTTTTTTTTTTTTTTTTTTTTTTTAGAGCATGCCTGTATTCAGAAATATTTTTTTAGGAATCCATGAGCTCAGAACCTGCAATACTGGACAGATAGAAATAATCTTCATCCATTTTTTCCTATCCACTTCACAGAACTTGATGTTTAGTAACTGTTCTGGAAAAGTTTAAATAAGTGAGAAAAATCAGAGCAAAACAGACTTTTATAAAATAGACAAAACATAATGAAATTACCTGCTTATAACTTCAGCCATGACTTGAGGATTAAAGAAGGTCAGACATGGTGTGATCTTTAATAACTAGTAATGATTAACAAAAGTCATTTCAGTGGAGAAAATTCTTTTTCCTTCATGATACATATAGTTGCAATTCTTTTTCTTTTGCTGTGTCTGCCCTTATTGATAAAAATTTATCATGTTTTACAGAAACAATCAATTCCATTTCTATTGCTGCCCAGTTGACTGCTGCAATTCTGATACTAACCCCTCACTCTTAAGGTTCTATTTTGCATTAGAACCTTTTCAGATAAACTTGCAAAATGTCTAGTGATTAGATCAGGACGATGGTTTCAAGCATTCTATTTTTTATCTCTATCACTTGCCTTATTGTGTCACCTTGGACAAAACACTTAGTCCAGGTTTACATGTAAGGTTTTTCACTTAAAAACCATGTCTTGTGATAAATTCTCATCCAGACAGTAGAAAGCAATTTTCCTAAGTGCTTTACTTAATTGGTTTTCATCTACACATGATCCTCCAAGGCTGTAGTTACATATCCCATCATGCAATATTGCTTCCATAATTCTCTGCCTCTCAGGAAGGTACATGTCTCTGGTAATTTGTTTGTGGCTGCTGAGTTCATTCACTGATGCTTGCTGTTTATTCCCAGTGCTCTATCCCTTTTAGGCAGACAGTGATGCATGGGTATTAGAAATCTAGGTTGGCCCTGTACAAGTAATATCAGTAGTGCCATAAATGCTCAGTTATCTAAAATTAGCACCAAAGTCTGAAATTCTGACCTGTGGAATGTGCTTCTAAGTTAGTAAACAAGATCCTTATCTGATGAAAAACCTAACAAGTCTTTCAGGACATCAGAGTTTGGGGAGTATCCTGATGGGGAGATAGTCAGTTTTTTTTAATATTTACCTATAGTATTGAGGGCAAATATTTTTCAATGGAAGGCAGGAAGAACTTGAAAGAAATACAGAACCTGTTGGGTTTTGTTTTATATATGACCATATGTGTACACAGAAATACAGAGAGAGAGAGAGAGAGAGAGAGAGAGAGAGAGAGAGAGAGAGAGCACTAACTCAGATAAGGGCAGAAATCTGTGGAGAGAGTTAAATATCTTCAAGGAGATGATAACTAAAAGAATTCAGACTAATTTTAAACACCTAGAAGTATTGCAAACTATTTTTCTTGTATCGGGACTTCTTGGACAGGGTTTTCTCCACTTGATTGAAGAGGTTTCAGTGATACTCTATGGTTCTCTTGTTTCTTTGTGGTTGTCACTCAGATACCTGAATTAAGGATGGAGACCATAGTTACAGAACAGAACATGAATGCCATGCCCTGACCTTGGCTTCCCAGCTCCAGTTATTATTGTCAGGTGAAGGAAGTTGGTTGGCAAGAGTTGTAAATAGAGAAGTTTGCCTGAGGCACAGGGCAGAGGGAGAGGCAGCTGTGTTGTCAGAGAGAGTATATCTCATTGTGTCCAGGTGATTAGTAAATGCATGAATTCAGATAAAACAAATAAAAATATCTTGTTTTCTTCTTATCAGAGTATAGACTGCCTAATAAGTAATGTATTCAGGGATAGTAAGTTAAAGATCTATTTATTTTCATGACCGTTTTCTGAAAAGAGACTCAAAATCTTCCTCAAATGCGCCAATGAAGATCAGGGTCACTTATGTTTTTATTCTCTTTAGGAAGGCAACAGGAATTCTAACTAGATTAATGATAGTAGTAAATATTGTCCTCCTCTATGCTCTGATATCTCTGAATGTTAAATGTCATTTTTGTGTAAAAATGATAAATATTTCTCCTCAGTTCACTCGTTTTACCTCTTTGGATCAATATCACAGAGTACACTCCGGTTTGGAGTTCATCCTGCAACCTTGAGCAGAGCCCACTGGTGTCTTTTGTCCCAGTGAGTCTGGAAGTCCCCTTGAAATCACCTTGGTTAACTCCTTTAATGTCTTCATTTATAGAAGGTGATTTTAGAAAGAGCTCATTGGCACCTGTCAAATATTTGACCTCAGAGGCTGATTGATGAGTCTATTCTTTTGACTAATGGAGTTATTTATTCTGGATATGTATTTAGTCCTGTTCTTCAACCTGATGGATGGGATGGTATATTTATTTGGAAACTAAAGAAACTCTTTGACTTTTACTGATGGAAAGGCTAGACATTGTCTTATGCATGACTCAAAAGGAGAGATAAACTTTAATGACTAAGCCAAGAAGTTATGATTAGAATTGAATTTGTAGAATATCTCTACTTAGCAAAGTACTGAAGTACCTACGTTAAATTAATAAGAAGAACACATTTTCTGAAACTCAAATGCCATTATTAAATAAGAAGAACATGCTTTTTCTCTCAAAAGAAATGGATGATGAAATTTGCACAGGATTTTAAAAGAAGATATTAAAGTATTACAAACCTTTTAATTTTAATTTTTAGCTACAAAGTATAAAAATAATTCCATCCTATTTTTAATCTCAAAATAAGTAAATTCATACTTTACCTTAAAGAAAATGCAAACCTTCTATTCATTTTAATTCATATACTCATCACTGCATAAGTGATAATAGGGGCTATCATATTAAAGGACTTTCTCTCTTTTTTTCAATGAAAAGATGGTCTGATGAGTAAACAGTGAATGATACTTTATGCTAAGAATTCATGCATGGTATAAGAGAGTCAGATTGGCGCTTCAGGAAATTGATTCTAACACTTAAGAGATATTTTAAGAAATGTTTGACCTTGAACTAACCTTGAAAAATCAGGATTGGAACCAGGAGTTGAAAAGATAAGACAGATGTTTGGGAACAGATATTAGAATACTATTTTAATACACCAAGAGATTTGGTAGACATTAGAAAGTCAATTAATATTATTGGAACTCTAAAGAAAATATATCAAAGAGTCTAATGTAGGTTGAATATAAGAATGGGAGGGGGGATATTAACAGCAGGAAGAGTAGCTGTTGGTGACGAAATTAATCCAGGTGGTAGTTGATGAGGTCTGACTTTTGATGACAGGCATGGGACAGAAGAATAGGTCAGGAACAGTGGGTAGATGGAAACATGGCAACTCAGTGAATGGAGAAAGCAAAGGGCAGAGGCCAAGGTTGACTCTGAGGCCATGAGCCTGAGTGATGAATACTTAGTAGTAGCCAATTATCATAGAATTCTAAGTCATAAGAGTCCACTGGCTCACTCTGGCCTGACTACAAATTGGGTACCATACTCATGCAGATATTCCCACAGGGCTGGTAGGTAGATGTCACTTGAGGGAAAAGCATCCACTTTTCATTTCTTTAATGCCTGTGGTAGAGCTCATCTCCAAGTTTGTACAAACAGACTCTGATATAAAATCTTCCAGAACGATTTTTCAAAGTGTCTTATGTGCTCTCTCTTTGGAAATTTTAAACAATTTTTTAAAGTTCTTTTTAAAGATAAGCTTAAATGGTTTTCATGGCCAATGTATATAGATTTTAAAAAGGCTAGAGAAAAAGCGAGAAATCACCTAATTTAAAGCTTCATTTTGAAGTTATAGAAATGGAGGCCTGCAGAGGTAGAGAAAAGTAAATGCCTGTCATCACTCAATGACAGAAAGCAGCTTATGGTCTCTGTCTTGTGTTAATTCCACAGTACATATATTGGTTTTAACTATGTACAATTGCAGTTTTTATAGGTATAAATTTTAAGATATCAGAAATTCCAATCTAATAACACAATGTATAATGCAGGATATCTTATGCTACTACTTAGACTGAAATTTCTCTAATAATAACTGGTCCATCCATGTATGTACTTGGTGATTTCTGTGACAAGTGATAGGCAAGTCAATGAATAACATTGATGTCTTTTGTGGGACACTAAGCAAGGTGCTACAAACACATATCTGTAAAAAAAAGCAGAAATTGTTGAGCATCACTGACATAAGGCATTTAGAATCACAAACCCAAAATAACAAAAGGAAATTAAAAATATTCAAGTCAGTACATTTGAGAAATATAACCCAAAATAAGTTTCTATGTACTTGGGAGTCATAGGAACATTGATGCCTCTTCTAGAATAAAGACCATAAGTGTATTGTTGTATAAACATGCTAAGGCTAGTTCTTAAAATGCCATGGGATGGGTCCCCAATTTTCTAAGGCGGCTAGAGCATTGTAAGTTGGAAGGTTACTGGGCCAAATACGTAGTGAGAATTAATAAAGGATTCCTGACTTCAAAAATAAGAGTAAGAGTCAAAAGCTATGGAATAATGGAGCCTGTTTTGATTTGTTTCACCACAGTAATTAAAACACCTGACAAGAACAATTTAGAGGAGTAAAAGGTTATTTGGGGCTCACAGTTTTGGAGCTCTCAGTCCATAGATGGCCAACTCCACTGCTCTGAGATCAATGTGAGAGAGCACATCATGGCGTAATGGCCCAATGAAAGAAAGGTCCTTAGCTCAAGACAGAGTCAGGAAGCCATGTGGAGGTGGGCAGCACAGTAAGGATGAACCCTTCCAGGGCAGGCACCCAGTGACCCACCTCTTACAGCCCTACCTCACCTGCCTACAGTTACCACCCAGTCAGTTCAATGAAATAGGATGGACTGCTTAAGTTACAGCTCTCATAATCTCATTATTTCAAGTCTGAAAACTCCTGGATTAATAGGAGCTTGGGTTAAGGGTGGGGGAACCTCATATCCAAACCATTAGAGGGCCAAGCAATTGTCACATGTTGGTGAAGAGTCTCCAGGTTTTACATTTCTCTAATGAAATATTTAAGACCCTGATGGAAATAGTACCTGCTTCTTGATAAATATACACACAAGTGCTACATGTCTGTTTATTACATATGTATGAGGAAGAAAAGAAGGAGGAAGAATTAAAAAACAGGGAAGGAAAGAAGAAAAGAGAACTAAGGAGACAGAAAATGGGATTGAGGCTGAGTGTGTGAGAGAATTCTGGTTTCTTTTTTAAAAATTATTTTAAATTTTATTCTAATTTGTTCTAATTAGTTATACATTAAAAAAAAGAAAAACAGAATTCTGTTTTCCTTAAATATATATATATATATATATATATATATATGTGTGTGTGTGTATATATATGTGTGTATATATATAAATATGTATTATAAACAACATTCACTCTCCACTCTTTCTTTCAATGAACATTTCTCAAGCACTGACTTTGTACATCCTTGTCTCATTTGATCCGAAAAAAAAAAACAAATGTAACCTAAACAAAAATAAAAACCTGAGAAATAAGTACCAACTATCACAGACCCAGAAAGCGAGTCCCAGAAAGAGGACACAAAGTATACAAGTCTTCTTGACAGTAAGGGACAGAACCATTCTTAATAATTCTTCCCACTGAGTCATGGCCCAAATGGCACGCTCCAAAGTTTCAAAGGGAATACATTATGTTGTAGAAAAACACAATGTAAACTGACCAGGGAGGAGGTTATGGAGCAAAGGAACCCTGGCCAGGGCTGGTCAAAAAGGATAATCATGTAGGGCTTCATTGCAAAGGCCTTAGGACAGAGTTTACTGTGTGGGAACATCGCATCTCACTGGCAGAAATACAGGGCTCCCTCAGGCAGAGGGAAGACGTGATCAGCTGCTTTCATTCTTCCAAGGAGTAGGAATTTCTCTCATAATTGCACATGGTATAGGGACAAAAGCATTACCCTGGATAGGGATTAGATAATTAGGGTATTAGTCATGGCTGTTTCTGTACTCATCTGTGTGACCTGCACATATCTTTTCAACTCTCTAAGTCTTAATTTCTTCATTAAGGAGGTTGAGCTGAAGGAGTTTAAAAATACTAAGAGTTCAAGAGCATAGATATATTCTCCTTATTAAAAGTTTTTCAGGTTGAATGTAGCTGATGTTGAACGATAAAATGATGCTTGTAGTGAGGGTCTATAATCCTCTGTGGCTACCCAGTGTCTTCCCATCCATGTCTCCTTTGCAAGTTTCCCTTTCCCTCCTAGCCACTTTTGTGTGGAGACTACTTCCTCCTCTTAGAGAGGAATTGCGCTTCTCTAGCTTCCTCTGAGGTTGGGCATATTAAGCCTAGGACCTACATTATGAGAAGTGGTTTAGTCAGCTTTTTCACTATTGTGACCAAAAGAATCTGACAAGAACAATTTTAGAGGAAGAGTTTATTTGGGGGTTCACAGCTTCAGAGGTCTCGTTCATGGTTGGCTGACTCTGTTGCTCTGGGCTCAAGGTGAGGCAGAACATCATGGTGGAAGAGTGTGGGGGAGGAAAACAACTCAGGACTTGGCTACCAGAAAGCAGAGAGAGAGACCTCCCTTCACCAGAGACAAAATATAAATCCTCAAAGGCATACTGTCGATGACCCACTTCTAGCAGCCCCCCACCCACCTGCCTACCATTACAGCCCAGTTAATCCATTCAAGTGGATTAATGCACTGTTTATGTTAAGGCTTTTATAACCTGATCATTTCACCTTTGAACTTTCTTGCATTGTCTCACACATGAGATTTTAGGAGATAGCTCATATCTAAACCATCATAGGAACCAAATGTCCTGGGTCTTTTGGCTAAGCTTTTGGATTCAATATACTTTGAGAAGCAAGTGATACACATTCTCTGGATGCAGTTCTTTTTCTTTCTTTCTTTCCAATAGCAGAACCAATTCTAAGGTTTGACTTGGAGCATTTTTTCCAGCCCACCTTGAATCTTATTCTTTAGTGTTATCATTAATTCGTTGAGCTACTGAATTTATTTTTTAATAAATCACCAGATATTGCCCTTCAAGACTTAACTTTAAATTTTGTCACCTACCTTCAGCTTACAGAAACATATATATCTTCAGAAGTTCTGCAATATTCTTTTTTATTGTCCATCAAATTTCCAATAATTATTTATATTCTGTCTGGTATTGTTATTTAAATAAGCAATTGGACTTTTAGCTCTGGAGGACAAGTTATGCCCCACAGGGCTCAAAAGAATGTTTTTATTCAACTTATTTTCCTCTTAAAGCACAACTATATCACTTATTGATCAGAAAAAAATGAAAACACATCTTCAATCAGGGAACTTCAGGCAATTCAAATGAATTTTCTGAGTGTACTTTTTGAACTGATGGATCTTTTTGTCACACTTTTCAAAAAGTTTCAAAACTGCCTTCAGCTCTTACTCCTGTATTTTGCTCTGTTGACCTTTAAGTCTTGCTTGTTCACTCTGAAACAGTAGCGAATGGACAACAAAACTAATTATGGCCACTCAATGGGAAAAGCCTTAGATGAATAACACCATGGGGCCTTGTGAAGAATTACATTTTAAGCATATAATGTTGCAGATGAATTGTTCAGAGAAAAAGAGATCCATGAAAAAAAAAATGGAAAAGTGACTCCAGGGAACCTATTAAAGAAAATACATTTATATAACTTGATTCATTGAAAAGGGTAGCAAGAGAAGATTTTTCAACTTGATATAAACATTTAATGCAAATAAAATAAAATACCTTCACCTCACACAAGGAGGCAGTTAGATTTTATGGAGAAAATTAAAGATAGCCAATGCAGCAGCTATAGGATTAGGAATCACATACTGGAATAGTGGGGTGGTGAAAGGTAGCACTGTGAATTTCAGTTTTTCCCCCATCATCAAAATTCTCAGAGCACTCTGAATAGAAATTGCTTAGGATCCTAATGTATAATGAAGGTTGTCTGAGGCACATATAGATGATTATCTAAGTTCACATCAGAGTAGATCCAAAATTTCCTGACCCAAGAGAAGCATCTGCCTTTCTCTGTGGGCTATACAGAAAAAATGTACTGGATAGCCATTGTCCTTGCTTTATAAGAGTTAGTAACTTAATAAGAAAGTCAGGGCCAACATGCAAAGAACTCCATATTATCCATACCAGTGAGATTTAGCTAAATTTTTATACATGGAAGAAGGTGTATATCTACCTTTGTATATGTGCATGTTCTAAGTACACAGACTTACATAAACATATGACTAATAGAATTAATCTAGAATATGTTCAAAAAAGAATTTAACCCTTAACATAATTTTAAGACAGGGTCACAGTGGGCCCAGAGCCAAATCATCCTCTTGAAATGAAGAGCAGTGCTATCAGCCAGACATCCCACCTTAAGATACTTTTCTTCACTGTATTTCCATCACTGCCAGGAGGAGTTCCAGAAGTGAGAAAACTCACCAGTGCTCCTAATTTCAGTTTAGACCCTGAAACTTCGTTCAGAACACCTTCACATCTGTCCATATTTTTGTATCTGCCTATGTGTGAGATGCATTAATTTATGGTGAATCATATGATCAGATTCTTCTGGGCAACAACATACAGAGCTCTTGCCTTCTAGGGAAACCTCCAGTGACACTTCAGTTTATAGAAGCATGTCCACTGATATATGGTATACTTTGTTTCAAAATGTGGTTTCCATAGTCATTTTTCAAGCCCTGAAGACAAACTAAGAGCATCCACTGCGATGTAGCGGCTGACGTGCTTCACTCCCTTTTGATATGGGGTCGAGTTTAAATTGAGCTACAGACAGTAATACTGGAATGCAACAGCATTTTATTGCAAAATGGATCGTTTTGGATGGTTCATTCTGCTTTACACCAGCTAAAGCAGAAAATAGAATGGATTGTATCATCCATGAGAGCCAGTGGGTCGGCATACGCCCACAGAGAGTTGACCTCTTCCTCCTCTCAGTCTAACCCTAATTCTTCTTCTTCTTCTCTCACTGCTTTCCACATACATAGCAGAGGAACAATTTTCCCTTCTCAAAGGAGATGTTCTTAAGAACATTAGAAAAGGAGTTAGTATCTGTGCACACCAGGCCTGGTGGCCATCCTGTGACCCCTGCAACTGCTGGGGACTTGTGACTGAAGAGCACCCTAAGCAATCAGCTGTGCAAAGGATGGGCCAGAACTGCTATATATGCTATGGAAGATCGTGGAAAGTAAAGGAGAGAAAGGAAATGAGATGTGTCTGTTATCTAGGATCAGCATTTTCCCAAACGGAACCCAAGATATGAATAAAATGACTCATGCATTTTAAATCAGTGTAGGATCTTGATGAGAGGCATGTGGGTGTAGGAGAGTTCTAGTCTCCTGCGATTCAGAATGAGGATAGAGCCTTACATGCATGTTTTGTCAGCCAGGGGCAGAGAGCCAGAATGAAAGACAGAGTGAGGGGAAAGGTGTGAGATAGCTAATCTTTACTACATTATTTCAGAATCAGCTTGGATTTCATGGATGTGTGATGACTCATTTTCTGCCACAGTGCCATGGGGCAGCTTTGAGAGATAAATTATAAATGATGTGATTGTTCATATAGGTGGAGAGAATGGTGCTCTGATATTGGCAGACATATAAGGGAAGCAGTACAACCTTATATTGAGAGGGGGCAGAGTGATTCTAGTTATTAAATTAAATCAAGACAAAACAACAATGAAAGGAACATGATCACTCTGTCTATGGGGACTGAAAATAGAATCAAGGTTTGTACACTCACATCCTATTGCAAACCAGCAAACCTTAATATGTTTGTGAGCAGGAACTTTATCTTGCCAATTTAAGATCCTTAGTCCTCAGAGCATGTCCCTGAACCTAGCATAGAGGCCATAGCAGAATTGGAAGTGCCAGAGATTTATGGTGAGAAATGACTGTGATAGATAGATGGAGAAAAAGAGGTGTAGGCAGAGAAAGCTTTCATCTAATACTGAAAGGAGAGGAGGAAGAAAGGGTTTTGTAGGAAGAGCCCTTGATTGTAGCACAGATCTGAGATGGAAAAGCCAAAGTTGCAACTTGGAGAAATCCAATAGGAATGGACCAAACCAGTGCCGTGCTTTGCTCAGGCACCAATCAAGAACAGCCTGGGTGGAGGACAGGCTCAGCAGGTACATGGTGGTGTGTTTGCAAAGGAGTAACAGCTTGGGCTGTCAGTTACTTCTTTTTTAAATATCTTTATTTTATTTAAAATATATGTGTGTGTGTAATATATATAGTGGTGCTGAGGATAGAACCCAGTGCCTCACATGTGTACTCTACCACTGACCAACCACCTCAGCCCTGGAAGTTTCTTCTACTCTTTAAAAGAGCAGGTTCTCTGCTGGGCACAGTGACACCAACCTGTAACCATGGCAACTCAGGAGGCTGAGGCAAGGGATCACAGGTTTGAGGACAGCCTACATAACTTAGGGAGACCCTATTTCAAAACAAAATAAAAAGGGCACTGAGGATAAAACCCAGTAATAAAGAGACATGGGTTAAATCCATAGTACTTACTGTTAATAAAAATAGAAAGTAAAAAGAAAGGGCATCTGAATAACCACTTGTATAGCCCCCATACTCATTCTCATTGTGTTTGGTTCAGTCCATTAAGTCATTTAAAGCTAATATCCTGTGACTTGTTCTCCTGCACACTCTGATCATGTTCTCTATTGCCAGGATGTCCTTCATTCTTTTCAAAGTCTGCTATCATTTATGGGAATTCACTGACAAAAAACTGTGGAGGTAGAAGGGTTGATTTATGCCATGCCTTGAATCTGTCCTTGTGACTATAGAGTAGGAGGGGGGTCCTGTGACCACTACCTCTTCTGAGAACTTGACTCATCAATTTTTGTCTTCTACACACACATTCACCCCCACACACACACACATTTTTGCAACTGAGAATTGAACCCATGGGTGCACTACCACTGAGCTACATCTCTAGCCCTTTTGTTGTATTTATTTATTTTAGACAGGTTCTCACTAAGCTTTTGAGGCTGGACTGGAACTTTCCATCCTCCTGCCTCAGCCTCCTTACTCCCTGGAATTACAGGTGTGTGCCACCACACCCAGCTCCCATATATATTCTTAAGAAGAGTAGTCCCTTACTTTCTGTTCATAAGAGTACCCATGTCCTTTATATCATTTTCAATGTCTCTAGCCCAATCACACTGTATATTCTCATGCCATATTTCCCCTTAGATCCATCCTTACCATGGGGTCAGTCACGAACCCTCTTTTGCTGCTTAATTTCAACCCAACTTATGTATAAATGTATCTGAAATTTTTATCTCCAACCAGGACTTTGCTAAATGTAAGGGCTTTATATCTTATTGCTAACTGAATAATTCCATAGAATAGCTCACAGAAAGCACAGAACACAATGTTCAAAACTGAATTCATTACCTTGTATCCCAAACCCTAATGGAGACCTACTGTCAAGGATCTCTGATCCATTCTTTTTGCTTGTGAAGCCTCTGTTCAGTTCGTCCTAATGCCCACCTGACTCACTGCAGTAAGCCCTTCACTTTCCACTGGGTGTAGGCAGTGCTCCTCGCCAATCCTTCCTGCACATAGCCATCAAAGTCATCTTTTTAAACAAAATACTATTATGTCACTCCCTTGCTGTAATGTAGTCAAAGGCTCAAGATACATGCTGGTTCCTTATGGTGACACAGAGGGTCTTGCCACCCCTCCATATGAGCTGTACGCCTACTCTGGGGAGCTGCTTGAAGTTTTCCACACGACTGCTGTGGATGCCTCTATTTTTACACAAACCCACCATCCAAATCACATTATGCTACAGCATATCTCACATACTTCACTTAGATCCTAAATTACTCATAGTCTGAGAACAGTTCCCCAGATTGTAACAGAGATAGCTACTTGATGAGGCTACTAAATACGAGTGCGTGCGTGCGCGTGCGCACACACACACACACACAATCATTATTTCTTATTCTTAGAATAAGAAATTGGTGGCCAAGAATTTGAATTTGATCAGTCAAAACTTAGATGCACATACAGGGATTGTATATTAAGTATGACTGCTAGCTAGGTCTTATATCCACATAATTACACATACTTTAAGATATATTAAGACAATAGGTTCTTAATATCAGAATAGAATTAAAAATCCACCATTTAGCCAGAAATAATTCACATATTTTTTCCCTATGTTCATTCACTATCAGGTTTCTTACATCATTATCTAAAAGGCAGAGTGGTTTGAATCTCAAGATGCCTCATGTACATTTTCTATTCTTTACTTCTTTATTCTTGTTCAATGGCCAAAAATTACTATGTAGGGTTGAATAAATTAAAAGTGTGTGCTATACAATGTGGGGAATTGTGAGATTTCCATATGTAATTTTTACTGTAAACCATTTTCCCTTGTATTCTTTGGAACTAAATGTGAGATTTGACTCTACTGGGGTTACTTAGCTGTGACTCTTCATGGTTCCTTGCCTGGTAACTTTTATACAAGGCCACCCTCTTTGGAAAGTCTCATTTGACTATTCCTTCCCTTTACTGTGCAGCCCAAATCTTGGATGCTTGCCTCTTCTCTATCAAATATATCTGGCTGGCTGTTACATTCTTAAATCTGTAGTTTTCTTGTTTCTTCTCCCCAAATGAACATCAAGTTCTTTGAGGGCTGAGTCCAGGGATGTTAAACTCTTTCCTGGAATGGAGGATGATGCTTACATGTGGTAGCTCTCAATTAAGGTTTGTTGAGTGAATACTAAATAAAAATCAATTGAAGAAGAATATGGTGTGGTGATAGTGAGGAATGAGGAAATCGATTGAAACAGAACAATAATTTCCTTTAGAGTAGGTTCTATAAGTAACATAATTTGTCTAAATGGCAGGGTTGAGTAATAGTGGCAGCAAATTATCATGCCTTGCTTTTTTTGCCTTGTACTCTCCTAAGTAGTGAGCTACTGCTAGGAGGTAGACAGGAGAGAAACCTGCCCCCTGTGGACAGAATGCAACTGTCACTGGCTCCACTCTGTTTTTACGTTTATTAAAAGAGATTATGTGTAGCTAAGGAAAACACCAAGGAAAAAATAAGAGAGTGTGACACAATGCCATAGTTATTAAGTCTCAAGGTTACTCATTAAGATCTGAAGTAAAATATGTGAAGGGGACATAAACATGTTCCGAGAATGAAAAATCTACACGCATACATCAAAAGGGGGATCATAGAGTACTGTTAATTCATTGTCAGTATTTGTTTACACAGAGTATGCTGAATTTGAAAATCAAAGTAAATTTGGAGGTGATTTAGAACAAAGGGGTGCATTTTTTTTGAACTCAAAGAAGTGACACCCCTGAGAACAAATTGCCCTTCAGCTATGACTGTATTTGATTATGATATAAGATATTCTTAATCAAAACAGATACTTTTCTACATAGTAAGTGGGGTTTATTAATTTTTTAAGACTCGGAGGAATTAAGTCTAACCCTAGAACCAAGAACAAAAACTTGACGTGGAAATCACCTTTTAATGAAAGAACACAGCTTGTGTAAATGTAATATTGGAGCAGGGAATGTGCCCTCCAGTGCACAGGAGAAAGTCACAGGCCATCATTTGATAGAACTGACTTTTTCCCTTGAGCCTACCAGGCACAGGAGAAGACAAACCCCCTTCATCCCAAAGTAATCCCTTCCCCAACACTATTCCTCTCCTTTCCCATTCAGTATTTCCATATTTAGGAGTGAAAGTATCTGGAGAAAAGAATGTTATGCCATCAGGACTCTGATAGTTCAGGAGCAGATTAGGAATAAGGGCCTAAGGCTGAAAAGAAGTGGGTTGTATTGGTTTGTTTTATTCTTGCATTTTAGCAGTTTAATGATGACCCTCCCTCTCATTCTCGATCATATCTCCTGGCCCTTTATTTTCTTATTCCCAGCTATTTCTCATTGTTATTTATAAACAAACAACCTGATGCATAGAGAAGAGTTGTTGACAGTGTGCAGCAGGGAACAGGTAGAGGCAATAGAAAAGAATGTCCATTCCCTGCCACCCCCTGGAATGAACAGTGTCAGTCTACTTCAGCCTCAGTGAGTGATAGAAGCCCTTCACAGTAGGCTCACAGCTCTTCCTGCTCCAAACAAATCCAAATCCAAATCCTCACACTTGCCTCCCATGTGGGATATCTGATGATCATTGTATGATCCTCTGATAGGAGCTGTTCTTGGTTACTTTGGGGTTTCAGCTTATGCTGTATATTAGAAACGACTGAGCAGTTTTTATTAATTCTGATGTCTGGGACACTCTCAAGATGAATTAAATCAGGCACTCAAGTCTGGGACCCCAGTAGCAGTATTTTCCCCTTATTTCAGGTAATTCCAAGGTGAAGTGTAGGTGGTGCATCACTGTGTTGGATTGTGGTTTAGGTTCATCTCAGCAAATAGACAAAAATCACTTAACCCATCTGTTGATATGTAAATGCCATAAAAATATGAGAAAATATAAGAATATGTTAAACATTTATCTATCTCTAGATATGGATGTGAAAATATGATACATAAATGTCCAAGTGATATTATGCTGATTGATGCCTTAATAGACAATGATTAGTAAAAACATCTGTTAACAAAGGGTTTAAGTTATTATGTCCACATGATGAATATAGTGTGGGCTAAGACACAGATCAGGAGTGTGTTTTTATATTAAATTACAAGATAAGATATTGTTTACTACATCACCGTACTTCTCTAATGGCACTAAGCTTGGATAAGAAGAAAAATTGGTTGACATTTCTGCAAGAAATCTGCCACACACCCTACCCACTTCAAAATACCTAGAACATGAAGTGAGCTGTGAGTAGCAGTACATGGAGAATTACACTTTTTTTTTCTGACAAGTGTTGAGTGGTAGGATTTGATGTTTTAAGCTTATAATTTCTCTCCAGTTTTTGTTAAGTTTAAAACGTCCATGAATATGAACACAGGACTCAGAAATTACATACTAATGATAGCCCCCATGTTCTATTGCCTGGATTTTCTCACTTACATTTATCCAAAACATTTATTTACTGTGGGTTTGTCACTGATGATCTGAAGATAAATAAAATGCCACTTTCCTCATCAAGCTGTTCACAACTAGTAATTTCGCAAAGTACAGTCAGAATTACCTGGGAGAATTGTGGGGTGAGGTGGTGGGAAGCCGACTCTCTGCGATTCTAAAGATCTGAAACAAGTTTTGAGTAATCCAGGAATATTCATTTTAATCGACTCCCTCACAGAGTCAGTGAGAGGCGTCATCATGTGAAAAATTTGGAAATGGCATTGGTGTTCCAAGTTATCTGTGGAAAAGGATCCATTTTCTTGAAAAAAAATTCTGCATAATGGACTAAACAAAATCAAATGAAAGTGAATTTCTAAGGAAAAAGGCAATGAAGGGAATACATACAAAATCATATTCCCAACTTTTGTTATTAGATTCAATAGGCATAAACTCATTCTGTCAAAATGCTATAAATTTTTTTTAAAGTTTCTTCTTAAATTTTGTACCTATTTTGTCATACTAACCAAGGATTTGAAGACTGGCACTTTTCTGTAAACCAAACATTAAGTAGCAATATCTCCAGGACAATAATAATTCTGTGAGATAATAACAGTAGGGTGGAAATCAAAGGAAAGGTGTTCATAGTTATTTATGTTTGGAAAATGGAGAATTATTTTTCTGATAGTAAAACATTTTAAAAAATGTCTACTGTGCCAATTCTGTTTTCGTCTGCATTTTGACAGGACAAGAACAATTGTAGAGGAAGAAAAGTTTATTTAAGGCTCATGGTTTCAGAGGTCTCTGTCCATGGAGAGTTGACTCCACTGCTGTGGGCCTTTGGTGAGGCAGAATATCAGAGTGGAAGGAGGAAAGCAACTCAGAACTTGAGAATCAGGAAGTAGAGAGGGAGAGCTTCACTCACCAGGAACAAAATATAGACCCCAAAGGCACACCCCCAGAGATGTACTCGTCTATGATTAGTACCTAATTAATCCATTCAAGTGGATTAATGCATTGATTAGGTTAAAACTCTCATAACCAAATCATTTTGCCTCTAAACTTTCTTGCCTTGTCTCACACATGAGTTTTGGGGAGATACCTCATATGTAAACCATAACAAAAGTGTATGTGAATGCCAGAAAATCATATAGTATGTGAGTTTTCCAAAAGTTATTCAACCATCCACTTGTTTACAAGGGTACTGGTTAACAACCAGTGTTTAGGAAACCAGTGTTTAATTGAGCACAGATACGGGAATCCTAATCTAGGTGACGTTTCCTTGTTTTATAGTTGAGGAAACAGATACACACAGATATCAGGTGATTTGACTTATAACCAAACAAGTGTTATATTTGCTGGTTAACTAAATAGTTAATTAAATTTATTTATAATAAATTACACAAATTTTTAATCATATTTACTATGTCAGGCACTCTACCAAGAGCCTTATCTTCCAAATTGAAGTAAGAAGCAATATGGACTTAAAATACCTTATCATCTAACTCAAGAAACTTGGTTCTAGTTTCTCTGCAGACACACAACCTCTTTCTCTGTGATCTTTATTTTATATGCTCAGGTGTTCTTTCTAAGGTTTTTTTTTTTTTTTTTTTGCTATTGTTGTTGTTGTTTACAATTGAGCAGATGCTATTTTCCTGGATGCTATTGGCCTCACCTTAGTCAACTTTGATGTGACTAAGTAGTCATTCACTCCAAGAAAATGACTAGCAGGGGGTACATTTTTTTAATGCAAAGAATATTTGCATCATCTTTATTATAGGTCAGGCAGTGTTCTTAGCATTTTAGACATGCTTGTTGGTTTAAGCCTTTTAAAAAACATTAGAGGTCAGTATTTATATCATGGTTTTAGAGAAACTGAAGCATAGCAAAAAGTGACTTGCCCGAAGTCACAGAGTTTATACCTGATAGACCTAGGATTCAAACTCAAGTGAACTTATACCAGACTCTATGGTATATGCCAGGTGGAAGTGCCCATCCGTTCTATAAAAGCCAACATTAAGCTGCATTAAGGTAACCAGAAATAACCTAAATGAATGAAAATTATTCTAAAAATTCAGGGTGGTGATTGAAAGAGAAGGGATTCCAAATATTTGGAGAAATTCTTTTCTTTTTCACTGCAATTCTTATTGGTGAGAGATCATTTTCCTCAGGAAATATGATAGAGAAGCTTTTCAGAGACAGTAAAAACTACATGGACATATTATCTAAGAGGAAGTTGGCCCTTAATTATGATCACATTCACATTTCCTCATTGTTTTCTAGAAGTTGGACAAATTGGAGATTTTTAAAATACATGAATAGTGGTATTATTCAATATACACAGGGATAAAATTTTTTAACAAAATTATTTTAAAGCTTTCCTGCTGTTAATTTGTCATTCATTCGTTAAAGACAATTTATTTTGTGTCTAACACGTGCTATGAACCATTCAAAGTGCTAGAAATACCACATTGACTAAAATCATGTTCTCTGCCTCAATTTAAATCAGTCTCCTGGGAGAGGAGGCTTTAAAGCACACAATTGAACACTAAACACATGTGTTGTATATGACCTCTTAGCTAGACTCTCATTTATCAGGAGGCAAGATGTGACAGCATGTTCTTCAATGTAATAATATTTTGTTGTGTTTCCTCAAAAGCAACAGGACTTGTGAGTTTACAAATCACTACTGAGGTCTCTGTGTTCATTTTAGAAATGAGCAAAATGGGTACTCTGGAGTTTGTAACTTACCCAGACCACATGGTAAAAAGGAGGAATGGCCCTCAGGACAACAGATTCTAAATCAGTTTTTTTTTTTTTCCTATTTCTCATCTCTGGTATCATTTTCTTCATCTTATTGTATATTCAACCCCAATCTAATAGAAAATAGGTAATAACTTTTATTTATAATGAAAGAAAATATTTGATTTAGCTATATTTATTATAAGCCAGTTTAGTTTTCAGCATTATATCTTTTTTAAAATGATACAAGTCATTTATTGTTACTTCATTGTTCGTGGGATGGATTTTTTTATCTTTCAAATGTTCTACAAGCTCAAGATTAATTTTTAATGTCTAAAGGTATTTTTAAAAACTTACCAAAAAAGTTAGAACATTTCAAATCAAGTCCCCTTTGACTTGAAGGGTTATTCATGGTCCCTTATCTACCTTTCTAGATATAGCTACAGTGCCAGTTTAAGATGAGTCCTCCCAGATTATTTTGCATATGTTCAGCTACCTTTATCCTAAGTATACCTCTCTGACATTCACAGAAAAGATACTGTAGGTTTCTTAAGACCTGAGTATCATGCTAAAAGTATGTTACCTACTTTCTTTGTGTCTTCATTGGTAGGGTAGCAGCTTGTTTTATTAGCAGTTTGTTTTATTAGATCTGCCTTGGTTTCCTAATTGTTGCATAATATTTTTTAGTTTGTATATGACAGTCCAAACAATTCCCTATTACCAATAGCACTTCAATGTGTATCACTGTAAGCCCTTTTTATGCACTTAGAAAAATTTTCCAAGGAGTCACTGTAAACTCAACAGGAACAGGACAGTGGTATTTGTAACAAGAAGTCAGAACCTAAGCACTGGCTATCAAGGCAAAAATTACCTGCCACAAAATGTTAACATTTACTTTCTTAGGTCATCTTCATGGAGGTAGCATACAATGCTAGATGTGTAGCAAAAGTAAAAGAAATTGACACTGAGGATTTTCAAGGTGCAACTTTTAGCTTAAGATCACAGAGGGGCATAGAAATTGCAGCAAAATGCTGGGGGTGACATGAGAAGAATATGTCAGGCAGAGAAAACTGCAGATGGAAACATTTACAAGAAAGAGCTTTATGTTAGTTTAAGTAGAAGTAGTTTAGTAGGACTAGAGTATAAATATTCAGCTACAGAATGAAATAGGAGTAATATGAAAATTTTTACTAATGCATAGTCTTTATCTGAGTTTAATGACATCAACCATTTTTTTTTCATTTTGTAGTAACCCACACATATTTTATATTATATTCCATTGCATATTATCCTTGGTCATTTATTCAACATTTAACAAATATTTATTGAGCTATGACTTAGTGAAATATGATGTCTTAGATGTTAAATTTAAATTTCACTAGATAGGAAAAGACATATACCAAATTACATAAAATCTTTTTCATTAACACAGTTGGAAATTAAAGGTAGCAAGAAAAAGAAGATAGTGCGAAGTGATATCAGGGCCAGATTCAAAGAAAAACATATTTTCCATTAAGCAAATTGAAATTTTTACAGTGGTTTGCTTAAATATGTTGGTGATATTCCCGAAATAGGATCATTGTTAGGCAGGAAAAACTAACCTATAGCTTTATAAACTAAGAAATTTGAATAAGATTTTTTTTTTTGCATTAGAATCTTTACAGTTACCCAGTTAATTCCATTATCTCATGTGACAATTTAGATCCCAGGCATCAAATTATTTAAATAATTTGAAAATGTATTTTATCACATTTATTTCTACTCTTCTTTCTCCCCCTTAGCCTTGAAGGATATCTCATTATTTCATGTCTTAGTGATTGTTGAATTTACATTTGGTCACATAAAATATGAAACAATTCTATCACAACAGCCACTTCAGTAATCAAGATGAAAATATGATGATGGAATGTTAAAATATTGTCTCATTTGAAATAAATGTAATTTCAAATACATGCCATCTACTGCAGATTGTTTCCAGACACCCAGTTGGATACCAGTTGGAAAGCATGGGGACTTTCCCAGGAAGTATGATCATGCAGAATGTCAGAGAAAAAGTGGCTGCGCAAGAATAAGCAGAAGAAAAGCTTGATGAATTTGAGCTTTGACTTGGTTGAATATTGTATTGGAGACATAGAATGTACCTAGACACGTCAAGGCAATTCATTTACTCATTCTGTAAGAGCCTACTTGGTTCCTAGAACTCTTCTAAGTACTAGAGCCTCATCACTGACTGGAACAAAGATGGCCTAATTTCATGTAGATGTTAGGGACTTGTTATTTTCATCAATTAAGAAAAAAAATCTAATGAAAGAAAAGAAGATTTATACATAGTTTTAAAATAAGTGGTTTTGGAGTGTTTATTTTGTGACAAATGTAGCAGGTGTTGTAAGTTCCTTTTATATTTGTGAAATGATCATTGGTCATTCTCTGGACTCCTTTCTGTGTTATACTTTCTTTCTGTGGAGGGTAAACAACCAGAGCTCCATGGAAATGGATGACATTTGCCTTATTGAAAATTACGATTTACACATAATACATTGCAGCTTACGTGTATTCCATTTTAATTGTCTTGCTCTCAATCATACTTTAAAATGTGTTTGGACTAGGTTTGTGATTTTGTTTTATTTATTCCTTCATTTTTAAATGTATACCTTTAAGGCTTTGCATATAATAAATTTTCATGGTCATTTCCTTCTCAATAGACATAACACTATCGTTTTCAATGTTATAGTTCCTTTTAATAAAACTGGGAATTTTATTTTGATGAGTTTTGGATTTTAACCTTATTTTTTGTTATTAATGAAAGACTAAAACATCTTACTACAACTTTTTAACAAATTTGAGTAGAGACTTCAGGCTTGGCTTGTGACCTACCACTTTCTTCTCCATGGGGTTTTTATTAGAGAGCTCATTTCACTTCAAACTTAACATGATGGAGAAAAAGAACCACAGGGAGAGAGGGGATTAGTAGGAAGCTTAAGGGAAAGAAAGGTGGCCAGACCCTTCAAGCATAAAATCAAATTTGAAACACTTGAAACTCCTAAGAGGATAGGAAGCTAGATATGGGTCTGTCTAGGGTTGCATTAAAAAAAAAAAAAAAAGATACAATCTGCAAGAAATTCTAAGGGGAAAAATAGTGTCATGGGATAGGGAAAATAAACTACTCCTGAATAGCACAATGTAGTAGAAAAGTTGTAGGAAAAGAGCTCTTTAAATAAATTACCATTGTTTCTCTTTCTGCTTCTCTCTTTCTCTCTCTATTCCCACCCCCACACACACAAATATTTTCAATAGTTAATTATCTTGTTTGTTGAATTTCCCCCTCCTTTTCCCCTATCCCCATCCTATCTTTTAAAAATTCCTATAATGGAAATAGCTGAGTAGAATCTCAATGTTGGTTTTTGTTTGTTTGTTTGTTTTTGTTTTTGTTTTTTTGCTTTACATAGTATTAAGCATCCAGTGATAAAGCATTAAGCATCTACCTTGCAGAGAGTAGGATCTGAGATAATATACTGAGATATTTCTTTATTTTTATCATAAAATGAATCTATCAGAATTCCAGGATGAATCTGTGAATGGTAGTAAGAGATTCTTGGGATATGTGAGGATATGGATCAATAGCACTGCAGACTTCTCCCCAGGGTAGTAAAAGTCTAAGGTGCATTATATTGAAAAATCATAGAAATAAGAGAAATAAAAGTACATTGAACAGTAGATGTATTTAATTCAGTTCCATTTTTTTCCCCTGAGGGAAAGCAACTATGTGCTTTCAAATGAGGAAAGGGAACTAGAATTGTTAAGGCCCTGTTTATTGCTGGACCTTGGGCCACATGTTTTATCCATATAATCAGTATAATCATAGCAAGAAATTATAGACCTCCACAGCAAGAAGTCAGAGGTCTATTGCTATGGGTACCAGGCATTCTTTTAAGCACTTTACATGTTTTAACTGATTGTGGTAGGTATATTAATACTCTTTCTCATTTTACAGGTGGGAAAACTGAGGCAGAGGGAGTTTTAATAATTGTCTGAGGTAACTAAGCCAGTAAGTAGTAGTGCTGGGATTTGAACATAGGGTAATAAGAAAAACTGCCTCTTGTCTTATTTAAAAGGTAGGTCTTCATGGTTGGCTGCAGAATGATGTAAAGCATATTTAATTGAGAAATAATGCCAAAGCCCTTTGATACTATTGCCAATGAAAATAAAAGTAGCCTAAAGGAATGTGAAAATTCCCCTCAAAAAGAATTTTCTAAAGCAAGTCTGACATTCTCTGTTGGTAATAAATAGTTCCTTTGTGATTTTTGAAAGTACAACTTGCATCCTGATAGTGTTTGTAATGTGTGTGTGTGTGTGTGTGTGTGTCCTAATGTATGAACTACGTTATTCTTCAGCAGAGCTTTCAGTGTTCCCTGCTGCTACCAACACAGCAAAACATTAAAAAGATAAAATAATGCATTTCAGGAAGGAAACATTGTAGAGTGGAGTCAATAAGACTGAGGTTTTATTCCCGTGAGATCATTCACTATCTACAAAATTTGGTTAAATTAACTAACTTTTTTTTTAACTTTTAGTTATATATGGACACAATACCTTTATTTTGTTTGTTTATTTTTTTGTGTTGAGAATTGAGCCCAGTGCCTCAAAAATGCTAGGGAGGGCAAGCAGCTCTACCATGAAGCCACAACCCCAGCACCTGAATTACTTTAATTTTGTAAGCCTTGATATTCCTGCCCCTTTAAAGAAGTATGATATGTACCTATTTATTTTTTTAAATAATTTTATTTTGCATCTTTAAGATGCCAAACACTCTTTTTTCTGGGGGCGGGGAGCATGCTAGGAATTGAACCCAGGACCTTGTGCATGTTAGGCAAGCACTTTACCAATTGAGCTATATATACCCCCAACCCCTGATACTTACCTTTTAAAAGATGTCATGAAATAGTTAGTGAGGTAATATATCTACAGTTCCTGACACAAAACAGAGGCTGAATATATGTTACATTAATTCTCTGTTATCTTCTGTGTCTTGTAACTGCTCCATAATTCATATATAGACCCCCAAAGACATTCTAAATTAAAAATATAAAGTATTCTAATGGTATATTTCTGTAAATTATATCCCACCATTCTTTCCATGTCTCATCTATTTCATTGAGCAGTAGCTTTCCTTGAAGGCTACTATGAAAGAGAAGAGAGAAAGGATACTTAATTTATTTTTCTTTGATTGACATTTTAAGATTTATAGAAAACTAACATCTCCAAAGACCAAAGTGGAAATTCTAAAAAGGTTACAACCATTAGCTAATGTAGGCTTGGGTTTTTTCTATAGATTTATTTGTACCACCCCTACCCTCTCCAACCACAATAAATAAGAAATGATTGAGGTTATGTCTACTAGGACAAGTAGATATATTTTGTTGGGCAGCTTGATGATGAGCCAGGAAGACCTTGCATGGAAACTGAACATGTTTATGGGTATTTGGTTATTTTTTTGACCATGATAAGGAAAACTGATGGAGCCACTGCTTTCCTGTAAGAGAGTTATTCTAGGCTACAGTGAGTTTATAATTAATCAGTTGACATTGGATGAATGATAACCTTTGTTTTTAACATTTGACTTATAGGGCATATTTCCATCTCATCAGATTACCTGTTTTGAATGTTATAATTTTTATTATGAACCTATGTGGTTTTTGGGTTAACCAGTAATTTATACAATCAACTCTCATTTTCTCAGAAGCCAATTATTCAGTCTAATAATTACTCAGGCTATTTGGTTTTAATTTCTCCCCTTACTTGCCCTTTATTGGCCACTCATTAGCAGCTCTACCTCAGAGAACAGGGAGGAGGTAAGGGCTTAGCTGAGTCTCTTATTAGGTGGTTAGATTTCAGGGTTTGAAAAGGTCGAACATTAGAAAAGCCAAATATAAGACTAAAAGGGTATTGAGTTTTTAGTGGAGTTTATATTTCTATTTCAGTACTGAAAATAATATGCAATATTTTTGCTCCTAGTATTTAAAGCCAAATTCACAGTTATAGCAACCAAAAAACTGATAGACTGGGTGTATTTGTGTGTCTGTGAAAATATATTTTGTCAGCACTTTATCTCCTGTATTGAATCCTTACAACACTGGAGCTGCATCATTACAATGTCACTTATCATGGATATGTTATTTGTAAACATAGCTCATGTGCACACCTTTGGCAGGGAAATTTTATCTTCATTCCTTCATCTCCATTGCCTGGAATTTGCTCCACAGTCTTTAGAAACAGAACAGCACTACTGAATGAGTAAATGAATGAATGATGAATAGATTTTAAGGAACACAATTAGAGCACAACTTAAACAGCTCTTCCTATCACATAGGAGAGGTCATATTTTTGGTCAATCTACCAAATTTAAAAGTTTACCCGGTGATATGTTGATGCCAACCTCAGTCCTGGAAAACACACCTGCCAAGTTGAACCCTCCACAAAAGTTCTCTGTGCAATTCAACAATGCATGCTATCTGTTAATGTTGGCTCCTTGTGCACCGTCTTGGTATTAAAAGGAGGCAGACAAAGAATCCATCAAAAGACTGGAGACAGGTTTGATATATGCAGTTCATTGCTCATCTTGCAACATCACTGCCAGTCATGTCCTTACAGCTGTGGGGGATTTTGTTCATTTTCTAGCTCCTACAAGTTTACTACATAAGCTTTCATAATCTGACTGTCAAAAACTTCTCAGGGTGAGTACTGTACCTTGGAAAGATTGGCATGGCATGTCCAGGGACACCGTAAGTGATGTACAAGAAACAGCAGGAAGGCCTTCTTTTTGCAGCTTTCTGCTGTTCCTCTGTGTATCAGGTTCAGGGAGTTTATCTATTCTAGCCTCAGACCCAGTTATTGGTGCAGGTCCTTTTAAACTGTGATCTGATTCTGGCTTCCCTCTACCTGTTAAGTTATTTGAAAGTAAAGAAAAGGAGGTTTGCTAAAGAAGGTCAACAATAAACAACAAACAAACAAAAAACTGAAGTGCTATCAACTTCATTCTGCATATGTGTATTTCACAGTTTACTCTTAAGGTTGGCCAGAATCTATACACACACTCAAACACACCCATATATTTATATTTATTTTTGTACATTTATGGAAACTGTGTCTTCCACCAGCACATTAAGTCAACATATAGAAATGCAGCTGCTTCACCATAACATCTTCACTAAGAAGCCAGACTGATGATAATTCTGATTATATGTCCCAGGGGAGTGGCTTGAGAATGGGGTTCAGGTTCATGGTTCTTCATCACTGGAGATTTTGGGCCTTCCTCACGTGACTATGGACAGTAAGATACCAAGGAAGAGGATAAGACCAATTCCCCTGGGTGCTGGCGGAAGCCATTCTTCTGTCTCCTTTCTCACCTGTGGCTCTGCCCTCCCTGAATCAGCACTTAGTACTGGAACAGCTTGGTACTAGGACGGCACCAGCGCAATAACAAATACTGCCTCATTTCAGTATGATGAATGACGAGTTTTAATGAAACTGGCCCAAACTGCTCTGGCAAGCTGCCTTATTTTTGTGTTTTAAATGGGAGTGATCCATCAGCTGCACGCATCCTCTGTCTCTGCAGCCTCCCTGATGCGCCTGCCTTGCCCATCTTCCTCACTGAGCTCTCCCTCTGCTCCTCTCACTTCCTTGTTCTAGTGGTCTTCTGGGCTTGACAGTGGGGTGGCAACCTGATCCCAAGCACCCTCTCCTTCATATCACCAATCTCTGCTGCTGTACTGAGTGGGTGGTGGCATAGCTCTGTAGATGTTCCTCCCCACTCCAAACTTCCCCAGTCCGGATCCTGGCAGGCTAATGTGGTAAAATGTCTGGCGGGTATTAATTACACTTGCAGGCTGCTCCTTCATTAGAGTTGCCTATCTCCCCCGAGCAAAGCTGTAAATCAAACTATGATTCATGACTTTTAAAAAATTGGAAAAGATAAACACTAAAGGGGGAAAGAAAACCCTCCAAAAATAATAAATATAAACAAAGAGGAGGGATGACAACTTAATCAAGCTGACTGGGGGCAGCAAGCAGCTCCGCATTTTGCTAGAGTAGAAACAGGAGGTTTGTTACATGTTTCTTTCTCCTGGTTATTTGTTTCATCTAAAAAAAGGGGGGGGGGGGAAGGGAGAAAAAGAAAATGGCACAGAATTATTATTTTTCTTCCTGTTGGGGGTTGTTTAAAATAGAGTGCATGAAGAAAAATGCAAGTTCAGTCTGCACAGCTGTGTGAATGATGATAGTGAAGCTGTGGTTCTTAAATGAAAGGAAAAGAAAAATAAAGGGGGAACAAACCAACTATGAAGGCCTGGGTGTTGCACCCTGGGTAGAACTTTTCTGTAAAATACCATCTCCTGAGAATGAGAGACCTACAATGCCCTCCAGAACTTCTTTAGACCACCTTTGAACCAATCCTAAATCATGAAGGCTATGGTAATATGAGGCATCTCTCAGGGTTTCTGTAAAGTTTACATGGGATAATGCAAAGAAAAAAAATTTTCAGGTGCTAACGTCATTATGCACACACATGTATATAATTTGGAAAAAGAGAAGTGCATTGAAATGATCAATGATATGCATTTTATTTCAGTAAAAATCCTGCATTGCCCACCCTTGTATGCTCAGCATGGCATATGCTCTGTGGTTTCCTTTTAAGGAAAAGTTATATTTTGTTCCTTGGACATTAGTGTTTAACATGGGAGGAAAGTTCTCTGAGGCATTATGATACAGCATAGTCAAAAGGTCTCCCAGGAATGCAGAGATGAATACAGCAGGGATCAGTGCTGTGGAAAAGACTTCATGTACCAAGATGGGACTTAAGCTTCACCTTGAGAGATGCAGAGGGTTTTGATACATGTGGGAAGGGATAACATTGAAGGATGCCAGTTGTGCAATGGCCAAATCAAATGGAGAAAAGCCCTATGTATGTTTGGGGAACACAGTGTGGAGGATAGACCCTTGGGCAGAAGAATCATCACCCTTGTAATAGTGGAAGACACCAGCTATAATGACTGGCTGTAGTGAGGGTGGGTGGAACCAATGTTTCAAGAAAATTTTGACCAGCAGAGAGATTCCAAGTGACATACCTGTTTTTCTTATTTCCCATTCTTTTTTCTTCTTCGCCTGCTAGAAGAACACCCTAGATTGTCAAGAACATAGAACATGGAAAAAGTCTGGGCTCCTCCATCATTTTGTCATGACATTCTAGTTCCAGGTAGCAGCAGTGAAAGTGTCATTGAGAGATCTTAATGTTAGCACAGAACTACTTGGGACTTGGGAGATTTGCCACATTACCCAGTGCCCAACCTGCCCTCTGTCCTCCATCACTGTTACAAATCCTTTTGAGAAAGGCAGCCAGCAAAGGAGGGAGTCCATACATACTTGTCTCTACTCAGAAAGGTTATGGGGGAGGAGACACTATTGAGACCAGTGGAAGGTGAGCTAGCTAAAGCTGACATTAAAAAGTACCACAAATTGAGTAGTTTGAATAACAGGAATGTATGGTCTCATAGTTTTGGAGGCTAAATGTCCAAAATCAAGGGTTGGCAATGTTGGTTCTTTCTGACGACTATGAGGGAGAATATTTTTTATTCCATGTTCTCTTAACTTATGGGTACTGGCTGGCAATCTTCAGTGTTCCCTGGTTTACTAAACTACCTTCCCAGTTTCAGCCCTCATGTTTACATGGTATTGTGTGTGTGTGTCTATCCAGATTTTCCCTACCCATAAGGATACCATAAGGACATTTTAGGTTAGAGCCCCACATTACCCCAATATACCTGTGTTAACAGGTCTGCAGTGACCCTTTTTCCAAATAAGGTCATGATCCGAGGCATGGGGTTTTAACCTAATGGGGATTATACATTTAATCCATAACAGAAAGAATGAGCAATGGTGCCTCATGGTAGTAGCTCTGGAGATGGAGCTCTTTGCTCTATAAGAGGCAGTAATTATGGGTTTATAAGAAATTGTATTTTATTTGCATTGGGGGAAATTAGGAAACCAAGAAGACCATTCAACTAACCAATAGACTCTCTATTTATTTCTCTCAACAAACCCCTTTTATATTAATCTCCCCAGCTTTCTGTGTCAGGGACCTTATTTTGTATAGGAATGTACCTATACAATGTACCTTAATGTATTACTGAACATCTTCATAGAGACTGCTTTCTCACCCAGGCAGGTCCAAAAGGAAATGGAACTTTCTTAGCAGTACCGGGAACAAATGGAAAGAAGGAAGAAGTGAAGGGGAAAGCAAATGACCCCTCTCTTTCTGAATGTAATAAAATAATGCCAAGATGTCCCTCCTCACTCAGTTCTGTCCCACATAGATTAGAGCAGTAATCCACATAACATCTAGACCACATCCACATAACATCCAGGGCAAAGAGAACATTCTAGATATTGTGGTAATGATCAGAAAGAAATTGTGAGATTTCACAAGACATTAACATTGGTAAAATTATTTTAAGAGTGCTTTTTGTAAAAATAATATTTTCAAAACACATCTGTCTATATTAAAGGTAACAGTTAAACACATAGCAAACATTTTCACAGTTTTCCACCAGGGGGTGCTCCCCCCAATAGAAAGGAGAATAAGAAAACTTGAAAATATTTGACTGTCTGAACAGGCCCAAAGAAAACATTAGTTTCTGCTAAAATCATGAAAACAAACATTTTTTACCCTTTGGGAAACAAGCATATTGGCTCATAAAAAAGCTTTGAAAAAGAAAAAAGAAACAGCTTCCATAATATATATATATATATATATATATATATATATATATATATTTTAAAGTTGCTTGAAGGAAGGTAAAACTGAGACTGGGCTGATGATAGGTTTGATTATTTAGAAATTGAGAAATAAAGTCCCAGGGAGAGTTCTCAGACCATTTCCAGCCTAAAAAAAAATTTAGAACATTAAATGCAAATGGAGAGACACAAGCCAATTCTCCTGACTCCTGTAAAGCTCTTAAAAATGTGCACTCCTCATAAAGTAGACAGCTGAAACCCCTTAGAAGCTATATAGGAATTACTATTAACAAGCAACCATTCTAGGATCTAATGCTGTCCGGGCTCTGGGAAGTGCCAGTTTGATATGTCATATATCTGAGATCCTGCTCTTGAGACTTTCTTATGCAAATTGCCAACAGCCCTATTTTTAACTTACCAAGAACTTAGTCCTATAGTGTGGAGCTCAAGGAACAAATTTATTTGAAGTTCAAATATTTTAGAATTGTTTTCATTCAAATATACTTAAAAGTTTACATTATGAATCTTACTGTTTTATATAAATCGTGTATCTTTTATTTAAGAAATAAAATAGTATTTGGAGGGAAAGTTATCATAATTCCTCTCTCCCTCTACCAAAGGAGAAAACAAAATTATTAATTGTTTGGAGGTTCCTGAAATGTTTAAGGCAGATGTGTGAAGATATCACATCTGATACTCCTAACCTCAATTAGCCTAGCACTTGGTCCCCACCTCCTTTTCTGGCTTTTTAGAGAACATAACAATCTTGCCCATTTTCTCACCACTGAGGAAGGAAAAGGAAAGAACAAGAATGCTTTTATGGCTTAAGTACTTGCCTTTGCTCCCTATAACGGAATATATTGACAATTCTCCTTGAATCTCATTAGCCTGATATGTTTACTCCCACTGCTTGTTGATAAGAGAGAATGCCATTCTGACTTTTACAATTTCTAGAAAATTCACAGCAGCAATAATGCCACAGTGAATTGTATCAAGGACCAATGGTGATTTCCGATTTTGGCACAGTCTTTCAAAAAACGACTCACTAGCAAGACAGCAATTCTGCACAGCATCATTTATATCATTATGTGGAAAATTATAATCCTAAACAATATTGTCCAATCGGTGATGTTATCAAATTCTGCTTTCTAAAACCAGGACAAACAAATAGGTATCAGAGAGGATTCGAGGGGTGCTCATGTGAGGCTTAGTTCCATATTGCACTTGTGTGATGCTCTGCTTTTTATAGCTCCTGCTTAAATAAGCTTGAAAATAAAACCATGGATCAATGGCCAGAGATGTATCATTACTGAGAATGCAACCCTGGGATTAACTTAACCAGCCATTCTTCCATGCAATGAACAAAACTTGTCCTGGGGATCTCAGACATATACTGTGGCCTGGTATGGCCCTTCCTGTTGCTGGACCCTACCCTACGTGCATTGTCCTCATGCATCACTGAGCTTGGTGCAGAACAGCCAACCCATATTCCCTGCTCTACAAGAGGGAGGAGGAACAGCCTCACAGGGAGAGGAGAAGTGGCAGAAAGCCATTTGAAGGAGCAGGAAAAATAAGGAGTAAGAGTTTTAGGCAAAGTTTTATAATTACCTTATGTTAATAATACCAATGACACTCTTTTGAGTGAGTGTTCTATACCAGGCTCCTTTCATATATTGTATTTGACTTTCCTATCACTTTTGTAGGCATTAGCTTCATTTTTTAATAGATGATAAAACTTCCAACTTCAAACAAGTCCTGGATTCATATAACTAATGTGTGACAAAATTTTTATTTGAATCCAAGCTTCTCCTCTTCAAAGCCACTCTTTCTTTTGTGTCAAGGACACATTATATGGCACTGTCTTACACTTATGTTTTCTTGCAGAAGTAGCATTTCATAGAGTGGCTCCATCTGGGCAAGTTATTTAACCTCTCTTGGTGTTAGATTTCTTCTTTGTAAAATGGGGACAATAATATTACCTAGAGCACAGAGTTATCATAAGACTAGTGGGCAAAAAAACTTATAAAACCCTTGAAGTGACTAGAACATACTAAGCACTACTTAAAGCAACTATTATAGCAAGTGCTATTGTTGAAAGGAAATTTAATGAAAGAGCTTCCCTGAGAATCCCTCAGGAAGTAGTAATACATCTGAATTAGAATCTTCTGGAAGGAGACCAGGCATGGTCTTTATGTTATTTTTTATATGAGGAAGAGTATGCCAAGAACTCAGGACTACACCCACAGCTAACAGGAAGTGAACTAGATCAAAATAGAAATAAATCTTGGGAATGAAACTCTCATCTTTCAGGAACTTAGCCAAATATTTTCTGAGATTTATTAAATTATTCTACAAAAACATTTATTCTTTGTGCTTCTGGCAGGATCTACCATATAGCCTAAGTTCTTCCCCCCACTACCCTGAACCTAGATTACCAAAGGGGAAAAACAGTATGCCAAAAATGTCAAGAGGTTTTAGGACTGAAGTCTCATGGGGTGCCAATAGGAGAAGAAAGATGAAAGAAAAACATTAGTGCACTATAATCTATTTATAACATAAATTCTGAGAAATTTTGTACAATTTGTGTTAAGAGACAAAAATGTGCCCTCTGACTGTTCATCTTTTTGGTCACCCTCAATCTCCTGGCTCTGCTTTTGTTTACTCAAAAGGCAGCTGGCTAGAGCAGCATTCCTGACGTCTTCTTTTGAAAATAATAATAATCAAAGTAAACCTCATTCTCCCAAGGATATAAGAAGCTGTATCACTTACACATACATCTTCCTTTCCTTCTCTCTGATGTTTAAATGATGGTGCTCATGAGCAAAGAAGTCTGTCTTCTTATGGTCAAGGAAGTGACCTTACCCTCAAGGCCTCTCCCCTGCCTCAGGCAACCTGACTCAGAAACTGCCCCCAGCTGCCTCATCTTCAACTACCCTGCAGTCCCTGGTCACCTCTTCAGGACCCACTCAACTCTGCCTTACCCTGCAGCAGCCATGACATACCAAAACTTCACACTTTTTCCTTCATAGGTGCCCTGCAGTAATTCTATTTTATCTCACATGACAACCGCACACTGACTTGTCTCTGAGATCGCTAAATCTAGTCCCCCCAAAATGGGACTGTGATTCCCTCCTCTTTCCTGACAGGTCTATAGTCCTGGAAGTGTGGATTAAAACCACACAACAACAACAAAATGCCACACTCACTCAGGGTGTCATAATTCAGAGGATGTGCTTGTATCATCTTCTCTTATGGCCCCGATTTTAAGATAAGGAAATAGGTGTTTATCAGTGTTAGTGGATAACACCAAACCCAAATCCAGGCTTTCTGAAATGATACACTGTCTTCGCTTTGTGCCACATGACATAACTCCTGTTAATACTCTTCAGTTTTGTTTGTTAACACATTTTGCTATTGCAGTATCTCACTTTTATCTCCAAATAATCACCAATTTTTTCCTCTCTCTCTTTCTTTAGTTTATCTGGGTAGATGGGAGTGGAAGTTTTATCTTCTTTTAAATTCATTATAAACAATACACTGAAATATAAAATTTGTACATATAAACAGAGTATGACATAATATTTCCGTACTTATATACATAATAAGATGTCTAAGTCAAGATAACATCATTTCTTTAGGGTTAAAAGTTTTAGAATTATTGCTTCTAGCTTTTGGAAATGTTCAGTAACTTATCATTGTTGGAAGTTTATATGGTATAATTTACAAAATGTTTCCTGCTGAATATATTTTCAGGGACTGGCTAATTCTTGAGATCACCCTCAGCACCCCCACCCCCAGAAAAAGAAAGAAATCAATCTTGTAATCAATTCTTTATATGCTTGATAATTTATACCATATGAAATATCATGGAACTTCATATTTCAGGATTTATAGTCAGACAAACAATAAATAGAGTAAGAGATTTATTAAGTACATTTATTAGTAAACTTTAGAAATATAAAGGATATTGCCAGTAAATTTTTAGATTTGTTGAGAAATTGTGACTGTAAATTGTGTCAAGGCTTTCATTAGTGAGCAACAGAGAAACAGAGTGTTCCTGGGGAGACATACCCTTACCTCTAAACAGGTAGGTACAAAATGGCAAGGCTTTGGGTACATATGTACTTACTTAAAGTAGAAAATTACATAACAAAAACTATACTTTCAAATGATGGTTGATATGTTTAGGAAGGCATGGATATTATTGTGAAGATTCTGTCTACACTCAGATTATTACTAAATTATTTTTATAGGTAGTGAGGCCCCTATACCTGGAACAGTTTATTCTGCTATATCAGTTATGTATGTATGTTAAAATCTGGTTTAAGGATTTGCTTATCCAATGGCAAAGATTTCTAAATAAAGCCAAGTCTATATTCAACCATATTTGCATAAATATTGAAGATTTTTGTTTTTATAAAAATGCTAAAAAATACTATCTATGTTCCTGCTTGAGGCTCCTTCTAAAAATTTTGTTGGTGAAAAGATACAGGCTAAAGATGAAGAGTTGGGGCTCAGAGAATGACCATATTGACTTGCCCCTGAAGTCTTAAATGTTTGCTCTGAGATAGATAGGCCCAAGACCTGGGTGCAGGCTATAGGATTTGAGAGTCTGTGTCTCTAGCAGGTAGCCTGTACCCCTGAAGGTCTGGCTCCCTATTTGACTGGCAAATGTTTACCTGCATAATTCCCCTCCCACTGTGCTGCTGCACAGACTTTGTGGAGAGCTGGAGGAGGCAAGGATAGTGCTTTGTTGTGATCATCCTGCTAGGATAACTCCAACAGTGCTAAAGCCTAAATATTTTCATCCCTATTCTGTCTGATATAGGAATCATGCAATTCACATAGGCAATTTTAAACTTTCTATAGCCATATGTTTAAGGTAGGAAAAATAAATGGGTGAAATTAATTTTATATATTTTACTTAACAATGCATGTAAAACATTAACCTTTTCAATATGCAATCAACACAAAATATCAATAAGATCTTTTACATTGTTTTTTGTAACAAGTCATCAAAGCCCAGTGTGTATTTTCCCTGTACATTCCTGCTCAATTTAGACTGGTCCCATTTCGAGTGTTATATCATCACATGTGATTAGTAACTATTATACTAGACAACAAATCTCAAAATTTGTAGAATTTGTTTTTAATAGTTGTCTTAGAAACACTGAATAAGACTGGTGACAGATGTAACTTTGGGCATTAAAAATATATGGCTTATTAGTGATTATCATAGAAAAAGTCTGCCATATTACTAAAATTGTTAGTGGTGGTTCCCAGCTGTGCTTCCATTTTATTTCCATGAATTTACCCAAACTGTGTAATGAAAGGAGAAAGAAGGGAGGGAAGGAGGAAGTGAGGAAGCCACAAAGAAAGGAAAAGAGAATGGGCCAGTAATTCAGAATATTTTTAAATGTCAAAGGGACTTTCTCACTTCAAGTGATTGCTATATAAATCAATAAGCCCCTATCAGGCTCAACAATTCTTTTTGAAACTCTTTGGTTTCTTCCTTATTAAAAACCATCAGAATCCCATGGGAATTGGTTGAATAAATTCACAGTGGAGCCTGAACAGAGCAGCAAGCATGCTGTTTCCAAGAGAGGGTGCTGAGATGGTAAGGGCAGGGCTGTTTCTAGAGATCAGATTGCTAGAGAGCTAATCAGGCTTTCTATGGATAGTGACAACCAGCAATTCATTGTGATGCTTCTCAGCTCAAGGGAACTGCAGGGTGTGACAAGAACAGTTTGCTTCAGACACACATACACACACATTCATTCACACACACATCATAGTTTTCCTTTAGGATTTTAAGTGATAATAATAATGCTTATTTCTGCCAAAAGGGGGGGGGCACAAAAATTCAAATGTTTGGGAACATTGACCAGGATGTACACAGCCACCAATTGGAGATTCTCCACTAGACTCATCTAAAGAAAACACTCTTGGCTGCTGTTGTCCTAACAAAGGCAGCATGCCAGGAGGCGTTCTGTAGAGGAAAAATACTTTTTATTTTTTTTTTCTTTAAAATTGTGGGGAGGAAAGGGAGGTAATACAATGAGTAAATACAGTACTTAGCCACTCCAGGAGTGCTTTGGTTGCTATTTTACATCCTAGAGAGAAGTAATTTCAAAGAAAGCAGAATCCAACCATTAGCTGTTTTACAGATTAGAGCCATCTTGTTAATTGGGCTAATTAGGAGTCCATTAGACCTGCAGGATGCAGGTTGCTTCACTTGGGTTGCTTGCCTCCTGTACAAGGTTATCACCAGAATCCTCAACAGAGTGCATGTCACCAAACCCTTCCAACATTTGGAAAGGTTTTGTCAGTTTAGAAACGTCACCTCTTCCAGGGAGACTTCCTTCTCATTTCCATCCCATGAAAACTGCCCTTTGTGTGTGTGTGTGTGTGTGTATGTGTGTGTGTGTGTGTGTGTTAAAACTTTGATTTGTTATATATGACAACAGAATGCATTTCAATTCATATTACATATATACAGTCCAGTTTTTCATATGTCTGGTTGTACACAAAGTAGAGTCATATCCTTTGTGTCTTCTTACATGTACTTAGGGTAATGATGACTATCGTATTCCACGAACTTTCCTATCCCTATACCCACCCCTTCTTTTCCCTCACTTTTTCACCTTTGCCCTATCTAAAGTTCATTTAATCCTTCCACCCCCACCTCCCAGCATATTTTGGATCAGCATCCTTAAATCAGAGAAATCATTCAGCATTTGGTTTTTGGGGATTGGCTAATTTCACTTAGCATAATATAATGCTTCATCCATTTACCTGCAAATGACATGATTTTATTCTCTTTTAATGATGAATAATATTCCATTGTGTATATATACCACATTTTCTTTATCCATTCATGTACTGGCGGGCATCTAGTTGGTTCCACAGTTTAACTATAATGAATTGTGCTGCTATAAACATTAATGTAGCTGTGTCCTTTTAGGATGCTATTTTTAAGTCCTTTGGGTATAGACCGAGGAGTTGGATAGCTGGGTCAAATGGTGGTTCCATTCCCAGTTTTCCAAGGATTCTCCATACTGCTTTCCATATCAGCTGCACCAATTTTCAGTCCCAACAGCAATGTATGAGTGTGCCTTTTCCCCCAGATCCTTGCCAACACTTATTATTTTTATTCTTAAGAGCTGCCATTCTGACTGGAGTGAGATGAAATCTTAGAATAGTTTTGATTTGCATTTCTCTAATTGCTAGAGATGTTGGACGTTTTATTTTACAAATCCCAATATATTTTGTAAGAGTATAAAATATATATGTATAAAATGTACATAAATACATATAATATATTGTAGAATATATTTATTTTATTATAAATACATATATAATACAAAAAAGAGAAAAGAACACTCCCATTTTTATTCTATGATTCCACCGTGCCAATTCTGTTTATGGATGGATTACTTTCCCTGTGGTCACTGACTACTTGCTTTGGTACTGTCCTAAACCATGAAAAAAATTAAATCAACACCACACACACACACACACACACACACACAAATCTGATGTATATTTCTGAAGTAATTGTGGAAAGTAAGCTGTCTTTTTATTCATGTGTAATTTTTAAAATTACACACCAGGCACAGTTCTAGGTCCCAGAATTTAACAGTGAACTAGATAGATGTGATTCCCTCAAGGGGCTTACTGTCCAACTGGGGAGACAAATTTCAAGCAATACCACAAAATATTCATTACAACTGTAAAGAAAATCACATCAGAGTTTATATATGAAGTTTCCAGTGGATAAAAGGACAAAGCAAACTAATGTACAAAATGAAAAAGCTGATTTACCAATGAATCAAATAGGAATTTTTAAATGAGGTTAAAATATGATTACTCACCTACTAAATTGGGGATAATTAACTATTCTTGACATGTGTCTATTATACATTTCTGGAGGCATTGTGAATTTGTACAACCCCTTTAACAAGCAATTTAATAATATATAAAAATGCCATAAGCTTATTCACACTTTATGACAACTTGCTTCTGAGATTCTGTTCCAAAGAAGTAAATCTAAACACAGGAAATAATACAGATGTGAAACTATTCACCAATTTTATAAAGATAGAAAATTAGAAATGCCAAAAATGTCAAAAATGGAAGAATTTTTAAATAAGTGTGTAAAATAGTAATTATAAGAGCACAGGCACTATGTTTAGGCAGTTGGATTTCAAATCCCAGCTCTATTCTTTGAAAAATTTCCTTGTCTATAAAGAGATGATGTATCTATCACAAAGGACAAAATGAACTAAGATTTGTAAAATGCTTACGAAAAACAGTGAGACATTTAGAAAATCAGGTCATAGAAAAATATCCCCTCTGTTCTTATGCTTTTATTACTATTCTTGCATTATTTTATTTCATGTAAGAAGATACTCCTTGAACTTATTTTAGCTTGATCTATATATTACTCCAGATACAAATGGAAAATATTACTCCTGTTGAAGCCTCCAGTAGCCTTTTCCACAAAACCCAAGGTATGCACTGAGATTCAGGTGCACATTAGCTGAAATCTGCCATCATGGAGAGTGTTTTCTCCTCTTTGTCCCCTTTCGGATGGTTTTCATGGAAGAGCAAAATGCTAAGAGAGCTTAGCACTTCACAAGATTTGACTCTTCCTTGCCTCCTTTGCTCTGTTCTCTCACCCAAAGTTGACATTCTTGACTGTACCTTTGGTGACTTGGGGAAACTTCAGATGAATGTCTTCAACCTTCATCAAGACCTGAGTGAGATCCTGATTTCATTGGGCTAAGACAGGATCTGGGCATCAGACTGACTGATTGAAGGATTTTAAGCTTCCAGGTGATTCTGTCTTTGGCCACATGGCAGAGTTACCTTTATTCCAAGACCCCTGGGTAAAAAGATAACCAAAAATTTCTTCATTAGTAAATACAGAAAATAGTGAGTGGCTTCTATTCTCCTTTTGTTCTTACTGGGAGAGTAAAAGACAGACAGCAATTAGCTTGTTTCTACATTTTTGCTAACCGAGGAATCTGGACTCAGAAGATTCATGACAGACTTTTTTTCCCCTGTGAAGTATCATGCATCATTTTTCTGTTCCCTTCTCAATGAGATAGATTCTATAATCCGTTCCACTTTTCTCCATTCTTGTCAGATTCTTTAGCCTGCAACATTCTCTTTTGTTCTTCTGTCTTCATAGGCATTTCAGCATTAGCTCATCATCTTCTGGAAGGAAGTGAAATGTTTTGAATTCTAATTTCCTCCAAGATATGGGATGCTGTCATTAAATGATGCAAACCATGTTTCAGAAGTTATGACAATTTATCCACATGGTTTTTGCTTGTTTGTAGATAAAAGATATTTGATGTCACTAATATTTTAAGGCACACTTTTGCAGAAATTTTGCATACTGTTTAAACAGGCCAGTTAAATCTTACTGGCCCTGGAATGCACTTTGTACCACATATATTAAATCATGGGTACTGCAACATATTAAAAAGTCATCTTCATCACCTTAGAACATGAATTCCCCCTCCCCTCCATTGAGAAAACTTACTTGGTCAAAAATTATTTATGATTGTCACATATGACATATCCTGTTCAAATGCTTGGGAGTACAGGGAAAGGCAAGACAGAAAAAGCACCTACTTTTAAAGTAATTTACATGTTAGTGACTATTCCTTTAAATTCCTAAAAGCAAGATTAGATAAAAATAACAGACTATAAGCAAAGGGACAAATGATTTTTAGTAAATTATTAGATATATTCTAAAGAAGATATAACAAAATAGTTACTGAAGAAGCTAGATCTGTTGTGCAATTCTTTCAACTTTCATGACTGTTTCAAGTTTTATAATGAAAGGTTAAAAAGTTTTTAGGAAATGAAAACATGTTCATCCAAATATTTGGATGTTTTAGATATTTATGTCTACTTAAATTAGTATTTAAGCAAATTTAAAGATGAATTTCAACTTGGGAAAAGAAGGTTGAACAAGAGATTTACTCTCAAAATATGTAGCATGATTATAGATCACTAGCACTCATTATAGAAGGGAGATAAGAAGAATATACAAAAAATAAAGTGAACAATAAATGAATAAAAAAGAATAAAACTTAATGGCAATGAAAAACATGCAAATTACAACACAGTTTTTCTTAGGTTCTATTAAACATTAAATCAAAGATCTTACTGTTTTTGGTGCTGTATTACAATAGGATCCCATCCTCTGTAGAAAAGAAAATGATGGAGCTTAAATTAGCAAGATTTCTGGAAAGCAATTGAGGAATGCATGTCATGAACTTGAAGAAACTTCCTTCCTTTTGACCTAGTAATCCCACTTTTAGAAATAGGCTTTGACAAAACAAGTGACGATTACAATCATATATAGTGCATAAAAGCATCTTAAAACTCCTTATAATAGCAAAAAAAAAAAAAGAAGGAAACTAAATACTCATGAATAGAAGAATATTTAAATAAAAAGTACTAATATAGTAACAAATAGTAAGCACTTATAAACCACCATTTTTATAAGGATATTAGAACAAATGTGGAAATGCACATTATAAAACTTTAAAGGAAATCTGCTTTATAAAATCACACTAATTTAAAAAATAAAAAAATGGATATTTCTGGAAAAAGATGGAAATGCATGTTTTCAAAAAGTTATAGTGATTTTCATTGGTGGTTTCTAATCTAGCCTTTATAATTTTCTGCTCTGTGAATATTCACTATGGTTATTATTTTTTTTTAATTTTTTATTGTTGGTTGTTCAAAACATTACAAATTTCTTGACATATCATATTCCACACTTTGATTCAAGTGGGTTATGAACTCCCACCTTCACCCCATACACAGATTGCAGAATCACATCAGTTACACATCCATTGATTTACATATTGCCATACTAGTGTCTGTTGTGCTCCGCTGCCTTTCCCATCCTCCACCATCCCCCCTCCCCTCCTCTCCCCTCCCCGCCCCTCCTCTCTCTCTACCCCCTCCACTGTATAACCCTGAGGGTCTCCTTCCATTTCCATGCAATTTCCCTTCTCTCTCCCTTTCCCTCCCACCTCTCATCCCTGTTAAATGTTAATCTTCTTCTCCTGCTCTTCGTCCCTACTCTGATCTTAGTTACTCTCCTTATATCAAAGAAGACACTTGGCATTTGTTTTGAGGGATTGGCTAGCTTCACTTAGCATAATCTGCTCTAATGCCATCCATTTCCCTGCAAATTCTATGATTTTGTCATTTTTTAATGCAGAGTAATACTCCATTGTGTATAAATGCCACATTTTTTTTATCCATTCGTCTATTGAAGGGCATCTAGGTTGGTTCCACAGTCTTGCTATTGTGAATTGTGCTGCTATGAACATCGATGTAGCAGTGTCCCTGTAGCATGCTCTTTTTAGGTCTTTAGGGAATAGACCAAGAAGGGGAATAGCTGGGTCAAATGGTGGCTCCATTCCCAGCTTTCCAAGAAATCTCCATACTGCTTTCCAAATTGGCTGCACCAATCTGCAGTCCCACCAGCAATGTACAAGTGTACCCTTTTCCCCACATCCTCGCCAGCACTTGTTGTTGTTTGACTTCATAATGGCTGCCAATCTTACTGGAGTGAGATGGTATCTTAGGGTGGTTTTGATTGCATTTCTCTGACAGCTAGAGATGTTGAGCATTTTTTCATGTACTTGTTGATTGACTGTATGTCCTCCTCTGAGAAGTGTCTGTTCAGGTCCTTGGCCCATTTGTTGATTGGGTTGTTTGTTCTCTTATTGTCTAATTTTTTGAGTTCTTTGTATACTCTGGATATTAGGGCTCTATCTGAAGTGTGAGGAGTAAAGATTTGTTCCCAGGATGTAGGCTCCCTATTTACCTCTCTTATTGTTTCTTTTGCTGAGAAAAAACTTTTTAGTTTGAGTAAGTCCCATTTGTTGATTCTAGTTATTAACTTTTGTGCTATGGGTGTCCTATTGAGGAATTTGGAGCCCGACCCCACCGAATGTAGATCGTAGCCAACTTTTTCTTCTATCAGACGGCGTGTCTCTGATTTGATATCAAGCTCCTTGATCCATTTTGAATTCACTTTTGTGCATGGCGAGAGAAAGGGATTCAGTTTCATTTTGTTGCATATGGATTTCCAGTTTTCCCAGCACCATTTGTTGAAGCTGCTATCCTTCCTCCATTGCATGCTTTTAGCCCCTTTATCAAATATAAGATAGTTGTAGTTTTGTGGATTGGTTTCTGTGTCCTCTATTCTGTACCATTGGTCCACCCGCCTGTTTTGGTACCGGTACCATGCTGTTTTTGTTACTATTGCTCTGTAGTATAGTTTGAAGTCTGGTATCGCTATACCGCCTGATTCACACTTCCTGCTTAGCATTGTTTTTGCTATTCTGGGTCTTTTATTTTTCCATATGAATTTCATGATTGCTTTCTCTATTTCTACAAGAAATGCCTTGGGATTTTGATTGGCATTGCATTAAACCTATAGAGAACTTTTGGTAATATCGCCATTTTGATGATGTTAGTTCTGCCTATCCATGAACAGGGTATATTTTTCCATCTTCTAAGATCTTCTATTTCTCTCTTTAGGGTTCTGTAGTTTTCACTGTATAAGTCTTTTACCTCTTTTGTTAGGTTGATTCCCAAGTATTTTATTTTTTTTGAAGATATTGTGAATGGAGTGGTTGTCCTCATTTCCATTTCAGAGGATTTGTCGCTGATATACAGGAATGCCTTTGATTTATGCGTGTTGATTTTATATCCTGCCACTTTGCTGAATTCATTTATTAGCTCTAATAGTTTCTTTGTAGAGCCTTTTGGGTCTGCTAGGTATAGAATCATATCATCTGCAAATAGTGATAATTTAAGTTCTTCTTTTCCTATTTTTATGCCTTTAATTTCTTTCGTCTGTCTAATTGCTCTGGCCAGTGTTTCGAGAACTATGTTGAAGAGAAGTGGAGAGAGAGGGCATCCCTGTCTTGTTCCAGATTTTAGAGGGAATGCCTTCAGTTTTTCTCCATTCAGAATGATGCTAGCCTGAGGCTTAGCATAGATTGCTTTTACAATATTGAGGTATGTTTCTGTTATCCCTAGTTTTTCTAGAGTTTTGAACATAAAGGGATGCTGTACTTTGTCGAATGCTTTTTCCGCATCTATCGAGATGATCATATGGTTCTTATTTTTAAGTCTATTGATGTGGTGAATAACATTTATTGATTTCCGTATATTGAACCAGCCTTGCATCCCAGGGATGAATCCTACTTGATCATGGTGTACAATTTTTTTTATATGTTTTTGTATCCGATTCGCCAGAATTTTATTGAGGATTTTTGCATCTAGGTTCATTAGAGATATTGGTCTGTAGTTTTCTTTCTTTGAAGTGTCTTTGTCTGGTTTAGGTATCAGGGTGATGTTGGCCTCATAGAATGAATTTGGAAGTTCTCCCTCCTTTTCTATTTCCTGAAGTAGCTTGAAAAGTATTGGTATTAGTTCTTCTTTAAAGGTTTTGTAAAATTCTGCTGTATACCCATCGGGTCCTGGGCTTTTCTTAGTTGGTAGTCTTTTGATGGTTTCTTCTATCTCCTCAATTGATATTGGTCTGTTTAGGTTGTCTATATCCTCCTGACTCAATCTGGTCAGATCATATGACTTAAGAAATTTATCTATGCCTTCACTATCTTCTAATTTATTGGAGTATAAGGATTCAAAATAGTTTTTGATTATCTTCTGTATTTCTGAAGTGTCTGTTGTGATATTGCCTTTTTCATCCCGTATGCTAGTAATTTGAGTTCTCTCTCTTCTTCTCTTCGCTAGCATGGCTAAGGGTCTGTCGATTTTGTTTATTTTTTCAAAGAACCAACTTTTAGTTTTGTCAATTTTTTCCATTGTTTCTTTTGTTTCGATTTCATTAATTTCAGCTCTGATTTTAATTATTTCTTGCCTTCTACTTCTTTTGCTGTTGTTTTGCTCTTCTTTTTCAAGGATTTTGAGATGAAGTATGAGATCATTTATTTGTTGGTTTTTTCTTTTTTTAAGGAATGAACTCCAAGCAATGAATTTTCCTCTTAGAACTGCTTTCAATGTGTCCCATAGATTCCGATATGTTGTGTCTGTGTTTTCATTTATCTCTAAGAATTTTTTAATTTCCTCCTTGATGTCTTCTATAACCCATTGATCATTCAGTAACCTATTGTTCATTCTCCAAGTGATGTATGCTTTTTCCTTCCTTCTTTTATCGTTGATTTTCAATTTCATTCCATTATGATCAGATAAGATGCATGGTATTATCTCTACTCCTTTATATTGTCTAAGAGTTGCCCTGTGACATAATATATGATCTATTTTTGAGAAGGATCCATGTGCTGCTGAGAAAAAAGTATAACTGCTTGATGTTGGGTGGTATACTCTATATATGTCAATTAAGTCTAGGTTATTAATTGTGTTATTGAGTTCTATAGTTTCCTTATTCAACTTTTGTTTGGAAGATCTGTCCAGTGGCGAGAGAGGTGTGTTGAAGTCTCCCATGATTATGGTATGGTGGTCTATTAGACTCTTGAACTTGAGAAGAGTTTGTTTGACGAACATAGCTGCACCATTGTTTGGGGCATAAATATTTATGATTGTTATGTCTTGTTGGTGTATGGTTCCCTTAAGCAGTATGTAGTGTCCCTCTTTATCCCTTTTGATTAACTTTGGCTTGAAATCTATTTTATTTGATATGAGTATGGACACTCCTGCTTGTTTCCGAAGTCCATATGAGTGATATGATTTTTCCCAACCTTTCACCTTCAGCCTATGCATGTCTTTTCCTATCAAATGCGTCTCCCGTAGGCAGCATATTGTTGGGTCTTGTTTTGTGATCCATTCTACTAGCCTGTGTCTCTTAATTGGTGAGTTTAAGCCATTAACATTTAGGGTTATTATTGAGATATGGGTTGTTCTTCCAGCCATATTTGTTTATTTCTGTTACTAAACATGGTTTGTTTTCCTCTTTGATTATTTCCCCCCCCTTTACTGTCCTACCTCCCACTGTTGGTTTTCATTGTTATTTTCCATTTCCTCTTCCTGTAATGTTTTGCTGAGGATGTTTTGAAGAGATGGTTTTCTAGCTGCGAATTCTTTAAACTTTTGTTTATCATGGAAGGTTTTAATTTCATCCTCCATCCTGAAGCTTAATTTCGCTGGATACACAATTCTTGGTTGGAACCCATTTTCTTTCAGTGTTTGAAATATGTTATTCCAGGATCTTCTAGCTTTCAGAGTCTGTGTTGAAAGATCAGCTGTTATCCTGATTGGCTTACCCCTAAATGTAATCTGCTTCCTTTCTCTTGTAGCTTTTAAAATTCTCTCCTTATTCTGTATGTTGGGCATCTTCATTATAATGTGTCTAGGTGTGGATCTCTTATGATTTTGCACATTCGGCGTCCTGTAGGCTTCTAGGATTTGGGATTCTGTCTCATTCTTCAAGTCTGGGAAGTTTTCTCGTATTATTTCATTGAATAGACTGCTCATTCCTTTGGTTTGGAGCTCTGTACCTTCCTCTATCCCAATGACTCTTAAGTTTGGTCTCTTAATGTTATCCCATATTTCTTGGATGTTCTGCTCATGGTTTCTTAACAGTCTTGCTGAGCTGTCTATGTTCTTTTCCAGTTGAAATACTTTGTCTTCATTGTCTGATGTTCTATCTTCTAAGTGTTCTACTCTGCTGGTAGTATTCTCCATTGAGTTTTTAAGTGGGTTTATTGCTTACTGCATTTCTAGGATTTCTGTTTGTTTGTTTTTTATAACCTCTATCTCCCTGTATAGTTGATCCTTTGCTTCCTGGATTTGTTTGCGTAATTCATTGTCGAAGTGATCTTTCATTGTCTGATTTTGCTGTTTAATGTCTTCCTTGATACTCCAGATCATCTGAAGCATGTATATCCTGAATTCTTTATCTGACATTCCATCTGCTGCAGCTGTTACCTCTTCTAAAGTTGCGTTGACCTGCATTGCTTGTGGTCCTTTCTTTCCTTGTCTTTTCATACTGCTTGCGTATCTTTCCTGCAGGTGCGGGCGGCGGCTCTGCTCTCTCCTTATTCCAATTGGGGTGTCGTGGCTACCACACTGGCAGGTCTCTGGGCCTGTTCTGGGCACTGGTGGCGGCTCTGTTCTGCCCCTACTCCAATTGGGGTGACGAGTGTACCACGCCGGCAGGCCACCGGGCCTGATCTGCCAGTCGGTTGCAGGTTTGCCTACCCTGCAGGCGCGGGCGGCGGCTCTACTCTGCCCCTACTCCAAATGGGGTGACGTGTCTGTCGTACCGGCAGGCCACTGGGCCTGTCCCGCTGGTCGGTCGCAGATCTGCCCACCTTTCGGGCACGGGTGGCGGCTCTGCTCTGCCCCTACTCCAATTGGGGTGTCGTGACTACCCCGCCTGCAGGTCGCTGGGCCTGTTCCTGGCACGGGCGGCGACTCTGCCCTGCCCCTACTCCAATTAGGGTGGTGTGTGTACCACGCCGGCAGGCTCCTGGGCCTGATCCGCCGGTCTACACTATGGTTATTTTTAAAATGTTATTTTCAATAGAACACAGGCACAAACAATGAACTGAGAGATTATGAAATTTTCAACCCTGTTACTTATTATCACTAAAGATGTAATACATTGTTTAGAAACAACGAGTATTTAAGAAAGTTGTGTCATACTTTGCACAATTGAGGCAGGTTACAAAAGGTGAAAAGTTCTCTATTGCTGGTGCATTAAAGTGTGGGGCCAGAGATCTATAATGCAAACAGTCCACACAAGAAGTCAGGAGGTTAATGAAGAAAAGTTTCCTCTCCGCTAGTGCAGACAAGAACCATGATCAAAACAAGGGCTCCTACAGCCAACCCCATGCACTTTCTACAATCTTTCTCATCTTTCTGGAATTTCAGAGATGAATAAATGATGGACTGTGGTGCACACTGCACTCTGTGATCCCTCTCCCCCCTTTCTCTCTCTCTCTCACACACACACACACACTCACACACACACATTTTAATTTTCATTTCTTTCAAGTTAAATAACATGATTCCTATTTTCTTTCTGAGAAAAATGAATCTCCTAGAAATTAGGTCACTTTCTTAGCCCATTTATCCATAAGTATCAAAGGTAGGACTGGCAACTGTAAGTTTCATTAATTTTATACCATGCAAGGTTAGCTGCAAGGTTATTTACTTAATCATAGGCAAATACTTTTAAAAACCCATTGCAATATTCTTTAGTTTGTTTCTCAAACTAGGAATGCTTAAATCATGAAAGTGATTACAATTAAGACAAAATGTTGAGAAAGTGCACTACATTGTTCTGTAAAATGGACTTTCATCCCTTCAGGAAAGCTCTGCTGGTAGTAGATGAAAGGGCTTATTAACAACAAACAGATTCCCAACCCCCCCATACTTGGGATTCTCCTTTAGAAGATCTGACAGAGCTCTGGGATATATAGTCTTCATAAGTGCTTTAAAATGATTCTTATGCTTGGGCCTGCTTAGGGAAAATGTGCCTCTAGCCAACTGATTTCAAACTGCAGGATACATGTGTATCATAATAGCTAAAAAGACAAAGATACTGGTGCAGCCAGTCTAAAGTATGGCTCAGGAGTGTGCATACTAAGCCTACTTTTCAGGTAATTCTGATGGGCTTGGTTTGTGAAACACCTTAAAGAACCATGCTTTACTTTGATTTACATAAAGTGTTTGCTACAGATGTTTGTGGACTATAACTACATTTAAGATACCCAGACGTATGGAGCGGGGAAAACAATCAATATCAATTACATTCATAAAAATAAAAAACATAAAGGGTGGAAATGGAACTCACGAAGGGGAAGATAAATAGCTGGAGACTTCCCATAGAAGGCATGGACCTTAATTTGGTTAATGAAGAATGTGTGTTATTACCAAGTTAACAGAGAGGAAATAGTTCTAGTTTGACAGAAGCAAGAAGAGGAGCAGAAGTAGGAAAGATCCAGGCAGCAGAATGCGTATGTGGTCGGTGTAAAAGTTTATTTGGGGAGGGAACATGAGGTCCTATGACAACCTGGCCTGAGTTTCTCAGCTTGCATCTTTGAAGAGATGGGCAATGGGATCCACTGACAGGACATAATGGATTGTACTTTCCTATGATTTATTGCAGTGTATACATTGACCTTTCAAGGGTTTAAAGACCTTTTAAATTAGAATTGACATACACTAGATAGCCTGGTTATTGAGCATTTATAGCCCCCTCCAAGGTTTATCAGCCTCAATTGATGGATTACAGCTTTGTCTTGCCTTCCCAAATGGCTCCCTCAGTATCATCAGCTTAAGATCTGTGAAGGAGAGAAGAAGCTGTCCTCTGAAAACTTTGGGTGGTATGGATCCAAATGCAGAATTCCGGGTCCCATGCCAAACCCGCAGAGGTGCCTGGGATCTTAATTTTTATGACTCCTAAAGATGAGCATTAATGCTTGATGTTCAAATCTAAATGAGGAACTTCTTGAGGTTCTCCTGAGGTTATTATAATATTTCTCTGTTTCAGATTATTGCAGTATATTTTGATTCAAGAGAAATTCCCTAGGCTTATGTGTCTTAGGTGTTCCCCCCTATTTTTTTTTCTCTGAACCCATGTACTAAACAGTTTTTAAGATCATAATTCTGAAAGAATTCTGGACCAGCCTGGTCCAGAAATCTGTTCATCCATTTACAGAGAATAAGACTTTATCCTAACCTGTGCTAAGAGGAAAAAGCATCTTCATGATGTTCACTATGTAAAATGGCCTTGCTCATATAAACAGATGCAGATAATTAGTCATGACTGTATTAATTAATCTCTCAAAGAGATATCAGCAAACCCAACTGTGGATTTAAAAAGATACATATTGATGCTAGCTAAATGATTCAGTAAGTATGTGTGATGGAGAGGAAAATTCAAAAGGAACAGTATTCCATCCACTAATGGATCACTTCTTATTGGTAATCCCAACCCTGGCATATGTGCGTGTGATTTCAAACAACTAAAACTTAGCTATAACACCTAACTTGAGATTAATAATTTTCCACTATCTCATTGAGATGTTTTCCATAATTGATGGAAATGTAGTATTTGTTAGAAATGTGTTTAGCATGAAGAAAATAAATCTCCCTAATAATAAGATCTAATATCTAAATATCCCTAATAACAAGCATCATAAATATACTTAGGCATTAAATAAAGTGAATCCTTGAGGGAAAGGAAGGTTTGCTACATCTGGATTTTACCTTATATTTTCAACCTATAGACAGTCTCCATCAGGATTCACATCTCTAATTAAAATGTTCTGGAAGGTTACAGTATAAATCTCTGCCACAATGAGCTGGCAGGTAGATGAGAGGTCTGTAGAACATTCCATTTGGTAAGATAGATGCCTTCCATTTGGAACTGGAATGTTCAAGCAACAAAGCACATATACATGATTCCCTCTGAGGCATAATCAGATAAGTAGTAGGTGGAGACTGTAAGGAGGAAGAGAGAAGTTTTATAGAAAATAATGCTTACGAATTTAACATTTCTGGGGGAAAATGTGAACTATGTATTGAAATATGTCCTTTTCTGGTTTAGCATAAAACATTATTTGTCCAGCAGTAAAGACAACATATGTGAAAATGTTAGGAACTGAAATGCCTATAAAAGCTTTCATGACTTAGGGAAAATGCTCTTTGTTGTCTGAACCTACATTAAACAACTTATAAAAAACTAAGCCTCATCCCAATATAAGACCAACTACACATTCATAATGAACTATACATGGCCTGTGGGGCTTTTAGGCAATGCAAACACAACTGCTTGCAATGTTCATTTCTGTACCACTATTTTTCTGTTTATTTACCCAGCACAGATGTCACAGCTCATTGAGAACCAAATGGTTTGTGTAGGTAGCCATGTTTTCATGGTCAAAACTGCTCATGCAGTGATAGGAGCGTTCATTCTACTGATGCTCTCACCCTGAGATAAGGATAGAGAGGGTTGGAGTTTAGTGCAGTGCACACTGAGGAACTACAATATGTAGGAAACATTAGGGAAAGATATAAGCCCTGGCTTCATTTTAATGAGAAACCAGGTAGGTTATGTTTTGAATTGTCTAATTATAGGGGAATGTTTTGTTCCACAATAATAACCAGACAATAACATACTGAGATAGCCTCAATCTCTTTCAAGCCAGGCTCACAAATGTAGCTAGATATGGACTTTCCCCAGATCACACACACTCATACATGGGCATTGGCAGTCTTAGACTTTCTTCTGCCCAGTCTAGTGGCTAAAAGGAAGATGTTGAAAATCTTCAATTCAGGCTTCTTCTACACACTTTCTCCCCTTCTTGCCAGCAATTCATATCACTTATCTCCTAAGCACGTCTGTTCTTGGAAGCATTTAATGACATACACCAATTCTTCATTCTTGCAGAATAGAATACTTGAATTTATTATTTGTTCTTTAGTTTTTTTTTAAATTTTAGTACATTTTTCTTCTCTCCTCAATTCGTTATTAGCATGATAATTTAACTTTTAAAAATTCATTGAAAGCATTATGATTGTATATTTCAAAAATCCCCTTTTGGTGGGTGTCATTTACTTAATTTTAGTGAGCCTATCATGAGTGGGGCACATTGAACTGAGTTGAAGTCTTTTGTTCAAATTGACTTCAATAAGCCAACAGGAAAGGTAAACCGAGGCACCTTGGGCTGGAGAGCTTATCATCATATAGAGGAAGCTATTCTTTCTAGCAGCCTATCCAAACTTCATGTTCTTCATTTCATGGAAATTTGATTTTGTCTCATTTTTTGGATAACTTACCTCAAGGAAACATCATTCTGTCCACATGTGGCCTGATTTTTAAACCTAGAACATGCCATGTTCTTTCCACTTGAGCCTTCAGACATGTTTCCTAATTGGAATTCTATTCCCAGCTCCTCTTTCTGAGCTTTTTTATCTCATTTAAACTCTCACTTCATAACTACCTTCTCCGGGCAGGTTTTCCATTACCATTAATGTCTCTTCCCATTATTCTGTATTCCAGAATCCTCTTATTACTATATGGTACACACATTTGTTATTACACATTTTTAAAATTTATTTTGCTTTTCCTGTGCCTACTTTACCTAACAATTACACTTACCACTTCATGCATGGCACATGGTAGCTGCCTGATATATTCTGTTGAATAAACAAATGACCTAATTCCTGGGCATGTATTGTTCATTCCACTAATCTCTTTAGTCTTCTCTAGCATTTAGCCTCAGAAAAATAAAATTAAACCATTAGGAATAAAAATAGAAATTATTTGCTTTTATGCCTCTGTGAAATAGAGTAAAGGTGAAACTTAGGATGCTGGCTAACATTTATTGTCTGCAGTACACCAGTAAATGCTGCACGCTTCATTTTATTGAATTCTCATTAACAGGAAAAACAAACCTAAGAAAAATACAGAGGTGAAGCTTCTAAAGTGGGAACTTCTAGGTCCTCCCTTGCATTGTGCACTTTGAAGACCCAAGAGACAGGTCTCTGAGCTCTGTACCTGAGGTCATGTTTGCAAAAAGTGACATCCTTTTTCCCACTACATAAGCATCATGTCCTGTGAAACCTGAATCTTTCCCTGCAAAGACACTTAGAATCCCTATTGTACAGATGAAACAAACAAACAAACAAACAAACAAACAAACAAAAACAACCATAATCCAAAGAAGAAGGATCTAGGAAGAGAGAAAGTGAGTTTTTGAACAGTACCCATGTAACTCAGAATGTTTTTAACCATTATATTGCAGAGCCTGCAGCAAATTCTATCCCCAGCTCCTCTTCCTGGGATCTTTCATAACAATGAAACATAGTTGATGCAAATTATTAACATATGGGGCCCATTAAGTCATGGATGATATTTCTGTTGAAAACACTCTTCTTTAAAATTGAAAATACTTTAGTTCTAAGGCAGAGTGAATTTTAAACACTTGGAATGAAGATCAGTGCCCCCTCATTATATTTGCCTAATATTGGCTGCTGTTTCCAGAGTGCCTTGATTATAGCATTGACTTATAGTGGTACAATGTGCCCTCCTTTCATTTAAAATCAAGTCAGCTGTGTGGTGTTTTTCCTAATCTATTGAAAAGGGCAAGTATACTTGCTAACTTCTGCCTTATTAAACTTCTTCAAGGGCTGAGGATGTGGCTCAAGCTCTAGCGTGCTCACTGGCATGCTCGGGGCGCTGGGTTCGATCCTCAGCACCACATAAAAATTACAAAAAAATAAATAAAGATGTTTTGTCCACCAAAAACTAAAAAATTAAAAAAAATTCTCTCTCTTTTTAACAAAAAAAAAAAATTCTTCAAATTCCTATACATTAAGGTGGCAATATCATAGGCCAATGTCATGTTGTATCATGTAACAACCTTTATGAATTCACTGTCAGATTGCAAGATAGGGAAAAACAAACAAAAAAATTAAGGGAAAAAAAACAAACACAAAAGCAAACAACTTATTTCACAAGCTTTCCTCCAGAGTATAGTTTGTCTTTCTTCTAACGGTAAAATGGGGATGACACCCATGCCCATCACCTCATTTTGGTCATTTTCTGTGGCACAATAGCTGCATAAGTGTTATATAAATATAGGAATCATTGCCAGGAGTGTTTGGAAGGATTCTAGGAATATCACATCTTTCTTAATAAACATTAGATCTAATCAATGATTGTAGCTGGTTAGACCAATGAAAAGGTTTTAGGACAAAAATGCTAACAAATTTTAACATAATTAGTTTAGAATGATAAGGATACATGTTATCTCATAAAAACTAATGTCCCATAATCAAATATGGCCAGCCTAGCAAAACTTAAAAATATGGTGCTTACCCTGAAAAGAGGCAAGAATCTGTGTATAATGCTCACTGTTCATCCTCACTTCTGTAAAAGGGGCTCAGAGGCTCTGCGTTAATATATCCATCCAGCCAGCCAGGAAATATATTTTGGGAACTACTGCTAAGTGCCAGATTTTCTACATGCAACAGAGACATACTGATAAACAAAATGAGCCATGTTCCTTCCATCATAAAAATTATAGTCTAAGAGGAGAACAGACATTAATCAAATAATTGCACTAATGAATTCATTATTTCAAGTAGAGTTAAATTCTTTGAGATAAAGGAATGTGGTACTGTAGGAATTGATAGCAATATATATAACTTAGGGGATCAGGAAAAGTTTCCCAAAGAGTTGCATACCAGCTAAAATATAATGAATAGGACTTGAGTGGGGAAGGAAGTGAGTAAGGAGCGTTCTAAGAAGGGAAAGCACATATCCAAGGTGGGACATTTATGCCACAGGAAGATGTCCAACATGCCTGCCATGGTGAGATGAGAATAAGGAAGGATGCAGAGACTGCAGTAAAGTAACCTCAGATTCCTCCAAGAATTTTGGTCTTTATCGTAAAAGTAATAGGAAACCATTGCATGATTTAGAGTGTAGTGGTAGGGAAAAGGATTAGTCATTTGATTTGTGATATAAAATATCTCTGTGACTTAGTGGTAGGGCCAGAGTGGATTGACAGAGACCAAGTAGAAGATTACTGAGGGAAAGATATGGACTAAGGTGTTGGCAAGTTGTACACACAGAGGTTTCCAAATTCAAGGGTTACTATGATCTGGTACTCAGTGAGGTATAGAGAAGGAAGGAGCAAGGATGTCTCTTAGAACTCAAGTATGTAAAATTTGCTGAGTAACTTACTTTATTGTTCTACAAAGAGTAAAAACTTATTGACAAGCCTAATTTCTTTACTACATTGCTTTAATGATTTAATAAAGACTAGAGTGTGCTCTCTGTACCAATATTTAGGCCATTTAAATACTTACAGCCTAGTCCTCAAGAAGCTCAAAGTTCTATTGAGTCATCATCTTCAAAACATTCACATCTATGTTCCAAGGCAGGTGGACAAAATTCTGTCTTGTGTGGACAAGATAGTTATTTTTCCACTGGTAGAATATTTTCTGAGCAAGCTTAATATCAGTTATGCTTTTTTCTAGAAGAGCTAAAAATGTTCAGATTTTGTGGAAAACTCAACTATCATTATTGTCTTGAGAAAAATGGCCAATTTTTGTGGTTTATTTCATAGGAAGGAATGGTTGGATATAAGAAATGATTATAGAGGTGTAATGTGCCTACTATTAAATTCCAGGTTCAAGCAGTAGCAAGATACCCACAAAGCAATATGACTTCTTTATCACTGTGCCTGATAGGGAAGCAAATTCCTATTAGGTCTAAAAATACAGGTACTTTTTTCCTGATTTTGATTATTTCTGGAAACATAGAGAACTGCATTTACTGGAGATTTTTATGCTTTGCTATTCCTTGTCAGTTATTTGTGCTCACAACTAACAATATATACTTGGGTGTTTTTACTGGAAAATTTCTTATAAAGAAGAGTTTTTACTTCTTATATCAACATGAAGTTACTGTACTAATTACAAACTAAATTTGGCAACCAATAACAATGAGCCAAGGCCAGAATGCATTTCATCTTTCCTTTAGAATTATAAATGCCTCTAGTAAGACAAGATATTTTTATTTACAAACCTGGATGTGGTTGGTGATTTTGGAATACAGCTTTATGTACCTCACAAAAACACAGCTGGGATATGATGAAATAAATGTCAAAAGACATTATTTTGCTGTTTGTTTAAGCAAATACTTACGTTTTATATTTGGAAAAACTAACCTCATTGTAAAAGGAAGATGGTTTGATTCCAGTTCTTTATAAGGTTCAATTCAATAAGTGTTCATCATTGTTCATAATATTGGTCAAGTATTCATCATTGTTTATAATTGTCAGAGAAGAAGATTTAGGAACAAGAACTCAATAGAAATTAGGCCTCTGTTGTAAAGGAACACTGATCTAAATGAAAATCACCTAACTAGTAAAATGTTAAGGACAAATCATTTCTCTGGACGAAAATGAAATATTCTCAGAAAGTAATTAAAATGATTGAAATTCCTGACTAATAAGATTCATTTGTGTGTGCATTAAGGGTTTTAAAAAATATTTTTAAATCAAATATTAATTTCTCATGAAAGGAGATAATTGTACTAGTATTCTCTCTCATTCTAAAGAGTATTCTTCAATACTTATTTCAGCATTATCATGTTTTAATATCCAATATAATTCATGGCAGTTGGCTCTTACTAACATTATCTATCAGACAGGGATGTTATAAAATTTCTTTAGCTTGAACCCAGTTTATAATAAATGCTTCCTAAGTTACTATGTGATTAGAAATTCTCTTTGATTTAACCATCTATACAATATTGAGTATTTCCAATTAAATTTTACTTTTGCTAAATGCCATTTCGATGACATTCTAGTATTTCATTTATTTTTATCTGCTGGCATTTCTTTTCTTTAAAAAAAATCTGTTTGGTCTTTTGTATTTACCAAACTTTAGGAGGTACAATATGGACCAGCTTGATCTCTAAGCATTCACTCCTGTTAATGGAATATGTATTAATTTTCTTACATAGCATGATTTGATGTAATCAGTTAAACATGTCAACATGTAACTGGGGTGTGCAGTTAGCTATAAAATTAGAACAAAGTTTGTATTACCAAAAATAAATGACCTAATAATGAAAATGTTTCATGGTTTCATGGTTTCTGATAGTAGATGGTTAGTACACTTCATCAACATACTGCTAGTTAATAAAAATAAAACAATTTACCAAATAGAAAATAAATCTTTAATTTAAGTGGAAACAAAGGAGCTGAGAATGAGATAGAAATGCTCTATTGAGTCTATTTTCTCTATAGCTAAAAAATATCCAAGGAGAGTAGCGAATTTTCCACTTTTTATGAGGTTAGAATTTTACTCTGAATGTTACCATACTCCCTTCCTGGGACACCTTCTACTTATATTCAAATGAAAAACAATGTTAATAATAAATTGTTAGCATTGGCTCTGATAAGAAAATTATGCAATTATCTCTTGGAGCAATTTATAAAACCATGGAGTAGATTTTTTCTTGTCAATGGAATAAAAAGAGCCATTTAATGTTTTGTTGTCAAAAACATTTGTTTAGAGACAGAAAATACTTTCCAATCCTCAGTACCCTTGAAAGTCTAAGTGAAACCAAATAAAATAAAACAGTAATACCAATTTGCCATTAAATAGAATTATGAGAGAAATAAGTTTGCATTTGGAAATCAGTATTCATAAAATCACCCAAACAATGCATTTTTATACTTTTAACTATTTTACTTTAAAGTTTTAAGGTTTTTTTTTTTCAGTTTTCCCCCACAATATTCAAAATTATTTGATTTTGGCATTGCAATAGTTTTTTTTTTTCTGAATCTCTCTATTTGTTTTTTAATGTTGAAAATATATTTATGGCATATTTAGTCCTGAAGGAGGAGAAAGTTGTGGTATCTTTCTTTACCCATCGTAAGGGTCTGGCCAACACTCCTGTAGTAAAGAACAAGTTCACAAGAGGAGAATATAACTCATATATTTAATTACAGTTTTCTATGACAATAGGAGTAAAGTGCTATGGTACACTTGCATTAAGGAAGATCCTCTGACCCAGGGAAAATTATTTTTATGCTTAGATTTGTTGTACGATGGACAGTTGTGTAGAAATGTGATAGGACAGAAGAGTATGGCCTAATGGTAATAGAATGAGTGGATACTCTGGAAGGACTGTCTGCCCAAATTCTTCTTGGCCTGGCTGGCTTTCTTCTTTCTGGGTATGGAGCAGGATCCCTCTGGTTTGAGGGTCTTCAAGGGACATGAAGGGCAGAAAGTAGCCTTTTTAGGCATTATGACTTGCCTTGAAGGAGAGGAGAGCTAGTTTCAATAATCTGCCTTAGAAAAAAGGAATTCTGATCTTTATGACTTGCTTGGGGGCGTGGGGGAAGGGGCAGGAGACAGAAGGATTGGAGAAAGAAAGACTTTGCTTCTTAGGTCCCTCCACTCTCCTTCAATTCAAAGTACACAGTATGTCATAGCACTGTATTTTGGTGTATTATGTTTTGAGGCCCAATAGTCCCTTAATAAACTTTCTTGTGCACATGACAAATAAAAACCCCTTTAAAAAGCAGAAACCTTAAGCTGAAAGAATCTATGTTAAAAGAAAGTTTTTGTTTATTCCTAATGAGAATAAACCTCATGTATTAAGAAGAGAACTGCTTTAGGAGGTACTCAAAAACATAAACACAAAGAAAAATATTCTTCCCCCACAGCCTGCCACCACCCTTCCATTGTGGTTTTTCGATCACATGACTATTTCTCAAGGGATAGGGCGTAAGTCCCAACAGAGCTGCCCTCTTCTCAGACAGTATCCCTAAGCCAGCCAACACCTTCATGATACATGATCTCACTCTTCAGATCCCTCCTACTTCTCTAGTTCCCTGGCAGCATCTTGAACTGAGAAGGATCTTTATATTCCATAGAAAAGTAGAGTATATTTTTAACACAATCCAAACTGAAAACTCAATATCTTCTAAACTGGTCTGCCAGACAGCAGCTATATTTAGTAGATAATTTTCTTATCTGTCTATTGAAGACCAAATGTTTTGACACATTTTCTTTAGCCATAAATGCACTCAAGGAAAGGATGAAATATATGCAGGTACTACAGAAAACCTACTGTAGGCAACTGTCCTAGAGCAACAAGATTATTTACTTTTGCCAATTAAATTTTCTAAAATTGCATGTATTAATAAAATGTTATTATCGGCTGTCACTTGTTCTTGTCCCTTATAATTTGTTTTACATATCCTTTTTCTAAGAGATAGGCATATTATATTAACCCCATAAATTATTCCACTCTGTAAAACAGGCCTTGGTACCTGTCTCTGAAGGAGTTGTCTACTGCCTTCATCAGTCACATGAGCATATGCGCACTTCGGGTTTGAAAAGATTGGGGCTAAGTTGCTGATGTGGGCAAGTCACACAGTCAGCTCATAAAGCCTTAATTAAACAAGCATTGTTCTTTCTTAATTCTAATATAGTAAAATCTACAGCATCTCTTAGGAAGTTTTAAAATACCCAACAGAGCCTTAGCACCTCATTTAGCAACCATTGACTTAGGCCAGTGAATTGGATGGATAGTGTTTGGATTCAATTACTTTGAAATAAGGAAACAAATAGAAATCAAGTTAATTATCATATTGCCTTAGTTGGGATGCCTTTTTAGTTTAGAGAAAGGGGCAGGAACGCCATAAGATCAACTCTATTCAGTAGATTTTCCAATATCAGGGCTTTTGCATAGTAAACAGTAATTTTGTTGCTGGAATTATCTCTGTCCCCAAGAAACAATGCCTTCATCATTCATAGAACCAGCACCATCCTTCTGAAGAAGACTCCCTGAAGTGAAGCCATTGCTGTGGTTTTCATAAACTCCTGTCTGGTAATATTCAAACTAGTGAGTTATTTAGTACAAAAAGTGGCTGTGTGTGAATTAAATTGCATTGTGTACTGGAGCCCTGGAAAAAGCTAGATTGTAAGTTCAAGTTCTAGCTTTTGTCTTTCCTAGTTATATACTACGAAAATTCTAGGCATCTCTGACTTCCTAGGCTTTTATTATTCCTATAAAATTTAGTTGATCAAACCTCAAAAATATTTCCAACAGGATTAATATAATGGCAAACAGAAATGTCAAAATTGGAATTATCTTTTTGCAGTTTTGATACAATGGAAAGAGGGTGAAATGGCTTATATACCCACACTCTATAAATCCTATAAATATATATGATCAAGGGTTAAGCGCTCCTTGATTCAATAAAATATATATGATTTTATACCAGGGATTGAATCAAGGGGTGCTTTACCACTGAGTCACATTCCAAGCCCTTTTTACTTTTTTAATTTGAGACAGGGTCTTGTTAAGTTGCTTAGGGCCTTGCTAAATTGTTGAGGCTGGCCTACAACTTACATTCCTCCTTCCTCAGCCTCTGGAGCCTCTAGGATTAGAGATGTGGTGTGCCACGCTCAGCTATAAGTCATATATTTGAGGTTACCAGTTTCAATAGTAAAGAAAAGATATTTTTTTAAGTTGGCATAACTTGCTAACCAAAAGTCATGCACACATTTATCTGTGTACTCAAGATGTGGTGAGACAGAACAGAAGCTTGTTAATCATTTGCACAGTTAAGAACTTGGGGATCGTATGCCATTGGAGGCAAATTGGAGGTTAGTGTTGCTAACAATTGTCTTGATAAACAGGAAGGAGGACTGAAATCAATAAAATGGGATTCAATAAAAACTGCACCAACAATTGTTCTGTGGAGATGGAAATGTAAGCAATAATGAAAGATACGTTGAGTATAAGTCAACAAAATGATTGTGCCCTATAGAATCCTGGGTATATTAAATGGGAGATTGTGGATGAAATGAGAGGTAATTATTTTGCTCTATCAATACTATTTAAGCCTCATTTGGATAACGGTGTTCAGTGTTTGTTCCGTAGTTGAAAGAGAATCATAGATAAGTTTGAATCAGTTCAGAAGAGAACAACAAAAATGATAAAAGCCTTGGAAATGAGATCTATAAGGAAACATTAAGTGAACTGGGCATGTTCAGACTGGAAGAGAGATAACAGAGATGCCGGGTAACTACTTACACATAGGATAAAGATACTATAAATGAGAGAAGGGATCTATTATTCCCACCAGTCACTCAGCATTGAGTAAGTCAAGTTCGAACTACAATAAACAAAACTTAAATATTAAAGACAACTTTGTGAGTAAAGAGCAATTTTGCAGGGAAATAAGACCATTTAGTGATTACAAAAAAAGTTAGTGAATAATTTTGAAATGTCAAAATTGGAATTATCTTTTTGCAGTTTTGATACAATGGAAAGAGGGTGAAATGGCTTATATATAGCCCTATCTATATGAAGCACAGCTGTACAAAAATGCCTATGATTCATGCCTCCCCTGACATAATTATAATAACCCTATATTAAAATATGGAATTATTTATTATTAAACATTATCTTTGGTAAAACTTAAGTCACAATTTCAGTGATAGATCTGTGCCTTTTTCTTTTAATACTATTCCTTTCTTTGACTTTGCTTTCTTATCAGATTTGGTTGCTTTAATTCATGCCATCAAAAATGATATAAACTGTAATGGTACTAAATGATGTGAACAAATTTTCTTACTCAAAAAGTTTAGAACAAGCCTAGTTGTCTTTACAACTACCTGGTTTGGTATGTTCAGTATACACTGGGCTTTCAAAAGCAACATCTTCAGTCTTTTTGTATTACTCTTTGTTGTTGTTGTTAGTGATATTGTTATGTATTTCTTTTTTCCCATATTTTTGGTTCATTATAGTTTTACATAATGTTGGGGTTCATTGTTACATGATCATACATGCACATGATATAACAACATAATTTGACCAATATTATGCCCAGTACTTCCTCTTTGGCCTTCTTCCCTCCTCACCCCCTGTTCCCTTTCTTCTACTTTCCTGATCTCCCTTGGATTATTATGAGAGTCCCACACATTTCTTTTCCTTTTTCTTCTCTAGCTTCCACATATGAGAGAAAACATACAGCCCTGGTCTTCTGAGTTTGGTTTATTTCACTTAACATAATGTTTTCAAATTCTATACATTTTCCTGCAAATGACTTAATTTCATTTTTCTTTATAGTTGAGTAAAACTCCAATGTGTATATGTACCACATTTTTTTCAATCTGTTCAACTGTTAATGGATACTGAGACTGGTTCCATAGTTTGGCTATTGTGAATTGGGCTGCTTTAAACATGGATCAAAAAAATAATAAAATCAATAAAAAAATAAACATGGGTATGCATGTATCACTATAGTATGATGACTTTCATTTTTTATAATAAATTCCAAGGATCTGTATAGCTGGGTCATATGATGTTTCCATTCTAGGTATTTTGAGGAAGCACCATACTGATTTCTGTAGTAGTTGTACTAATTTTACACTCCTACCAACAGTGTAAGAGTGTTGGCTTCAATATTCTACCCAACTTCTTCAATGGACATGGTAAGAAGGAATTGTGGGAAGTATGTTTCAGATTATAAAGCTTTATAAATTTTATTGCCAACATCTTTGATTTTATTCCATCTCTTCTCCAGTATTTATTGTTTGTATTCTTGATAATTGTCATTATAACAGGAGTGAGATAAAATCTCAGTGTAGTTTTGATGTGCTTTCCTTAATTGCTAATGATATTGAACATTTTTCATGTATGGCCATTTGTATTTCTTCTTTTGAGAAGTGTCTGTTCAGTTAATTTGCCTATTTACTAATTGGTTATTTGTTTTTCTGGTAGTAAGTTCAGTTCTTTATATGTTCTGGATATTAATCCTCTGTCAGAAGAGTAGAGAGCAAAGATTTTCTCCCATTCAGTAGCTTCTCTGTTCACATTCCTAGTTCTTTCCTTTGATGTGCAGAATCTTTTTAATTTGATGTCACCCCATTTATTAACCCTTGGCATTATTTCCTGAGTTTTAGGTGTCCTGTTGAGAAAGTCATTGCCTGGATCTACAAGCTGGAGTGTTGACCCTATGTTTTCTTCTAGGATATGCATAGTTCCTTTCATATTACTCTTAACTAGGCTTATGGTGGCCATAGTATTAGATAAGCACAGCCACAGCTATGTGCCACGGAAATCTGACACTGCTTAGCAAGCTGAAATTCTGTTGCCCTCATCTGTAAAAGGAGGATAATACTTTCACTAGTAAGAATAAGAGAATATTTATGTAGACTTCCTGGCACAGAGTAAGTATTTAATAATCAAGTATTCCCTTTGTTTGCCTTCCTTTAAGAACACTTTGAATGTCACGTTCCTGTATAGACTCAGTAGTAGCCCTCTGTCTCCCATTATAAATTCTGCCTCAATGGAGCTGCATCCAGTAAGCATTTCTTCTGTATTCTGATTCTACTCTTCCTTTCCGGTGTTAGTTTGATATTTTCATTGTTGGCAATATTTATTGTCAATATATTGGATAAAGAAAATGTAGTACATATACACAATAGAATATTACTCAGCATTAAAAAAATGGAATTGTGGCACTTGCAGATAAATAGATGGAACTAGAGAATATCATGCTAAATGAAATAAGCCAATCCCAAAGGCTGAATGATTTCTCTGATAATAGATGCTGATCCATAGTGTGGAGGGGTATGGAAGAATGAAGGAACATTGGATTGTGTAGTGGGGAGTGTGGGGAGGGGTGGGGCTGTGGGGATGGGAAGGACAGTAGAATGAAACAGGCAGTATTACCCTATATACATGTATGATTACACTACTGGTATGACTTGGCACCATGTACAGCCAGAGGAATGAGAAACTGTGCTCCATTTGTGTACAATGTGTCAAAATACATTCTATTGTCATGTATGACTAATTAGAACAAATTAAAAATTTAAAAATAAATAAAAATTATATATGCACATATATACGTATATATATATATGTGTGTGTATGTATATATATATATATATATATATATATATATATATATATATATATATATATATATATATATCTCACAAAACTTAGAACTATCCAGAGAGCATTTCATTGAAGACTAGCCAATGGGAGAAGGAGTTATGGATACATGCACATGGGACACATGGAAGGGGGATTTGGGGTCTATGGTTTATACGTGGTTTTTCTCCCAAGGGTTCATGTGTTGGAAACTTGGGTCCTTTGATAAAGGGTGGTAGGAACTTTAAGAGTGTCAAGTGGGAGGTGTTTAGATTGCTGGGAACATTGCCCGCCAAAGAACTTGAGGTAGTTTTGTGGGGCCCTGAGTTAGTTCTTATGAGATGATTGTATAAAAAGAATAAATCTGATCCTTGAATCATGCTCTTAATTCCTTCATGGTGATGAGATTTCTCACTCTTACACTTATTCTCACCATTTTAATGGCATCCGCCAGAGCTGAGCCAATACTAGAGCCATGTCTATGAACTTTCAGTATTGTTATTAGATAAACCTCATTTCTTTATGCTACCCAGTCTTGTGTCATTTTATTATAGTAAAGAAACAAGATTAATATAATGGATATTCTCAGATATTAATTATTTTTCTATCACATTGCTTATACACATTGATTTAAAACTGTTGACTTCAATATTCTACCCAACTTCTCCAATGGACTTGGTAAGAAGGAATTGTGGGAAGTATGTTTCAGATTATAAAGTTTTATAAATTTTATTGCCAACATCTTTTATTTCTTAAATTGATGTTTAGATCTCTTAAATCGGTGTTTGAACTTTGTCTTTCTGGTGCTCAAATGTCATTGTCCTGAAGATGTCAGCCGACTCTCTCAGTAGGCTATTTCCCAGGTTCTTTACAAGGAAATTTCCTAGCTCTTGATGTAACCTCTAAAAACAGCATCCTGACCCTGAACACTGATGACAGGGCATTGGATCAGTGTTACTCCCTACAAGTCAACTAATTTATTTCAGGACTGGAGTGAGACAGGAAAAAGATCCTTAAAGGAAGAGTGGAGATAGGGAAGGGAACACATTAAAAGGCACATGGAAAACAGACCACTTTTGACCTGGACTATTTGCAGTAGCAAATGCTATCCATTCTGCTTACTCTTCTCCCAAATGTACTTACGTGCAGCCCTTCATGAAACATCCAGAGTTATGAGGCTACTCTTTGATATCCTTAACTTGTTTTCCATTTCCCTTGAAAAAAAAAAAATCCAAGTTCCTCACTATAAACAAAATCCCTCATCCTTTGAGAGATATATCCAAATTTGTTTAAAGCCCCTCCCCACTTTCTCTGTTGAAACTGAACCTTCATGTCCTCAAGGACACCAAGCTTTCTCATTTTAGGGCCTTCCATATGGTTTTAAAATTTTGTCTGGAATTCTCTCTTGTAGGCTCTGCCTTATGTCTCATTTTTATTATTCAAGATGAAGATGTAAGATTACTTTTTCAAAATGTCTGTTTTTGACCTCTGTCTTTGGGTTTGCCCTTTGTATTAATCTCTAACATAGCATAAAATTTTTCACCTACATAATACTCTTTTTAATTAAGTTAAACACTTATTGATTGCTTTAGCTCTTCATTATCTGCCTCTTTCCCTACATTGTAAACTCTGAATGAACAAGTTTTATATCTTTCAGCTAAAACATCACATGCTGTGTGCCTTACACAGTACTTGGATATTAGTAGGAATGTAAAAAACAGATGTCTGGATGATTAAATGAAACCCTAAAATCCCTAGCCTCACTCTTGAGCCCTTGGTTTTTATCCTATAAGGTCCTGCAACCCTCAATTCACTAGGAAGCCTTGCTATACTTAGATTGACCTTGACCATTTTATCTCTGATTTCATTAATCTTTCTCTGATAGATTGACCTCAAATCATATGTAAGAAAAAGACTCTGTGGTCTATATTGTTTCTAAAATCCTTCACTTGCTCATTAAGTACCAATTTCTTCACTATCAGGTTTTCCACTTATCTGGGAAGTGGAAGTGACTCACATGACCAAGACTTAGTAAGTAATTCAAGCTTCCCAATTTTGTAATTTAAATTCAAGTTACCAATGGTATTGGTTTCCAAGTCCTTTAGGGTGGCTCATCATGTACAAACGTACAGTAAATATAAGTGATGCAATCCCTCTGAAGCAAAAAGAAGGGATTTTTCCCAAGAAACCATCAGATCCAGTAGCAGGCACAAAACAGTTTTATATCATGCAAATCATGAATTTATATCAGGGGAGCTTCCTGGTCCTAATTTCCTGGAGAGAATTACAAAACTTAAAAGGAAATAATACATTTGCAAATATACTTCATCTGTTTCTCCACTCTCTATGTCACACAAAACCACAATTTATCCTTTCACTAGTCACTCTAAATAGAAAAGTGCAGCGCAAACACCAGAACCTTCAAGGTGCTCAGATAATCCTGCAGACACAGTAATATGGGATGAGCAGTAGGGAATATAGGCATGTGTTTCTCTAAGGAAGTGCCTGAAAAATAAAATGTGCTATATGTCAATTTGTTTAAAAAATAAAATGCCATATATATGATTTATTTAAAGCTCTGAATCAATGCATGTAGCAGAAATTTAACTAGAAATTTGGTGAATATCTGAAAAACATATCTGTTGACTATGATTTTTTTAAGTATAAAATTTAGTATATTTTCTACAGAATGTAATTATGGATTTTACTGAAATTTTTATATCCCAAGATTTTGACTTGGCTTTAGGTTTAACCTAAATTCCTCTAGGCCTGGAGGTATCTGTCCATTTGTATTAGGATTTTTATCTCCTTATAAAGGACAATAATTATTTTTATCGATCCTCTGTGATGTCTTAATCCTTATTCAATAAAAAAGAGTAAATACGATTTATATGATCAAAGTATGGCAGTATCCATATAAAAAGCATGATTCCACTACAATTCATTTCTGACAGCAAAACCTAGAATATTAAATCAGTGCTTTGGTTTAAACATGATAGGCGCTTATTGTAATCCTAAGCTCTGGCCATACAATGCAGATAATTTTGCATTTTTGTTGCTCTCAATTTTGGTAAGTGTTAGAAAATATAATACATAGTTTAAGATATTAAATAGTGGTGGTTTTCTCCCCAAACAATATTAGTGATAGGAATATTAACCTGCATTTGCATGTAGTGTAAACTTGTTTTACATACACACAAACAGCTTTAAGTATTCTCCAAAGATGAAAATTGGGGATACAGAGGAACACTGTAGCTAAGAAATTCTCTTAAATTACATGCAATATAGAGAAATAGGCTAGGTTTTCATTATCTTTTTTTTTTCATATTTAAACCATTTTCTCTCATCTGGCATGGAGATCATATAATGCCTTATATTTAACAAACATTTATGTAATTGTGCATAAATTGTTCTCTTATAACAATGATTTGATAGGTAACATGACTAAAGGGTATAATAATAGTTGATATTATACACTCCTCATGTATCATCCTTTGTATTAGATCTAGGACTGCAATTTCTTGTATGAGAGGCTAAATCATGTAGATTATGCTCTCACTGGAGTGAATACAAATGCATTTGTAATCATAAAGTAAATCCACCTTTTTTCAAATGTAAAATAAAATTTAAAAGTATAGTAAAACAAGTCAATTTATTAAAAAGGGATGAGGCTATATAGTGAATAGGAGACAGAAAGTCATCATTTCTTTAGAAAACCCAGAAATACACTTATTCCCTCTTTCTGAATTAGATTCATTGGGTTTTAGGTGGAAAACATCAGCTAAATTAGCATTTGCATTGAGAAGTAGCCAGGATGGCCAATACCACTATCAATGAGCATTGTTCTCCTTTTCATCTTTGAATAAATGAAGTACTGGCAAAGTGCTTTACAGTTACAACTCCAATTATCTTGAAGAGATGACCCTAGATGTCTTCAGCTCCTTCCTCACTGCACAAGACTTTAGAGGTCACAGCATTAGGCTGGTATCAAGTATATAGATGAAACAGGGGTAAGCCACAGTTAGAATGCCAAGATTTCTCACCCATTGCCAAAATATGCATTAGGGACTAAAAAGGAAATGAAGAGACCTGTTGAACATCCTTAATGCAGTGATCTCTGGTCTGTTGATGAATAAGGTTTAGAAGAATGAGAAGGAACTAGAGAAACAAAAAGGCTAATTTTTTTTTAATGGAAGGTAGTTGCAGAAACAATGCAATTAATTTAATAACAAATATCCTACCAAAGATAAGTATCTAATGAAGAAATCAAATCCAGTGCCAACAACAGCTGGGAAATAAATTTAGATGATGCTTTTAAAATAATATTCTTCCAAGGGTAGTTAAAAATGTTACTACTTATTTGTTCAAATTATGAGCTTCTCATTAGGAAGATCAAGAGATTCTTTGAAAAATAGTCAGCCACCTATAAGTTCTTCCTTTCTGGGATAATCAGCTAGCATTGTTTCATAAGCCATTGCCACCATCCTTGTTAGCATGAAATGTGTTTAGATTTCACAAGTGTATTTGGATTTTTGATTCCTCCATAGGAACTATGTTTTAAGACTTTTTCTACTCTTAGATAATAAAGATCTAAAATCATCAGATCAACTCTTTCCATCATACATGGATAAAACAGCATCATCCTAGTCAAATGAAGTGGTCCAGCCATGGAAATATGGGGGATTCCAGTCCTGCTTGTAGCCTTATTAGCTCTCTAGCTCTCAGTCAATACTTTTGGACCTTGCTTTTAAAACCAATGGCCTCAAATATTGGTTCTGCTTTTACATTCAGTAAAAGTTCTACTAAACTTTTCTATTTGAACCATTAACCTGATTTTATTTCTGAGCATACTAAAAAAAATCTGTATATATCTCTCTCTCTAGTTTAAAACCCATATATTCAATATTATGAATAATACTGTAAGTACAACATGTTTGAACATATAAAATTCCAAAAACTTAAAGTGTTACAACAGCTTTCCTAAAGTGCCATGTGAAATCATTTGAGCTGATACAGGATGCAGCCATGTATCACCCAGCACTGAACCACTTGGTGAGAAAGTGATTCACTTTGCATTCCTTCAACCATTCATTATTATACCAAGAGCCAAGAGGAATCTCAGTTTGGTACTAGTAGGGCTTTAACACCTTTATAAACAATTGGCAATTTCCTATTTAAAAAAAAAGAAAAAAGGTAAAATAAATAAATAAAAATAAAAATAAAAAAACAACAGATGCAGTGTAGGCCTAAGGCACTAGGTTTTCCATAGAATTTAGGCAGATATTAATGCTATTATTTTGTTTTTGCATGTTTTTTCTGTGTTCATTTCTCCATGTCAAGAGATACTTATATTTCATATATAACAGTAATAAAATTTTTCAATATGTTTAAGTTAAAATACATATTAAAAATAACATTTAAATAAGAGTAGAGATGATATTTGACTATAGCAAAAATTGTGAAAAAGGCTGACTGAATTCGAGGAAAACTGGGTTACTCTAAATGTTCTTTAAAATAGCTGTTGTGTCACCCCCCCTAGCAGACAGGCAGGATATTATGAAATCCCGCTCTAGAAGTTTAATGAGCACATTCTATCAGAATCTGAGTGTTTTAACTCACTTTGGCTGTGAAGTCGTTGATTCAGTGTTAAATAAGCTGTTTCTAGGAGCCCATGAAACTTGTAATCTTGTTCTGATGACAACCATTTACATCCTGAAATCTATAACTATATTTCAAACTGTGACAGCTTTATGTCACACAATTCTGGCACAACTGTCTCTTCCTTATAATTTCAAAAGCCTTCATAGCCTAGAAATTTGATGCCTGTAAATTACTTTATAATCAAATAGTTCTGCTAGACATGGGGAAATTACATAAATTAATAGACAGTAAATAAACTTCTAAGGGCTTAAGTATTTTTGCTCGTAATAGTCAATTATTTTTAGTAATGGACTAAGATTAAATGTATTTTGTACTTATCACATTTAAATGATACCTTAACACAACCTTTTTTTTTTTTTTTGGTCTTAAACATTTTATTGAAAGTTATTGGGCCCAAAGTAGAACTGAACAAGACTGTAGTATTTATTCAAACATTCATTTAGTACTCATATTTTGAAATATTATGTTGTACACAATAAAAATATAAACTTTCACTAGTCAATTAAAAATAAGTTAAAATAATTAAAGAGATTGATAGATAGTGGGAATATAAGAGAGACAAAACTACAGTCCTTGATTTTATAAGTGTTAGAATGTGGTAAAAGAAGCAGATGGACAAGTTATTCAAGTAGTGTGGTGAGCGCTTCTCAGCACACAATGGGGATATCCTAATTTATCCCTACTATGTCCTGCAATATTTTTTGATGTACTTAATTTTCATTCTGGGTCAGACTATGAAGCTTATAAAAACACAAGGAACTGAATACACCCAGAAAAACTGTAAGATTCCAAACAAGTCTGGTATAGCCTGAATGGACATTCAGTAACATTTATCCTCTACAATTGGGATGGGAGAAGAGGTTGTAAATTATACAATAATATCTTAAGACTTCACCTTTATCTTTTTGGTGACTTTAAATCTTATAACATGTTTACATGTGTGATCTCATATCATCCCCACCATAGCCAACTGAAACAGATAGTGCTATGTTTTATATATATATTTCATTAAAAGTGAGGAAACAAGGTCCCAGGAGTTGGCCATTACAGCATATGTGGAAACTGAGAATAGATGCACTTGAATAAGTGTCTTTCCCCTGCATGGAGATTGATTCTGTTAGAGTGGAAAGGCTCAACTGGACCATCCATCTAATTTTTCATTTATTTTTTAAAAGAAGAAAATTCATATCTAGAGAAATGAAGGATATGCCAGAAGCACACAATCTTGGATTTCAAAGAAAACACATGTACTTAAATAAGAAACTTTGGGAGGAGTTACCTGGCCTACTAACTGAATAACTAGGTAGAGAGAAAAGTTGGAAAGATTGTGAAGTGGGGTATCAAAGCACCTGTGTTCTAGCTCTGAGTACATGAGGTGCACTTGGACACAATACTGCTTTCCCTTTTATAGGACCTCTGTTAACTGCATCTGCTAGTGAAGGGGAAGGGGCACCAGGTAGTGATTGTTACATTTCCCTGTAAGAGAGGATTGAAGCGCCATACTCCAGGAGGTCACAGTTAGAATGATGGATGAATATGAATGGTTCCATAATGGCTGATCTGGTCACCAAAAACAGTCCAGAATCCATGTACAAACAAAATAACTGCGTCCAGAAGTTTCTGGATTATTTGCACATCTCTGTAATTATTGGTTTCACTATCCAAGTTTCTTCCTTGGTAGATATTGACGGTAAAATAGTTAAGGATCAAAGGAGATAAATACATATTTCAAAGGCCGTAAGAAAATGGAGCTTTCTGTAATTATTAGAGAATTTTGTAGCTTTATTTTTTTTCCCTTAACTTTCTCCCATTCTGGTTCCTTGCTTTTCTTGCTATGTGCTGCATGAATTTCTTAGAGCTTCTATAACAAAGCACCACAACCTGGGTGGTAGGACAGAGATTTATTGCCTTGCACTTTAGAGGCTAGATGTACAAAAGGTGTCTGTGGGGCTATATCCTCCTGTGGACTGTGGGAGAGAATCTGCTCCCCGCCTCTCCTCTGCTTCCCTGTGGTGTGCTGGCAATCTTTGGCATTCCTCAACCTGTGGAGCAAGTTTCTGATCTTGGTCTTCATCTCCACATGGCATTCTTCCTCTCTGTGGGTTGGTTTCCTCATGTCATAAGGACATCCATTATATTGGAGTAGATCCCATGCTAATGACCTCAACTTTATTTGCAATTAAACTATTTTTGAACAAGATTACAATTTGAGACAATGTGGGTTAGAAATTTAACTTATAAATTAGGGGTGGTGCACAGAACTTACCCATTTAGCTAAGTAAATCACTATGCATGCCCTTAATAAGATTAACAGTCAAGATTCTACCAGAGAAATCTGAACAGTAGGTTGTGTGTTGGGGGAGAGTGTGTGTGTGACAGGGGTTGTATGTATGAAGAGAATGAGAGAGGAGAGAAAGAAAGAGAGAAAGAATGATTGATTGAAAAAAACTGTAGTAATGTGACTATCATGGCTGTCTAGGCAAGTCCCAGATTCATAGAACAGGCCATCAGGAAGGACAGTTTGAAAACTCTCAGAAGCTGATGCTTCAGTCCACAGGGAGAATTATTTCTTCCCTGAATTTGTTCAGGGAATCCTCAGTTCTGTTCCTAAGGCCTTTCAACATCAAACCAGCGCACCTGCATTATACAGGACCATCTCCTTTACATATGCCAACTAGTTATTGATGTCAGTTATATATACAAAACACTTTTAACAGCAACATCTAGATTCCTGTTTGATTGAGTTACTGGATACTAGATCCTGGCCAAGCTGACACATAAACCAGACCGTCACAGTAACCAGAGGGAATGGGACAAAAGACAACTAGATCAGACCTCAGGCCCAAATGAACTTAAGGGTTAATCTTGGATCTATTTTGTGGCATTAGTGGACGGACTGGTCCCTGTTTGCACATAAGTTTTCATGCTTTGTGTCACAACCCAGGACCTTTGGTGTATTTCTCCTTCCTAACATTGCCTTAACCCAGCCTCCTCCCTTTCAGCGTTTATTATGGAGTCCTAGCTTTGTTCTTCCAATTCAATCTTGTATTCTCTGAAGAAAATAATGCCCAAAGCAATTTTCACCCCATCATACACTGGTAATCATTTTATTTTTCTGATTATGTTTCCTTCTCTCTTTCAGGCCTTTTGTGAATTATGCAGGGACCCTTTATTCTCCTTCTCTCTCTTTCTGTCTTTCTGTGTGTCTATGCTAAGTGCCAGCTGTCATTGCTTGGCAGATAATTACCATTTTACAAACAGTATTTAGGGAAATGACATCAGTTTCTGAATGTAGGGCTGTCATGGCTTATTCAAGGGGTTTTCCTGTTAACCACTTTCTCTGTGTGCAGGCTCGGTGGAAGCGGTGGGGACCAAGGGGAGGGGAAAAGAGAAGACCTTCAGCTCCAGCTTTTGGATAATAATTGTATCCCATTTGTCACCGTTAGTCTGACAACCCTCATTCCACTCCTCCCAAATTCCCCTTGCCAATTCTGCTTTTTTGAGGGTGAATACATGAATGCCCATGTGAGTTCAGTGGATGAGCTCCTCATTTGCAGGTTTGGTGGCTGGAAGCAGCTGGTAAGTAGAAAGGCAGAAGGTGCTGACTCAGTCCTGACTTATGACATCAGTCAGATGGTACATGTCTTTGTCTCTTTGATGTTCTCAACTGTTCTGTTGAATGGGAAAAAATATAGATATATCTGCAGATATTTTAAGTCTCACAGTGTGTTAGTTTAAATCTACTTAATTATTTCAATAATCTGTGTCCCAGGAATATTCCATTAAAGATACTGTAAAGTACATAAGATATACTAGATGAAAGCAGGGTATGAAAATGAGAAAGACATCCATTAAGTTCAGTTTGGGGATCAAATGGTGTAATGAGAAGAGTGCCAAACTTCAAGCTAGGTGCTCTGCCTCCTATTTGGGGCTTATTAGTTAAGAAGGGTGAGTCATCTGGCCTGTCCAGCCCTCTGGTTCCTACAGTAAAATAGCAACCACAACAAACTTTTTGTGTGTCAGGCACAGTTCCAAGTGTTTATATTAGTTACTTAACCTCTTAATATCCTTATGGATATATTCTTTTATCCATATTTTTAAAATGAGAAAAAGGAGGCAGAGTGAAGTTTAGTTGTCTGCTTACTGGGTTAGATTATAAACCATCCACTTATGGAGTCTATGCTTTTAGCTACCATGAGGGTGACTAGCTTGATGTTTTCTGTAAGCATAAAGCAAGTTGGTGGGAGTGGTATGGGAGATCTTGCATATTAGTCCTCTGAGGAGCCTTTAAAATTATGTAGCACTGAAGATGGGATTGTGGCACAGTGGTAGAGTGCTTGCCTTGCATGTGTGAGGTACTGGGTTGGAGTCTCAGCACCGCATATTAATAAATGATTAAAATAAAGGTCCATCAACAACTAAAAAAATATTTCTTTAAAATATGTGGCACCTCTATTTCTCCCACCCACACCTCTGTTATCCAGGTTCTTACCTTCTTTTTCAAGTACAGTAGCATGAAAAACAGAGTTGTGTGCAGCCATGCATAGCCTCAAAACAGGAATATGTTTCTGATAAATGTATTTTGGGCAGTTTTGTAGGTTTGAGAACATCATAGAATGTACTTCCCCAAACCCAAGTGTTATAGGGCAATCATTTGATGTGTCCTCTTGATGCAATCATGCAATGTGATAAACTTGGGCTGTATGAGGCTGGTGCTGGTACCATGGCATATTTGTTTGATTGTATTTTTTTCACAAATATAAGTCCACTCTAAACTAATGCTGAAAAGTATATCAGAGTAAAACACAAGCCAGTAACAGTCAATAATTATCATTATCAAGAATTATGTAGTGCTCCTAACTGTATATGCTGTGCTTTCATGCTACAGGCAGCACAGGTTTATTTACGCCAGTACCGCCTCACACTCATGAGTGATGAATGCATCATTGCTATAAGGTTGTGAGAGCTATGATGTTGCCAGGTGATAGGTATTGTTTGGGTCTGTTAAAATCTTAGGGGACCACTATCCAGTATGCAGCCCATCATTGACCAAAACATTTGCTATGCAGTGCACAACTGTAATTTGGGAAATTTACTTCTGCCAGGTTCATAATTCACACTACAAAGTTCCTGTCCTTCTGAAGCCTAAGCAGAAGGATTCTATGATGGCAGCAAATTGAGCTGAATAGCTAACACTTTATACAGCTGAATTATAATTTTTATTGAATCAGAGAAGTGATTGGAATGAACAAGGATAGTGAGTTCAAGCTTGTGTCAGATCATTTGGTGCACTTTTGCAACAGGAAATATAAGCAGTGTCTGACTCAATAGTTGTCAGTTTATCTGTGTGGCTCTTTATTACAATAACAGTGCCCTGGTTCATAGAGTTACAGCCCCAGTGACCTGGTTCCTTTCCAGCACAGCTCAGGATGTTCTCACAAGTTTGATTGTACTGAAATTCACGTTTGCTTTCTTCCCCTCCAAAGCTTTACACATTCTTCCCTTTCTCTTTTGCCTTACACTTAAGTATGGCCAGAATTATACTAAGGGTAGATAGATTTCTCTCACTGAAACTAGAACCAAGAATGAATTTATATAGAAAAAATGATATACTTGGCTTTAGAATTTATACTTCCATGAACATCATAATTCTGTGATGTAATGCCAGGGTATTCAGTCAGTTTCTATGGGTATATCTGCAACCCAAAGGAGGCATTGGTTTGGTTGGAAAACAAAACAAAACATAACAAAATAAAGCACAGATCTGGGGACCTAGGAGGTTTCCTTACAAATGTTGACCCTGACAATTTTGGATCATACAGTGTTAAGTAAGTCACTTAATTCTAATGTCTCTCATCTATAAAATGGAGATAATAATAATTTTTTGAAACATTGTTATGAAATAAGTAATATGTATATGTATGTATATATATATATATATATATATATATGTATGTATGTATATATATATATATATATGTATGTATATATATATATATATATATATATATATATATATATGAGCTCAATGGGTAGTAATCATTATTAACAATTGTATTCATAAAATTACTTCTATGGGGAGCTATAGAATTACATCTCAAATAAATGACTTCCACTCATGGGACTTGTAACAATTTTTGCTTACAAATGGGGGTTATTCATGTATTATTGCAAACTATTCCTCCTTTGTTTAGTATTTTGTTTATAAATTTAAGAAAAATGAAGCAAAGAAATTCCCTGGCCTTATAAACTGAGCAAATATACATCCTACCTAAAAAAAAATAAATAATTGACATTCTGATGGAGATTTGTTGCAACAAAACTTGGCATAAAAAGGCACACACACAAATACGAACACACACACACACACTGTTCTCAATAAAAGACTGTTCCAAAGCCTTCCACTTATAACCTACCTTAATACAACCTCCCCATCTTCATCCTCTTGATCAGAAGCTCTCATTGGAATCACATTTTGATTAGACCTCAAAGGTAAAGAAAGTGGCGCCACAACAAACAAACACTGTTAACATTTCTTTTGACACCTATGACCTAGAAAGATAGACAGAGCCACAAAATGGAGTTTTCTAGATTTTTTTTTCCATTAACACATAAACAGGTGTTGGTTTATCAGATTAGCTAGTTATATGTAGGTGTTGAACTGTGAGGCAGTAGGAAAAAATATATGGGAATTGGGTGAAAAAAACAGCATTAGCACCAGAGGTGAATGGCCTCCTGCATACTTATGCCTGTGGCAGGTAAGACCAGGAGCCTGGATCTAGTGCTTTGGGCAATCATTATCCACTGATTCAAATGTTCTTTTTATAATTTTTCATATTATTAATATATGACTCAATAACAAGAGGTCATAAGGTATTTTGGCTAAAAAAAATATCCCCTGTGATAAAACAGGGCATCCATGTTCTGATGAAATATTTCATTATGTGGATAGAATTTTTATATTAGTGCTGTGACTGTAGGGGGAAAATGAGATATAAAAGTAAAGTTATTATTTATTTATACTCCACCTTATTCCAGAGAAGATTTAGAACAGAAACTAAGGTAATTATCTGATCATGGAAGCAAAAGCAACAGAAAAAGCAAATAATCTAGGTTTTATGAAAAGAAGCTTTATACACATACACACACATATTTATATTCCAAACTTAAATTTTTAGGTTTGTATTGCATACACTTAAGTTTAGAAAAACAAAATTGGATGAGGAGGAACTGCTAATGAGATGGTAAATTATCTCTTGCTGTGATTTGAAGTACATCATTTCCCTATAAAGTTGACAGAGACAGTTTATGTTTGGGTAGAAACTTTTAAGGAGGGAGAAAGTTTATCTTTTTTTTTTCCCTTTTCCTCTCAAGACCCCTAAACAACATGCCCTCACCCACTAGACCTGAACTACCCAGGGCAGTAGTCCCAACCACATGAGGTCACTGAGGTCTTAAAATGTGGACAGAACACACAAAGATATGTTATATATGAAAATATAAACCATCTCACTATTATTTTCATACAGGTTATATAATAAAATAATATTTTAAATGTGAAGTAAAATAGATTTGTAAAAATTAATTTACCTACTTATATTTACTTTTTTATATGATACTAAGAAATTCACAATTATGCATATGCCTTTCATCTGCTGCTTACATTATATTTGTATTGGAGTGTCCTGGGCTAGGCATGCAGGTCTAGGCATGAAACCCCATAAGGGTGTGAGCTAGTGATGGAGGTAAAGAGAATCAGAAGACCCCTGTTGTGGGTTCAGTGAGAGGAGAGTGGAAAAGAATTGACTTTAAGTTATCCAAAAGATTCCATCAGCTAGGCAACACTTTCACCAACTTCAGGGAATATGGAAAGGAATAATGTAAAGTTTTGTTCCTTTCCTCTGGCATGGGGCATATCTATAAAAGTGAAAGGAAAACACAGTAAACAATTCTACCTCCAGGGTCTGTCCCCTTCTTCAGAGAGAGTTGACTGTGCCTGAATATGATTCTATTGATTGGTTTTTGTTACATTTTTATTTCTAGATGGAGTTGTCATGCCATTGTGTCAGTATCTCCTGGAAGAAATGATGGCTGATGAAGGAGCCAGCACCCCCCCACACACATACACTCATTGCCTTTGGAGCACAACCACATTATTTAGCTGAGACCATACAATTCCTTTCCTGCCTCAGCTCTGCCCTTGTTTGTTGGCTGTCACTTAACGTCTCTCAGCCTCAATTTACCCATGCATTTCAAACTTTCATGGGTGATGATTTCACAAAGCATGCAGAACACTTTTGTGCTCGTGGGATAATTTATTGCCTGCTTTATTCAGTACAAGAGTTTGTACTCAAATCTGCCTACTATCCCATCTTCTGTTTTTTCTGTCTTAGAACCACCAAGAAGTGGGATTCTAATTCACTCAAAGGTGTCCTGGTTGAGGAAATTACATTTAGGAGATCCTGGTCTCTGTTCTCCAAACTGGGCCTCAACTGGTTGCTATGGCAACACAAGCCCTAGAAACTTGATATGTCTCCTTTAATACATCTTACTTTGTGAAACCTATAAAAACAATATTTCTGTATGGTGCTAGCATTCAATTCATTTTAATTTAAGGCTGATGCCAGTTACAAAAGAAGGATCCATCAAAATAATATTAAATGCACACACACACACACACACAAACACAAACATTTAGGAAACAAGGCCCTAGGTAGGGTGAGGAGTAAGGAAGGAACGGCTATATTAGAGAGATACCTGCAGAGCTGTCAATCTACAAGTGTTTGACAGTGGGAAATTTCCTTGGCCAAGAGAAAAATCTCTGAGAGATTTAAAGATCCTATTGAAATTCACACTGCGAATCACCATTCCCCACAAAGGCCCCTTAAGCTGAGACAGTGAATGAACACAAGTCTCCCTAACTGGGTGAGAGCTGACAGCCTTGGCACCACTCTTCATATTCTAGCCGCCTCTCCTGTCAGCTGCAAGCCTGTGGGACCCTTGAAGGCCTGGGGAGAGGTGGGCAGAAGGCTTTTCTTAGAGCCTGGTGAACTCTCCACTGGGCTACAACCTAAGATGTTCACTCAATCAGATTCCCCCTGTGCTTAAGAAAAAAAAAACTGATTTCAAATTCACTTTAGGATTTAAAATCTATTATATCTTTCATTTGGGTTCTTCGCACACCTGAAACTCTCTTCCTTTAATCACCTTCCACGGGTATTCAAGTACCACCAGTGGATGGCCCAGCAAGATTGCTCTTCACGGCTAATGCCGCCTGAGAGCAGATTGCTTTTATTGCTCTCCTCATCAGCTCTTTCTGTTCTCATCTCTCATCTGATTCCCTGCACACATACGCCCTTTGATGCCTCCTCTCCCATTGGCCTTGACATGTCTTTGTGCTCCTTATTTCATTGTTCAGCATATATGTTATGACTAAAAAGACATTTAAAAGCACTAGATTGGAAACCCAGAAATCTGGATGCTGTTCCCAGATATTTGTAGTCTGTACCCATGACCTTGAAAGGAATGGTTTGTTCTTTCCTCTTGTCCGGGATTTTGTAAATATTAACATGATATAATAGATGATATATTTGAGATGACAATGAAATTGCATAGAACTGGGTCTTTGCAGAAAGCCCCCTTAATCAGGGATTAGGAGATCGGGTTTCTCATGCTAACCCTAAACTGAAATGCAAATAGGAAGCAAAAAATGGATGATGTGTTAGCAGCTGAGAAAAATAAGAATGAGTATACCCACTTTGCCACTTTAGTAATAAAAATTAAATATGACAGGATTATAGAACAAAATTATATATAATAATACTAGTTGTGTGGAAGTTATGTAGGATTTTCACATATATTAACACATTTTAATTCTTTTTAAAAAAATGTAGTTATGTTTCATAGCCTCTCACCTTCCTGTCTTAGTTCATTCATTGAGGCTGAAGATTAAAAAGGATAATAGTACCCAGTCCCAGGGAAAGGCAGATATGGCAAGCATTAGGGCTGTAAATTATTAGTCACTTAGTGAGGTATTCCATGCAAACCTCTAAGCCAGTCTCCATTATAAATTTCTAAGCAACACTCTACAGCTACTTATCAAGAATGACATCCTTGGGGACAGGCATGTCTTACAGATTATATATTATGTCAAGATGTCTGTAGCCCACCTAACAGTTGCTTCAGGGATTGCCAGCTACATCCTTCCATGAGAACAAATTACAAACACTTTAGACACTTTATTTATTTATTTATTTATTTTTTCTGTGATGCTTACAGGGAAAGCAACATCCTGCTCAATACAAATAGTTCTATGCAAAATCTCTCTCTTTTGAAGTCATTGTGAAAGTACAGAAGTTAAGTTTGTGTGTGTAGCAGACCTAATTATTTCCTTTCCCACTATGATTGTTGAAGTATCTCATTTTTGGAATAGATACGTCTCTGAACAGTTGTCTATAAAGTGAGTTTTGTCAGTTCTCTATGTGAAATATTATTTTCCCATTATGTATCATTTAAATTAAGTTTAATTCAGCAAACATCTTATGAGAGCCTATTATATGTCCAGCACTGTGCTGAATGTATGGGCCTTAGAGATGAATGAGATGCAGCTGTTGCCAGAGAATCAATCAGATTAACTTGGGTGTAATGTGATGCATGCTATAATGGATGAATGAAAAAATACTATAGAGGCAAAAGAGAGAGGGTAATTATTTCCACTCATCAGGGTCAGGACAACCTTCACAGAAAAGAAATCAGAGCTGGGCTTTGAGGCTCCACATGATGTTGTACAATTTCTCCAAGTAGGAGAGTAGGAGGGAGTTTAGTTCAGGCAAAAAGAATGCAGAGTTAAATGCACAGGGGGGAAAGACAAATTTTGAGGAGTATTTGTAGAGTGGCAAAGAAAGAAAAGAAGAGGAAAGGTGCTGTGACTTCCCTGTATGGAGGAGGATGAGCAGAGCAGTGAAAAAGTTGTGAGTGGCCACATTCTGAACACCCCTGTGTCCTATCAGCCTGCATCCCATGAATCAGTTAAGACAGCATTTAGATGTTTTTTTTTTTTTTTTAATAAACATAACTTTGATGACCCAGGGAGAATATACCACACAGAAGAACATTCTAAAACCAAAGAAATTACTTTGATAGAGATGATGTGAATGTACACTGAGGGAAGGGCAGTCGTTTAAGACAGGGAAAAGGAAGGCAAGAGACATTTTAGAAGCAAGGTAGAGAGGCAAGGTGATTGCATTCCTGAATGAACAAGAGACAGACATGGAGTGACTTCCTCAAGATTTTCTGAGTTGGATGACTAGGTGGGTGAAGATGCTTTTGACAGAAATTTGAAACACTGGAGGTGGAAACATTTAAAGAAAAGACAGTTAATTTAGCTATAGAGATTGGCAGTTGGAGGTGTTTTTTGAAGCATCCAAGTAAGAGGTCCAGTCAGTAGGTATAGAATTCATGAAAAAGGTCAGGACCAGGAGCTCAAATTTTGAAATCATCAATGTATTGGTGGGAATTGCAACTCTGTTAGTTGCAAACAACAATTCCAAAGATGACCTTCTCATAAGGTAACAGAAATAATGACCTTTAGAACTCCAGTATACCACATACTTTAAGGGGCAAGTGGAGGGAGAAAAAGAGTGACTATTGAAGAAAACCTAAAATCTGTGATCAGTGGAACCAATTAACGAGATTATACCTCAGAAAGCAAATGAAGTAGTGTATTTTTAAAATTATTTTATGTAAGTTTAAACAGCCAAAGTGTTGCACATTCAGGAGGGAAATGGTTCACATTAGATAGACCTGAACTCTTTTCCTCAGTCTACCACTTATTCTCTATGAGATCTTGGAAAATGACATAACATTTCCAAGTCTCAGTTTCCTCATATGGAGCAAAGGGGTTGTCAAAAAAAAAGGAATTAGCAAAAACAGGAATGTATATAATGCACAATAAAGATGTATGTGATATATAGAAAAGGTAGTTGACAAATGATAGTTTCTCCTAAAGCCAGTCAAACAGCAGAGGTCATGGTTAGAAACTGGAGAGTCTGAGCATCAGTTATGGATATACTGCATCAAGAATCCTGGTGAAGAACAGCTAAGCCCTTGGGCTTCAGTGAATGTTGAAGCCAAGAGAGCTACTACTTCTAAGCTTACAGTTGCAAACAGTATTATCTCAGGGTTTTCCTTGCTGCTCTAACAAAATACAACTGACTGGGTAATTTATAAAGAACAGAAATTTATTGATCAAACTTCAGGAGGTTGGGATGTTCAAGATTAGGGAAGCAGCAGCTTTATGTCTGATAAGGGTCTGCTCAATACTTCCAAGGTAGTATCTTAAAAATTGCATCCTCTGGTGGGAGTTTGAGGGAATGTCATTCCTCTCCAAAAGAGTGGAAGAGCCCGTCTTTTGAAAAGTCTTGAGGGGCTTTCAATAGGGGCCCTTCTTCAAGAGGTCGGCTCCCAGGACCTAAACACATCTCATCAGGTCACATCTCCCAAACTTATTGCATTGGGTGTTACATTTCCAACAAATGAATCTTTATCAGGGACATATTCAAACAGTGGCAGGTACCCTTTGAATTCAGCCTGTGTCTGGAGCCTGGGATAGTTGTTGACTGTGTGAGCCAGAGTACGTAGATATATCAGCACTTGCAGAAGGTATTGGCAGGTAACAAGTTAGCAGGTATGATTGACACATGCACTCGTGGTCTCTGATGGGGCTAATGACTAGGGGACACAGTGCAGTTAAGGCAAAGCTCTTCCTGTAAAGAACTTAGAAGCTAGTTAGAATAAAGTGGTGCACAGATGCAATTACGAAGTTATACCAGGCTCAGAATTTAGGTATTAAAGAGAACTAGGAACATGAAGGATGTGGGTAAGAGGTAGGAGGGAGACTGAAGGAGGCCTTAGACTTAGGAAACAGATTTCCCAGAATTCAGAAGTAAAGATAAGTATATCTCAAACTCAGAGACACTAAAATGGAAAACTAAATAAGAGAGTTAAAATTCCATGTCCTATTCTGTGATCACAAATTTTCAGTGATGTGTCAAAAGAAACCAAAATGGTCAATTTCCCTCTCATACATATTACCTCACATTTATCTAGCACCATCTTTCTTTGGACTGTTACTAAGATCAGGATGTATTATGTTGTTCTTTGCTACTGAGATTTCTAAGCAGTGCCCCGCTTGCAGCCTGAGTATATATAGCTGAAGGTGAAGATTAGCATCTTACTGTGCTCTTTATATCTCTTGGGAACAAGCTGGTCACTCATGGTAAATTGAAAGAAGCCCCATACACGCCATTGGAGTATGCAGGTCCACCTAAAGAACACCAGCATGCTGTCCTGAGACATTGTATGGCAGATCATCTACAGGGAACTGAGGTCTCTTGGGAGTAGATTTTATCCCTTCCTATGGCACAGGTACCTGCAAAGACCCAAGATTTATGAGCCCTGTGAAGATTAGCAAACTTCAGTGACAAAAAAAGAGATTATGAAGCAAGCACTGGTTTGAATTCTCTGCACTTCACATCATGCTAATTTTTAAGATAAAAAATGTGCTTACTTCTTCAAGACTCACTTTTTCACATGAAGCTACCTCACGGGATTTATGTAAGCATTCTGTGAGATAAAACATTTAAAGGTGCCTAGCTCAGAGCCTACCATATGGTCAGCATTTAATAAATATTTATCAACTTTGAATCTAAAATATCTCTTCCAAGATCTAGTTGTGTTGAAATCTGTTGTCTGACTCATGTGTCCAACTAAATGCCAATGAATCCCAAATTTAAATCCTTAGCCTAGACTTTTCTCTGAATTCCAGACTCGTATATTTTACTGCCTATGTAATATCTCTGCTAGGTTATCTTAATAAATACCTCAAGCTTAAGATATCAAAATATGAACTCAATCTATCCCCCACTTTCTCCTTCCTTATGTTTCACCATCTTAGTTGATATCAAATCCATCCTTCCCATTATATAACTGTGAACCTCAGGATGACTTGACTTTTCTCTTCTCCTCACTTCCTGTCTGTGAGAGTCCACCATTATCATGTAGCTCTCTCTTCAAAGCACATCCAGAATTTGACTACCTTTCTCTTTTTACCACTCCAAGCTTTATCAGAGCTACCTATAAACATTTGTCTGTATTAAACCCAGGGCTTTATATAGGGTTCCCAGCTTTAACTCTCTCTCTATAAATATTCTCAATAGAGCAACCAGAGTGATCATATAAAACATGTAAGAATGTGAATTAATCATTTAAAGTCCTAAAGTAAGCTCAAGAATATATTTTCTGCTTTCTGCCTTTTTAAAAAGTGAATATCATCAAGCATGAATGAAAAGAGATATATGTCAAACCAAGGATAGTAGTATAGGTGAGAAAATGTGAGGAAAAGGTCAATATAATTACAATTGAATATTCCAGAAAATTAAAGATCATGGAGGCTAAAAAAAAGGGGTCATCAGAGCTGGACATGGTAGCACATGCCTGTAATCCCAGTGACACAGGAGGCTAGAGCAAGAGGATCACTAGTTCAAGGATAGCCTCAGCAACTTAGTAAGAAGCTATCCCCCAAAGAGCTGGCGGTATAGCTCAGTGGTAGAGGACCCTTAGGTTCAATTCCAGTACCACAAAAAAGAAAAGGAAGGAATTTTTGTTAGTTTTTTTTTTTTTTTTTTTTTTTTTATCACTGTGACAAAAAGACCCACCAAGAACAATGTAAAAGAGGAAAAATTTATTTGGGGTTCATGGTTTCCAATGTCTCACTCCATAGACAGCGGTCTCCATTGCTCTGGGCCTGAGGTGAAGCAGAACATCACAGTAGTAGAATATGGTAGAGGATAGCAGCTCAGGACAGCCAGTCAGGAAGCCAAGAGAGCTGCACTCACCAGGGACAAAATATAAACTCCAAAGACACACCCCCAGTGATGTACCTCCTCTAGCCACACCCTATCTGCTTATGGCTACCACCCAGTTAATCCCCATTAGATGATTAATATACTGATTAGATGGAGACTTCCATTACCCAATCATTTCATCTCTTATGGTTCTTGTACTGTCCCACACATGAGCTTTTTGGGGACACCTTATACCCAAACCATAACAGATGGATCACTGGATTTGGCCACTATGGAGTTGCCAGTGTTGAAAAGAAGATAGTTTCAAAGGCGAAGTGAAAAGCCATCAGTTTATGAAGGTTTACAAAGTATGTGACAGGAAATGTGAAGAGAACTATTGGAAATGGTGGAGAGTTTGGTGGTGAAGGGAGTGGCAGACGTGAGATGGCTGTTGAATTGTACACTGAATGAGTTAGGTCACCACATTCTTTACAAACAACGTGTCTCTGGATAAGTACCAGCGGTTTCCAGACTCTGTTTTGCTTTCTGTCTGAAGTTCCAGAGCCTCATTTTATCCCTGTTTTATTCTGTCCTCTTTTTGTGTTTTTATGCCTTAGTGGGACTCTCTGCATGGGATTCACTTGGTCCTCAAAGTCAGCCCATCTGGGTCCATTTTGTGCAGTCTGTGCATTAGGTGCAGCCCCTTCGCCACTTCACCCCTTAAAACTTGCAACTAGCATCAGCTAGTAACTACCAGTGGTTGAATTCTGCCAGGTGGGGATTAAGAGAATAATTTACACTTCATCTTTTGAGATAAATGCAGCTGAAGGTAGAAGGAAGTAGTTGACAGAAGTGGAGAGGCTGAAGATGGGAGAGGGGGAGCAGGGGAAGCTACTGATAGAAAATGGTGACATGTAAATGGTGGGTAGGATTGGGAACTATGGTGGAATCTGATCATGTTTCCCAGGGGAAAAACTGAGGGCATGTTAGCATTTGTGAATTTGAACTGCAGCAAGGAGGGTAGCTAATGAAGACTTTTTGACCAGATCTCCAGGGTCCTTCAAGCTATCAGCCCACCTCTTCAGGACCCACTTCTTTGACCTCCCTCTTTTTTACTCTCCTTCTTTCTCCTCAGGAACATCTGACTCCAGCTTTCCTTCTGGGCTGGCCTCAGCTTGTTCTTCTAATTGGAAGCAGGAGGTCACCAGTGTCCCAGGTCCAGTAACACAGAGTCACTTTTTGGTGGTTGTTTGCTGTGCCATTAGTGGTTGCTTCAAGCTGAGGTGAAGGGATTCTGAAGAATCATTGTTTCTTTCCTCAAAGTATTTTTAACTGGAAAGAGGTGAAATTATAATAGCTTTTCTCCCAATTACCAAACCAAGGGCTTTTTTCATCATAAACTGAGCTTCAGAAAAAGAATACTAAACAAAGAACAGCAGCTCCTCTCAGGTCCTAGAGCATTGTATAACCAGGACATTACCTAAAACCTCCTGTGATCATGAAATACCTTTCAAGCTGAAAATCTGTTTTTGTTTTTCTCTTCCTTCATTAGCTGGTTGTTGCTGCCAAGATAATTTTGTTCTGGACACACTTCTCCAAAAGATGCCTGAGCTTCCTTTTTCTCTCTTCTCGATGAGTACTTCTAGTAAATGCCGTAATTAAAATGCATAAATTAGCTTCATCAGAAATCATCACATCTCAAGACTCAAGTTCAAAGGTGCCATGCTTTGGGAATTAGAAATTGTTTCCCTTGTTGTTATTCATTTGTGAATCAGTTTTGGTTTACAAGAAAATATAAACCTCATCACAAGGGATGCAAATAAGAATGAGATACACTTTTCTTTCAGGATGTCCTTGATATTTTAAATATGATAAATTTCTAGTTATAGGATTGAATTTTTGTTTCACTCAGGGTAAATTTCCACTTCTACTTGTAGGATCTTCATTACGCATTGATATTGTCCAGTGATCCTAGACACACGCCACTACTTATCCTTTGTACACACAGCTGAGCTTAAATGGGTACAGAATCCTTCCTAATGTCATTGACAAAGGTGCCCCATAAGACCAAGTTCTTCATTAGCTGCGTTATTGAGTATTTTGTTGCTGTCTTTTGAGATCCAGTGTCACTGTTGTGAAACCTCAGTACAAAATCAAATCAATATAAACTCTCTGCATTTGCTAAATTTATAGTTCCAGTTGTGTGTTTGTGATAATAAAAACATTCAGCTCTTGGAAGTACTTTAGACTCTTGATTTGGTTTTAATAGTTGTGAGGTGGGTGATTACTGGCAGAGACTCATTTTTCATCTTCTCTGTGAAAATATAATATAGGAAGGACAATTTTATGGAGATACACTATGGAATAAATGCAGGAAATATCAAAGGCAAATAAGGCAGCAGGATATGTACACAGTGTGGCAAGGTGAAAAGTGGGAAATAGATAGAGATTCTGCAGAAACAGCCACAGAACTCTAAGCCAAGCCCATACACTTCAGATATGGTGCTTCTGTGGGCTCAGGAGGCTGTTTCATAAAACGCTACCAATGCAGGGAGTACTTAGAGAGTATACAAAAGTTCAGTGAAGGTGTTCCTCACATGTCTCAGAGCACTACTTCAAAGTTTGTGACCAGAAGAGTAAAAGAAAAAAAAAAGTTTAGAAAATTAATGCTGCAAACAAAATGTGATCATCAGGGGAACTTTGATAAGTTATACAAGTAAGTGGTGTATAAGGATTTCAGCATATTCATAATATGGAAATGCAAATCCTGGTTATAAATGAGGCGTCCTCATACAATAAACCAAATTCAAGCAGGATCTCTAATTTGAAAACACTTGGGTAGTGATTAGCTGAATTATTTGAGCTTTTATAGACCAAACTGCCTTTCATTTTAGGACGTAAATTAGACATTAACTGATTTTGATGGGCTTGCCTTCCTCAGGTTGAATCCATAATTCTTAACTTTTTTCATTATCAACAACAACTTAATTATCAATTAATATTTATCAATTCACTAATATCCATGTCATTGCTCATTTATTTAGCAAAGATGACTTGATATGGCTAATCAAATTTAAATCTGAGTATTTACAAGTTTTAATGAAAGGCTTTTCATTTGTGTTGAGTGTTGAACCTATCTTTTTAAAACATAGTTTTATTTAGAAGGGGTTGCCTTTGTAGCTTCTGCCTAACCCTCTTGCTTTCAAAAAAAGAATATCAATTTTTAAAAGATTTACATATCTGTGTTACATTCAGTTACATGGCATCCCACCTACCTGCTTCCCATATATATGCATTAGGGGAAAGTAAGGAACAGAGATAGATCTGTCTATATAGAAATATTATAGGGCTCATTTTGCCAGATACATAAATTTTTAAAATGTAATTTTTAATAAATTGTGTTATATTCAGAAAAAATGGTATACGATAAAGCAATGTGACCAATGCAGTAGAGTACTGCATGAAAGTATGAATATATCTTTCAACATGGTGATGAGCAAAATGAATCTGATTCTATTTATTTTAAGTACATGAAAAAGAAAATTAATCTATGTTGGTAGATATCAGAAGAGGACGATGATTTCAACAAAGCATAAGGAGTTTCTGAGTGATGGAAATACTTTTTCCAGATCTTGCTATAAACTTGTAAGAATGCCCCAAGCATTACAGGAATGTCCATTAAACTTTTGTATATATTATGTATTTGTATAATTATGCTTTTTTGTGTATATATGGTTTAGATATGGTTTAGATGGTTTAGATATGGTATCTCCCAAAAGCTAAGATGGTGCAAGACGTTTCAGAGGAGAAATGATTGGGTTCTAAGAGTATTAACCCAATCATTGAATTAATTCCCTGATATGGATTAATGGAGTGGTATCTGAAGTGTACGTCACTGAAGTGGCTGGAGGAGGCAGGAATTGGGGTATGGCTTGAGGGCATATATTTGTATCTGTCCCGCGGAGTCTCTTTCTATCTGAATCCTAATCACCATGTGAGCTGTTTCCTTCCACTACACTCTTCCACCATTATGTCCTTCCTCATTTTGAGCCTGAAGAATATAGTCTGCTGTCTATGAATGGGGGCCTCTGAAACCATGAGCCCCCAAATAAACTTTTCCTCTTTTAAAATTGTTCTGGTCAGATCTTTTCATTTTCATCACAGAAGTGAAAAAGCTGACTAAAACAATGTTTATAAATATATATGTACATACACATATAAATACATAAACACTTTTGATGTATTATGAAAAGACTGGAAAGGTAATATTAGTGTAAATATAAAGATTTCTTTTCTTGTAGACTGAGTCAACTCCCATAAAACTTTGTTAAGATTCTATTGGGAATCAGAAATTAAGGAATTGAATACATTTTTAAAATGCCCTTTTGAAAATGTATCTGGAGACTTTTAAGAGAAAATAGTTTGTACATCTAATAGATGTTATGAGGCAAAAATAGAAATACATTTCAATTGTCTCTTACCATCAACCTTGATTATTTTGACCTCTCTCATCTGAAATGAGGTTATAGCCCCACAAATGTGTTTTTTTTTTCATCAAAATATGTTCACTAAGGAAAAAGTAATTATTAAATTTAATTAATATTTCTTCATTGGTTATGAAGAATTGAGATACAATTGAGATGAGATATTGATTTGAAAAATGCCTAAGTACAATTAATGTACATAAGCTTATGATTTATAATCATATTTCATGTGCCTATAACCTATTATATATCAAACTTGGTTTTGAACTAATTCCAGCCTTGGTTTTGTATTTGTTTTTAATCCCAAGCATCATAAATTATTCTTTTACATGACCACATTTATTGAGTGCTTTTTACTTAGGGGAAAAGGCTGGGTTGGGCAGTTCAAAGACCAAAGTCTTTATTTAGATCTAGAACAAGGACTATAGAGAAAATAAAGCCAAACTACGGAATTCTCTTGTACATCTCTGGTTCCTTGTGTCATATCTTCAAGCATATATTTAAGAAAGTCCTTTGTCTAGTCCACTGTACTTCCATTTTTTACCTCCTCATCCTCCCTTGTTGTGGGGTTAGTATCCACATCTCAGAGACAACATTTAATAGTATCATAATTAAAACAAGTTATAATAAATGTATGTATAGTATGCCAAAATATATTGTATTGTCATATATAACTAAAAAGGACAAAAATAAAATAAAGTCCTAGGTAAATTTGTGCTACCTGGAATAAGTATGCTCAAAGAGAGATTTGCATTTGCTCCTGGTTACTAACTTACAATGTTACTTCAAATCCGAAACAGGATACACAATATCAAAAAGGAGATTTTCTAAAAATTCTTCCCTTTTAATTGTGTTATACAAGGGGTACTATCCTAATTGGGGAACTGAGAGAGGTTGCTTCTAGCCAGATCTGCTTCATACTCTAGCTATAGGACTTTTAACAAAGCTTCTACATGATTTCCCCTATGCTCGAGGAAAAAAACAAGTAAGAAATTAGCAAGTAGTCTATGTTCTCTAAATCTCTCTGTAACTAGTACATGCAAAAACCCCATTCCTATCATCACTTGAAGATTTGGAATGTTTTTCTTTCTATATAGTTTATTCATTTTGTTGATTGGTTAGTTGGTTGGTTTTGCAGGAAGTCGAAACCTCAACAAATAATTATTACCAAAAAATGAGATATGTAAAATTATAAATAATCACAAAGTATTATGTTTTAGTTAAATCATAAAATCAAGCAGTGGGGTCTATATCAAAATTATATGTTCAGATATAGACGTGAAATATTTTAAATGCATGAAAGACGATGTTGGGGGGAAAGTTTCTACTACTTTCAAATATCTTTATACTGGAATTATATATTTTAGTCATTAGACTAATGGAAACAAATATATCTATTACCTATCAGAAGTTATGTCTTTCATAGTTTCAACATCTGAGTATTAACCATAGTCCAAAAACATAAAATATAAGCTTCCAGAAAAAAACTTCATAGGTTTTTAAACTGTCCACTACTCTGAATAACATGAAATCTCATACAGTACAATTGTGTTGCTCAAGATGTGAATCATCTCTTTGTCTAGTGTATTCACAAATATATACTACCCACCTGTTAGGCACTGATCAGCTATCTTCATTATCAGATTGACTGTCACAATATCATTATGTTATTGTTAAGTAAGGCTTTTTTTTTAACTTGACAGTGAGCCCAAAGTCTAAGAGCATCACTGCTGGCAATTTGGACATGTAAACAATAAGCAATTAAGTTCTTCCTTTCAGTGAAAAGGTGGAAGTTCTCAATTTAATAAGGAAAAAAAATACATTGCATAATGAGGTTGCTAAAATCTGCAGTCAGTTATTGTTGTTAGTATCTTTTCTGTGCCTGATTTATAAATTGAACTTATCATAGGTAATATGTTAGGAAAAAAATCATAGTATACAGGATTCAGTACTATCCACAGTTTCAGGCATCCACTGATGATACTGGGACATAAACTTCATAAAAATTAACAGGGGGTATTTACTATAAATGTAGCTAGTCCTTTGTCTAGTCCAGTGGACTTCCATTCTTCCCACCTGCCCCCTTTTTGTGAATTAGTATCCACATATCGAAAGAACAATTAATAGGATCATAATTAAAATGTTATACTCCATGCATGTATAGTATGCCAAAATACATTCTGCTGCCATGTGTAACTAAAAAGAACAAAAATAAAGTCCTAGCTAAACTTGTGCTAGCTGAACTAAAAGCTCAATTTTATAAATTAAAAATGGTGAGGTCAATCTTTGGTCATTTTCATTCAATGATCTTGCATTTATAGAGGTCTATAATAATCCTGTGTAAGTTTTTGGCCAAATTAAAAGTATGTTATTTTATATAAGTGAAACTTCATTCTCTTTGGGTCAACTGTATTGGAAATTGTTTTAGTCAGATTTTTCATTACTGTGACCAAATGACCTGATAAGAACAATTAAAGGAGGAAAAGTTTATTTAGCTTATAGTTGCAGAGTGTCATAAGACAGCCAATTCCAATGCTCTGGGTCTGAGGTGAGTCAGAAAACCAAAATGGAAGGGTGTGGGGGGAAGGCAGTTCAGGACATGTCAATCAGGTAGCAGAGAGATCTCTGCTCACCAGGGACAAAATGAAAAACCCCCAAAGCATGCCTCAGTGACCCATCTCTTCTAGCCTCCCCCTACCTGGCTATAATTACCACCCCAGTTAATTCATATCAGTGGACTCATTAGGTTAAAGCTCTCATAATCTAATCCTTTCACCTCTGAACCTTTTTACATTATCTCACACATGAGTTTGGAGTAAACTTGTATCTAAATAATAACATCATTATTTGAAACAAAGCAAAAATAAAGTCAAGGTATGAAAGACAGTTGTTGATGAGATGATTTTATCTCTTCCTTGTTAGTTTATTATCTAGGCCAGCCTCAAAAAAAGGTTTTGAAATAGATCCAGCCTGCTTTAGTTCTTATTAGTCTTTAATTACGCCGCCTTCATTGTTGGTCCTAGGTTGCTTCTCTGGGACTCCCACTTGAGACTTGGACACATCCCATATTTCCAGACTCTCTCATTTTGCTGACCACGGTGTGTGCTATCATATTACATCTTCTTGATAGCTGTTTTAATGTGGCTGTATAGTACCAATGGTTTAAAGAAGGAATAACTTTAAACAGAGGTTTGGGTACCTTAGCATCTAATAGGAGAATGCTTTTAATGTGGGGACCTTTTCAGGAAGCTTAGATTCCAGCAGAGAGAGAGCTGGGAACTGCCTCTTACTAGAGCCAACTCAGTGTATAAAAAATTTAATTCTGTTTCCATTCATCATCATTAACTCCAGCAATTGGCCAACATATTTAAATGAACAAAATTTTAAAGATTTAGGAAGCAACTAGCAGTTCTTCAAGACACTAAGAATAATATCTACAGTTTAAGAAAATTTGTGTCGACCCAATTTATAGGGAATAAAAATGTCATGAATCAGATCATTTTATATAAAGTATTTTGTGTCATACCCAACCCAAAGACTTGCAGTTACTAAACGGAGAAAATGAATTAAGATTTATCATCAATAAATGAAAGCATTATCTCAATCACTTAAAGGAGTGCTTCACACAAATTGAGATTTCAATGAGACCCCATCTTTAAAAATAGAAAATAGACTTTTTAAGTATTCCCCTTTGAAGTGGATTTGACATGTATTCCGGATGAGCTAATTTCTGGACTAATGCTTGTGTGTGAAGAACGGCATGTGTTTCACATGTTTATTTCTTTGAGATTTCCATTTTGACTTTCTCTCTTATGGTCTGGTTAATGGGTACTTAAAATAAAGTAGTACCCATTTTGCTTTATTACTTTAATTTCTTTAAAAGTGAGTTCTATTCCTCCTCTATTTCCAGTTCAAAGACAGCATAGAGTCTTAATAAACTTCAAATGTATTTGGATAGCTGGTAAATTTAATGATCTCATCAACTTAAAAAACAGCAAGTAAAAGTAAGTGATCTTGAGAATAATTAACAGGGCAATGATTGGAGAGGAGAGAATTACACAGAATAAATGGTGCTGCCCTTATTTCTGTTAAAATTTTCCAATGAGGAAATGTAATCATTGTTTTTGCCTTTGCTGTTTGTGGCTTTAAATGTACTCTACATATACAGTATATTTTATCTTAGCAGTTGAAAATAATTAACAAACAGCATTATTCTCTCTGTCTTATCTATATCTCAATAAACCAGAAAGCAAATGTTTCCAACTCAATTGGCAAAGAGAGAAACTGTGGTTAAAAATTAGTGCCTAGTAGTTTAGTGATGGCCAGGGAATAATTAATATGAAAGCAATCATGCTTCCTTAAATATCAGTAGTGAACCCTAAGGAGACTATTGTGTCTTTCTACAAATGCCCATTGTTTTATTACAAAATGTATTTATATGATAAACTAGAAAAGATATAGATATCCTTTATCTAATGAGTTACTATTCTTAGCATATTTATGACATAAAATTTCAGCAGTATACTAAAAGAGAGCAGTGGGTAATTTCTACATTTAGGATTAAGAGGTTTCTTTTTTTTTTAATAACTGGCTTCATTTAGAATTGAAAAATGCATGGTTATAATAAAAAGAAGACCAACATTTAGTTGATGTTATTTTGTTTTAAAATTCTTTACAAATAACCCCCTCACTGGCTGCATGTAGTGAGGGTGGTGTTGCCACTATGTTGTCCTTGACCCTGGGTTGACAAGTTGATATTTCTTGTGGTACCATCTAAGCCTGTAAGAAAGGTGATATCATCCATATCCCTGCCTAATACTGAGGTAGAATAGATGTATTTTCACAACATGTTATAAACTAAGAGTGGTAAAAGTAAATGCTTTGATGGATTTCAGACCTTACTCCTATGTGCTACATTCTACTGTCTACGTAAATGTTCAGTGAACTCATACCAGGTTCTAGATAAATTGCAGCAGGTGCAGCTAGTTTATATCTTATTTTCCACTTTACTTCCAAATTATATTAATTTAAAATGAGACTCAAATGCCAAAGGCAAATTAGAAATTACAGTCAATTAATATAATATTTTACATTTGGTTTGGCTGACTTTCTTATTCATGTGTCATTTTTATGGCACAAAAGATGAAATCTTTAATAATCCTTTTGAAGAATTATTTCTACCCCACATCATGAGTATATTAGGTTGAGTAAGGTATACATGACATCAGGTTCATATAACAACCTCCTTTGCAACATGAAGTCAGATTGTCCTAAATTATGAATTTATGCCCCCTCCAAATAATTCAGTGATACCAACAAGAAGGCATTTTATTGGGCAGATAATTGCCATTAACTAGTATTGGTTGTCAACTTATCTTTCAAATCAGGCCTTGGGACATATGTGGGGGAAGAAAATTGTTTGTGTGAGCTTCTGGCATATTGTAATTACACAGGTGTACTCAACTATCATCTGAGTCTTTTCATTACTTGTGAAGCTACTGCTGCAATGAGAGGGGTTATTGTTGAGAAGCTTTTGTGACAGGCTTAGTCTAGAGAAGCATAAATCTGGTACTGGAGAAATTATCTTCAATTCATGTACAGCAAAACAATGGCAGGAATTTTAGAATTTTCTTTCTCCATTATACATATATGGTTCTGTGAAACCATGTCTGTGCTACCATGTATTGGCTTACATAATTTCAGTTGCTATTTTCATATTCTCATTATCATCATCATCAATACCATTAATATCCTCTGCATTTGCTTTAAACTTCTGTTCCTAATTTTCCTTTATATTTCTTAAGAAGCCTTGAAAATATAAAATTAAAAACAACAACAAAAATTGTGCTTTAAATAAAATAGTTAAGGTCCAGGTAACTGGCTGTGTACTCAGGTTGGAAAAAAAAATAGAAATTGCATTCAAATAAATATTAATTTACCACTTATTAAGAACTTCTTGTGAACTCATAATATGTTAGGTAATATAGGTACAGAGCCAAAGGCAGAATCTTTTCACAGCACTCAAAAATGTGAAATAAAGAGAGACCCATGAACAGAAATTAAATACAGCATTGCAATTGTTATTATAGAACGTAGCTGCTTAAACTTTCCTAAATACAAAGATCATGTATTGGAAATAGTGTCTGCCACAGTCTAGCTGGGCCAATAACAGGGAGGTGAGAAGCAACTTGAAGGTTGAAGTGGGAACTACTTTATTGAGAGTGAACTCAGCAGGAACTGGGTGAGAACTCAAAGTATCAGGCACCCAAGATAGCAGGAGCCGCTTCTCTGCTGGACAGCAGAGGTATATATGCTTAACTAATTACACACAGCTTAATTTAATTAACATCATCTAGATACAGCAGTCAGCCAATAAGGAATCATCATCTTAATGGCTCCGCTCACTGTCATTGCTTCACAACCACTCCTACTGGCAAAGTGCCAGGCGCCATCTTGACTTGATTTGCATCCCCAAAAAATGTCTTGGATTATTTTCTGATTTTGAGTGCATGGGAGGAGAAAATAATTGTTTTTATCCAGTGTTGCAGATTTTCATGGTTTTCTTTCTGAAAAAGGAAGAGTACAAGAACTTTACTTATGACCTTACCTATCACCAAGTCTAAGGCTTGAGTGAGAAGGGAAACATCAACATATTCCTCTCTGAACTCCTACTGTGCACCAAGAATACTTGGTTTCACTTGTGTAACAGCTGAATCCTGGAAGGGAGGAGCATAAAACTATGGCAGTGTGATAACAACAATATTAGCAGAGGAGGCAGGAGGCAAAGATGCCATTGAATGGTCTGACAGGACCACAGAATGTGGAGGAGCAAATGCCATCCAAGAGTCACGGGTTTCTACAGCCATTCTTCCTTCTTTCTCTGCAGAAAGAGTGATTAGACTTTTGGCTTCAGACACCCAAAAATTGAGAAACTGAGAACCTTGCCTTCCATATGTTTAATACTAGGATGGGTATTTATTTGTTTTGCTTTTCTAAGTGAGATTTGCTTCTTGCCTGCAGATGGTAATTAAAATCATTTTACCTGTGGGGTAGACACTATGCAACATTGGAGCCAGAGGCCTGGGAACATAAAGATGGATGGCATCATTGCTGCTCTAAGCATTTTTTTTATTGCTGACAGTGTTATTTCTCCTTTCAAATTTTATCCCATCAGCAGTACTTGTCTTGGAATGGTTTATGGTGAAGGCGACTTGTATAGCACATTTCTGTTCCAATTTCTATACTTTGTCACAGAAATAAGCCATCTGAAATGGCATATTGTTTTAATGATTTTAATTCTAAATATTCAAATGTGAGTTTTGTTAATGCCTTGGATGCTAGGTTAGGTTTTTATTGTCTATTGTCTTTTTTTTTAAGTTAACAGCACCTAGCTTATATCTTCTGTAAACTTTTTGGGCTCCTTCTCTTTCTATTTCTTTACTATGATTGTAATAAAAGAAATAAGAAAAATGAAATTTCATCCTGGTCCTTGATGCCAAATATGACCAATTTCTAAAATGATCCAGATGTTCTAATAATGTATCATGTCCATTTCCACTTGGAGTATAAGCATAGATCAGATTTTATACCTCAAACCTAATGTTTTGTTACTTTTCTGTAACTTAAATTTCTTGACGTTTCATAATATTAAGTATTATTTTTTGTCAACATAGTTCTATTTCACAGTATTGAAATTCTAAACAATAAGCAGAAGAGATATATCACCATGAAAGTAGACCATAAATACATTTGTGTTCATGGTAGACTATTATAAGAAGCAATTGTCTAGATATGTTGCCAGTATTGCTGTAGTCATGATATAGGCAGACCTCCTGATCATAAGTTGGAATTTTTTTTCTTTTCTTAATTGTAAGCTTATTGATATCAGTCTTACATAGTATCTTCTTTCCTAATACTGAGCATCAATTTTCTTACATGCATATTTTTCTTTGAATGTTATATCACTGTCATTTATTACAGATGATAGTCTTGGAACAGGGAAGATTTGCAGGTTAGGTAACTGATGATTATTGCTGCTTTGACCATGTGGTTATTGCACAGATACAGCTTTCACAGGCAACCATTAGAGAATGACTAGGAAACAAACCAGGGATATCAGAGGAAGAAACCACACCATGACTCCAGTGATATAGGTCATTTCAGATCATGATATGAATGTATTACAAAGTGAGATGAATTTCCTTCTTTTTTTTCCAGACATGACTGAATATTGATTTCTTCCCTCTGAAGCTTTACTTATATCCTCTAATTTTTCCCCACAGTTTTTATATTTATTCCAATATTTAAAAGGAATAAAAGTATATATGTATCTACATGTGTGTATGAAAATGCCTACATGTATTATATAGAAATATGCAGTTTTAATATTCATAGTGGTACACATAGATACATTTACATATTCCTGCTGCAGCCTCTGCTAAACACTCTAGCTTGCTTCCAAACCAGGCTGATAAGCTCAATGTGACTAATCATGTGGCAAGAATCTCACTAGGTTGTTGGGAAATATTTATTTAAAATATTTTACTTCTAGAGGGGTTGGTGTACTATACTTTTTGGCCTTTCTGTCTGGCACCATTCTTTCAAATTATCCCAATGACATCCATTGGGTCAGCTTAAGCTCATGGATGACTACTGGAAAATAATTGTAATTTTACCATCTTCTCCTAACAGAGTACACCCTCAGGCCAAGTGGTAAAATACCACCTCCGCCATCCCCAACATCCATCATTGTAATGAGCTACAAAATCAATCTGTAATTGACAAAAGAATTTTTAATCAAAGTATGAGGCATTTAGAGCCTCTAGATACTGCCTTTCTGTCTTACGTCAGTATTTACTTTATAGCAGACTAGGAGATATTTGAGTCTGTTCAAGAGCGTCAGTTATTTCTACAAAGGAACAAAGATACACTTTTCAGAAACTTCCCTCAAACCTTCCTCCAAAACAGTCAGATGGCATAATCCCCCAATTCTCTCTTAAATCATCAATTTAGGAAGATGATGGTGTACTATTTTAAGGGCATAACTGGCTTTGTTTTTGAGAATGACTCTTCTGATGCTTTCTACCAATTGCTTATCTAAAACAAATTACTCTTCAACTCAAACTATCACCCTAAATGCAAAAATATATTCCAAAACCCTACATTTTTGTGTGTTTCTCTACCTCCCAATAGATCTCTTTTTAGGAATCACAGGTATCACAACACCCTCCCCTTAAAAGTACTGTTCTTTCTTGATCAAGTTAAAACTCCTAAATATAAGGGTATGTGGATATTTCAGATGACTACCCATGAAAAATTTTAATATGCTTCCAAGTACGGATAATTATAGCCAAAGGCAACATATTTATGGATACAGGCAGTGACTTTCTGGGCATGGGTTTTTATGTTTTTATGGGCTGTGCTTCACATATTTAGTATCGACTCTTCAGTTTGGGGACTGCATTAGTATCGAAAGCAAGGTTCTGGGATACTGAGTCACATCCAGCATCTTCTGGGACATAGGCCTTGGTGTTAATATATGAAAGAAAAACTACACTACTACTATCTGGCATAGATAGAGTATTTTCAAGGGAAATTATCCAGAGGTTGCAAGAATAATTAAACCAATGGTCTGTGTACTCTGATGTTCTTAAGCTTAAATTTTATAGTTGATGTGTGCGTGTGTGTGTGTGTGTGTGCACGTGTGTGCTCATTGGATAAGTCTAAGCTGGCTTTGCATATATTAACTTAAAACCTTGAAAATCTTATCTAAATGATTTTAGCATTTCAGGAATCTTAAGTTTTAAACTATTCTGAATATTTCTTTACTGCTCAATTGTTTAGAATGTGATCTCTATGTAAATTAATGAATATTAATGATAATGTAATATTTAAGGAATATTTACACAGCATCAAGCACTACGCTTAGAACTTAATGTGTACCATCAGATATAATTTTTTCAGCAATCCCATGAGCCAGATTGTATCATTACTGTCACTTTACAGGTGGGGAAACTGAGGATTAGAAACATGAAATTTTTTAAGTTTCCACAGATTTTAAAAAAATTATTACTGATGAAGCTTTATTTATATTTATTTATATGCAGTGCTGAGAATTGAACCCAATGCCTTACAAATGTTAGGCAAGTGTTCTACCACTGAGCTACAACCCTAACCTCCCATAGATTTTAATTAGGGAAAATGATTGAACACAGGCAATTCTTGATCTCCAATATTGATGGAGGACTAGTAAGTGCGTCCACTCATACACCTGTTCACTGGTCTGAATCCAGCCCATCTCAGTTGCACATTTTCTTGACTTTTGTCCAAGGAAGCATTACTGGTTTATTTAAACTCATTTATTGGGATATCAATAAAGAAACCATTTTGTATCTTTGGTTGTAGATGGGTTTTGAAATCTAGCTGGATAGATGTTAATTAGTAAAACTGAAACTATATTGCCAGTGTGAGCTTACTAATGATGCTACTTTGGGTCTCTTGATGCTTTAGCCAAGGGAAATCACATTAAACAAAAATCACACCAGAATATAAAGCTTAACTTTTCCTTGAATGAGCAGCAGTTAACCTAGATAGATATGAGCATGGTGTTGAAAAAAAAATGATACCTTTACTCTGATATTCAGCATTTAACTAGTTCAGGTGCATTTTGATGAATCTGAAATAAAAAATAAAGTTCATTGTTGCCTTCAGTTTGAGATGTACTTGGTTTTATCCAGTAGCTTATGTTACACACCTTGTTCTGAGTTATAAATACACTGATTTTGAGTAGGTGACTCTCCCTTTTCAAGCTCTGTTATTTTAATTAGTATTATAAATGCAGCAAGGACAATCCACAGTGACCCACATTTAAAAATTCTTAATTCCTGAACACTCACCAAAGTAAGAGTAGTACCACATTTTTATGTGATAAGAACTTACTTATTCAGAGCCGGGTACAGTGGCACATCCTTGTAATCCCAGTGGCTCAGGAGGCTGAGGCAGAATGATAGGGAGTTCAGAGACAATCTTAGCAACCTAAGCAACCTTATCAAGGACCTAAGCAACTGAGTGAGACTCTGTCTCTAAATAAAAATACACACACACACACATACACACGGAAAAAAAAAACCCACAAGTGGAGGGCACTTGGATGTGGCTCAGTGGTTAAGTGCCCCCAATTCAATCTCAAGTACCAACCAACCAACAAACAAAAACCTACTAATCAGATACTGTGTTTAAGACAAAAATATATGCATATTATTTGTGGCACATTTAGAATTTATCAAGTGACCCAAATACATGTAACTAGTAAATCAGTATTCTAAAGACTACATTTTTAAAGAAAGAAAATCTGAAATTGGAATTGTTTTTCCTTCTTATGTACTTATAATTGGAAAACTTTACATATTTTTGTTGACAATATCAAACCATAGAATTTTACCTTTTTAAACAAAGTTTTAAAATCAAGACTTCTTTTTTTTTTCACCTGAAAATGTGCTTGTGCTTCTTTTAGAAAATATATCCTTGAGTAGCTTATTCCTATTTTTCAATCCTAATTATTTCCATAAAAATGTTTGAACTATTAATTTTGCTTTTTATTTCATGAAAGTTTTACAATATGTATTAATTTTGAAAATACCATCAAAATAATATTTTTGCCTTCTAACATCCAGTCATTCCTTGTACCATCCAATTTCATATCTGCCTGGTCAGTATTAAAACAATTATAAAAACATATCAATGTAAATGTATATAAAAGTAAATAAAATTATTAAAGTTAGTGAATAAAGTTCCTGTATCCACTGTGATAATGTAAGTCCAAACTATTCCTCAGCCTCCCCTAATAGGCGTGTCTAGCTATTGTACAGCTGGATATAAAAGATGATACAAAAAAGATTAAAGAAAGCCACTTAAAGTCTGAGAAATATATAAGAAAATACGAAATATATAAGAAAAAATCTATTTTTTCATTCCACTAGAGATAAATAGCATGGTCCCTATCCAAAACCATTATTGCAATTGACAGAAGTTAGAATTCACAGCCACCTATTGACCTGAAAGGGACTCTCCTTAATGACATTCAGATCAGAATAACAATAAGACTAAAGGGCACAGGCCTCTATTGTCACTTCCTATGGAGCTAGTACTAACCAGCACAGACATTACCCTTCTCTCCTAATAGTCATCAGAATTGATATGGCACATTATGGTTCCCAACACCTTTGCTGCTAAAGAATCAATTGCAGCTCCTGTGGGAATTAGGCAGCACTCAATTATTCAAGTCAACGGAGGAAAGATCTCAAAGCAAAACATAGTAAAAAATGTTGAAAATCTTCACTTAGCTTTATATTTCTTTCATACTTCCCTTTTCTCTTCCTTCAATTTCTTTCTGCCATTCCCAGAAATAGCTTGCTGAAAAACTGATAATATCAATTTTCTAAAAACTAGAATATAATACTGGGAATAAAGTTCAGGAATCCTATGGCCCAGTGTTAGCCTCACTGCTGACACAGTTTTAAAATACAGACACAGTTTTATTAGCTTTCAGCTCTAATATTTACAAAATGGTTAAAATCACTTTCCATATTAGTTTCAGTGGTATGATGGAACAATAAATAGTACATTAGCAAAGTTATTACAAGTACATAAACCAAATTCTTTAGACATGTCAAGTACTTTGGAGACTTAGGGCAACAAAAAATCGAATATATCATATCATTATTTTACATCTTTTATTATCATGCATATTTGATGAGAAAAATTCTCTACAATACATACACAAAAAAAAATTAGTTGAGGTGATTTTGTATTTTAAATCTATGGTCACTGACTCAAATCTCTCTTACCTTCCACTTTGGGATTTTTGTGAAAAATTCACTTAGCCAGATGGTATTGTAGAATGAACATAGATTGAACATTTAGGAAATCTGGGTTCTGGTCCCTCCTGAATTATGCTATAGCTATGTGATCTTTGGCAAGTGATTTTTATTTATTTAGGACTCAGTTTCTCCATTTATATAAATTAGCAGTTGTATTAAATGTAGCTCTGGGATTTTCAACACAAGATCTGCTTTTTATTATGTTTCCATGGGCCTTTTTTTAGAAATATTTTGTTTATCAAATTACAATAAGTAATTTTCCCTATTTGATACACTGAGTTCTTCTTTTTTTAAAAAAAAAAAATCTATATCAAAAAGAGTAAAAGCATCAGGGAAGAACACAATTAGTGTAATTTGATAATATTGGTCTTATATGACCCTTTAAAAAGAAGTGCTTAATTTCTACTAGCCCATTGGAACATTAGAAATTGATTCTTGATGGCTTTCAGTAGTCTAGTAGATCTTTGAAGAGACAAGAATTAGTGGATACTATAAACTTCTATCTGGGACTATCTTTAAGGTTCCATCTAATTTAAATACACCATGCCTCCGCATAGGAAGCCTTAGCCATCCACATCTCATTTTGGTTTTTACCTTTGGAGTTACCAGAGGTTGCCATGTGGACATTCTGAGTAATCTCTCTTCAGTCACCAATTTTTCCACTTTATAGCTTTCTGCTCCTATATATTTTAGAATCAGAATCATTCATCCCACTAGTAATAACAGACAGAGGCAGGTGTGTAATTCAATAGTTAAAAGACCTGGCTGAAAATAAACAAAGCTCTAAGATGCTTTCTACAACTACTTTTACCATGATTTAAAAACATTCTCAAAAAATAAAAATTATAGGGAAAAATGTTCAAACTAATGGAGTCTCACCAGCAGGACAGTAGAAGATATCTTGTTGGGAGGTTTTCACTGCAACATTGACTGCCTCAACTCTGGGTTACTTAAGTTAAAGAATGGATCATCTCTCTTCAGTTTCAGGTCCAAGAAATGCTGTGATCTTGCTCACCAGACCTCACTGATCTTCTCTGCTTTTCCCCCCATCCTTATACATTGAATTCTCAGGTCAAACTAAATAGCTTCTTGTTCCTCAGTGCATTTACTCACTCTCTTCCCTGCACAGAAACTTAAGCACATGTCCAAATTCAACCCAACCTTCAAAGTCTTGCTAAAAAAACTCAGTTCATGAACTTTACTTCCCCCACAGTGTATTATTGCTCTATACCACACCATATTCTTAATTCACAGCACTTTACTATGGTTTTCCTTCTCTCCTCCCAGTTGACATTTTACTCAGATTCTCCACAAGTGTACTGCCTTTGCTTTCATTCTCCTACCAGGCTCCTGTGTCTTCTAACATGAAAGCTATATTACATTTCATCTTCATACTCTTATTCTACTACCTTGTGCTTATGAGTCACACAATATTTGTCTGATGACTAAACAATGTCATTCAACTAGAGGCGAAGGTGCTAACTGATCAAGGTTAGAATGGTTTAAAAAGAAACCACTCCAGAATTGTGTGTTGATGATAATTAAAGAAGACCCATCAATTCAGCTTCTTGTTAATCCTATTCCCCACCTGGGCAGTTTTGTTAAAAAGAATTTTCCAATTAGGCAACAGAACAAATTTGAGAGACTAAGAAAAAAAAAAAAAACATACCAGACTTACAACACTTGAGAACAAAAATGTAGATAACATTTGTCTTCTAACCACCTACTCTGCTTGCCAATTGACTATAAGGACAAATTTTCTCAACCTATACTAACACACTGCATTATTTTCTTTTTAAATGGAAGAGGATGAAAGGGAAGGAGACAGTTCACAATAAAGATAGTTTTAGAAGTGTGGTAACAGATTCACAGTTATTGTCTGTGAAGATAATATCAGGCACATGGGCAGCTGAAGGGCCATGCTGGGTAGGTTGTTCTGACATGTTTTTCTTCCTAAAGCAGTTCCAGTTTTTCTTTATTTTATGTGATTAGAAAGTGTAATTGAAATTCATAGAAATTCAGTTTTAAAATCATCTGATAATTAAAGGCTACAAAAATACAATGTTTCTCATTTAAGAAAGTAGTGAAATTGCAATCAATCTTTTTTTTTAATCCCTGCAATGTATTGGAGGTGAGGGGTGTGATGAAAATTTTATTGAATTATCAGTCTGCAGATGGCTCCTCTGTAACTTATTTTTCTCGCAGTGCTTTTCTATCAGTCACTGGAGGTTAGACATCTACTCCAGCAAATTACCAGAAATCATTATCAGAAAGCAAGACAAACAGTAACAGCAATCCCTGATACGGTTTCCTCTGCTCAGAGGATACTCCTATTCCTGGTTGCTCTGAGCCTGGATCTCACTGAGCACCATTGTTAGGAGTACTGAGGTACCCCAAGAAATGGACATATGCTTGCAAGTGGGTGGGCATGGCAAACTTTTACTCCCCCCAGAAGGGCATGCTACTAAAATCTGGCACTCAAGTGAGCTGGGCAGGCAGTCTGCCTGTTTGTATCCCTAACCCAGCACTGGCCCTCTTCCTGATTGGAGGAGCTTGGGGTTACAATCCAAGCCATTGACTAAACATTGAGGTGGGCAAAGGAAAAGGCTTTAATTAAAATGTCTATAATTGGATCCAGTTAAGTCTATATTCTGAAAATCAACCACCAGACTTTCTACTTCTTGCACCATCACCATAAGTTTGCCGTGCTGGTGACTACAAGTGCGGTCACTGGACTCAGACCATTTTCATGACCATTTTCCTTTAGTTATAAGTAGCTAATGACAATTTTTAACCTCTTTAAAACTTAGGGGTTCCTTCTTTATAATGCATTTAGAAATAGCATCTGCCTTGTAGGGATGCTTTGAGAATTACATGAGATGATACATGTAAAGTGCTAACCCCTGTGATTGGCAAGTGATCTCTACTTCAATGAGCCTCATTCTTCCCCTCCACTCATTCTTGGCAGTCTGAATCTCTGCTGGTACTCACATGTACTTGTGGTGTGCACATCATCTGTCTTTTTTTCGGATATGAATCTTCAGATAAAGACGCAGCAGGTACTCCCATTCCCACTCTCCATCAGATCCAGTCTAGTCCTCGTTTATTTGGGGAAATAATTGGTGACCATCCTTTGAAGGGACAACATGAATGTATAAACTGAAAATAGCAAATTCTTGTGTATTGTGAGTAAAATGTGTTAGATATGAGGTATTTTAAAAACCCCAACACATAACACTGGGAGTAGTTGAATAGACACTGAAAGAGACTTGTATAATTTTTGGTGTTGTTTTTATTTTCAATGTTGTTGCTATGATTATGATTAGTACCACTCCAGAATTTAGTATTGTGTGGTTATTGTTTTAAGCTTTTTGAATGTAGTGTCTTCATCTTCTCGATGGTGAATTATTTGTAATTTCATTGATTTCTATTGTTGAAATAAGGTGATAAGATATTTCTCTAACTATGTGAGTCATTCATATTTAAAAATATAACCTTGCAAGTTGATATCATGATCAGTGCTATTGGCACTGGCTTGATCTCACCTCAGTTGACATGAGAGGTAGACGTTATTCAGGACATCTTATGTATGGAAGATTTGCAGGACCACATTTGGGAGTGCTGCTCCTGTCCCTAGAACATGGTAAAATACCAGAAAAACAAAGCCACCTAGAGTGTAGTGGTGCTTGGTGTTACTTTTTATGGGTCTATACCTGGGATTTGTATGTCTAAAGTGACTGCTTTGAACCTCTGCCTTCCTTTTACCTTCACAGCGTTCCCTGCAGACCCTATCTTCAAAAAGAAAAAAAAATCTTTTTTTCTGAGCAGCCAACTCCTGATTTCCTTTCTGAAATCCCCTGATACCTTCAACACCAGAAATGAAAATGATTATTAAGCAAAACCAGCCCTAGGAAGAAATATTGCTACCATCTCTGGAAGTGACAAATTTCCAAGTTTTAAAGTCTTCCTCATGCAATATATATATATATATATATATATATTTATTACATATATAGAAAGCCTCAGTGCCTCCAGATTTTTAAATCTTCCATATTATGCACCCAAATTCATCACTTTTCTAACAAAAAGTCAGACCCCCAACAAAAGATAAAATATTATTCTACTTCTTCTTAGACCTTCTTTGTCTATATTATTTGATGATTTTTAATTTTTATGGCTACTTTTACTTCATGTGACAAAACTACACCTGACAAGCTCAATTAAAGCAAATATGGAACTTAACAATTTGGGGCTCAGTATCTCGGTTCCTTTCTAGTAATTCCTGTTGTTAGGATCCTTCTGTTTCCTCTTGACCAATTGCTTCAAAACAAACTTTAATTGATCATAGAGTACCAAGAAGTATAATGTGCTTAAATTAGTACATTTGTAATACACAGCATACCCAGACCAAAATAATCCTTCTTATAACAGCATGTGGAGTCAATATTCCTTGTCTAATTTTGCTTCATCTCAATGCCAAAATTCTTACTTTAATAGAAAATGACTTATCACTCTAGTTATTTTTTTTACTGAAAATACAAAGACAGACTCTCATCTTGGGACCCATGGAAATGTCTGGATTGTTTCTTAAGAATGATTGTTAGAATATGAAACACTATTTACTCTTAAGTTGTTTATTCAACCTCAGAGAAAGAAAAGCCTCAGATTTTGAAAACTGAACAGTTTTGTTTCTCTCAGATATAAATTAATAACTGACATATAGCTGAGACTTGAGAATATTCTTTTGCTCCAATTGGAACCTGAGGCATGTGTGTTAGCATCCAGGTAAAGATCTCCAGGCATTCAGATTCTGTGCTTCCATGCTGTGTCTTCGCTAGGGCCCCCATAACAAAGTTTAAACCATTTATTTTTCAATCTTTTGAAAAGTATTTTTGAAAATTGTGTCATTTTAGTTCATTAATATGGATGAATGATATATGGCCTTATCTCACTCCTTAATTTGTGGGGTCCATCCAAGGACTTCAACTCTGTTCTCAGTGACAACTGCATTCTGGATTCAGGTTATGACATTGGGTAGGAATTTCTCTTTTTTTTTTTTTTTTTTTTTTACCTTATTTTCACTGATTTTTTTTTTTTTTTTTTTCACTTTGAGACAAGCTCAGCTTCTTCTACTAAGTCAGTTCTCTTCCAGGATTTCCTCTTTCTCTATGCTGAACCCACTTTTATTTTCCTTTTTTTCTTTTCTTTTTTTTTTTTTTTTTTACAATTAGGCATTTTATTCACCATTGCTTGGCTGTCCCCTCGCTCTTTTCCATCATGACAATCTTGCCCTGGCCCTCACCTCCGCCTTGGGGAGCATTAACTCACCGATCCCGAATCTGTCTTGCCGACAGACCCTCTGCCTTGGCTTGGAGATTTTTTTTTCTAGTTTTTTTTTTCTTTTTTTTTAATTTTTTATTGTTGGCTGTTCAAAACATTACATAGTTCTTGATATATCATATTTCACACTTTGATTCAAGTGGGTTATGAACTCCCATTTTTACCCCATATACAGATTGCAGAATCACATCAGTTACACATCCATTGATTTACATATTGCCATACTAGTGTCTGTTGTGTTCTGCTGCCTTTCTATCCTCTACTATCCCCCCTCCCCTCCCCTCCCCTCCCCTCTTCTCTCTCTACCCCCTCTACTGTCATTCATTTCTCCCCCTTGTATTATTATTCCCTTTCCCCTCACTTCCTCTTGTATGTACTTTTGTGTAACCCTGAGGGTCTCCTTCCATTTCCATGCAATTTCCCTTCTCTCTCCCTTTCCCTCCCACCTCTCATCCCTGTTTAATGTTAATCTTCTTCTCATGCTCTTCGTCCCTACTCTGTTCTTGGTTACTCTCCTTATATCAAAGAAGACATTTGGCATTTGTTTTTTAGGGATTGGCTAGCTTCACTTAGCATAATCTGCTCTAATGCCATCCATTTCCCTGCAAATTCTATAATTTTGTCATTTTTTAATGCAGAGTAATACTCCATTGTGTATAAATGCCACATTTTTTTTAATCCATTCGTCTATTGAAGGGCATCTAGGTTGGTTCCACAGTCTTGCTATTGTGAACTGTGCTGCTATGAACATCGATGTAGCAGTGTCCCTGTAGCATGCTCTTTTTAGGTCTTTAGGGAATAGACCAAGAAGGGGAATAGCTGAGTCAAATGGTGGTTCCATTCGCAGCTTTCCAAGAAATCTCCATACCACTTTCCAAATTGGCTGCACCAATTTGCAGTCCCACCAGCAGACACTGGGTAGGAATTTTTCAAACCTTTTAGTGGAATGACTCTTCCTGCTTAGGTCTGAACTGTAAATGGATTCATTTTTTTTTTCAAAAATAAATGCCTCATCTTTTAAGTTAATAACAGTAAGTATTGCTGTGGTAACAATAGATTGTAATTTTTCCATTGAATCATTTCATATTGACTATAAGATTGATTAAACACAGCTTGTGCATACTATACCAAAGATAACCTACCAAAGTAAATCTCTGCATCTGTGGCACTTTTGCATGAGAATGATAAATCATCATTGCTAGGGCAAAATGGTACCATTAAACCATCCATAAACCTACTACCTAATACTTACTATTGATAATACTACAAAGCATCTTCTAGGCTGTTTTGATAAATATTTATGCATTTAATATTCACTTAAAAACAGGAATCCTTTCTGCATATATATTTATTTAACCTGCTATTTTAAGGAACAATATATTAAGAACACTTTTTCATTTCATTAAATATTCTTCTACATTTTCTCCAATTAGACCAAATTCTGAGTAAAAAGGATCACCCTTGTACTAAAAGACAAAACATAAGGAATCAAATAGGAAGAGTTAAAAAAGAACAAATTAATAATTTTATTCTGAATATAGGAGGTTTTCTTTTTAATTTTTTGTTGGTTGGTCCAACTTTATTTGCTAACATTGTAAACTGCTCTGCAACATTTAAGCAGAAAAGATTCTATCAAAAGAAAGTACAGGTTTTAAAAATTCATGGGATGAATGGAAGAAATAGATTTCAGACTGGATTTGCCAGGAAGAACCCCTGATGATATCCCCAAGCCATGACACCAAGGGAGACAGTGCTCTTCTGTGAAGAAGCTGCTAGCTCTAAAAGATACTACATATAAGATATTTCCACCATTGATGACTAGTTCAGGTAAGTCTGATTCAAGGATATCCCATATAGAAGATTTCCCTCATCTGCTTCTTAATACTGAGAAATCTGATGGCTATACACTGGGACCTCTGCTAGCCTTGCTGCCAAAGGAATGCTTCCATGTCTCTCTTCATTTCCAATTTACAAATCTAACTAAAGAATTCCAATTGGCCAAATCTAAATTATACCTGAAAATTTACATAGAAGGAAGCCTAGGAAATAGAGTCTTTTAATTTTACAACTTTGGTATTATAAAAAGGTATGCTAAAAATAATTGACTACATGCTGGTTTTCAACTCATACTCACAACTAATATCTTATGTACTTTGCAAATACTTATTCATTTATTTCCCTTAGAATGCTTTCCAAATTTCTGATGATAAAAACTTTTAGACCAGTTTCATGAAATATACATGTTTCTATCCAACTGGAGATTAATATATCCCAAATCTTTCATCGAGAGCTTAGAAATCAGGTATTCACAATAGGTGATTTTGGAAAATGATGATTTTAATGAAATTTATGATTGTTGCCTAAAAAAGTGTTTGTAAAGGTGGAAAGAAATAGGTCTCAACTTTACCAAGCATTTGACAAATGACAAAAATTGTGTGGTAATGGAGAAGGAAGTAGGAAGAGGAGGTCTCTGATTTTCCTCAAGTTTTATCATGGGGAGAAAGTATCTGAAAGATCTTTAATGTTTTATTTCATAGGACTATTTGTGGCAAAATAGGGAACAGTAAGTACATAAGGTGCTTTCTCATTTTATGTTTTTATTTTAAATGAATTTGGTACTTTTTTCCTTCTCTTCTATAAGAGAAAAATGCTTGCTTCAATACTAACTCTATGAAGTTTAATACAGTACTCCAAAGAACAAACACAGTAGCACCTTGCTTCCATCCACACACACACAGGAACACACACACACACACACATACATACACACACACTATTGTTTCTCTTTGTTTCTCACTCTATCCTTGTGAATCTCTGTCTTTCTATATTACATTAGGTGAAACAGGAGCAACCTCACTTTAGAAAAAAGTGAAATGCAGTAGCAAATAGATTTATTTGCCTAAGTATTATTTCAGAAATGGGAGGGGGTGATTTTAAAAATGCTAAAGAGATCATTTAAAGATATGGGTTTATGAAACAAGTTCCTTGTTTGGTTGAAATATCCTCATACTTTTAAAACTAGAAGTTAAATTGAAATTGCACAGATGATTAGTTCATAATATAGGTTAATTATTAGTAGTAATGAGATTTGCTTCCAACAAGTTAAATATAAAATCCTTGTAAGATTTGTTCCTAAGACTACCCATTAAAAAGTTGATTCGCAATTGAGATAGTTTGGGACATTTCTAGAGTTCATTTATTTCTCTCTTAGAAAGTGACTCTTCAGGCTAACCTATAAATGAATTATTTCCACAAATAGCTTAGAATCACATATGCATCTGAAATTAAAATGGACTATTCTTTTTTGTCCTTAGGACTATGAGCAAAACCAGATTATTTTTCATTGTTTCTCTTTGATCAGCTAGAATTCCTTTACCTCTTTGCAAAACATACAAGATCAAGAAATTTCAATTAAGAAAGCCAAAGGAATTTTATTGATTGGAGGATTACAGTGTCTGGATCATCTTCAGAAATATGTTGTTGATTTTAAATATCTTCTGTAATTCTCTGCTCTCCAAGATCATGATGTCACATTATTCTGTTTTTTGGGTTTTTTTTTTTATAGTCAGTCTCTGTCTCTCTCTCTAATCTTTCTAATTGCCAATTCCTCAATACCTTTTACTTTTCTATAAGACCAATTTCTGGAACATCTGATCTTTTCCACTATTCTCTTTTCCTTATAACCTTTCCTTAGTGATACCTTCTTGGCAATGTCAGAGGGGCTTCATTTATTCCTTCTTTTTTATATGGCCCTTTAGACTTCTGAACTTCTGTGATCTTCTCTGTTCTAATCAATGTTTTTAATGTTAACATCTAACTGAAATTCAATCAGGACTTCTTTATTCATTTATTCAACAAATATTTACTCAGAAAGTATCAAGTGCTGTGCTCTGTGGGAGGTGCTTGGAATATGATTGAGAACAAAACAAATACAGGTTTTGTTTTCAAGGACTTCAACTTAACAAAAGAGCCTCTGTGGACTCTCCCAGTAGCCCTGTGTGCAGCACTCTTAGCTCTCTATTTCAGAGGACAATAGATAGATAGAGTTCTACATAGGAAAGTCCATGGGAAGACACAGAGAAAATGTGATGCTAGAGGAGGACACTTGAGGGCAGAAAGAGAAATTAATGAATGAGAAAGACAAAGGGGATAAAAGGGTTTTTTAAAAATTTTGAACAGATTTGAACTAACATTGTAATGTGTGGGGCTTTGTAGAAAGCATTGTGGGGGTGAAAATAAATTTAGAAAATCTTTGCCCCCTGTATTTGATATTGCAAACCTTTCTCTGATGCTCCCTCTTGTACTTTATGTATAGTACCATAGCACTAGTTAGGGTACTGGAAATAGATTTCTGAATTGGTGTATAGTGTCCTTGAGTAATATGGTCTTAGATATTGACAAGTTCATTATGCTCTATTTTGTTAAGATTATTTCTATAATGAAAGTTATTTCTATAATGAAAATACACTTTTGCACTTCATATGTGTATCGATTTTACCTGTTTTAAACATATATGGTTGAGGATTGATTATATAAGACTTGACTCCTGTCAGAGGAGAGAAGCAAGTCTAATGCCTCTGTAAGGAGTGGCTGTTTCCCAGGTCAATCACTCAAAGAGGCCAACAGACCTTAGATGAGCTAGAGAGGGACTTCCTTCCTGCATTTCTCAAGTCTCATTTTCTTCTCGGTTTTTGGATTGGTGGAATTCAGGTATGCTTGAGAAGTTTCTTTCTTGGTAGTGATACAAAATCATGTGTATATATGGGGAGATTCATCAGATTTGTAAATTTACCCCAAAGAGATTAACAGTCACCGATCTCAATTATATCTTATATGCTTAGTATTAATTTTCATTTTGTTACTCTGAGTCATTAGCTTTTTGGAAAAGTCTGTGTTTTGAAATTTGAAAGTTATGGGAAGGGATGTGCCTTTAGTCTCAGGCCGGAATGGTAAAGCAGGGATGATACCCCACCTCAAACCAGTGTGAGACTATCTACATTCATTTTAATTAAATCTCCAAGGAGAAAATGAATCACCGGAACAGGTGATAATAACCACCCTTCCATCCCCTTCAACCTGCCTTAGAGACAACTAGAGTGCTTACCTTGAAGAATTTAGTTTTGATCCAATCAAGAGACCAGAAATTTTCCTTATATGGTTTACCAGATATTTTCCCACCAGAATCCTCCACCATAAATTCAACATGTTCAAAAGCAAGTTAACAGTCAACCCACTGTATTCCTCTTAAAAGTAGTAATGCCTCCACCAGAATTTTTCTCTATGAAATTACTAAATCATCTAGGTATATAATGATTTTTTACACTTTCTCTTTTATCTCACATTTCCCATATCCATGCCTTTATTCACAGTGTGAACTTCCTTTTTTTTTTTTTTTTTTTTTTTTTTGTACCAGGTATGGAACCCATGGTCGATTAACCACTGAGCCACATCCCCAAATCTTTTATTTTTCATTTCAAGACAGTGTCTCTCTAAGTTGCTTAGGGTCTTGCTAAGTTTCTTAGGACCTTGCTAAGTTGCTTAAGGCCTGACTAATTTGCTAAGGCTGAATTTGAACTTATGATCCTCCTTCCTCAGCCTTCTGAGTTGGTAGAATTACAGGCATGCTGAACTTCCTCTTTAGCACTGTACCATGGGCATCAACTCAGACTTGTCCATCTATATAGACAACTTGAAGATTCTTTTATTCTTTTTATGATAATTGTTTGCCAATATCACAATTTTTCCAAATAAGCATATTTAAAAACAACATGAAGCTTAATCACTATTTACTAACTCCATTTTTAAAGGTATTTCTTAAAACTGAAAAAAGTTAGGCTCTTTAGATATTTCATTCATAGGTTATTTTTTCCCTCATTTAATTGAAGATTGTTGAAAGTTTTTAAAATTAGCACTTGACCTAGGACAGGAGTTTGGAAATCAGATCACTGGCCTATACCATTTAACAAAAATAGGCATGAGGGTTAAGAGTGTACACACTGGACTCTAGTCTGATATCGACATTTGAAATTTTAGTCAAGTGGCTTAAATTTGCCAATTCTAATTTGTCTGCATCTGCAACAGCATAATTTAGGGGTATGAATATTATTTGCCTCATAGGATCAAAGCATAGATAAAGGAATTAATAATCATAAATCACTCAGCAGAGGGCTTAGCATACAGTGAGCTGCCAAGGAGTGAAGGACATAATAATTACTGTTGCTATTTTTAAACTTATATTGTGCTTCCTGTTTTAACTTTTCACTAATGGCAAGTTTCTTTCTTAAATATATGTTCTGATTAATTAAGCTAAGCCAGTCATTCACATGCCTAGTTTATCTTATGAGGGGATCATTAATTCATTAATTCCTATATTGAGAAGTTGTTGCTGTTTTTTTAATATTTATGGTGAAAGACACACTTGCAGGAAAATTGTTGTTTATCTGCATTTTATTATTCTTATTGTAAGAATTTTGACTCTGAATACGTGTCAGAAAAATGGACTTCAATTTGGCCTTTCTGTGACTTAAAATTGAATGAAGATTTCACTGTCTGCTCTAGGTTTAACAAAGTCACCCAAAACAATCCCCTTTGGGCAAGACTGCAAATGGGTTTTCTGCACCATCGAATTTCACATTTCCACATAATTAAAAAGGGTGAGCAACCCTCCTCTCTTATATCTTAAACCCAAGAATGTTTACCTATATACATAAAAAAATTACTGGTAGTCTCTCAACAGACAGAAATGGTGATTTGTTAATAGTATTTCTTAGTGTAACAAAACATATGAAAAGTGTTTTACTGATGAAAACACTTGATTTCAGAGCAAATGTTGGAACAGAGTTGGTGAATAGTAATGTTTATTTGTTTTGGTGAAACTAACACAGGTCAGTGAAGGGCTCTGTAATAGTAAAATGTATATGAAATTGTAGAGTTATTCCTTGGGACCTGTTGAATATACAAGGCTTAATTCATTAAAGGAGAATTATCCTTGCTACATAGTGGCAAAGATCTTTATCTGGTGGGGAACATAAAGGAAATAATTCATGCTCCCTGTGGCATAACTAGTGTTCTCAGGGATAAAGGAAATGCAGAAGAGACCATCATGCACACCTTAATTCAGTCAGCCCAGAGCAGCTAAAGGGTGCATGATATGGAAAGAAAAGTGGGGTAATGAATGTGAATTATCATTTGCAAGTGCATTCCTGGCTCTAGTTCTTCCAAGATGTGGAACCCTTCAGCATTTGTACAATAATTTTCTTATATGTACAAAGAAATTAGAGATCACACATTTATAGTGTCTATCATAAGTTGTTTCATTAAAGTAGTATCTATAATTAGTACAGTATATCCTAAGTATAAGGAAAGGGAATAAAAATATTACACAGACAAACAACCAAAAGAAATCAAGGAATTATTAGTTATTAAGTGTTTACTCTTGTCAGGCCCTGCACTAGATACCAGTGGTAAGCAATATAATTATGGTCACTGAATCTGCATGGGGATTTCAGTTGCTAATTAAAACTAAATCTGTAGGTGTAGTTTTCTAAATATGCTTTAAGTTGATCATTGTGTGTATGAATCTACAATTTTTTTCATGGCTTATAGTAAGTTTGTGACTTATGTACATTTTCCCAATCTTATCTTTTTTTTTTTTAATCCAAAAGTGTGAATTGGTGATGAGATTTTCACACGTACCCAGGGCTTTACAGGGATGGCACAGACAGGTTAATGAAACAAAATAAAATAGATTGCCTCAAGTGTTCCTTTTGTATGCATAATGCTCAAAAATATGTACAAGATCTACTTATTTTTGTTTATTAAAAAAGGCAATGTTTAAACTGTTCCATGATCATAATTATCATTGTGCAAAGAAATATTTCATTTAGATGGTTAAATCATCTCAAACCATAGTGCATTCATAACCATTCTCCACAGGCTCCAGTTTAAGTAGCTATTGTTACTCTATTTCAATTAAAATGGATAGTATGTGGGATGAGAAAACAGGGGCATCATAAATCAGAATGTGCTATAACTCATGGATATTATTCTTAATATTAATATATAGCATTTGTTTAGCATGCATCATGTTCTAAGAACTGTGTTAAGTACTTCTGAAGAAGGAACTATTTCCCTCTGTAACCATATGAGGCAGGAAACATTGTCAACCTTTTGTCTGGATAAAGAAACTGAGGCTTAGAAAGGTTTAGTGGCTTGTTCCCATCCCACAGCTCATGATTGTTGTATATGAAATTATGCACCCAGGCTGTCCGTCTTCAGAGCCTGCCTTTTAACCACTACTCTAAACTCCCTCCTAGGAAACTGAGGTGTCTATTGGAAACCAAGTTATCTTTCATACCAGGTGTTCTTTAAACTTCCCTGTATTTATTTCTACTTTTCTCATAACCTCTGTAATCATCCACTTATTGAGTTGCAGCTCACAGTGTGTGTGTGGGAGGTTGCAGATAACATACCAGCGGTTTGTGCTCTCACTCACGCTTGCCAGCTGTTCTGGCACAATATTTATTTGCCCCATAAATCCTACGCTGTTCATTTTTGTATATATATATATAAATCTGTCAATTGACAGTTCATCTTATTTTTCTACTGAAAACACTGGAACATGAGGTATCCTTGACTCCAGATTCAGTCTCCAGACAAACAGAATTCTTGGCATCAAGCCTGAGAGCATGGAGGTGTGACACAGCAGTATCCATTCTGTGCACAGAAATTCCGCCCCATCTGAAATCAAGGCTCGCCCCTCCCTCCAAGGTTTGCAGATTACTCTCTGCACACTTCTCAACACAGGTAGTGGTTAATGAAGATTAAATCATTCTAATTTAGTGGTAAATGTGCCAACCCCATGTTTGAGCCACGTGGTCGGTGTCAGGCATCCATGCTTCCTTCCAGAAGGCCCAAAGGATGGCTTCCCAGTCACTGGCATCATCTTTGTATCATCTGATGCCATATGGCAGCAAAGCCATCCATCTGATGGAAGAGACTGGTTCTTCTTATCTTCCTTTTCCTGTTGTTTCTCCTCTACTCAGGACAACAATGCCATACAGTGTTCTGAGGTTATCAATAGTAATGTGCTAATCAACCATTATATCCTTTTCCTCCAAAGTTCAGTCTTTAAAACCCACTGCTTTGAATTTCTAGCAAAAACATTTTGATACATCTGCATCCCTCTTGGAAACCGTTCTGTCTTCCCCTTGATTTGTGGAATAATTATGGCTCCCTTGTTAGTTCATTAACTTTTCTTTTCCATTAAGCGGTCTGTCTTTTTTGACAGTACCTTCTGGCTGCTAAAATGCTAAATGCAAAATAATTTGGGATTAACAGGAGGCCATTGGTTAGTCATTAAAAAAAAAAAAAAAAACTAGACCTCTCTCTCTTTAGGATAGAATTTTAAAGGCATTACATCCTATTACTAAATTTCTGAGTAAGTGCTCAAGTACACCAGGGCTTATTCCCTAGAGAGATTATTCAGAGAATAGAGTAAGAAAATAGGTACTAGGGGAAAATGGGACATTGGTTACCTACCTCTTTTCCAGTAACTAAAGTAACTAATCATTTTATTATTTACTCTGCCTTTAATCTAGCTCTCAAATCCCTCTGCACATGCCAAACATTTTTATAGCCCTGCCTCAGCTTCCAGGTAATTTTTATATGCTTATATAATAGGAAAACTATTGGCAGTCTCTATAATAGACTGCATTAGACCTATATCCCATTTCCATGTTGGGCGAATCTCACATTCAACATTTAAAGGAGACATGATATTTAGGTGAAAAGGTTTTTAATTATGTCATTTTTTCAGCAGCTATTGGGCAAGCATGAAAGTCTTTAAAGTCCAAGTCTGCCTCATAATATGTGCATCAACAAATAGAAACCAAAAATCTACACTGTATTTTTCTATTTTTGTAACTCCATTTATGAACCACTGCCTAGGGGCTTCATTGTTTCTGACCATTTTTTTTTTCCTAACCTGAAAATTGGAGACTACACTGAGTGGCACATTTACATTTAATGACTATTTACAGTGATCTTCATCTTCTGAGTGCTATGGTCACTTGTTCCCTCCTGGAGACACCATTATTATACCTAGGGTTTTGTTTTTTATTTTAGGATTTAAAAGTATTTTGGGTAAAATGCTTTATATATTTATATTCTTGCAATTAAACAAATACATAGGAGTAAAGCTATTTGAGCCTATATACATATGGCACTAAAGCATATATCAAATTAAATAAATAAATAAATAAAACATAATACTCAGATAATTTCTTGATAACATTTTAAAATAACATCTTTTAAAAGGGCTTAGTTGATGGAAAATTAGTCTGCAGCTCTCAGTTCCCTTTTGTCCTATTTGTGTCTCCTCAGGCGCTCACCACATACACTAGGTACCTGTGCTTAAAGATCTGTTTGCCTCATCTTTTGTTAATGGAGAGGATTCTAAAATAGGATATTGAAAGCAAGAGAGCAAATAATCCTAACACACTTCACATTTCTGAATAACATCTAACTTGGTGACTTCAGCTGTACCTCATTTTAATGGAAAACATGGTGCAGTGGAAGGTGTTCAAAGGATAACACAGAATGCATACACAACAGTGAATAGGAGAACTATTTGAAAGCATCCAGAAAAAGAAAAAAAAAAAGTTTTAACTGGAAGGAGAAGATCTTAGAATGGAGCTAGGAAGTAGGATGGCAGCCCCTTGTCTAATCAAAGGGCTGCCCATGAGACATTTGATTTGGTTTTGAATCAACGGTGCAGAATTGGGACAGTGGGGTCAGTTATGAGGAAGAACATCCTGCCTTAGAATATAGGACTTTCTACTTTTGATGCAATTGGTTGTTTTGTGTTAGAAATCTCTCTTCCTGGGTATATTCTAGCAAAAGGAAAAAGAAAGGAGTATACAGAGGAGAGTCTTATATAGGTTTACACTAGATAATACCTGTATTAATTTGATAGTATCACCATAATAAAACACCACAGTCTTAAATGACTGACATTGATTTTCTCAGAGTTCTGGAGACAAGAAGGTCAAAATCAAGATGTTAGACTGTTTAGTTTCTCCTGCAGCTACTGGTTTTCAGGTGGCTACCTTGTTACCATGTCCTCTGTCTTTCCACTCTGTGAGCACATCCCCATTACCTCTCTCTGTATCCAAATCACCTCTTCAGGACACCAGGCAGGATGGAGTAAGACCCACCCTAACACATTGTTTTAATTTTATCACTTCTTTAAAGGGCCTTTCTCCAAATACAGTTCACATTATAAGGTCCTGAGAGTTAAGGTTTCAACATATGAATGTGGATAGTTTAAGGGGGAACATTTCAATCACAAAATATCTTCAGTTCATTTCTGTTGTCCAGGAGTTCTTCTTAAGGAGAGGAGAGAAAATTCAGACCATATGGAAGCCTATTCCATGTAAGAAGGAAAAACTTTGACTGAAGGATTGAGCAACACTGTCAGTACCCGGCTCTAAATTAATTCCTACCACCAGAGGGGTCTCTTGTCATCTGCCTACAAATGCAGGTTTAGCCATAAACTGCTCCTTGGCTTCTGGTGAATGTGGAGAGGATTAAATTCATTATAATATTAAATAGATCAGGTGGAATTAGCTCTCAGCAGAGAGCAGCTGCTGGCTCCAGCAATGTTGTGACAGGCTCCGCCAATTATGCAATGCAAATATAATCATCTGACTTCCACCATTTCCAGGCCTTGACAAGCCCTGCAAATCTGTTGGGCAATGTCTTCTGATCTGGCCCCACACACATTAGCTTGACAGTAGCTATCTCAGAGGTGGGATCATAATGTCTTTGACAGTCATTCAGGACTAAAACAAAAATAAGGGAAGAGGTAAGGACCAAGAGTCATCGAGAGAGAGAAAAATCCAGGCACATGTGTTCATTTTGCTTTTATTAATACAGTTAATATTGATTTAGCTAGTAGAAATGTTGCCTGATTTTCGCTTAGAGCAGCAGAGTCAAGGTGCAATACCGACAACATGGCACCCACTCTATTATTGAAGGTGTTTGATTTTGCTGAGTTTGTGCATGTATGATTTCATGACAGTATATTAGCTTGAAAGACCATAAGATACTTTTATGTGTCAAGAAAGTCCTAGGAAAATATATCTTTGGCTTTGTTGGATTAGATAGGTCAAGGTTGGGTTGAAATTAGTTAATAGAGAGCCAAAATAATTGGGGACCAAGTTGAACAGACCAAGCAAATCCTCACACAGACTTTTAGAACAAATTTAAGCAGTATCTGTATAGATGTTAGTGACACATGGGAGGAATCCCTTAATTAGAAGGAATAAGTGTAGATGTTCAACCTGTTTGCAAATGTGATCATTTATGTAAGGTAACTATAAGAAGAAAACTCTGTTCAGTTAAATTATGTGTAAATGCAAGTAGAAATTTTGTTTCTCTGTTTTTTTGTTGGTGGAAACCAAAGTAGAAGAGATTATGTACTGTTGTAAACAAGAGAGAAGACTTTAATGGAAACTGATCATAAAGTCAGACCAAAGTATGCCATATAAAACACCCTCCTTATGTGAAAAGGAGTTGGGTTATATGTTTTCCCCCTGTCTATATGTGCTTCTCCTGGGGTTAAGTTGCTTCTGGGGAGGTTATGTGCTACTTTTGTGTTGACATCTCTGGAGAACATTAGAAGAATAAAATAAAGATATAAGGTTTGTGAAAAGAAGAGCATCACTGCCCTTTACAACTATTCTCTCTGATTCAGAGTAAGTTTGCAAGTAGTGTCAGAAGGGGAAGGCTGCATTTTCTAACTTCCCCACGTTGGAAGAAATGTAGTATACTTTCACCTCTGGATAAGTAATCATTCTGATGACAGAAGGATGCTGTACTCATATGTTAATGAGAAAAGTGTGTTGATTCAATATTCACACACATGCCTAGTAGAATAGGAGTATCCTGTAATGACCTTTTGATGAGTTTTCTTTTCCCTCTTCACACTATATGCTGACAAGTATGGGTCTTAACCCATTTTGTCCCATGGTTCCAGATGTGAAACACCTATACAAACTTAAATATAGTATATAATACATAATATACAATATAATTATATAATAGTAAGAGGAAATGTATAATTATATTTTCATATGGTAATTATAATAGTATAATAATTATAATAGTATTATCAATTAAGATGAGAATGTATGTACAGGCTGTAGATTATGATTTCTAACCTATTCTAATGCACCTATGTAAATGTCATTGAAATATTCACAGAATTGAAAACTTGAGACTTAATTTAATAAGGAAACAATTGTAATAGACAATTCCAGGAGTGAAGAATGGACAAGCTAGTTTTGGGGCTTGGGATCTTTAAGACAACCCCTTGAAGGTGAACATTTCTTTCTATTTTTAAGCCCTCTATTTTGATGGCTATTTGAACATGACTAGTGCAGGATGGATTGTAAAGCTTCTTTTATACAATTGATGGTTATTTGAAAAAATATTTGTACATAAAAATGGTATTTTCTGGCCAGTCAACAAGAGTTATATTTAACCTTAATGCTAAATTAAAATAATGCCCACGTCTTCATTCTGGATCAGTCCTTTATCCACACTATCTGTGAGACTTATATTTTCATCACATTTTTTCTTTTATCACAATTTTGTTGTAATTCTTACCAAAGAATTTCTTATTGTTTCCTTATGCTAGGAAGTATTTATTGAGATCGCTAATGTACTAGATACTGAGGGAGGAATAAGAAATACAGAGATGAACATAAATTGTTTCAGTCTTAAGGAAAGATCCATGCATACTAAAGCTTATGACACAGTGTGACACATACTTTGACATGGGGATTTGCAAGTTCTGGACCCCCAGAGGAGAACTCAAAGTGGGAAGGAACGTGATTCTCTCTTTCTGTTCACCAGTGTGTCTCATTGCCTAGTATTCATACTTTTAAGAAAGATCTCTTTTTTTTCAGCAATTCTTTATGAAGTAAACATGTTTTTCCCCTTTGTAGTATTACCACCTGACACTACTGGTTGAGGATTTCCTAACAGCTCCTTCCAACTATACTTATTTGTGACACCAGCTTCAGTGTAGTAGTGTTCTTATCCCCCACTCTTCCTTACTGGACCTTTGGAGAATGTTACTGTTAAAATCTATCAGGACACAGGCATAATTCTGAAAGTGATAGCTGAACTAAGTCTCACAAGATTTCAAGGCTACAGTATATCCAAGTAGTGGAAAAATAGAAGCATTGGAGCAAATCAGACCTGTATTCAATCCACATCTGTATCCAGACAGATTTCCTCACATCTATGAGTCTCAGTCCTTAACAAGCAAATCATAAAATTTTCAAAGAGATCAGGGGTAAAGGGGTTCTGGGAAGGTAGATGTCACAGAGGAAAAATGGAAGGGGATTTTAGCAAAAATCAATGCTGAATTTTCAAGTTAGCATTAAGATTAAATAAGGGTCTTATTGAATGGCCATGAAATTGAAGTTTTATGTGAAATTGGTTTTTCAAATTCCACTGTGTGAATATATGAGGTAATATAGTGTTTCCTCTGAATTGTGTAACACTAGACAGCATAGGGGTACCCCCTACAAAAAGAAAGTTGCCCTTGTGAGATTTCCAGTTTACTGATCCAGTCTCAAACATATGTGCCTTTTACTTGAAGATGTTTTTTGATGTGTTAGAAGTAAATATGGAACTTGTTACTTTCTCCTCTCAGCTATTGATGAAAATAAAACAAGAAAAATAGTAGAGCAAGTTAAAATATTTCCCCCAAGTCACACCCCTTACTATTTCTTTCAATAGCAATGTCAACCTTAAACTGTCAATCTCTTTTTAAAACATACATTAATAAATAATCGGGGGCCAAAAACCAAAGGGATATCTTCACAAGTGTGTGTGGGAGATAGAGTTGACATTCCTTTGAATGAATGACCTGAGCTTCAGAGACTTTGAGGACTTCATCTAGGGAATCCAGGTAAAGGACAAGAAATAAGCAAAGAGAAAGATGTGACATGAGAAGAAACAAAAAATTGGTCAAGAAGCTGGAAGCAATTTGTCCACAAAATGTGAGGATAGAGCTTGGTATTCTCACCCTGCCTCTTTTTCACCTGTGTATTGGCCTCAGTAGCCCACAAAGAACTGGTCTCAGTGTGGAGCTCAATGCAGAAACAATATCAACGTTAAAGGGAATGTGTCTTATTTAGTCATTCAACTAGCTTTTGGGACCTACTTTGGGGAGACAGCCATAAAAATAGCTTACCTTTAAATGACTTTATTATATTTTATCTTTAATAAAACAAAAAGCTATTGCAACCAGCTTTCAAGGCAACATTATATCTAACTAGTGTAATAGAGGTGTTGGAATAAATCAGAGCCATACTCAAACTTCAGGTATATCCTTGGCTTCTCAGAATCTGAGGCTTTCACAGTTACATGGTGATCATAATATCTGGATCATTGGATAATTGTGAAAATTACCTTCTGCTAGATACAAACATTAAACAATGGTGTGGGTCATTGAAATAGTTGCACCTGCCTGCAATCCCAGCAGTTCAGGAGTCTGAAGCAGAAGGGTTTCAAGTTTGAGGCCAGTCTAGGTAACTTAATGAGATCCTTCTCAAAATTAAAAAATAAATAAATAAAATAAAAAGGTCTGGAATACAACTTTGTGGCACAGCACCCACAGATTCATCCCTCTAGTACCAAAAACAAAAACAAAACAAAACAAAAAAACAGGTAAAGATTGTATTGTGTGGCAGTGTGACATACTTCGACATAATGCCATGACAGAATGATGTCGTTTAACGTTTGATGTCATGACATGTGTACACACATATATAGCTTCTGCCCTTGGCGGATTCTCTGCAGTCCCCACTTGCAGAGCATACTATTTTGCAATCTGTACAACATTTTCATTCTCACTTAGCACACTAAAACCCATTCAGGTATGGTGGTGGCCTGTGTAAGTAAATACAAATACACACAAATTCTCAAGAGACTTTGTCCTATTACGATGGACATAGAAAACACTCCAGTACTTTGTTGTCAGAATATGTTTTCACAGCTGCTCCACTGAAATCCTCCCCCTTCACTTGTGTTGAGCATGAGGAACCCCTCCATACGACATGGGTGATCAGGTTGGGTACATTTTATTATTTTCTTAATGGTGAACCAAAATCAGAACTGAATAAATCAGTGATACAAAACAAAACAAATAAAATTTTGCAGCTCATGAAGATCCTGAGCAAAAAGGACTGAAACCGAAAAAAAAATTTCAGAGCTATGAATTGCCAGAGAGAATATGACAGTAAAAACCAGAGCTGCAATTTTATTGTTTTTTTTTCCCTTTTCCTTGACCCCTAGAGAATACACAAATAAAATCAATTAATGGGCCTTGAAGAAGAATCACTTTAAACTGTTCAATTAAACCCCGCAATGCAGAGAACAGAAGGGAGGAAAAAAAAAAAAAACAATAAATACGTCTTAAAAAATGGACTTGTCAGAGGCGCCAGGGTCCCGACATGCACCATTACTGACGGATCGAATCGCACTTCCATTAACACCATAATCTTATAGACTCCACAGGCTGTAAAAAAGGGATTTACTTTAATCAGGTTTGGTTAGGACTGAATTTGAAAAGTGCTACAAGTGAAATAAAACATGACCTGCACCTCTTTGATTTTTCTCCAGCATTGGTTCCCTAGTATGTAATTTGCTGTCCACCCATGGGTCATATTTAATGACTGTGATCTGCTGGTACATTTCTTTCTGTTTTAGCAGTGGAAATCATTAATACAAGCCTGCAATATTCCTTCTTAACTATTTCCTTTCATCTAATGATTCCATGGAACAATCATCACCACCTCCAAAAGAGTTCTCTGGATCTTCTTTTAGGCAAATACCTCCTCCAGGCCTTTCCAAAGTTTCCAGAGCATTTTTTTTTTCAAAAGTTTGACTTAAAATAAGAAGGCTATGATTCTGGGTCAAAGCTGGTGGAATCTAAGCAGCTTTCTTTATTGGAGTTGTTCTCAGTGACTTTACTATGCTAAGGTGCTGTCCAGAGGGGCTTGTCTGCTGTTGACAACACTTATGTGTCCAAGGGACATTTTTTTGGTCTTCCTGTGAGACTTATGTTTCCCACAAAGCAGTATGAGAAACACTGACTTAGGCAGCTTTTATTTATCTCACTCAGTAAATTCCCTTCAATAATTTGATTGTTGCCTTTTTGGTAATAAGTGCTCACCCAGAGGGTGGCTGGAGCAACTCTGGCAGGTCAGGTGAGATGAATGGCCATTAAGGAGACTGGGAAGTCTATAAATCTAAAAGGTGTCAGAATAATCCTTTCGCACTGCTTTTTGCTTCATACTATGGCCTTCCCAATTTATTAAATGACACCAGTTCAATATCAAGTTGGATTTCTCTTCTCTTTCTCAAAGTAGTGGGGGTAGAAGAAGACAGGCAGCATATTGTCAAGAAGCAGTCGCTGTTGTCCTGTTATTTATTGTCTAGTTGGTATGTTTTTTCAATATTAAGATAAACTATGTTTTGTTCAGTATAGGTTTTTAATTTGAAAGAACAATAAAGGCCATTGAACCATAATTGTTTTATTGGGCCACATAATGCTACATGGACTTGAACGATCAGGGCTGTGAACTGATTGCACCAGTGTTGGGCTGTGATTTATCATCTCCTATTCTTTTTTTCCTTGTTTGTTTAATATTTTAATTTAATTCTTTAATACTTTGTCTAATACCTTCACATGGAATATAAAGAGATACTGGTTTCCTAATATGGACAAATGGGATCTCCTATTCTTAATGTGAAGCCTGACCCTTTGTATAACTGTGCTTTATATATAGCACACCTATTATATATTTGTCCCAGGATTTGATTAAGACTGTATTTCCAAACTGAGAGTCAAATTTCTTTGTTATCTTGGTCTTCTTATCAGCTAAGAATCCCACAAGAACAAGAGAGAAATGGGTGAATGTTTCGCTGTGTCTTGGAAAACTTGGCTATATTAGGAGGGAAGTGAAAAATTCTAGAATAGCTACCAGGTACCCTAATAGGTAAGATTATATGTGTCCAAAGTTCAAAGGGCCAAAGTGTATCTCAGAAGAGAAGTGACTAAAACTGGATTAGATGAAGGAATAAAGAAAATTAAGAAGGAAGGAAAGGCTAAATAAATAATACTGGCAGGATTATGGAGAAGAAGGAGAGAGAAATAAATCAGTTACATAAAGCATGAGAAAGCAGGTTAATTGGTAATTGGAAGACCAGAGGAAGCAACACAGAAGATAAGCAAATATGATAATACTGGCATAATAAAGGGCCCCAAGTTAAAGGATCTGATGGAAGAGTTGGTCATGGAATTGCAAGGTTAATTCCAGAAGCACTGTTAAAAGCCCCCAAAAGCATAAAATTCACTTTAAAGGAGCTCCAATTTTAAAAGCTCCCTAGAGGCATGTAATAGAAAAGGGCTTTTAAATGCTATTTCTATTTTTTTCCCCTGTTTTCCTTAGGGGTTGTCTCAGAGGGATGATTTATTGTCTATTATATTTAAAGTGACAGAGCCAATTTTGAAGGCCTGCTGCAGTGGTGCTATCATCAGGGTACATGTGATTGCAGAATGTACCCTGTACACGCCAGTCAGCACTTGGCTTCTGTTTGGCTTTGGACAGCATGACTGACAGAAAAGTGATGAGAGGCACATGGGCCTCTGGTCTTATGAGTGGAAGTCCTGTGCATATATAAATGAGACTAGTTATTAGAGTAAAATTTCTTTTCATTATCAACATAAATTAAAAAAATAAAAGAAAATCTCTGGAAAAAAATGTATTTATTTGAGAATAGCAGACCACTGCTTTAAGAATATGGGTATCACAATACATGATGAGCTCAAATAGATTGAGGCAAGGGGAAGTTTTTCAAGGCAAAAATGAAAAAGACCACATCAGATATTTTGATACAATAATTCTGGGCCACAATGATTAATAATAATAGTGGCTTCAGTCCAAGGTTGAACAGACAGTTGCTGTGCAGAGGTTCTTGTGGAAGTACTTTTTGTAAGAGGTTGTGAAGCCTCCTGGGCAAGTTCATGGTTCTGGCAGCCTTTGTGATAGTTACTATAAAGCAATCACACGTAAGAATTCATCCTTCATAACCTCCTGCTTAATTTACTTTTCTTGTGATAGGGTTGACGGTTGACACAAGGGACTCCATTTTGATTCTGACAACATTCATATTTATTTTAAATCAGCAAGGAAGGTTTTGATTATTTTGTTGTTGTTGAAAAGGTAAATAAACAGCTTCTTCATAAAAGAGACCCAGAATTTTATTTTCTTCAAGCCAATATGAGAGATCTCACTTTTATTTTATTTAGCAAATGCTGATAGTATATGCACTGTGTCCTGAGCACTAGTCTATTACTTTGAATAGAAGCAGGTAATGGTAAGATGTAGAAAGAGGAGGAAAAACAGAGGGAGAAGAAAAAGAGGGATGTTAAAAAAAACTCATTTGATCCATGATATTCACATAATTTAAATCTAAAGACCTGAGTTCAAATCCAGATTTCATACATAAGAGCTGTGAATGAACTTGAGTCATTCAAACCCTGTGACAAAGAAAAGACTGAATACAACCTGCTTTCCTTGGAGAGTGCTGTAAGAATCAATTCTACATAAGATAATGTGTGCAAATGCTTTGAAATCTCTAAGATAAATATTCTTAACTCTGATTCTCAAATTTGCTCTCAATTATTTCTTTGATAGTTTTATTGCTTTGTGGGATTGGGGGCCATTTTGGCTGGTATTCATTATATTAGAACCCTGAATCATTCTAAATGCAGTGACCTAAGGATAGCAGTAAGGTAGACGAGTACATCCCTTTGCCTAAAATATTCTCTAAAAAAAAAAAAAACAGCCTTATTAGAATGATATGAAAATTCTTTATATAGTTTTCACCTCTTTCATATTAGCTTATTCTCAAAATTATTTTTCTTAATACTTTTTCAATTAATGTAGTATTAATTGTACAAAATCAGACCACACCGAAAAATTAAAACCAAGGGTAATCTTATTACCAAGAGTTAAGCAATGTTAACATTTTAATGTATTTTCTTTCAGACTTTTAAGTTGTTCTAAAACTAATATCTTTTCAATGACTGATCTGTTTTGATATAAAAAACAAAATTTAACACAGCTGTATGATTATGCTAAACACTTTATATGTACTTCTAATCTTCACAATACCAATAAAACATATATTAATGTCTCTATTTTACAGTTGAAAATACAGAGGTTTAGAGAGGCTAAAACATTTTCTCAAGGTCATGTAATAATAAAACAAGGAACTATAACTGGAATCTGGGATACATTTTCAAATATTAGAGAGTATTGCTTCCTCATCCTTAGAAGTAGAATTGCTGAATAAAATGGTACCATTAGCATTTCTATCACAGGCAATGAAAAAAAGAGGAAGAAAAGAAATCTGTCAGTGATTTTTTTTTTTTTTAAATCAGGCCTGTGAAGCAGTTAGGCTTTTTTAAAAGTCAAAGGAAAAAAAAAAAGTTTTAATCCACTGTTTGAAGAAAGATGTGGAATTTTTTCATGTAATTTATTCAAGTTTGTAAGTTTTTCTTACCACCTGTTTGCCATTGATGTGCTTGTATATAGACAAGGCAAGTAGACACACAAAGATGGACATCTTTGCTTTGAATAAATAAAATATGTCGTTTTTATCTTTTCTTCATTTTTTTTGACTTTTTCCCTTTTTCTCCATATTTTTATTGGTGCATTATAGTTTTAAATAATGGTGGGATTTGTTACACATTCCTAATGCACCCAATATAGCAATTTAAATTGGCCAATATCATTCCCCACTATTTCCCTTTCCCTCTCTTCCTCCCAAGAAAATATTTCTGTTAAAATCCCCACATTACTGGGTGCCTTGATGCACATAATCTCAAGGAGCATGGGAGGCTGAGGCAGGAGGATCCCAAGTTCAATGTCAGCCTCAGTAACTTAGAGAGGCCCTAAGCAACTCAGGAAGACCCTATCTCAAATAAAATATTTTAAAGGGCTGGGGATGTGTTGCTCAGTGGTTAAGCACTTCTGGGTTCAATCCCTGGTACAAAAAGAAAAAAAAAAATCCCACATTGTGGACAATGTACAACATTCTATAAATAGATGCTGAGTGTATCATAGAGTTCATTATTGTTGATGTTTGTTTAAATATTTTGACTTTTACCACTTATTTTCATCACATTAAATCAACCATTTAAATTTTATTCTTTTAAAATATACTTGTCCATTTTCAGATAACCTGTAATTTATACGTATAATCAACTCTCACTTATGAGTAAAAAAATTATACAATTTAATAATTGCATGGTTTCCCTTATGACTCTCAAACTTTTGGTCATTTGTTGACACTTCTACCTTAGATACAGGAAGGAGAAAAAGGGAGGCCAGGATTAATCTTTAGTCTGTTAGATTTCAGCTTTTGCAAATGTTAAGTAATGGCTAAAACTTACAATGACTTAAATTTATTTTGCTATATCTTTTTTCTCCAGTAATGATAAGACAACAGGATGAAAGTCAGTTTTTAGCATATAACTCTCCCAGACAGCAAATATCAAGTAAATAAATGCAATAGTGAAATTAAATATTGGCCTCTGTTGTCTAAGAAAAAATTATTTATTTTTACCAATTGAAATTTTGGATGCACATCCATCTTAACTTGAGTATTTCTACTTCAGTTTTTCTTAATTTTTAAAATGACTGTTACTCATGTAGCCCTGTGCTTCAAGAACTATTCTAAAAAAAAATCTTCCCATAAATTAATAATTTGATAATCATAATAACCCTGTAAGGTAGATATATTGTTATCTTCATTTTACAGTTGAAGAACCTATAACAAAGAGATTACCAAGGTCCTACATCTAGCAAGGTGCAGAGTCAGTATATAAATGAGAGCGGCTCATCTTGAACCTCAGCTTTTCAACACCATTCTCACATCTCTGCCATGTATAATATCTTCATGGTCACCATGGAACACCATGCTGCTTCTTATAGTTTGTTAATTCTCTAAAGACTACTAATTACTGTTTTTCGATTCTATTTCTGCAACCATATACTTATAAAATGTACAGAATTTACATCCTACTCTGTTGATGTTATAGTCTTCCATGTTTACAGTTCATTCAAAGACTTATGTATGCCAAGACTTAACAAGTGTCCTCTAGATAGACAACAATTAGTTATAGAACTCTTCCGTGTGATATAGAATCAAGGAGTTTCAGGATTGGAAGTGATCTTAGAGGTCAAATAGTCTAAGTGATCTTAGAGGTCAAATGAATAAATCTTAATTGACACATGACTCTCTTTTATTGGGTGAGTTTTTGCTCAGTTGCTTTTGAACCTTCTCTACTGTTGGAAAACTCACCATTTATTTAAAAAGTCATTCTTTAATTAAAGTATTTTTCCATTATGGTCAAAGTCTATATCTGAAATTTCTACACATTGATTTTATAGATAAGTCTAAATATTTTCTTCATTAAGGAAAAAAAAACTTAGAAAACTAAGAAATTATGTCGCATCTATGTATATCAAAGAATATAAGTACATTTTACTGTCATGTATAACTAATTAAAACAAATAAAAAAATTTAAAAAAGAAAAAACCCTTTAAATAGTCTGATTTTTTTATCTCAAATATGCTCTGTCTTGATCAATTCCTTCAATATTTCTGTAATTGACAGTTTCCAAGTCTTCTTCACCATTTTAAGTATTTGTTACTTGAACTAAACTTTGTCAACACCTTTAAATAGGGATGAAGTTAAAAAATATTTTTGATCTGTAGAATGACCATCATAGATTAAAGCAGCAACCCTTGTCATGACATTGAACTTTTGTAAAGTATAAGAATATATGGCTATTCTTGGTAGCGTGCACTCCTTGCAAAATCACAGTGAGACTTACAGTTGGTTACAATGATTAACTCAGATGTAACATTGTAAAATTGCATTCACCAATTAGTACTTATGGTGAAGTGGTAGACCAACATGAAATCTGCTTGTCTCTGATGGATTTTCTTTTATTGATTTGGTTTGAAATGACCAAGAGTTCATTTTATACTTTGCCTCTATGATATCTTAGCTTTTCTTCTTAAATTTTGGAAATGAGTTGATAACCCTATAATATATCTACATTTTCCCCCAAGTCACCAGTAAAATTGTTGAATAAGATAAGAGCTTAGAATGGAGTTTTTCCTAGGCTATTAGCCTCTCCTTCAGATAATACGAATTCATGTGTTAAAACTTTCTACAGCTATTCTATTAAGGGCATACCCAATAGGTTTGCATTTCAGCCTGTTTTTCTACTTCTTTTAAATGAATACTGCATTTGCTCTGCTAACTCATTATATCCTCACCATTTGTTCAAATATCAGTTCCCTCCTTTTTTTGGGGGGTGGGGGGAAGGGTTGTACAAGTTATAGGAATTAAAACTAACTCAGGTCTTTTCAGAATGGAAAACAGAAGTACTCATATTCTATGGCATTTTAAGTCTGTGACCACATCCTTAAAATTGTAGCTGTTTCCTTCATATAATGCTACTTTGAAATGAGCTTTTTGCCTGCAATGATGATTGTTAAGCATTGATATGGAACTTTCATTTCTAAAATGGTGCATAATCATTTTATTAGCTATTCTTTTAAATAGTCATACGAAGTACTTCAGTATCAAATTCATAAAAGACTTTGAGCTGTCATCACTGCTGTCAAAGCATTCCCTTGAGCAGTTTGCTCAAGTTTGATTTCATATTTGTGAGAGTACAAAGTGCCCAAATGCCTCCATCAGCCCCTGGAAGATGGGGAAGTGGAAATGAAGAAAAAAGAAAAAAAGAATCTTTCTGCAGAAAAAGCAACAAGCCACTGGCAGCACTAGAATTCAGTTTTCAAGTGTTTTTATTACTGCATTGCAGTGTGTGGGCTCTGTTCCTTCTGTGCCATTTTCCTCTAACTTTGGTGTTCTCCTGTCCTATGTCTAAGCTCTATTTCAGACGATCTCTTCAAATGCATAGGTTGTACTCTCCAAGTTAAATACCACTTTATTTCCTGTTTTTGAGCTTATGACATTTTATCAAAAGTGGTTTATTAATTGCGCAAACTGGAGAAGTCAGATCTGAATTGGTTGCCAGGGGACTGAATTTTGCGTGAGCTTTAGATTCTATTCATAATTCTCCAGAACTTCTGTGTTGCTCATGGGAAGCAGACTCTGATGTCTGGCTTACTTGAATTAGTATGTGAGCATTGAGGCTTGGCTCTCCCCTGACCCTCCTGGCAGGATCACACACTGCCCTTGCTCTGCTTGACTCCCTTTAAGCTGAGCGCAATGGGCTGCTTTGCATGTTCTAAATGCTATGTGATGCTTCCTCCTTTAATCAAGCTGAGCATCACTGCTTCCCCCAATCACCCTCTGCACTTAATTGACCAATAGAGCTAGACATATGGAGGATCGAATCACAAACCCAAATCAGCAGTTGTCAGAAGAGATTAATTCAAACAGGAGGCAGCAAAACACTTGTTTTTCCCCCCACTCACTCTGTGCTCATTTTCGACAGTCTGATGAGAGAAATGATTATTAATATCTCCAGCTGTGCCCTCAGGCAGATGCCAGGAACTTCAATGAACTGCCTTCCACTTCCTTACCTCCCTTAAGTCTTTCTTCTGGAGATACCTTCTGGCCCCTTGGTTTACCAGGTGGCACTAGGGTGAGTCTGGCATGTTGATGTCTGTGCATTAAACCCAACCTCCAGAATCCTGTTGGGAAACTCTTCCCTGTGAGCCATGCTGGGAACACTCTCCTTCTCTGACTCCCACTCAGAGCTAGAAGTGGAGAAGATGAGTGAGTATACTCTTCCTGTCTGGTCTCTCCCGGGGACAGTTCTCAACCTTTCAGTGGATTTGCAGTATGTTTTCAGTTTGTTTATTTGCTATTTATTTATTTGGCTGTATGCAAAAGTAGAGAAACTTAATACAAAATGATTGCTCCTGAGAATCAATGTAAGGAAGAATAGAATCTAATATTTATTGAATAACTAATTGGTGTCAAACGTTAGATTAATCATTAGAAATGTAGGGCAACAGTCACTTGCCTTGTTGCTCACTCCTTAAGAAAGCATTTGTTTTCATGTGACAGAAAGCACAACTCAATCTGGCTTGAGGAGAAGAAAAAGAATCTCTTGGCTCACATATCAGAGAGAGGAGTCAAGCCCTCTTTTCAGGCACAGCTGGATCTAAAGGAGTGCCAGGGCCCAAGTCCTCTCCATCTCTGGTCTACCACTTGCAGTGCCAGTGTGGTTGCAGAGTTCCATAATTATAACCTAGCCTTTAGCAACCCCAGTGGGAAAGAGAGGCAGAGCTGCTGTTTATCACTCCTGAAAGAGTTCTGGCCCTAACTTTTACTCATTTAAAACTGTAAATTTGAGATCCAGAAAGTGCAGATTAATTGTCTTAAGCATTTTCATCTCTAGAAGTTAGAAATGGATCACCGAAGCTCAAAAAATGTTGACAGTTTTAATTTATAATCTTGGGCAAGTGACTCAATTTCTTTGCATCTCTATCTTAATACCCATGAAGGGAGGGAAGGATCTATAAATTCCTCTACTGAATAGGCAAATAGCTATGTCATGGGAGAATTGTGGGTAAAGTGTCTGAAACTTTGTTATTATTGTTTATATCCCACTGGGAGGCTAGGTGGCATAAGAAATTGACCTAAATGCCCTCAATGCACTGCTTAACTCAATAGATGTCTTATTTCTCTGTAGGTTTTACAATAGAAAATTCTAGATTTAGGGGAATAATATAAATTGTCAACATAAGCCTGGAAACTTAGGATCCTGTGTTTCCATAATGCCCTTATCTGGAAAAGGAATTCCCATTTCATCATTGAGAACAGCACACAATGTACATCACACCTCACAGTGAGAGCACCCTCAGTGACCCAGAGGCTTGCCCTACTACAGCAAAATGAAGGTGAAACCTGATTGCAAAATTTCCTGGCCAGGGTCATAATTTTGTTGTAAAGGACAATAATGGCTTTGAAAGGTGCACATGGAAATGATAACATGTTGGATTGGACAGTCACTATCCAATTATCAAGACTCTTATCAGTTGTGTTTCTAATGTGAGCTGGATAAGGGAAAGAGAGCAGAAGACATAATAGCATAAAAGCAGAGCAACCTGTGAGGAAAGAGCAGTTGAGGTAAAGACACCAAGTTGGTAGGTATGAACTAGAAGGACATCCTGAGTAGAAGAATCTCATGAAAAGAGGGTGGAGCTGGTCCAGCTTGGCAAGAAAGACTGCCCTGGAGGATGTGTTGGGTTTCTTGAATGGTTTTCCTTAGAGTCCATCCTATTATAGTTGAATAATTTATTTTTATTTGACAGCCAAGAAAGAGTTTCTTATGCTGTGCATGGTGGAGAGAGGCTTCAAGTTCCAGCCACAACTATGGGGCAATCATTGTGATTCAGTCACCTTGTGCTTGGAGTGTAATTACTACTTCCATAGCGGTTAAGCTATATCATGAAGTAGGATGCAAAGGCAGTGTGGGATATTTTTCTTTCTCCAGATTTGATTTATACAACTTACTGGTGTCACCAGCAGCCAACTTGCAGTAATAATAGAAGTGAGAGTTTTAAATAAGAGGGATTTTATTAGTTGCCTCTGAAAACAATTCTGTCCTCAGTATTATTCCGCATAGCCATGTAAACCTTACCTGCAAATTTTATAATTTACTGGTGAGAAGTAGTCATAGTGTAGAATTTCCTTACCCCCTCATGTCTGGGAGAGAGGAATTATTTATCAGTGACAGCAGGCCAGTGGGTATCTACTACCACATTGCCTTTCCCCCTTGTTTTCTGCATTTCTATTGCCATAACTGGTGTCCAAAATCAGCCCCTTAATCTTAGCACCTGTGTTCTTTAGCATCTTATTTCTGACTTAGCATACATTCGTCTGTAACAGTGGTTTTCAAGGCGGGTTCCAACAGCCATCGAGTTTCTTATTTAAAATGTGAATTCCATGACCATTGAAATCAGAATTATTGAAAGCCCAGGAATATGAATTTTTAAGCTCTGTAGGTGACATTTATAAACACAGCATCCTTTCATGGGTAACAACCATTGAGAACCATTCGTTCAGAGCCTGACTACCCAAAACAAATACAACAGGAGTCATAAATATAATTTAAATTTTTCTAATAAGCAAGTTAAAACAAATAAAAAGGAAATGGTTAAGTTGATTTCAATGATATTGCTTTATTTAATGCGATAAATCAAAATATTATTTTAACATGTACTGATATAAAATATTTAGGTATTTCATATTCTTTTTGCATACTAAGACTTAGAAATCTGGTGTGTATTTTTTAATCACAGCATGCTTTAATTTGGAGCAGCCACATTTCACGTGTACAATAAACACATGTGATTAGTGATTACCATTGGGCAGTGGAAGTTTAGAGGGAGAAGAGACTTTGTTTTTAGCACAAACTATTATATAGTCAGAGTTTTATCATGCAATGTGGCTTTTATTTATCATAAAACTTACAATATTTCTGATTTGTGAACTGACTGAAATGAATGGTCACAAACATTCCAAGTTCTGTTAGCTATTTATCTATAAAATTCCAGCTAGTAGCTTTTGTTACATAACAAATGAAATCATTAGTTGAAGCTTTTTTTCTCATCTAGGGAATATTTTACTTCTCTTCTGTCATTAAGAGGATGATTTATTCTGAGAAAACATATAACAAAGGCAAATATTCTTTCAATGATTTTAGTAAAGCCATAAGAAATGGGCTGTTTTTGGTAATAATAATAATGATAATAATAACAACAAAGTTTATTAAGCACTTGATTTGTACCAGGTGTCATGTGATATTCTTTATAAAATGTATATAAATTACTTCTCATAACCTTACCAAATCCACGTATTTATAACCTCATCTCACAAACTAAGATGTGAAAACTCAGAGAAGATAAATAACTTGGTAGAGGCCATATGGTTATTTTTTTAAATAATTTTATTTTATTTATTTATTTTTTATGTGGTGCTGAGGATTGAACCCAGGGCCTTGCATGTGCGAGGCGAGTGCTCTACCACTGAGCCATAACCCAGCCCCGCCATATAGTTATTAAGCTTCTTTCTATCATGTACTAAACTAAAATTGCATTCTTTTAATACAATGGGGATTCCCAGAGTTTTCAAAGTGGTTTTAGTAAGTAAAACTAGGTTGTTTTGTTATATTGTGTTTTGCTAGGAGTTTGCTGGTCAGGTCTCTCAATTAGAAAATATTTTGAGAAAAGCAATTCCATAGATATGTACATGCATGCATATGTAAACTGTGAAGTATCTCCCTAACTCTGTGAATTCCCATATTTATATCTAAGAGTTGATGGCAAAAAAAGAAAGAAAGAAAGAAATCAAATGTTCTCATCTCCTTCTTCCTTCTTTCCTATCTCTTTGACCACTGATTCTTCTGATTGACTTCCTCAGTCTTACCTTTTACACAGTGAACTGTGAAGCCTAAGCACTCTGAAAAAACATTATGCTTTTTATCCCTACTGCCTTTTAGTGTCATGTAAATGGAGATAAATGAAATCCTAACAAAAGCCCAGACCCAATCTGAGAGTCAGACTGTATCCTATGGGGAAGATGGGGCCGTGAGCACACGCTCAGGGAAGGACTGAGAATGGAGGTGGAGGAGTGGGCAACAGCTGTCTGGTAGAGCTGCACAGGTGTAGGGGGTACTCATTAGGTTCCCATAGGCTCTGTCATTAAGCCTGTGGCAGATGTTCTCGAATGTGACTAGCACAGTCGCTGGGGAGGCAGTAAACTCGGCTTAACGTTCAGAGCACTGATGTGGCACCACTGGGCAGAACGCTGGCGATTTGCCTCTCCTTGCCAGAGCAGCAGCTGTTCCTGCCTCCTTAGTTCCTGGAGTCTCTGTCGAGTTTGTCTTTGGAAGGCTTATCATATCTCAGAGGCTCAATTCTGCTCCTCTGTAACTGGACGTGAGTTATTAAAAAAAGAAAATCCCACACAAACAGAGGCAACATAAACAGAACCCTTTGTGCTCAGGGGCTGCAATATAGTCCCGCACCCAGAGTCCTCAGAGAGCTTGCCTGACATCAAGCAAATCCAGAGAATCTTAAGAAATGTTCAGATGAGGGACATTTGCATAAGGCTCATGGCATAAGAACCAAAGCAATATTGAAAATTACATTTGAGACCCTGGAATTTTCACAACTACGCTACATAAGAGGGTATATCAAAATCCATTTTTTCCCACAAGCAGCAAAATGGCAATTTGACCCTAGATGTGCCCTAAACATACATCATCATCATTTTTTTCCCTTTCAAAAAATTCTACATGATTCATCCCATACCCTAAGAATACTGATTCTTGTATTTCTGTTTATAGTGAATAGAATAAATATGTGTAGTGCAGCCTAGTGGCCCTTGAGCAATGATTTAGGTGAGCACTAATTTGGTCCAGTTATGCGTTGATAAGAAGAAGGAGTTTGGTATCACTGAACTAAAAATCACTCAACTATTCTACCTTGTTTTGTCTATATCCATCCCAGTCTTGGTCTACGGGATTTGGCAACATCTTTAAGCATTAGATAAGACAGGAAAATCTTAATTATTGATATTTCTTGTTCACGAACAACCCTTCTGCAAGTCTAAAGAGGTCCTCTCTCTGCTTATTTTCTTTTGGGATTCTAAACTATAGGTAGGAAAATCTTGATTGTCAATTACTGACATTTGAAAGAATATATACTAAGGTCTTCAGAAGATAGATATTTAGTTTTTGCCAAAAAGAAAAAAAAATCTTAGAGGTAGGATACCTTAGAGAAATGTATCAAGGTTCTGTGTCTCTCAGCCTCAAAATAGTCCAAATGTCAATCTTATCAAGTGTCTAGATTTGATTGAATTCAGAAGACTAATAAATAAGAAAACATACAGAAGATTAAAGTATAAGCCAAAATTTCCAATTATCTACTGATATTAAATATGGAAGTCAACCTACCAATCCATCCTGCTTCTAGTCAATACAAGTGGAATAAGGAATTGCTTAACATTCATGAAATTAAAAGAAAAGCAACTAGTTGCATGAGTCACATATTTATTCATGTGTCTGATACATTTATCTCCAAGGTAATAATTATAAATTTTTACTAATAGCTAATAACTATAGGCCAAACACATCTAATTTCTTGGCACATATTAACCCATTATTTTCACAATGAAGTGAGTGGTACATTCTATTATACTCATTTATAGAAAATAAAATTGAGTAACCGAGATAAAAATAATTTGACCAAGGTAAAGGAATACGTTCTGTTTAGAATCCAGGTAATCTGGCAGCAGAACCTAACTTTACATTAATTAAACAATCTATTAAAATTTGTATATACATGTCATGAGAAGTGAGCAAGTTCCCAAAACAGGGACTATGTTCCCTCCCAAATTCTGGTCCTTTGGTTTCCCTTTTCTCCAGCCCAAGCTAATCTTTTTCACTTTGTTCAGCATTTCTCTGGACAGGATACACAAAAATTGCTTGGAGTCCAGCTTATTAAATTTCAATCAGACTGCTGCATTGCTTTCCCTGGTTCACCTTGATGGAAGCTATATAGAAATCTCAAAACTCTTTGTTCACATGTTTATAAATATCATGACCTGGTTTCTTGCAAGAGGTAGCTGGTGCACACACATTATCTCTGCTTCAAACTAGTTTCATTCTTAGTGGTCAACATCATTTCCTAGTCCTCAAGTGAATTTTGCACAACGTATCCCTGGGTGCCACACACATCTGTGAAATTCATCTTGGAATTCTCTCACATTCTCCCCCTGTACAACCTGTTAGAGATTAACTTCTCCCATGAGTACTCAAACCCTGGGGTTAACTACATTCAAGACAAAACTTTATAACTCCCAGAGAATTTAGTAGGCAAGGATCTGACTGATAGAGTCTCCAGGCAGCAGTAAGGGATGCAAACTCAAATTTACTGTCTAGTGACTTGTTTACAAATAAAATAAGATGTTGAAATCCTGATTGATGTCTTCCTTGGTGTTCTTGTACTCTTTGGGAATATCAAGAAAAGAATCATTCCTTAGTTTAATTTGATTTGATATACTTTAGAGCAGCTGTCCTTTTAAATGTCCTAGATTTAATTTCTAAAGCAGATACTTTATCCTTGTCCACTCACCTCTACTCTGGGCATCTTGCAAATTGCTTCTTGTGTCTGGAGTGCGTTCTCCTTTTAAATCAATAAAAATGTCATATAATCAAAAGTTTCTCAGAATATAGAGAGAATCAGATGCAACCAAACCATTAATAAAATGACACTTGTTTGTGTTTGTGTGTGTGTGTGAGAGAGAGAGTTTTGACAAAGAAATTCAGGATTAGAGATTTATACGAATATAGTTTTTAACTTTAAATAAACCTACTAGAAGAAGAGTCCTATCGCACAATTACTGCATGACATCCACTTCACAAACATTTTCTGTGTTAATTTATTCTATCAGTACAAATGGAAAAAGAGCCCTACTTTGAAGGAACTAGTAGAGTTTTCTTTCAGTGTCCAAAGTTCAATCTTCAAGCATCAGCTGAAATTTGGAGCATGACTTCTTCAAAACCACTATAGGAGTCAGTGAGGTCAGCAGTCTCTGTGGAAAATCAGAAGAAACCTACTTGTCATCACAGAGTTATAAAAACCAAAACCCTAAGCTGGCAGTAATTTTGTCCATAGTCTCAAAACAGTTCTATTTTTAATGTAGCAATCCTATAATTTTTGCTTTACATGGATCCCATATCACCTTTAGTATCTGGAATGCATTATATGCATTTGAAATTGTCATATTTGCTTTAGCAGGTAATCAACACTGTGTTTTCTGTGGATTTGCACAGTTCAATATGGTCATCACATATGACTCTTAAAGTTTACACTAATTAAAATGAAAACCTAAAGCTTCAGTTCCTCAGTCACAGTAGCCATATTTCAAGTGCTCAGTAGTCACACGTGACTAATTGCCACAGAACTGGAATCAATGCAATTTTAGATGCAGCTTCTTTCCTCTGGTGTTGGAACTTTCTTCATTAATCCTCTTGTAAATCTTTTTTCTAGTCCTGCTTCGACACAGGCAGATGAGAAACACACTAGGCCATAAAACAGTACATTCCTTAGCTGGATGTCTTTAAATTAAAACTAAAGGTTCTCCTTTAAAGAAATATTTAACTTCCTTTAAATTTCACCCATTTATCCCACTAAATGAAAAGAATCCAGTACAATCCATTAAATCAAATAGTTGGATGCTTACTAAAGCAACCATATCAACCTTCCTTGACCCATGTGCTCCAGTTTTTCAGTTGTTGGAAGGCGAAGGAGGAAAATCAAGTACAATATCAGTCCTTTTTTGACCTTACTTACAGCTATTCATACAACCCCACAAAAACTCTCCTTAATGACGTTTGCAGTTCATGTTATATGTTTTAATCTGCAAAATGCCATTTTACCACAGATAACTCACTCTTGCCTTGAAGGATGGATACATTTCACCAGCACCTGGGTCTTATTTTCTCATCTTTCCAAACAAGCAAATAGACTATGAAATATTTATGTGCCTACACAACGCTGGGGTCAGAGCAGTGCTTTCCAAACAATGGGTCATAACCTATCAACAATGTATGAGTTGTATTAATTCTTTAAATTAGAACAGGACAGGTTGGATGGAATAGAACAATTTGGAGTACAACTCACATAATAAAATACTTTGTGTTTTACTTAGATTTTTAATTAATAACACAAGATGTATTTTTTTTCTGAAAGTTGTAGTCAAAAAAGTCTAAATGATCCTGTTAGGAACATGCTTCTTTAGGATATTGTCCATAAGCTATGGCTTTAGTCTAGGCACATTTTGATAAATATTTAGCTGAAAAACTCTTAAAAGTTCAATCTGAATTTGATGCCAAGCACCAGAGACTTTGGATTGGTCAAAAAAAAATCAGTCAGGCAAGAAAAAAAAACATATAGGCAAGCCTTTTTTTAAAAAACAACAACAAAAAAAACGTTTTTATTAGTGCAATATAATTTGCTTTATTTCTGTTGCTATTACATTATTTTTATCTCCTTTATCCCTCTACCCCTGTTCTCCTTCCCCTACTCTACTTGTTTTCTATTTATTTTTTTTAATTGGTGCTTTATAGATATACATAAGTGAACTTCCCTGTAGTATTTCATATAATGTACATAGAATAATTAGGTCCATTTCTGGGCTTCTCTTTGATAAGGGAGCCACAGAATTGACAGGAGAGTGTTGGGCTGGCTCCTACAACGAAGAGAGCTACTTCTGATTATATGAAAGGGCCATTTGTGAGTGGGGCTAAAGTTTAGGAGTTGTCTTTAGGTACATTTCACAGGACTGCATTTCTCTTCCTATAAGGGCACTTTAACTCTGAGGAAAGCATGCCTGACCATGGGAAAGGCATGGTCAGCTGGTCATCCTGAAGCTAAATGGTAGTTTGTCATATGGATGCCACATTCTGTATGAACATCTCTGTCTTGTAAAAAGGATGAGTTGCTGTACTGTTAAGAGAACATACAGGTGGGAAATGGAGAAGAACACAAATCATGGCAAGTAACAGATTATGGGCCTTGGGAATTTGCCATTTTGATGACTCCTCAACAGTTTTTATCCTTTATGTTATCTGTCCTCAACTTGGCAAGAGCATCTTTGCCCTAATGATGCCCCTGATCTCTGAAACTGATAAGGTTGTTTATGGGGTATGATTAAGTCAGATACCATACTTTTAATACCCAACAAGCCATGAATTAAGGTGGGAGAACAGAGAAAAATCATGTACTGTCTTTTAATGGCTGTTAGACAATGAGTTAAAGTCCTGAGAGTTCATTTGCCCTTTGTCCCTGGGGTGGCAGAGACCACCATACTGTCTCAAATTCATGTGCTTATCTGCCATCTTATTCTTGGCCCTAAACAGATGAGACTCCTTGTAAAAGTTAAATGCATTAGGTCATTTTTATTTGCTAGATAACAGATGGTCACATTCCATTACATTGTAATTTGGTCAATTTTTGGAAAGATGTCCAAATGAATATGTAGTAATGAAAGTTGTCTCATACTGTGCATATTTATTTAGCCCCTGTAACACATACTGCTTTTAGTCAGGCCTGCAAGTGTCAAAGAATCATACAGCTCAGGGTAGGGAAGTCAATAAATTGGATAGCACTTGATTGCTTGAATTTTGACAGACCCAAAATCCATGTAGGGATCAAGACAAAGAAGAGAAAGATATCTTTTGTTTTATTTTTTAAAAGGTAATTATATTACAGATATTATTGTATAAATTTTTAAGACAATTAGTATCACCTACTCCATATCTTAATCCCATGACTCATATTATTAGAATTTACTATAGAAGAGAACATTGAAACTGAGATGTTAAGTGACCCACAGGAGATCACATATCTAGTAAATTGACATAGAATATACATCTATTATTTCTAGATATGTCCCATGTCCCCAAATAACCCCCCTCAGTGTGATGGGGAAAAACTTTTCCCAAGTATTCATAAATGTATTAAAAACGAACTAAGATATTTAATCATCAGTGATCAATTTTTAGAGAAAAGAACCAACAGGTCAATTCGTGATTCTTAAAAATATATATATTTTTTCTAAAAATAAACTATAAGTCTACTACAATTTTTACAAGCTTCTGTGATTTCACTAATTTGGCCAAAATTCACAAATAATTGCAACATTTCATTCTTTTTACATCCACTGCTTTTTTTTTCTTTATTACATAAAAACATTACTGCAAAGAGAGGCATGGGTTACTGAATTTCTCTTAGACCTGCCATCTGATATGTTTTAGGCCTTGGGCATATGAGCTGCTAGTAATTTGCATGGTAATTAAACTCATTTAGACAATACACTGCTTAACACGGGATGGGACAGCTTCTCACTAACACTTCATTAAGCTACCTGCACTAAGGCCTTTCTAGATGACAAGGCCAAGTCCATATCACAATACTAAATACATTGTTCAGTTGTTAAAGAAAAAAAAAGAGGTTAGCCAAGTAGATAACATTGATGTTGGACTCCAGAATAAATGTTCTCTTTCAAATCTGTCTTGTTCCTCTGTGTATTAAATTGGGCTTCACTTATTTTTCACGTGTACCTGCTCCATTTTTCAAATTGACAAATAAGTTTTGAGAGCCAGTTAAAGTCAGATACTTTCAGTGGGAGGACTAACAAGGTGAGTAAGACAGTTCTGGCCTTCAGAGATGTTAGTCAGGGTTTAAGAGGGTGGTAGGAGAACACAAACCTGAGGAAATCTGCAGGCAGTAGAGGAGACCTGTGTGTTGTCAGGGAATAATAGAGTTAGCAGACTACCAATGAAGAAGCTGTTAACTTTAATAAATTTGTCAAAAAAAGTTTTTTGGAAGTGTTTTTAATATTTTGTTCATTTACATTAAATTATGCTGAATGTTAATCAAGTGTCAAATGGTATTATCCAAAGTTCATTATCCCACCTAATTCTTAAAATACTCCTATTGGTGTAATGTTGTCTCTCTCTCCCTCCCATAACCATTGTATGTTTATGGAACAGAAACACAGATAATTAAATGATCTGTTCAAGGTAACTGGACTTCAAATGACAGAACCTGGATTTGAACTCAGTCTGGGTTGGACTCATTGTTATTTATTATGTTAATACAGCTTTGTTGACCTTGAAAGATTAAAGCTATTTTAATGGTGATGAATGAAGGCCAGGGCAATAGAGATGTTGTAGAATCATGAGTAAAAGCACAGAAATGCTTGGGTTTATGTGGCTTGAGACTGGCATGCTCCTGGCAACTGGCAAGCAGGGCTTTAGATAGTCAGGAAACAATGTTGCTTGGTGTAACCTTATGGTAGATGAAATTCCCCAGGCAAAAATGCAGATGAGGAGGGACAAAGCTCTGGGGACAGACAACATTTACCAGGCAGATGATAGTTGGTAAGGTGATATATTAATAAAAAAAAAAATCTTTCATAGAACGGTAATGGAAAATAATTAAAATATGTCTAATGAAACCCATATTATGAAGATCATGCCCATCAAACATTTATTGAAGAACTCTCTTTGGTGCCACGGTCTGCTATTACTCTAAATCATTCACAATCAATTGGTATAGAAAAATGTTTAAAAATCCTGTGCTCAAGGATTTGAATAACACCTAATCTACTCATCCTGATCTAACTTGCACTTCCAAGATTTCAACACGGGTTCTGTCTTTCAGGCATAGACACAGAATCAACACCACAGTGATATGTGGAAATGGTGATGAATTAGGCAAATTGAAAACAAATGCATAAAAAAAAGTAAACAGGGCTTCTACATGTACTATAATATGTGTTCATTCCCCACAAAAAAATAAAAGAAAATTAAACATAATAAATAGTTCTTTAGTTTTGTGTTATCCTAAGACTTTAAGTCTTCAATATGCTGATGGGTACTGTGATTCACAAAGAATAAGTTGCCTTGGTGGTACTTCCCAGAGTTAGTGGCCATGGACTCCTTTCTGAGATAATACCATGTGGGATCTCTGTGAAAAAACTTTGGAAAATGCTGCTTTGCCAAGTGGTTCATTGTTGCTCATGGCCTGTCATTGAGGTCTATGTATTATGATAAAAAATTACCCATGATGAAAGTTTGGACTTTAAAGTTGCCTTTCCTAAGATGTCTTTCAGTTGAAGTTTCCAATTCTTTCTTTCTTCTAAATTTTTGCAGTAATTTGTACCAGTCAAGCTACTTCAAGATTTTGTCCAATATTTTGTCCCATTTTTATAAAAATTTCTTTGGTCATTAAGACAGTATCTTCGGGTTTTGAATAGAGTTATTTGCTAAGTAAAAAATAAATGAGATGTAAGAACCTCCCAGATAAGTAACAGCACTAAAATTATCTTATGGATAAACAAAAATAATCCTGAGAATCCAACTTTCTTGTTAACTACATGTAAACGGACTGACACAGGGAGCCTCAATTCTAGAGTTGGAGTAGGACCCCAGTATTGCTGTTTGTAAATACGCTTCATTTGTTCATGCATCACTATCCCACAATAAGGGATGAGTTAGAGATCTGTGACACATGTTGGGGTATCATGAGACATGACATTGGGTACCGGACTGGGGCTCAGTGCCAGCACAAAAAAAAAACTTTGGTTTACTGAAAAAAGCTGAGACACTCTGAAAGCTGCTTCTAAAGATTGATTAGATGATGAAGAAAACCCTGAGCCTTTTTCTCTGATAAGATACTAACCTAGTAAGAGCAATTGATTTGGTAGTGGTTGTCAGGAGTGGCAGGTGCAAATTTAAGCACAGGTCCTATCCTCGAACAAACAGCTCCTGGGGGGTAAGGCAAATAACAATTTATCTTTAAAGGAGATGGTGCTGATCAATCAGGCATACACATTAAGAAGCCTAGAAAATTTACTTCATTTTACTTCAAATTGATATCCCATTTTTAGAAACATTTCATGATATATAAACATTGGTATGTATCCTGCTTTTTTTAAGGAAAAAAATAAAACAAGTTTATATCATTCAAGGGGAAGACATGTACTATGTGGTTTCTGAAGTTACAAAGAGGAAGCTTAGCTGTGATGTTGTGGTATTTAATTAATCAACAGTGGCATGTAGAATCTTGACTCCAAGACCCTGTTGCTTTAATCAGGCTCCTAGGATTGGTTTGGCACACAGAAGAGAAAGTGACAGAAACCTCACACTTTAAAAATGTATTTTTTCAACCTTGTATGTACTTGAGTCAAAAAAAAAGGGGGGGAACCTAAGAAGTCATCAAATAGAGGGTCTTTAAGCTACTGAAAGAACATCAGTCAAGGTAAATCAGCACACACAGTCAGCTCCAGTTTAAACCATTCCAAACAAACCTACCATACGCCCTCTCACATAGAAATTGCTAATATTTTTTTTCTCTGTTACCCAGACTGCTCTTGAATTCCTCAGCTCAAGTGATTTTTCCTCCTCAACCTTCTGAGTAGCTGCTGCAGCAGGCATGTGCTACTACACCTGGCTTAGAAATTCCCTTTGAATGTTATTCAACATGGACTGAGTAGGACTTCACTGGAGCTACACTCATAAAAATTCCCTCGTGCAGGATAATGGTCCAAGACAGAATTATCTGTCTCCCCTTCCTCTATCATTTCTAATTCCCTCCAATTGCCAATACTCATTCTTGCTCATTTTCTCTACAAATCTACTTTGGAATCTTTCATTCACTGTCTTATCTCCCTTTGCTGCCAAAAGTCATTATCCAAAACATGTTTTTCCTCTTTCACTGTATTTCCCAGTCAGAACGTGATAAACTCAGTTGATTTTCCTTAAATGACTTAGATGATTTTCCTTAATAAAAACACCAAACCAGGTGCAGTGGCACGTGCAGACAGTCCTAGCTGCTTGTGAGGCTGAGGCAGGACAGTCACAAGTTTGAGACTAACTTGGTCAACTTAGAGAGATCCTATCTCAAAATAAGGGATTGGGGGCATAGCTCAGTGGTAGAGCTCTTGCCTTGCATGTGTGAATCCCTTGGATTAATCTTCAGTACTGAAAAAATGAATTAAAAAAAAAAGCTTAGCACATCTTGAACTATATTTTGCAACTTCATTTAGCCCATTGTGAACCCAGTAGTGTGGACTCTAATTTGTACCGAAAGTAACACATATACAACATTGACATCATACTGGCAGTCTGTACATAACTGGCAAACCATTAATTTCTAGTAGAGATACTTTTGACCTATTTCTGTCCCTTGGGTTAATAATTTGCTAATGGGAATATGTGGAGTGTAATGCTAACTTTCTATGACTCTAATTAGGGAATCCTTTTGGGAAATGAATATGTTTTCTAAGTTAGGGAGGCATGTAAGACAAATTCCTATTGTAGGGAGAGGGTTGTAGAGTTTGGAAAAAATGCTGGTGGGCTCGGGCTATAGCTGATAACCTGTCCTTCATTCAAATAAAATCGCCTCCATAATGCAGGAGGATATGAAGAAAGAAGAGGAGGAAAGGGGAGGAAAAAAGGAAATGAAGAAAAGAGAAGGGAGAAGGAAAGAAGGGAGAAAGAGGAAAGAGAAATTAGAGAAGGAGAAGAGAACAAGCGAGTGGGCTCTACAGAATTGAAGGGAGAATGGGGCCACAGTTAAGTATCTACACTGCTTCCCTGAACCTTGAAGATGTACATGACACTTCAAGAACTGTGTCTCTAGGTTCTTTACAGATTGTTGGACTGTGGTGATCCAAGCTGCAATCATCATCAGCATTGACACTGCTGCTCCTTCCGTTTCACAGCAGTCCCTGTCTCCCAATAGTCAGAGATATCCTTGCAGAAGAGCAGAAAGAAATGAAAAAAAAAAAAGAAAAGGGGAGAAACCTAGCAAGCACTAAAGCAGGGGTTGGGTTGTAAGGAAGATCTCATCCCACTCCTTAGCAGATTCTTCCTCAGTCCATGAGGAAGTTCAGATCCTCTTGTCCGCCCACCTAGCAGTTGCAATGTTCTGTTCTGATGTTGACATCTTGATAAAAGGGAAAGAAGCTAGTGCTGTTTGAGCACCTACTATATGCCAGATGCTTTTTAATACATTGCCATTTAATTCTCACTGTGTTGTCCATAAGAATAATCTGCACATCAATTTGCAAAAAAATAAATAAATAAATAAGGTTTTCAGAATTTTTGTTACTTTTCCAATTTTTCACACAAATATGGCACAGATCAGAGACTAGACCCAAGTTATTATGGCTCCAAAGTGCCTACTCTTTACAAGATGTCAAGTCTGCAAACTGGTTATACTTCAACTGTGGAGTTTGATTCATTCTAATTAGAACTAAAAGAAGGTAGACTTTAGCTGCTTTTTTTTTTTTTTCACCCTCTCTGGATGCAGACAGAGCCTAATACTTCTGTAGGACAGTATTTCAGCAGGGGAAAGGAAAATTTCACTCTTTTAGGTTCTCTTTCCAGACTAAATTCCGAAGAATCTTAAAAGCATTTTTTAATGTAAGTAATATGTATATATTAAAGAGAAGATATAATATGCATATGATCAAAAAGAGGAATCCTTCCCTAAACTGGCTTTGAATTTGCCAACCAGAAGAACTGGGATGGCTGGGCACACATCTGTAATCCCAGCAAGTCTGAGGCAGGAGGATCACAAGTTCAAAGCCAGCCTCAGCAACTTAGTGAGGCCCTAGGCAACTCAGCAAGACCCTCTCTCTAAATAAAATACACAAAGAGCTGGAGGTCTGGCTCATTGGGTAAGTGCCCTGGGTTCAATCCCCTGTACAAAAAAAAAAAGAAGAAAAGAAAGGAAAGAAAGAAATGACTGGAACGAAAAATGAAAGAAAATGGCATACATTCTTTTATGCATATTCAAAAACTATGGTAAATTGCCATATACAAAATTTTGCCAATGGGTCTTTTCACTCAATATTGTGTTTTTAATATAACTGCATGTGAAGAGACATATATCTATAGCATTTCTTTATAATGGCTGCAGGATATTCTGTTCTAAGTATTTCTATTTGATGACACCCCTTATTAGTTGACATTTAGATTGGCTATTTCCCTGATGTTAGAAACAAAAATTCAGTGAACATCTCCACAACCAATTCATGGTGAACATTTTTGATTGACTTGTTATTATGAATTCTTAAACATAGAAACTGCTTTATTAAAATGTTGCACTTGTTTTTTTTTAATATGTGATAATTATTGCCACATCTTCCCCATAAAGTTTGTATCAACTTGTAGTTCTGGCAAAACTTTCACCAAAATGCTTTTATCTTTATAAATTCAATGGGCAAAACTGTCATCTTGTTTAATTCATGTTATTTCTTTTCCCATTAACCTGCTTTAGTATCATATAGGTTTATTATAAATGGTTTGTTGGTGCAACTGTTTTTCCCAGCGTGTTATTTACATTAAACTCTTATGGAAGGTGACACATTTATGTTTCTTTTCCATTTTTCCTAACCTTGTTTTCTGAACTTGATGTCATCTGAGGAAACTCTTTCTCATCTCAGGCTTATGCAACTATTTAAATAGGTATAATTATTGGTAGATCTCTGTAAAGAAATCTTGGAAAAGCCAGGTTGTAAATCCTGCACTTCAAATTTTCTTCTCAATTTCTTTCCCCACTCTCCCAGTGATTTTCTTTAAAAAGCTGGTATCAGAAGGACAGTAGTGACACCATCCAATCATCTATTGAAGAATTCACAGAGAATAGAGAAGAATACAAATATGTCTTTCTCTGGAGACTTTCGGCTTCACAGCTTCATAGAAATAATAGAAATAAGGAGGCCCTGTAGTTTTTACCTATAGTACTTGCTCAAAGGATGAAACTCCCTCTCAGACGCTGGAGCTTCCACATCTGGGCTGTTTTTTAGTTCCTGTGGAGCTGCTTGCTAGCACAGTCCCACAGTCCTGCAGTAGGGGGCCTCCCAAGCCCCTGCTGAGGCCTGTCTTTGGTGGATCCTCAAGTCTCACAGCGGGAGTCTTGCAATTGCTTCTCTGCCACAGCCTGCAGAAGAGCAGGGTTTGAGCATTCTGTAGGTGTGTGTCAGACTAGTTCAGGGCAAAGGAACCTTTGCATCCATCCTTGATTTCAGATGAGGATGAATCACCCTCCTGTGTGTATTAGGTTGAAAGAAAGTTCCTTTAAAATCATCCCAATGTTCCATTTCCACATTTTATGAGACTCTCTCAACTTATATATTTTCCTTTCACGAGAACAATTTTTTGTCGCTCTGGGTTGACTGTGTAAATCAGCAAACATTGAAGTCCTTCACATGGCTCTCCTTTAGAAGAAAAACTCAGTCTTCTCCCTGAGAACTCCAAGCTGGGGCGTGGTGTTCACCACATCTTAACTGCCACTACCTCATCTGACCGGGGAGAAGGCTTATAAACTGCGAAACTATTTTTTTCCAGGCATCTGTAAACTGTATTAAATGCTGTCTTATTTTTCAGGGTTCAGGGTAGTAGTGACTTTGAAGACAGTAAAAATTAAAATAAAAAATAAATGTTTTTGAGTAGATATTAATCTCAAAATACTAAGTTCCAAGTTAAACCTAAATTTCCTTATTTGTAAACATGGGGTAAAAATGGGAGTAATATTTCTATTATCTGTCCTTTAAAAGCATTAATAATGTAAACATCTGGCAGAATGGAGTCTAAAGTATATCAGGAGGTATAATATTAATTATTTGTTCATTTTTGTTCATCTTTTGTGATTGTCCTTTCCATAAACAAAGTACCCCCATCAGAGACCCTGTTTTATTCAAGGCAGTTCTAGTGCACCCCTTTTTTCCTTTGTGCATATCTCTTGAGTATTCAACCCTATCTTTGTTACCCTAACCCACCTCCTAATCTTCCAAAATACCCCCCAAAAAAGTTTTCCCAACTTCTTCTACTCTTCCTTTTCTTCAGCCATATTTCTTGCTAGTCTTTCCATAAAAATAAAACTTGCCAAAGGTAAAACAGAGCAAGCTGTAACATCTAGAGGATAAAGAGTTTTCCCCCTTAATGAATTGGTTGGAATTATCCCTGATTTTAGAATGTGAATGGGAGCAGAACTTTTCTTTCGGTGGTCTCATCTTCCTGAATTTTTATTCTTGTATTTGGCCTTGGAAGCTTAAACCCATTTCAAGAATTCAGTGAAGTTTTATAAGGTGTGAGCTCTTTGAAAGCAAGGAAAACATCTTGTCACCTTTCATCCCTAGTGACTAGCATGTACAGGAATATTGCTCCTCAATAATTCTTGAATGTGGATACTGCACTTGTTTGAAGAGAATGACCCTTTATATGTTTATATGTATACCAGAACATAAAAGGAAGATAGTTTTTGTAGGTGTAATTATACACATTAAAAAGCAAGCTTTCCTATCCTAATAGGACACATAATACCCTAACTTTTCTTCTTCATGTTATAAATAAGTTAAAGAAATTAATTGAATTCATAATAAATATAGTGTCTTCAGTAGGATCCTGTGACCAAAGAAGCAGGAGCCTAGTGTGTAAACAAATACTGAAGTATTTAGAATTTTCCCTGGACTTTCCCAGTCATGATCATGCAGACAGAAAGCTCAACCAAAGACAAGAAAAAAATTATAATTTGTTAAAACTGGGTGACTCTCTGCTATTGTCCAAAGACTATAATAGGCGGATTTAAAGTTTAAATAGGCAAAGCTCCTGACCTCTATTCTTAAAAGGCGTAAATGAGGTTTTTGTGCTTAATTTTCAAAAGCTATCTGACACATTGGTCAGGGAGATCATGCCGCTGGCCCAGTGGAGCAGCTGGTGATTGCCCTCCTCAGTCACCTTTCACCTGCTTATGTTTGTCAACTGGCACAAATCCTTACAAGGGATCAGTGAAGGCTGTACAAAGGAACCTGATCTAGTTCCTCAGCAAGACTGTCCCAGTGAGAAAGGTAAATCCTTAGACCATTAGGTCATAAAGGATTAATTCACATCCTAACTTGTTCTTTCTTCCAGGAACTTTGTAAGTAATTGTGGACCATGGAATTCAGTATGTTCTGATAATAATGGCAATAGTCATAACCATATATTTATCATTAAGGAATCGGTACTTTATTTCCATTTGTTGTGTGTAATATTTGCTCTGATTCTAAAACCCTTCCACTCACTCTTCTTAGTCCTGGTTATTTGTGGTCTGTGAATAGAAGTGGGCTGGAGGAGAGGAGAGAATTAAGGAAGGAGGATATGCATGGATATGGCCCTGCCAATCATTTTGCTCTTATTGGGAATATCTGTCAATAACTGTCTTGAAAGAATGAATGTTTTTCAATATCTCTATCTTAAAAATGAAAAATCATCCAAGGGAAACTTGAATAAGTGCTTTATCTCTAAATGAAAATCAGAGAGCACATTAGAGCCAGACTTTGCAAAAGTCGTTTGACCAGGCAGACAGATAAAATGAGCCACAGCTTTCTTGTACTTAGATTCTCATAGATATGTTTGGTTACTATGGGTTTGTCCTTGACATCCATCCATCCATCATGTTTGGCACTGGAAAGTCTGTTTAGGGGTAAAGGCAATAATTATATTCTCATTGTGTATACCTACCCCACTGCAAAGAAACAAGAATTAAGCTGTGATTCACAGTATAGAATTCAGGCATAGAAATATTTACTATGGGAGCCGGATAAGGTAGCATGCAACTATAGTCCCAGCTAGACTACAGAAGTCCCAGAAGACTGAGGCTGCAAGATAGCTTGAGCACAAGAGTTCAAGACCAGCCTAGGCAACAGAGTAAGACCTTGTCTCAAAATAAATAAACAAATAAAAAAACAAATATTTACTATGTACATACACTATATGCTATATATATCGAGATGTTCTTCCACTTACAAGGGAGCTGCATACCAATAAACCTATCACAGGTTGAAAATAGCATAAGTTAACAATGCATGTAATACACCTGAGCTACAGATCGTCACAGCTTAGCAACACAGTAGACTCGAAGCATCAATCGCTTACCCTCATGACTACATGGCTGACTGAGAACTGAGGACCACAGAACCTCAAATTGCTAATCTGAGAAAGTATCAAAATTCAAAATTTGAAGTGTGCTTTTCACTAAATGGGTATTACTTTCACACCATCATAAATTCTAAAAATTCTAAGTCAGGGATGATCTGTATATGTGCTAAGTTCTGTGGTTTGATGATGGAAAAGGATTCTACTTTCAATAACCTGAAATTTAGAGGTAGGATGACTCTAACTATGCATAGAGAGATGTCTCTAATAAGCCAGTGTTAATTCAGAATTAAATCTAAATATAAAATAGGAAGGGCACCTTATGGTAACCCAGAAATGGTATAATATATTGTTCTTCTCATGTAATCACCATGTCATAGGGTCAGCTTAGTGACTGACGAAAAACATTTTGAGTACCTGAAAATTTTGTGTTGATAACAGGAAGCCTCATCATAAAACACTGTGCATGAACAAACTGCTTTTCATGACATTTAAGACAGATATATTAATGTCTAAGTTTAACATATAAGAAAACTGATGCCAATGTGAGTTTGCCTGTCTTGCCTTGGGTTACATAAAATGTTAATATATTAAGCTTATTTTTCCCCTGATGCTGTGCAATATCCCCATCATTTTTGGATTAACTCCAAAATTCCTTTCTTTCACATGAATACTCTAATATTCTTTTCACCGATCTTTCTTACATAATTCTGTGGACAATATTTGACTCTTTTCCTGCCCATGACAATAAGTATTTTTGCTGGTGAACATTCTAGAGAATGCTCATTATATATATATATATATATATATATATATATATATATATATATATATAAAATAAAAAAAAATCTTACCTTTTAGTAAATGAACTAAAAACAACTATGTTGAAATATTTACTTCACTGTATTAAGTTTCTGGAATGTATTCAGTAAAACTGCCTATTTGCTTAACCTCTCTGCATCGGAGGAGTAAACATACTTAATTTTACTTTCAAGTCATTAACTACATTTTGGTTCAAAAAGGACCCAGTTCATTTTTGAATAAGGAGAGTTAATTAGTATTCTAGCAGCGTATTACCTCCTTACTGGGGACCTTCTGAAATGGGACCTTGAGATGTGAATACCTGAAATCCTTGCTCTTTTTACTGTAAGAAATGAACTCCTGTGCTACAGGCTCTCATTGTCCTTCAGATGTAGACATATTTTAATTCATCATATTTCTGTAACCGGATGTTGGCTCAAGCTCTGAAATGCAAATTTCACTCCACATGCCCCTGCTGCCTCCTCAGAGGTGACTTAAAAGCACATATAGACAATACCTCTGACAAGCTTTGCTTTCAAGAGATCTGAAAGGTGAGGCTTTGTGGAACATGTGCTTTCAATTCTGTTGTCATAGACCACTCTGACTTTCACAAGACACATATAGGCCAGAGTGTATTAAATTTGATTAAAACTGTGGATTTTGTTTACATGTAAGAGAAAGTTTTGAGCTCACTTAACAGATGCCTTCACAACCTTGATACCAATCAGTGGAAAGTACAGGGTGTGCTGCAAAAATCAATATACCATTCGCTTTGGACACTTCAAAAGAAAGATAGAGTTTCTGAAGTTAGAAATATGTGTGTCCCCAAATAATTTATTTTTACGCTGCTTCCAGAACTCTAACTACTTCTGTTGTGTACGTGTATGCATGTTTGTGTGTGTGTGTGTGTGTACATGTGCGTGTGTTTGTGACTATTGATTTAAGCAAATCTTAGCAAAATGAAATCCACAGACAGCATATCAAGCTTGGACCAGAAGAGATACTTCAACACATAATATCTTCAGCTACACTAGGAACCATGCAATTTGGCACCAAAGGAAAGCACTTGTTTCCAGGATTTTTTTTAAGCAATTATTGCAATATTTCTTTCCAGGAAAGTGGTTTTTATTTACTTAATTTTTAGTAACTGCCTCTTCTGATCCATATGCATAAAATATTTCAATTGTGTATAGTCTGATCACTGAGGTATAGAAAAAGGTCTGATTTAGTATTGAAGACATAAATAAATAAACAAAACCATGAGGTAAGAAGCAATAAGTTCAAAACAACATAAACTACACTTTTTTTTAGTACAGGATAAATGAATTTTAATATTCAGAAGCTTGTTGCATCCTGTTTATAAGTCTTTGAAAAAATTTCTTTGTTAACTCATGCTATCCTAAAATCTCAGAAACATAATCACTCTACCCTTGGAAAGATTTTATCTTCTTATTCATTGCAATACATCCCAAATAAAAATAACTCTCGATTTTTTTTTACTTGACAAATGAGTCAAATAATTGACTAAATTTTTAAAAGTTTATTATTTCAAAATAACTTCAAAGGGAAAGCTCAAGTCCTTCTTTACACTGTCCAGATCATTATATTATGATCTTTCACAGTAGCTCATTACCATTATCAATCTGTCCCTTACATAAGCAGTAGTGCTATTTTAGTAAAAATTAAGTAAGATTCTATAATAACTTCAAAATACACATCTGCACATATTAGAATTGAGAATAATTTAAACACAAGTATTTTTTAACCAAAATATCTTTTATGTTTTGGTAAGAATGTTTGCAAAATTACTTTCAGAGTGGGAATAGTTGTTATAATGATTATGTCAGCAGTTAATTTGAACATCAGGACAATTGTGTATTTTTATACTGTTTCTTCTGGTCATTTAATCTGTATTATTCGAAGTAAAGTTAGACAATTTAGGCAAAAACAAGGCTCCTGTGCCAAAGGGAATTTGCTGAACACATTATTCTAATAGACTATTTGGCTTGATTTCACCATATATAATTTGTCAAATCTTCATTTACTTTGCTTACATAGATAAATCCTAATGACACAGGTACATCCTAGTAGAAATAGGTATGGATAAAAAAAAAAAAAAAGAAGAAGAAAAAGAAAAGAATCCATCCTCAATCTTTTGGTTGATTAGACAGGGTAAATATTTTCTGTCTTGAAATAGGCTGGCAGTGGAAATCCTACTATGACATGAATCCTTCCTTGCAGAAATTCTGTTCAGCAAACATTTCCCCTGCCCCTCTGTGTACAGAGTCTATCGTGTGCTGTGCATGAAACACCAGACAAAGAAATCCTGGACCTAAACACTCTCATTAAACTTCAGATAGCTTGGTGGCTGGCAAATATTTCAATTTCTACATTCTAGATGGGAAAATGTAATTTAACCTTTCAAGAAACTTAGATACTTCAATAGATATAAATGGAAGGCAGGCAAAATAGATTTATGAACAATAATATTTTGTAGTACGAGCTTCCTGATATGTAAGCCCAGATGAAACCCCAAGAAAAGGCTGATCCTATTGCCGCAGTCTGGCTGGGCACAAAATCACGAGCCACCACACAGCTTCTAGATTCAAACAGCAACTCTTTATTCCCGAACTCACACCAGCCGTCTACAATCACGTTCTGGGGAAATCCACGTTCTCTCCCCAAATCCACCCCCACTGGGCTTCTGTCTCCCAAAAAATACTGTCTGAATCCCATGAGAATTCAAGGGGAACTCAGGCAGCAGGATACACCCTATTCGCAGCAGGAATAACCTTAAACCTGGAACCACCCTAAACCCAGATAGTCCTAAACCCGGATTGTCCTAAACCGGGAACACCCTAAACCCGGATCCGCCTTGGTCCTTGAGCAAGGTCACCTACAGGCAATGTCACTGCAAAATGTCCTATTTCCAGGAGTCCTTCCACTAAGCAACATGGGGTACGCTGGCAAGGAAATTGTCATACCTACTTGGCTAATGGCTCCCAGCATCCTATGACAAGAAATGTTCTCCTGATGTTTTTTTCTGAGGATCTGGGAATAGGTTAGCATTCAGCTAATTTTCTTTTATTTTAAAATAAATAAATAACAGTCACTAGGATAAATTTTGTTATTTTAAGAGCTTTTACTATTTTTTGGTAAAAAATGACCTGGATATTTTGGGGTATTTGGGGAGGATGTTAGTTAACTATATCATTTTACATACATACTGTCATAGCTGATGAGACAAATTTGGAGATTTGGCTTTTTTGCCCCTCTATTGGTTAATATGCCCTGAGTCATGTGCTGTTTTGGGGGCTGTCACTCAAAGAATCATTTGCTAGCAAGCATTTATAAAGCAGATTATGAGATTCTATGGTAATTAAATGTATGTGAATAAATCATGTGTGTGTGGATGTGAGAGAAAGAGAGAGAGGAAGAAAGAAAACAAAGAACATACTCTTTTTTTCCCTAAAGATAATTTTCATTGGGAGGCAGGGTAAACATATATGATACAAATAATTAGACAGTTATAACACTGCATTTATAATTTACCATACACAACAGAAAAGTGAAGAGCTTTGCCATCAGAAAGGCCTCAGTTCATATTTTAGTCTATAATCTTTTAAGCTCATGTGGGTTAGTTCACTGAGCTCTACAAAATTTTGTGTCCTTATATGTGCAATAGGATAATAAAGGAACTTCCTTATAGGTTTGCTATGAATATTAAATAAAGACTATATGGACTGGGCATGTTGCACATGCCTGTATCCTAGCAGCTTGGAGTCTGAGGCAGAAGAATCTCAAGTTCAAAGCCAGACTCAGCAACTAAGAAAGTACCTAAGCAACTTAGTAGGCCCCTTGTCAAAATAAAAAATAAAAAGGGCTGGGGATGTAGTTTTCAATTATTAAGCATACCTGGGCCCAATCCCTAGTACCAAAAATAAAACAATAAAAGAATGTATGTAAACTGGGGTGAGTGAAAAATAGCAACCCTTTAACAATAGCTGTAGTTATACAACAGCCTTAGTTATTAGTAATAGTACTAAAGGGAAAACCGCACATTCCAAATGCTTATGCAAGTCATCAGTGTTTTCTTTCCTCTATTAAGAACTCAGGAAAATCCAATCACTGGTGGGACTCGGAGTCATCCAGTGGTGAAAGAAGAGGTGCATATCAGTTTGTTGACCCAGACACCATTCATTGGGCATTAAAAAATTGTTAGCTATGCATTTACTATGTGCCAGGTAGGCTCACTGGTAGCTCTGGGGATGAAAGGGTGATCATAAGGAACATGATTCCAATTGAGGAGTTTACAGTCTAGCCGTGAAGACAGACCCATTTTAAACCAGTATATAAATAAACAAATGAGAAAGAACTGACAGAGTACAGAGGTAAAGAATACCGTCCTTTGGTGGGGGAGTAAGAAAAGACCTCCCTGGGGAGGCAGCCTTTCAGCTGAGGTCCAGAGGAGGAGAAAGACCAACCACATGCAGGATGGAGGCCCACAGAACATGTGCAAAGGCTCTCAGGGGATAGATACATGGTTTATTCATCTCATCATTATCAGCTCTAATTTTGTTAGGTTCATGCTTATTTAGATTTATTTATTTTTTATCACCAAGCTAACAAGCATTTCAAAAAGTTACAAACCCAATGGTTTCCATAGTCTTTAAAGTAGATGCCATTTATATACATTTTAAAACCCAAACAACAAATCTTTCTGGTGTCTTCTCTTGAGAATTAATGTAAGAAAGCCAAATATGTATGGTCATCCTAGTGTAGAGAGATGTAGGACCTAAAAATAATAATACTATAAGTAGATATTAGGTTAGGAAGCTTTGAAATAGACATTTGGGGACCCACGGTAATATATTCTCATATCTGGGTCATCATAAAGTACCCAGAATAAATTTTTTTGTCTTTGGAGAGCTACATTTAGGTCGGCCACTTTCCACTGGGATGCTAGATTGCTCCTGGGAGCTCAGTCACCGTGGCAGGAAGAAGACCAGAATGCTTTTGGATATAGGAGACAAAGGAATTGGATATGGAACCAATACCCTCATCCTAAGTTAAAATATAAAAAGTTCAATAGCTCCACAAAAATCTCCCAAAATCTAATAGTACTTCTAATAGCTCTTCTGAAATACCCACCCTCCTCTCTGGACCTAGTAATCTTGCAGAGTTAGGTGAAATATGCTTTCAAAAAGCATTGTCTAGGTCGGTGCCTTTGCTACCCTTTCATTTCTGTACCATACCTGTAAAAGAGTTTCAGCTTTATAGCCCTGTCCTCCCAAATGCATACAGCTGTCAATTACCCTCACCAAGAAGGGGAGCAGCAGGCAGTGCAGATAATGGAAATTGGTGAATAATCTGCTCTGACGGGCCTGTAGCCAGGTCCTTCTACTCAACCTGGATAATTTTTTTGGAGAAGGAAAGTAGGGCTTCTGGCCTGGGGAAGAGCCTTGTCTCCCACCTTTCTATCTAGATTAGGATCAGGACTACATTTCCTAAAGATTTCTAAAACTTACTCAGAATTTCTTCATCTCACACCATCCCAAAGCCTTCATCTGAACTGGGAACTGGGTGTGGAGGGGTCATGAATGAGCTGTTCAAGCACAACAATGTCGGGATGAGTTGCATCAATCAGACCACCCAACCTCTGTATGATTCTTAGCAAACTTGTCACTTAGTTCTGCTAAAAGACAAAGGTGTAGTCTGGCATGCCTCCTTGTTCCTACTTTATTATTTTTCTCTCACAGGGTAGCACAGAAAGCTATTGGTATTGAGGGCATTTCTCTCTTTGTGGAATGTCAACAGGAGCTGCCCAAGTTTTAATATACTCTTTTAAAAATGGTTAATATCACCAAAGTTCTCAAGACAGAATGGCCTCTTTGTGAGAAGTTCTGGGTGGTGATGAGTCATACAGGCAAAGATTGCTGATATGAAGTGATCAATTGGGGAATCACAATTCAATCAAATAGTTCTGCTAGGATCATAAACCCTCATAGCAAAGCTCAGTCCACTGTGTGGATCATCACAGCTGAGACAGCGCTCCTCAGACTTCCCAATCCATCAGAACCTGCTTCCATCTCTCCAGCTGCTCTCTATCTGCTGCTGCCCATCACTCTATTTTCCCATCTTCATCCAGAGTCACTTCACCTTCATACATCTTTCCGGGGCATTCTTTCTTATTCTTCTTCCTGACATTAGCTTTTGATTGTCTCCCTGTTTTCATTGTCTCTATCCCCCTTTCTTGTAGAAAATTTCTTGCCTCCTTAATTTACTTGAACATTCTAATTTTTGCTATCTTTCTTAGCTTCCACCCCAATATTTCAACATTCCTCACTCCCCTCTGCTCAGACATCCTGCGTTCTGATTAGATGCCATATGTATAACAAGGAAGACAGATGCTTTGCTGTTAAACTAAAGGGCTTTTTATTCTACCAGAACAGAAACCACTAGCTTTCTTTTTATTTGGGGACATCAGCAATTCATGGCAAAGGGTTTAGGAATAGAAGGAATACAAATCAGGGTTTTTGGATTTGTTTCCCTTTCTTTCTTTCTTTCTTTCTTTCTTTCTTTCTTCTTTCTTTTTTTTTTCTTCAAGTAGCATGGAATCTCAACAGGTCTCTCTTACTGTTTCCTTATTTTACTTGATCTGCAAAGTAAAAATCTACACGGTGATGGATTCACAAATGCCACTAATGACACTTAGATCTCTGTACATGTGGTGCTTTCACTAGTGTGGGCAGCGGCTGAGGCCTGTGACTCAATGCATTTTATCTATTAACCATTTACAAACTCCTTTTAAAATCTGTGACCCTCAACAGTGTTTATTTTGATGGATTTCTGAGTTGCATTTTCCCAAATCTTTATCTAAATTGAAGATGTTATCTTTCTTTCTGGCACTTTTTTTGTAATCAGATGTGTCCTTGGGTGGACAGTGAAGAGCTGCAGACAACCTGTCAAACCACACAGCCAGACAGTGCACATGGACTGGCAGCCATTACCCCACAGGATTGTTGTCCAATTGCTAGCTCTAACCCAAGAGTGAAGAGATCAAAATGGTCAGCAATCTTAGGCAAATAAGACAAAAAGTAGCCTGAGTACCCAGGAATCTTTGCAATAGAAGTCAGCTTCCATTTTTGCTTGGGTAGGATGGTTTATCTGCCACAGTAATGGGCCCCAGTGCAAGCTGTCCAGGAACTAGCAGCATGGGGTTAAGGATAAGGCTGCTATGGAAGCAGAAGAGACCATGCCACTCTGAGCACTTCGCATAGAGTGGATCTCTGAGTCACCAGGAGCTGCAAGAGAAATTCAACTAAGAGGACATTTCAGGGTCCTTACGCCTCAGTGTGTTTATAGTTTCAGCAAAAGCACTTCCTGATATTGTCTTCCTGACCTGCCCTCTCATGATCTTTCCCTAATGAAAAATGTCAGGTCAATCCCTGTCTTGTTTTTTTCTCTGCCATGTTTGTACCTCCTAGCTCTGCTGGGAAGTCTTCACTGGAAATGCCACCCGACTACCAAAAAATAAAAATAAAAATCAACCTCCTTCAAGTGCCCCAGCAAAGAAGGTGGCATCAAAAACCTTGCCCACTAGAACCCTTGGGACCATAGCAGCCCCTTCCTGCTAAATGCAAGGAGGGCACATGGGTTTTGCAGTAGTTTGAAATATTTCTAATTTGGTCAAAATGTTTGCCAACATTGGGAAATGCAATCAAGTTTTCTCCTTACCTCTATCTGCCTAGCAAAATGAGCTCTCCCCAAGTAATCCACAGCCATGAATTCTTTAGAAAAACCTGGTGACATTGTTCTTGTATTTATATTCTCTGTAAACATTTTAACCTGACTTTGCAACTTTGTACTTGTCATTAGCAATGTGTTTCTTGTTTTGTATTGTTCTTTCAGCTTCTGCATGGCTTTTTCTAAAAAACTTCTGTGGAGTGCAATAGCACACCTAGCACTGAGTCATTTCTATATTTTGCAGACATAGAAACTGAGGAATAGCTGAGGTAGTTGCCTTTGCCCATAGAGACACTTGGGTAAATGACTGCATTTGAGCAGTCATGGTAAATGTTTTTTTTTTTTTTTTTTTTTTTTTTTCTTATGAGGAAAAAAAAATTATCCTTTCTGCATGAGTGAAATTTGACAGGTTCTCAAAACAAGTGCTGTGAGACTCAGACAGAAAGGGCCACCTGTTATGGGGGTTACAAAGGTCAGGAGATAATTCTCAGCTGTTCAAACAAATAAACTTCAACACCACAGGTCACTTCTGCCTGCCCTTTGTGTGCACAGCACCCTGCTGTGCTGCCAAGCCATTTACTCCTTTTAATTGAGGAGACCAGGCCTTTTTGTGCCTGTGTCTTTTTGGGTTTGTTGCTGCTATAGGGGAAAAAAAATACTTAACACTGTGATAAAAATGGATGCCTGCCAGGTTAGCCAAATTCCATCACCAACAAGGGGGCTTATGCAAGAACTCCCAGGCGCTGTGCAGGTGGGGCTCAGGCTGCCCAAGGTTGCATGGAAATAGCAGGAACCATGGCTCTCAGGCGAGCTGGCAAAGCATGCTGTACAATAGAATTTACAGTTATTGTATCTCTCACAAAGGATCCTCTCTGGTCAGTCAGGAGGCCCAGAAATTTGCTCTTTCAGTTTTCTAAGAACAGCAGAGTATGTGACTTGGATATCTGCAGCTGTCTGTCTGGGTCTAGTCCTTCATGCACAGCAGGGAGGCAGGGAAGCCCTGAAACCAGACCTGCCTGGAGGCCAAGTAAGATGGATTCTTTCTGCTGGCAGGAGCCTGAGCCTCCCTGCTGAGCAAAACCACCAAGTCACTGGATCCTGGGCTCGCAGAGCTATTCTGGTCACTTTGAGTTATCTTTCTCCTCCCTGTTCCCCTTGGAGGAGGCTTTTCCTACCTCACATACTTCAGAACTTCTGCTCACTTTCAAGTTTCTTTTTTTCCTTTTATTCTTTCCTTGTGTGTGTATGTGTGTGTGTGTGTGTGTGTTCTTTTGTTAACATCATTTCTCTTCAAGTCTTTCAAAGCTTCTTTGAGGATTCCCGGAAACACAAAGCACTACTTCTGGATTGTACTCCGTGTTATTTCAAGGCGGTGGCTGGGAATGAGGTCCACCTTTGCCTGTGTACACATGGCCATCTGCACCTGGAAGGTGTGTAGGGGCATGACTGATTGATTCAGGGCAGATAAGCTGGGGAGTGTAAAGCAAGATAGGTTTGCATCCTGTTCTGCACTTCTTTCCCCCCTGTAACCTCGCAGAAACTGTACAGCCAGTCTCCTTCCCTGCATGATCAAGATAAGATATTGCTCATCTAGCTTTGTTTTTTTTTTCCCCCTACAGGTAAAAGGACTACATAGCTTATTAAATTGCCTGATCCCTAAATATGCCATGGATATGTAGTGTTTAAAAATACTTAAATGGCTCCTCAACACACATTTCACTGTAGAATGCTGATGTAGAAATAGTAGTGTTTCAGGTTCAGAGCCTGATTTCTAGAATTTCAGTCCTACCTTTACTAGCTGTGCACCTCATTTCCTCCCATGAGGTGGGTAAGTGATGCCCTTCACCTCATAGGGGGATTAGATTTAATGAGGATCAAACCCAGCGCCCCACGCATGGGCGAGTATGTTACCACTTGAGCCACATCCCCAGCCCCAGAGTCTGTCTTTGCTGGACAGACAGCTTGGATCCAGCTTTGCAAGTCCTCTCAGTACTTCCAATACACCAAGGTTTTTCCTACCTCAAAAGACCAAGGTCTTCTTATTTGCCGTTCCTCTAGGAGAAGGTTGTTCTCCCACTGCTGCACCGTCATGGTGAGTTTTATCTCAGATTTCATGCCTTACCCACAGGGAGGCCTTTTATGAGAATTTAGAGTAAACCAGGGCTGCCTACCTTTTATCTTCCCTCTGGATATCTTGTATGTTTACAGTGTTGGCTGAAGGTTGACATCATTGATTGTTTCTTGAAATCTGAGGATTTCTCCTGGTATACCATGATATCTTATGGGCAGTGACAATCTCTGTCTTTCTATGTAATTCCTTTCCCTGATTCATTCATTCAATTTATGTTCATTTAGTGTTTACTTTATGCCAAACACTTTTCTAGACACTAAAGTTGTAGTAATGAAATAAACAAATAAATCCTTGCCTTCACAAAACTTTTAATTCAGGTGAGAACATAAAAAATAAATCAGGAGCCCAGCACGATGGCACACAATTGTAATCCCAGCAGCTCCAGAGGCTGATACAGGAGGATCATGAGTTTAAAGCCAGCCTCAGCAAGGGCAAGGTGCTAAGCAACTCAGTGAGAATCTGTTTCTAAATAAAATACAAAATAGGGCTGGGGATGTGGCTTACTGGTTGAGTGCCCCTGAGCGAGCTCAATCCCTGGTACCCTCCCTCCCCGCCCCCCCCCAATCAGGAAAATACATAGTATGTTAGATAGTTGTACATATAGAACAATAAAACAAAACAAAGGAATGGGGAAAGTTGGGAGAGGGAGTGTGATTTTAGATAAAGTCACTAGAGAGGTTTTGCTGTGTGTAGGTATTGAAAGAGAGCAAGAGGTGGCAAAAGAGCAAGTGCAAAGGTCCTGGGGTGGGAACCTAGAGAAAGAAAAAGGAAATAAACTACAGAGATAGAGTAAAGCAAGTGAGGGGAGACCAAAAGGAGATGGTCTGAGAGATATCTGAGGGCCATGCGTGGGGCCATTTTGAGGACCTATAATCTTACTCTGAGCAGTCAGGAGCCCTCCAGGAGAAATAGAGTGAATTATTTAGATTTCAACAGTTTCATTCTGATTACTGAATCATGAATATATTGAAGAAAGGCTACAGCAGAAGCAGAGAGACCAATTAGTACGCTGTTCCAAGAATCCAGGAATAATGAAAACTCAATAAGTACTTGAGAATAAATAAGTATGTTTGTGTACATGCTGAGAAGACTGTGAATCTGTAGGTGGTTATTTGTGGTGTTGACACATTGAGAAATCAGGAAACAGGGCTTCTTATCCACCCCTGCATTTCTTTGTATTCAGGTAGTGATTTATCTCCTGTCCCCATCACCCTCAAAGCTGGAAAAGACAAAGTGTTGGTGATGACGGATAAAGCCAGAGAGAGTTATGATACAAGACACTCTGCCAATGTTGCTCTAAAGCAGTGCCTTGCTTTCGATCTGTGAAACAGGTCTTTCTTTCTCCTTCATCATCTGGCAGCAAAATGAGCACCATTCTTAATACAGAGGAAGAAATAGGGAGACAAACAGAAGTGGGAAAGACAGAACAAGAAACTGCTCTCATCAGGTAGAGTGTGGGCAGGAGCCGCTGGTCATCTGGGGTCTGCCTACAATGAACTTGGCTTTTTTACTTTCTTATCCTTGAACCGATGAGAAATCTCTTAGGTTTTTTTCCACCCATTCTCAATGGCTTCATCTAGCTAACTACCAGCATAAATAATGACTTTAAATCAATAACAGCAACTTTAAGAATAACCAGGCCTTTGAGATTTCTAGACCATAAAGTCATTTAAAAATAAACATTAGTGAATGGAGAAAATCTGAAACTGCATTTTGACAGGGATAATTCTGAACATGTGTTTGTAATTAGAAAGTTTTTGTTAGAGTTTCATAAAAGCCAAGTATTAAATGCATAAAGCTCTTCTCAAATGAAAAAAAAATAACTGATGTGGAAAAGATAGGATCTAAGTATTACCTTTTTAATTTATGGCAGCAGTTCTGTGACTGCATGGATGCAACTGCCCAGCTGGCTGTGTGCTGGCTTCCTCACCTCCAGTCCTTCTCCTGGTTTGGGAGAAGAGCATCATGGGAAGTGTGTTGGGAGGTGAGACAAAATGTGTGTGGGATGCAACAGCTCACTGCATAGATTGCCAAACAAATAGTTGAATCTAATTTTCGCTCCTATTTTTCATAGCTTGGAAAATTTCTCTTTGGATTAAAGTTCATCTTGCTGCACTAAATTCATTTTAGCATAAAGACATATCTGAAAAAATTTGTTCCTCCCAGCATTAGAAGGAAAAGAAAAATGATCAAATTGAGCCATTAGGCTCTGATTATTTAAAAAAAAAAATCTTCCTTCAAACATAGCATTATGTGTATTGATTGAGCATCACAAAAGTGATGTGTTTGATGGCATATTGCATCACAAAATAGCCAATGTAGCCAATAATCTGACAAATTTTATAAATGCCGTCCTTCTCAAAAGACTGAGACATTCCCCAGAGCTTTCTTGCTTCTGTTTCCTTCCGGTCAACATCAGTGCCCATTTTCTAAAGCACGTGGTGATCAGTGTTGAGAATTTTCTCTGCGGAGATGATTGAGCACTACTCCAGTGCTGATGATGTCCCTGCCAAGCCCCCAGAAGCCTTAAGCTTCCCAAATGGACATGTAAAATATAATACATAGTTCTGCTGCTGCTTTCCAAAGCCTGAAGTTGCAGAATCTCTCGGGTGGGAAGCACCACAGTCCTCAGTCACATCCTGGCTGCCCTGGGATATTTAAGACCTTGAATTACAGATGCAAGTAGGGAAAATAGTGCTTAAGAGGAGAAGAGTGAACCAGGCACGAAGAGGTGAGAATGAGCGGCTGAGGAGAAGGCGGGCGAGGAGAGCAATAGAGATTATTTGTTATTTGCTTTTTCATCACTCTATGATTTCTGAAAGCATTAGTATCCTGGGTCAAGTACCATGTTCTTCTTGCCAAAAAAAAAAAAAAAAAAAAAAAAAAATCAAAGAGGTAAAACACAAATAAATTGTAAGATAAAGGCAGAGGAAGGGTTTTAAAAGTGAGAAATCCAGGGATAGAGCAAAGTAGCTGTGTGTCAGGTAATAAAATTAAAAGTTGCTGGCCATTTGATGGGAAGGGGGTGGCAATGAGAGAGATGTAGTGCAAGCAAGAAGAAAGACTGGGAATCAAGGCATGGGGAGAGGGAGTTCTAAAAGAAGCAACAGAAACAAAAATACAGGAGGGACAGTGGCCCTCATGCCAGCTGGGAGCACTTTGAGAAAGGTCACAGATACCCTCTGGGCTCTTAGCTACACAAGAGCAGCGGGGCCTGTCAGGGCAGATAAACAAGGGAGACTTGGATAGAATACAATTTACATCTTGATTTTCATCTAGGGAGAGAGCACGGTCCTCTCTGTTGTCAGAACTTAGAGGGGGCACGTCTCAGCCTCCAGAGCAAGTAGCAGATGGAGAAGGACTCCACCATTTTCAGGATCCCTGTCCAGTCTGTTCCTTGAAAGGCCTTGACTATTCCTGGCTGTACTTTCTGCTCAGTGGAGTCTGCGTGCTGGTTTCCAGTTAACTATGGTGACACAGAAACATTTTCAAAACAGTGGGAAATTTCCAAGCCCAAACTGCTCTTTTGGGTTATTTAAAAAAAGAAAAAAAGCACAAACATGTTACCTGGCCAAGTGTGGAGAGGTAGCTGTGTACAGTAAATTTTAGATCACTAGTATGTGGAAAACCGAGCAAGAGAACTTGAATTTGTAATTTTCCACATCTTCCTCAGTAACTAGCACATTTAAATGAAGCCTTGGATATAGAAAAAATGCACAGATGTGTGGAAATCAACAACAGAGGGTGACATTCAACAGAGCTAAACTGTTTCATGTTATCTCAGATGTTCAGCGCCTTTCTGGTTCCTGCACATTGTGGAAAAACTGTAATTCTGATATTTGGAGAGAACCATGACTTTTGCAGATAGCAGGACAGCCTGTGTAAGTGGGTAAACCTCACAGATCTAGGCTGTTCTTAGGAAGAACATAATTTAGCATTGTGCGTTTTAAACTTGATCACATTTTTGGCAGATTGCCTGGTGCCAGAGTTGTAGCTCAGCCCACTGATATTTGATGGGATATCCATATCCTGTTTAAGACCCTGTGAAATACTGCTGCCTGCCCTGAGAAGGAATAATGGACTAGAAATAGATATTAATTGTTGCTCAAAGGTAATGCTTTTGAATTTCTCAAAATCAGAGTAACATAATGGCTCTCCAACTATGGGAAAATATGATAACAAAATGCTTTACCGGGTTGGTATTCTGCTGTACAGGAAATAGCCAAAGGTAAGAGGAAGGGCAACTGGTCATATCGGGTGGCTTGGGACAGAAGTCAGGGGATGTTTTGATTAGCTTTTTTGCTGCTGTGATTAAAAGACCTCACAAGAACAATTTTAGAGGAAGAAAAGTTTATCCAGGGTCTCACAGTTTCAGAGGTCTCAGTCCATAGACAGCTGGCTCCATTTCTTGGTGCTTGAGATGAGGCAGAACATCCTGGCAGAAGAATGTGGCTCAGAAAGGAGAGAGAGACTCCACTCACCAGACACAAAATAGATGTCCAAAAGGCACGCCCCCAGTGACCCACCTCCTCCAGCAACACCCTACCTGTCTCCAGTTACCAATCAGTTAATCTCATCAGAGGATCAATTCACTGAATGGGGTAAGGGCTCTCATAATCCGATCATTTCTCTTCTAAACCTTGCATTGTCTCACATGAGTTTTGAGAGGGTCACCTAATATCTAAACCATAACAGGGGGAGTCTAGAGTATTTCATATTTATTCAATATTTTATTCAAGTAATGATTCGTAGATTTTAAAATATATATTATCTCAATGATAACAAAAAGCAGGAAACTTGTCTAACAGGGTTGCCCTCTTTATTTCAAAGCCCTGAGGACATCATAAATGCCTGCTGGTTTTTGTTTAGCAGTTACCAGATCTTCCCCATGGAGCAATGGAGTGACAGGATGGCAAGTTATCGTGGAACTTTCATCCCACTGGCTGTTTGTCACAGCAACATGATCTTTGGGTTTTTTCACCTCATTGATAGCATAGTGTATTAGAATCATAAAAATCACCCTTTCTTTCCATCTAAAGGTATTTCATTGGTACTGTTGTGCTTAGTAAAATGTGTAACTGTGGTATATAGACACACACACGTACACAGAAGGTATGTACAATGAAGTAAAGAGGAGACGTGACTAGACATTGAATGTTCTCTTTTAAGTATTGTTAATGTTAGGTGAGAGAGAGTGAGGGGAGGTGTTATTTGGGGGGAAATATAAGAACATTATTTGATTATGTAAAAACTAGAAGTCATGGATTTCACACAAGATAGCACCTGTATATCTGCATGAGACATGAGGTGCCTTAAAGAAACTGGAAACAAAAGTCTGAAAATGATTCAAACACAGAGGGCACAGAATGGGAAACTATATATACACACTCATCTAAGTATATGATTGGAGAGAGAGAGAGAGAGAGAGAGAGAGAGAGAGAGAGAGAGAGAGAGAGAAAGGAGACCTTTTATTCAGGGATCCTCTAATTTTCAGGACAGTGTAAATAAGTTGGATAAAATTGGAATGATAAAGCCTGAATGATTATCTCTTCCCTTGGACTTGCTTATCTGCTGGTGTGAAATGACTTGCCACTATACTTTTTTTTTTAAATAAAGAGTAGAAACCACCTAATTGTCCTTATCAGTGATGCATCTCAGATGACTACTCATGGGAGCAGCTCATTCACTGTTCAAGTTCCCTAATTTAAATGACACACAGGCCAGCACAGATTCTCTTGCATCCTCTCCCTTTTTGAACTCACTTAAAAATGAGATTCAGAGATGGATTCAGCCCCTGCCAAGGTGTGCCTGAGTTTTCTATTTTCCTTTTGACTTGGAAATTTTCAAGTTTCCTGTTCCTTTTGCTTTTCTAAAAATGTTTAAGTTAATGGAGATACAGGGAATGGGAAAGATAAATGTGGAAAGAAAAAAAAATAAAGTTGTAAAGGGGAAGAAAAGATGAAAGGTATTCATTTTGGTTTTATGTGCTTTGGGGATTTTTGTTTTTTGTTTTTGTGGCACTAGGGTTTGAACCCAGACCTACATGCATGCAAGAAAATTTGTTCTGTTTGTTTGGTTTTGTTTTTTTTTTTATGTGAGGACAGCAAGCAGCAATATGAAGTAGAGAGGCATAGAGGTACCTTGGATTAGACAGAGGAAGTGAAGGGAGGGCAGGGAGTATGGAGATAGGAAGGATAGAATGAAGCAGACATTATTACCCTATGTGCATATATGATTACATGACTGTATAACTAACTCTACATCATGTACAACCAGAAGAATGAGAAGTTATACTCCATTTATGTATGATGTGTCAAAATGCATTCTACTGTCATGTATAACTAATCAGAACAAATTTAAAAATTATTTTAAAAACCACAATGAAATATCACCTCATACCCATTTGTATGGTCGGTGTCAAAAAATCCAGAAAATAACAACTGTTGGCAAGAATGTAGAGACATGGGTACTTATGCAGTGTTATGTTAGTAAGATTGAAAAACAGCACAACCAACATGGAAAACAGTAAGGAATTCTGTCAACAATTTTAAAAAGAACCCCATACTATTCAGCAACTCTCCTTCTGGGTGTATGTCCAGAAGAACTGATGACAAAGACCTGAACACCCACAGATGCTCAGTCCATACAGCAGAATTCACAACAGCCAAGAGGTGGAAGCAACCCATGTCCATTGATGGATGAAAAGATAAACAAGATATGATGTATACATAAAATGAAACATGAATCAGCCTTAATAAGGAATGGTACTCTAAACATGTTATATCATGGATGAACCTTGAAAACAGGGTGCTAATTGAAATAGGTCAGTCACAAAGGGATGAATATGGTAGGAGTCCACTCATCTGAGACATCTAGAGCACACAAATTTGTGGGGAGAGGAAGTAGAATGGTGGGTTTCAGGTGCTGACAGGGGGAAATGAAAATTAGTGTTTAGTGAGTACAGAGTTTGTTTGGAAAGATGAAAAAAAGACTTCTGCAGATGGATAGTGACAAGTTGTACAACAATAAGATTGTACTCAATGCCACTGAATTTCAAACTTAAATTAAAATGGGCTGGGCTGGGCAGCACATGCCTGTAATCCCAGCAACTCAGGAGGCCTAGGCAGGAGGATCACAAGTTAGAGGTCAGCCTTAGCAACTTAGTGAGATCCTGTCTCAAAATAAAAATAAAAAGGCCTGGGGACATAGCTCAGCAATGAAGGGCCCCTGGGTTCAATCCTCAGTAGTAACAAAAACAACAACAACAAAAAATCCACAAAGAGTTAGGGCTAGGAATGGGGAGTGATAGCTAGTGGCTAAGGAGTTTCTTACTGGGGTGATAGAAATGTTCTAAAATTCAGATGTGGTTGAATTAGTCTTCTCAGGCTGCCAACAACAGAAATTCATTTCCCATAGTTCTGGAAGCTAGGAAGGGCAAGATCAGTATGCCAGTATGTTTGGATTCTGGTGAGCTTTCTCTTCCTAGCTTGCTGATGGCCCCCTTCTCACTGTGTCCTCACCTGGCAGGGAGGAAGAGCAAGCTCTCTGGTATCTCTATTTGTACATTATCATGCTCATGACCTCACCAAAATCTAATTACCTCCCAAAGGGTCCATCTCTAAATTCCACCACATTAGGGACTAGGGTTTCAGCATATGAAAGGCAGATGGGGGGCAAATCTGTAAGTGTAAATACACCAGAAATTACTGAGTTGTACAATTAATGGTGGATGAGTTTCTCAGCCTGTAAGTATACCTCAGTAAAGCTGTTTCCAAAAACAAAGAAAGAAAGAAAGAAGAAAGAAACAAACAAAGAAAGAAAGAAAGAAGAAAGAAACAAAGAAAGGAAGAAAGAAAGAAAGAAAGAAAGAAAGAAAGAAAGAAAGAAAGAAAGAAAGAAAAAAGGAAAAGAAAAAAGAAAAGAAAAGCTATAACTGAAACAAGGAAACAAAAACATGAAACATGTTTGTCACTAGAACTGATAAAAATAGAAAAGATCCCTGACACATCCCCCTACAACACACATACATTTAAAAAATAGATAAAGAGAATGATAGGAAGATAGTAAATATTAAAAGCAAATTGTGTAAGAGAACACTGTTTAGAGGATAGAAGATTAAATGGAAGAAAGAAAAGATGTCAAAGACTATATCCCTAAATATAGTTATGTGGAATTTCCAAAGATCAACTAAATAAAAATGTTTATTGTCAGGAAACAATTGAATTTGTAGAATAAAACAAAATAAAATAAACTAGATTCACCTGCAGGGAGATGAAAATACGTAATAATAGCTCACATAGAATATAGCCACATAACTTGACTTTTCTCCTTGCATGCCTCAGCTCCATTCCCATCTCGGATCCCTTTTTACAAGCAGAACACTTACACTGATTTCTTTTGTTCACTTAAATAAAACTTTTTGAGGGGAAAAAAATAAGTCATGTTTAAAAACCTCCATTTGCCTTAGGGAAACTCCAATTTCAGCTCCTATTTAAAATATCACAAGTATGAGTTCTCTTGACAGTTATTTAACCTACGATGACAGGTTACAAACTTCAAAAAAGAACAATGACTACAGATTTATTAATTCTGCATGCCACATACTCTTCATAAATAAATAAGTGTTTATGGAAACTCATTCCTTTGCTATTGTTTACCCGTCACTCCAGCTTGTCTTTCTATAATCGACTAACGTCAAAAAGCCACAGCTTTATTAATTTGATGCCTATTGATTTGATGGAAGAAAGGCCTAGAAGGGAGAAAGATGTTCTTATATTGAATTTGGAAACCCTATTCTTTCTATACCAAGATGTCTGTAGCTCAATCAGCATCCTTCCTAGCTTTTCTGGGTCTTCAGAGGAAAAAGCCTGGGTTCTGGCCAGCACCTGAGGGACACTCAGTGATGACTACCATCTTGGCTAATCTGGGGTCTGCAGCTCTAGTTAACCAACCATGCAGAGAAGTCCATGAGGCAGAGCAGACGGAGAGAACCCCACCCTGGGTTATGAACTGTCTCATGGAATTGTGTCTTCCATTGTTCCTCCAAACCACATGGTAGGATCTGGCCTTCCAGAGCTATCCCAATCTTTCTCTTCTTCCTTGAGGTGTGACATACACAAAGCTAATGTCATGGAGTTGAGTAGGGAAGAAGTGCATTTTCACCCCTGGGATTCACTCGCAGTTTTTCATAGACTGTCACAACTACGTTTTTCTCCATGAGGGATTTTTGTTCTTTATAATTGAAATATCTCACTAGGAAAATGGACAGTAATATATTTCTACTCGGTAATAAATAAATCGCTTAGTGTTGCATTTCTGCTCATGTCCTACTATACCCATCCAATCGAAGGTTTGCTCTCTCTACCAGGAGACTGTGCTGTTGTATGAGTGTGTGTCTGTGTGCATCTTTCTGTGTACATGATCAAGGTTTATGTGTATCTATAGTGCTTGAGGGAGTTTTGAAATGTGGGAATGCCAGTTCCTCCCAGAAAATATGCAAACTTTGCAAAAGTACACAAAGTTCTTCATCTGTAAATGGGACAGAAATACCTTTATTGGCATTATAGCTCAGGAAAGGGTCTTATAGTGTCCATAATAGCAGTTTCTGATGCTCTTATTAGCTACCTCTGCCCAGTAGATGAGATTTTCTTTCTGGGCAGAGGATTTCTTCAGGTCTGTGGACAGGCCTAGTGACTTGGCCTTCCTCAAGAAGCCTCTGGTTGGTCTTTATCTGACCTCATCCCATATTAAGTATCTCTCTCCCATTCAACATTTTCACCTTGTTTATGATGATAAGAAATGAGCACAGGAACCAAGAAATAAGAGATTTGGACTCCAAATTAGCATTGCATTTTAAAGTGATACATGTCCCAAAGAAACATAGCTTCCTAGGTCGCATGAGTCCATTTCTCCAAAGGAAGAGAAAAAGAAAAAAAAAAATATTAGCATCTTTTTAAAATTATAGTTCTCCTCCAGGAATAAGAGTTCAAGAGCCCTAGCAAAGGCCTAAAAACATGTACATATAGCATTATATCCATATAATTTTTTATATATATGTATCTTTGATAAAGTTCAATTTATAGGTTAGGCACAGTAGAGATTAACAACAATAACCAGAGGTTGAATATTCTTTTCCTAAAGTGCCTATAATCAGAAGTTTTTCAGATTTGGGATTTTTTAATTTACATTAATATAATAAGACATATTGGGAATGGGACCCAAAGTGAAATGAGAAATTCATAAATATTTCATATATACTTTACACACATAGACTAGAAATAACTGTAGACAATGTTTTTAGTGTACCTGTGATTTGACTGTGACCCATCACATGAATCAGGGGTGGGATGGTCCACTTTTGGTGTTAGGTGTGAGCTCAAAAATTTCAGATTTTGGAGCATTCCAGATTTAAGTTTTCAGATTTGGGATGATCATCCTCGCCTAATAAAATAATCAATTATATGCCAATATGCCATAGTAAGATCACCAGCAGTACTACTCTTGTGCTTCAGAATCTTAAGTAAATATTATTTAAACACAAGCACAGAAATACTGTGACAGTCATTCTGAAAACCTGGGCACCTACAGGTGATGTGTACAGGGTGGGTATGCTGGACAAAGGGATGATTCATCCTCTTGACAGAACGGACTGGGATGATGCAAGATTTCATCACACCACTCAAATGGAGTATAATTTAAAACTTACAAATTGTTCATTTCTGAAATTTTTCATTTAATATTTTTGAACCATAATTGATGATAAGTAACTAGGACTGAGGAAATGAAACCACAGATAAGGAGGGACCTGTGTAAAGTTCTTTTTCTTTAGCAAACTAAACTTTTGCAGGATATTATGAGATGAAAGAATAAGCATTAACAGCAGGTAGTGAGAGGGAAAATTTTAGGATTAGCTAATACAAAAGTAGGAAAGAATTTTCCCATTAATAAAGGAGACTCTTAATTACAGAGTGCCAAAGACTGCAGGTTTGGTTCAGGAGGCAAACAAACTTTAATGCAAATACATAGGCAGATCTTAATAGAATTCAACCAAAAAGTTTTCCATAATTATTTTGTAAATATATATTTCTGGTAAAAAATTATACAAAATAGAAATCTGGTTTGGCAGACAAATATGGATACATCTTATCCTGCCATATAAACCCCCTAATAACTCCAGTGATTATCTTTGGGATTATGTTAAATGGCCTCATGGGACTTGAGTTTTTAGTAATTGTATTTATTATGTGATTTTGTAGAGACTTCAGTTTGCCCAGCTTCATCGCTGATAAGATTGTGATTGATGGCAATGTTGGTCAACATACAGATATAACTTGAGAATAAATGTATAAGTAATAAAATGGGTAAAATTCTACAATAAATGAAGTAAGTTAAATTTTAAGATGCAAAGCATATACAGTCTTCCGAGTTAGGCACCATACAAATTTCATATAGGATGGACAACTTGTCTTTTTCCTGTGTTTTTTTATAATTCATCCTTTGTACTCTCTGTACTATTGACACTTTTAGTGTTTGGAGGATATACAATTTTATGAAAAAGGCTATAGAAAAGAAAGATGATCCATTCTAAACAGATACAACTCTGAACCACCCCCATTCCCGCAAAGTTGCAAGGGAGAAAAGTGATTCTCATCTGATGATATACAGTATTAGATTTAAAAGTCAATGGGAATGGTTCAAAGAGATCAACAGGCAATTTATAATGCATAGTTTGTGCATTAATTTGAAAAATATTTTCGAATGGTTTATGGTGAGTAGGCTCCAGTCAATTGCAATATCACTATTGGGAGAAATAAAAGGTTGACTTTTGTCTCTTGTGAAGGTTAAACTGAAGAGATGCCTACCTTGAATCAGCCTTTATAAAATGTTGGTGGTGAGCCTTCAGAGGCAGATGGAGGAAGGCAGGCAGTGAGCACATCTTCCCTCCTCCCCAAGGTCGCATTCCACCATAATGACTCTTTTTCAGGTTCCAATATAGAGTGCTGGTATGAAATGGCCTCAGTGTGGTCTGAACTTGGAACTTTTTCTAATTAAATTTTGAAGTGTTTAGTGTGTTTTCATTTTGGTTTTCTAATTTGATAGGTCTCATTTGTGTCATTACTATGGATTTCTTAAGCCCTTGCTTCGGTTATTAATTTCTCAATTGTCCCAGGCCAAGTCATTACACTTTGATGTACGCATAACAGAGAGGAGAACTAGAGAAATTATCCAGAGAATTTAAATCCAAAACATCGTTTACTGAAAAAGCCTGGGTTTGAGATAAAGTGTGTGGTTTACCTAAATTACTTGAGTCACCCTTTCGCTTTTTTTTTTCTTACATTTTTTTATTGGTGCATTACAGTTGTACATAATGATGGGACCCCTTTAGCTTTGGGGAACTGACTTTCATTCTAATAATTTAGCAGAAATCTGGAAGCTGGAATGATATGCATTTTCAAATGTGGGATTCGTTATTTCAACCTGAAGAAAACCTTCTTAAATCAGGAAGGTCTGTCATATCTGTTAAACAGTCCCTATAAAATCCAAAAGAAATGATCATTAGTCATTTCTTCCATTCAGGATACTATGGCAGAGGTGGGAATGTTTCTCTGCTGGTATGAATCCTCATTCCCTCATTATTGATGACAAACAGAACCTAAATCTGTAGGCCAGAAAACTGGTTAAATATTGCTCATACATAACTGATATAATGAGGTATCTTTGCTAATACTACTATTGTTCTGCTACAATGTCTGTTCAGAACAGTGTACACTGGCACTACAGTGTGCTTTGAGGGAGTGAGGAACTTCACCAACTTAGGTGCTGATTTGGGAGTCAGTGCTACCCATTCTGTCCTACTGCTATGGGGCCTCTATTGTAGGAGGTCTGCTCTTTTAGATCCCAACAGAAATAGCGCTGATGGCTCTGGGGTAATGAGGATCCTGGTAGAGTGGCTTTCCTGAATGAGCTGCACCTCTGAAGTGACTTGAAGAGCCACTAAAGGGGACTATTTAGAAATAGCATCTTAAAGTAGCCAAAGCCTCAGAGCAGAGATAGGAACTAGGGTCTGATAGAGAATTCAAGTGTGATTGTATTATTTGGTAGTAGGTGTCAATCAATGGAGGGCTTTCTTATACACACATTAAATGCTAATTTGATAATTAATGTGTATACATTAACTTATTAATGTTCTTCAGGCTATAAAAGGATAAACACATTATTCAGATAATATAAATAAGGATTCTGTAATAGGACACATTAAATATCAGTCAGGTTCACCAGAGAGAGAAAAAAAAATGCTCTAAAACATTTTGAGATATAAAAAACAAAGTCATAGTGCCTATACTTTATTAGCTTCTGTTTTCTTTTGGCGGGGGGGAAGAGTTCAGATTTCCTTTATGTAATCCATATGTTATATAATGTTAATATTTTAAATTGCTACTCTGCTAACAGTCCCCCTACCCTCAATGCAACTAGCATAGGTCAAAAGACAATTAAGATTAGTCAATGGTGAGTTGGCAGAACCCATAAGGCTCTCTCCTGAGTGCTAGAAAGTTAATTGGATAACACCACTGCATTTATCAGAGGTTCACAGCACAAGATGCATAGAACATTTGCAAACAGCAAGCTTTTTTTCTATTTCTTTTCCTCCATGCTGGCTTTATAAATCTGATCCAGTGTGATGTTATAAAGTATATGTCCACTGTAGAATGATTAAAACTAGGTTAGTTAGCATTAACTCACATAGTTATCAGTTTGGGGTGAGACTACATAGCATCTATTCTTTTTATATATTTCAAGAATATAACATCATTAAACATAATTCCTTGCTGTATAATAGATCTCTTGAAATTTATTCCTCTTAACTATAATTATATATCCTTTGATCAATGTCTCCCATTCCCCTAGTTTGCTAATGATCCAGCCTCTGGTAACCATCATTATACTTTCTACTTCTATGAGATCAACTTTCTTAGATTTCACATAAGTGAGATCACATGGTATTTGTTTTTCTATTCATGGCTTGTTTCACCTAATATAATGACTTTCAATTTCATCCATGTTGTCACAAAAGGCAAAATTCGGGCTTCCTTAAATGGCTTATAAGTATTCTATTGTGTACATATATCACATTTTTAAAATTCATTTATACATTGATGGACATTTTGATAGATTCTATATCTTGTCATTGTAAATAGTATTACTATAAATCTGGGAGTATAGATATTTCTTCAGTATTAATTTTTTGGATGTATACCTAGTAGTGAGAATGCTGGATTATTTGGCAACTCTATTTTTAATGTTTTAGAACCAAAGGTTGGATGGTTTTAGGCATTATTAAGTCCCTATTGCTATTTCCCTGAATCACTATGCTGGATGCTGGGGTAAAAAGGTGATTAAAACACAGGCTGTCTCTCATCAAGAGAAACAGACATGAATAACATAACAGCGTTGGGTACCAAGGATATAACAGAGAAAAGTTAAAGTAAAAGGGGAATCCGGCATGGAGGTACAGCTTCAAATATCAAGAGAGAGGTGGAAGAAGTATAGGGAGAGGTAAGAGAAACTCCATATCACATGAGATTCTTCTCCTTAAAGATGAGTTTATCCATTGTGGAAGGTAGAGCTTCACATTGGAGGTATGGAATTGGGGAAGGGAGTATAGGATACGTATTTAAGTAGCTTCTCTATGAAAAAAAAGGAAGAGAGAAGACAGAAGAAGGTGGATGTGAGGATGCATTCTTTTTCAAAACAGGTTTACAACTGTTGATATTCTGAAAGGATGAAGCCAATACAGAGGGAGATTATATTCTGAAAGGATGAAGCCAATAGATGTAGGGGAGAGAGAAACCAGTGGTACTAACCAACCTGAGAGGTATTAGAGAGGGAAGCATTCTGAGAGTAGAATGGAGGATTTGGCTTTGACATGAGTGGCAACCCCAATCCCTGCGCCCTCTTCACACATAGCTGCAAACCATTTGTAGTGGCGATTTCATACCCTATTATATTAACATTAGGAACCTAGAAACTTGAGTATCTTAGAAGCTATTTTGTTACTTGCTCTACAATTGTATCTAAATAATGCCACCGTCCCTGCCAGAATAAAGAAGGTAATCATTGTTGGCTATGGATTTAGATTTATTGATATTCCCTGATAATGTTCATGGAGGCACCACGGGCTACAAGCTTCCACATTGGTTGCTTAAAAATAAGTTCGGGGAAAATGAAACAGGCTCCCTCATGCTGCTCATTCCAGCAATCATAGGCAATTATTACAGATACATGTAGAACAAAACAGCAACTTAACTTGAGAAGACAGACATATACCTCTTAAGGAAGGATAATGTCACAGTGTTCAGAATCTTATGCCCTAGCTGTGATGTATTCTAAAGGAAACATCTGAATTTATTCAAACTCAGAGTGCATAGCTTATCTTATGAAATGCCAGTTTGTGGATGAGGAGACTAGATATAATTTCCTCTAAAACTGCATGCATCGGATGAGATCTAGATTACAAACTGTGTGTCTAAACTGGCATTTTTGGTTTGGAAAGTTAACCCTATGTGGGTAAGGACCTGTGTGAACTCTTGGTCTGTAGTAAGAATCTTCAAGTCTGGTGAAGGTTTTCCAAATGGAATTACAAGAAATACAAAAATATCTATCCTGCAACATGTTGATGGGCATTTGATTAGAAAGAATATTTTATGGTCTATCACAGTATTCCCCAAAAAATTTGTTTAAGTAAATGACTTCATCTGCTGCAGAATATTTCAGAGCTTTGTGATGAAAGTAGTTATGGTCTTAGTCAGTCTTCAAGAAGAAGATTTTGTTCACAATGTACCTCTAAATTTATTAAACAAGGAATTTTTTCCCCCACAGAACTCAAAGGAACATCTTCTCAATACTTTCCCATCTTCAGTGTCAAAAGCTTTTGCCATTGTGGACACTGCCCTGTATTAATTGTTTCATCAAAAATGGAGGCAAGGTTCCTTCCAGAGTATATCTGTGTGTTCATCAAAGTATTCATAGAAAATGTAATTTTATTTAAGTCTAGCCATATAAAATTACTGATATGTAACAAGTTTTTGTTCTACAAAAATAATGATACATCATTGACCCAAATAATTCAAAAAATGGCCATTATTCTTGCAACTAAACAAAATTAGTATAATGAAATTAAATGGACCACTGTCTAGGGATTTATTTTTCTAAAATAAAGATCTAATCTAGATAGTTCAGCTATCTCTTCACATTTGAAGAGATGGAGTTTTTCCTTGCTTTTACAATCAGAGCTTACAAGAAGTCTTCAGACGAATGAAAGCCGTTGAGATGAAAGCAAATATAGCTTTACAGAAGAGCAAACAAGTGGGACTCTCAGGTTGTAAGGCAGCTTGTCCAGCAAGCTGGAGATATGGAATTGGGGAAGGGCGTACAGGATACTTATTCAAGTAGCTTCTCCATGAAAAGAAGGAAGAGAGAAGACAGAAGAAGGTAGATGTGAGGATGCATTCTTTTTCAAAACAGGTTTTTGAATATTTATATTCTGAAAGGATGAAGCCAATACAGAGGGAGATTATATTCTGAAAGGATGAAGCCAGTAGATGTAGGGGAGAGAGAAAACCAGTGGTACAAACCAACCTTCCGTATGTTGGAGCCCTGAAGATACCGCTATGCTATGCAATCTTATAATTCAACTCATCCACATTCTATGATTCATCCACATGAAATGTAGAAATCTGACTTCCACATGAAGTTAGGTAGCAGTGCATTTTTTAAAAGAAAATATTTCTGACTTGGAAAACTTCCTTCTTTTCATATTCATGAATTTCCACATCTCATGTTTAGCCAAGACATTAAATAAAAAAATGAAATGGTAAATCCTGCATATCAATCAGTTAAATGCTGTCCCAAACATTAACTATATTGATATAACTATATGGATAGTATTTTTTCTTTTATATTCCAAATGTATATGTTCACTGAAACTCAAAAACTCTCTCAATGGAACAAACCAGTGGCCCACTCAGTATAGATTCTGCCTCCAGCAGTAGTGAATAGTAATTGCTTCAGAGGAAGATGGTAGCAATTGATAATGCTCTCTGTGTGGTGGAAAACTTCTTTCTCTTGCAAAATGAATACTTAGCAATAAAATGTGGAATGAATCTCATATTAAGCAGGTAGCCCCAAGTCTATAGTCACTATCCTATATTATTTTTCAGTGTATTTTTTTCAGGTCAATATAGAACCAACCAATAGTATAAACCTAAAAGGTTCTAATCTGTTAATCAAAGGCTGAGAGATGTGAATTTACTGATTGCATTTTTTCTCCATCAGGACTTTTGGTGGTGGGTACTCTATCTTATTCTTATTTGCAACTTTATCTCCTAACACAGTACTATAGATGCAGAATGTAGAATAGAATTGCATTAAATATTGTCTACTCTTAAATACAAAGAAACATATACTGACTCATTTCTTCATTTCATATGTGCATGTATGAATATATGTGATTATCTACAAAGTTGTTATAATGTATATAAATTTATGAGCTGTATATACACATTCATATAAATGTATATGCACATCCAATCCATAGTATTTTAGTTTCAACATCTATCTCAAGCTTAAAGTTATTTGTGTTTCCTACAATTTAATCATTGGGTAAGGGGTTTGTGAAGAGAAGAAAAAAGAAGGAAAACTTGTTTCTATACATATTTGTGAAGTTCAGTGCCTGATAGAGCTCTTTGATTTCCATCCTGAAATGTGTTCACATTATTATACATCCCTAGTACCAGACGATTCAATTAATTCAAAACCTATGCATTGAGCCTGACAGACCCAATGGTCCTTTTGGCTGGATAAATGTTGAAAATGTCAACTCCATAATATGGCAAAACCTGATTCCTCTCTATTAAAGGTACCACAAACCATTTACTGATTTTTTTTTAAAAAAAGAGAAATAAAAAGAAGCATGTACCAATTGAACAGGAAGTCAGACAATCCAATTACAGTTATGAAACTGAAGCATTGGGTTTGACAGACCCACTGATTACAAACGACTGCCAGAAAATGCAAGAGAATAGCAGCCCACCCTCACACACACACACACACACACACACACACACACACGCACACACACACACACACAGGGACATACCTCATGCAACAATGAAGTAGCTAAAATAAATAGCTGTGGAAGGCCAAAGGCCAACATTTTATTACCGATTTATTATTGTCATATTGAACTGTAATATATATGAAGGTTCACCAGAGTCAGTAGCCTCTGAGGGAATTTGGTTTCATTTATGCTCTACTATAGAATGATCTGGCCATCAGGAATATGTACATGAAATGAACTTGTTCTCTATTGCACTTTATAAAAACTGACCTCTTTCAGCTCAGCACCACAGGTTTCACTGTCTTCAACTTTATCCATTATCACACAATATTTATTTTTTATCCTTCTGAGTCACAACATTATATAAAGGTGCTTCAACAAAAACATGTAGAGATAAATCACGGAATGATTTGGTGCTTAGACTCCAAGGGAGGCAGGAGTTTTGTTAATCAGATAATCTAGTAGTGATCATATCAAGAGAAAACAAGATCTTTCTGAATGATATATGGTACAAAATTTAACAGTCCTCTATTTCCTCTACCATATCAAGGTAAGAGAAAGGAGATGAGTGTTAACAATGACCTTGAGAGTAATGAAGGGAATGGGAGGACCCTCTGAATGGCACCCTCCATGGATAGTGGGAGAACATTCATGAACTGTAGGAATCATCAGAGGCCATCCTTAGAGTTAGAGTTTGTTTTCCTAAAACCATATACCCCTCCTCTCTGAGGAGTGTGCTGGTGGCTGATATAGCAAGGGAAAAGGAACCTCTCTTGGTTTATTCCTGTTTGGGTTGATTTGGCTCCATTTGCACAGCATGGAGTCAAGCCTGCCTCTTACCTGCTGAGTCTCTGAAGTGGTGGAAAGCTTGTAAGGGACTTTGATAAGAAACAAGCACCCATTCAAATAAACAGATATTCAATTTCCAACCCATTTCAGGTCAGGTCTCTGTTTTCCCAGGGTTACAGAGAAGCTGCTGTCGCCGTAGGATACAGGCAAGGAAGAGAACTAGCTCCGAGTTCAGCAAGGTTCTTTAGATCCAGTAACCAGCGTCGCCATTTATTTAGTGGAATCTCCTGCTGTTCTTGAGGCTGCTATAATCACAGACTATTTCCACACTCTTATCTATACTGTTCAAAGAGCAATGACCCCAGTTTTTAATGTTGCTCTTACCAACATCTCATACTTTGGTAGACTTGAAATCAAAATCCATTCTTCTCCAATCTTATAACCCGGATTGAGAGATACTTCATCTAATATTTTACTACAATTTTCCCTGAACCCTTGGGACCCATATTAACAGTCTAGCAGGATTCTATCCTTTTTTGTTGTTGTTGTTTACTACACCAATCCATATCATCACAGTTCAATGAGAAAAGTTTGGAGGACATTTTCTTCCTTAATATAAAGGCTACAACTCATCAGCATTCGCAGTCATATCCATTGTAAACCGTTCAATCAAAAGGCTTAGGTCATAAGTCAATATACAAAAAAAACCACAATTTAGGTTTCACTCAAAATACAAGAGCATTGCTAAGATTTTTAAAAAATCATAAAAAATTTTGTCATTTGCAACAGTTGAATGAACCTAGAGGACATTATGTTAAATGAAATAAGCCAGACACATAGAGACAATACCATTTGATCTCACTTATATGTGGAATCTAAAAAATTAAAACTCATGGAAGTAGTAGAATGGTAGCTAAAAAGGATGGAAACTAGTGATATAGGCAGATGTTAGTCAATAGGTATCAAGTCATAGTTAGGAAGATGAAGTTCTGATGATCTATTGCACAACAAGGAGACAATAATTAATAATAATTCTTTTAATTTAATTTTATTTTATTGTTGTTGTACTGGAGAATGAATCCGGGGAGTCACACTTGCCAAGAAAGTGCTCTACCTCTGAGTTATAACCCCAGTCCTGTATCATCTGCTTAAAAATAGCTAAAAGAGCCAGGCATGGTGGCACATGCCTGTAATTCCAACAACTTGGGAGGCGGAGGCAGGAGGATTTCAAATTCAAAGCCAGCCTCACCAAATTAATGAGGCACTAAGCAACTTAGTAAGACCATCTAAAAATAAAACACCAAAGGGCTGGGGATGGGGCTCAGTGGCTATATACCCCCTGGGTTCAGTTCCTGGTACTAAAAATAAAATAAAATGAAATAGCTAAAAGAGAGGATTATGAATGTTTTAACCTCAAAGAAATAATAAAAGTTCGAAGTAATAGATATGCTAATTACCCTGATTTGATCATTTTACCATGTGTGTATGGAAACACAGCATTGTACACCACAGTTATATACAAGCATTGCTTTTCAATCAAACATAAAATAAAACTTAAAAAATACCATAGAGGATTTTTAATAACCCTTGTGATTGTCTAAAAACACGGGTCTCCTTCAGCTTGAAATGGGGAAATAGGGAGAAGGCACTAAGAAGTCAGCTCATTCATCCCTCATTCTGGGAAAACCAGTTTCCATAACAACTGTCTTCATTTCTTTATTCATGTTCACACATTATCTTTTCCTGTCACTCTTAGAATGGCCCTTGTCCCTTGACATAACAACAAATAACACACAAAAGGCAGTCAGATCTTGGTAAGTCACAGCAATTTTTTTTCTTTTCAAGCAAATGTGTTATTCTTTCAAAAGATTTTTTTGTGTATGTATGTAAAGAACCATGAATAACATTTGTCCAGGTAGTATTTTGCTAAGTGTCTAGGAGTTATCAATTTCTTCATTCATTTAAAATATGTATTTTAAATGAAATGGTAAAAGTAAATAGTTTCCATAAAGTTAGAAATTCATCAAGGAGAGAGTGCAGTTTATGGTATTTATGACTCAATGCTGGATGCAGCATTTATTATTATAGTGGTCATTTATTCCACATAGTTCTATCAGTCTGTCTTTCCCATATTTGCAGAGATGAGGAGAAAAGAAACAAGTATAATATTGTATCGTTTATAATGTCATCCAGCACTCTTTCAAAATATATATCATTGACATGTAATATGAGAAAATTAATGTGCAGAAAGAATAAACCACAACAATTTCTTATTTAGGGGAACAATCAGATTTTAAATATGGTTGTTTTGGTTCTAAAGCATGATTCTTTCCAGACCCCATTCCATTCCTGAAAATCACACAATTTCTCTGGTATTGTAGTAACACTCTCCCAATTATATTACCTTTTACTGCTGATTTTTCATTAAAGTTTAAGATATTTTCACCTGTATTTGGATACCATAATTTATAAGGTTAGAGTTGGTATATGAATATCTCTATCATTAGCTTCTTTATCCTGCCCTAAATCAGGCAGGAAATTTGATGAATCAACAGAGATTAGAGTAACCTATGTAAAAAGACCCTATTTAAGAATGTTGTCCTATAGTGAGAAAGCTTAGGTTGCAGAAATAAACACAAAGTAAAAAATGTTCAGACATGAGGTAGATTTCTGTTCAGATCGCATCAATTTTGAAGATTTAAATTATTTGATCATGAACTTCTAAAGAAACTTGGTGTCAAAGTTGAGTCCTTACATACATGAATGGATTAAGCACACAGACATGCATGTCTTTTGATCTATCCTGCTTAGCACATCACAAAGGAGGGTACCTGAGGAGCACAAAGAGATGGGGAACCATCACCAAAGATGATGGCTACACATGTACTTACAATGCATTTCTGTGTATCTGTAAGCCACTCATTTTGTTAGCAGCCATTCTGGATCGTCTCATTCCAGTCTGTTGTTGGGACTAAGGAAATTAAATAAAGGAATTTGGTTTTGATACTCAAGGCAAATACATACTTGTGGGAAAACAGACATACAAATGGCAACCTTGTGATTTCATATATGCAAATGGGCAGCAAGTTCAAAGCACTCCTGGGTCCTCTAATGGTTTCACAGAATAAATAACTCCTGCACAAAGAAGATGCCCAGCAACTATGTGTGGAATGAGTGGCAGCAGGAAAATGTGTGGTTTCTTCTGTATGTTACTCCTTTTGCGTCTTCACCAATTTCTACATATATCCAGAAGTGTCTGGAACGAGGAAGATTATTGCTGAGTACAGTGTCATGGGATGATAAGGCCTTGCCTGACAGTTACCAGAGTTCTCGAAATCAGCCTCAATGCATGCTTCCATAACCTAGGCTTGGACCCACAGATAATTTATGGCAAATCTCAAAACTGAAGAATTTAATACTGTGGTTCCTTTGTCGTCTTCTTCAGGCCCTTTGTGCTTTATGGCCCTTCACTGAATATCCTGAAATGTTTTGACAGCTTTCTCTGTTTATTGCTTAATTTTGCTGAATTTTTTATGAAATTTTTATTCCTTGCTGAAAATACAAAAAACAAAACAAAACAAAACACCAAAAACCTTGTATTCATAGGGACAGATAAAGTAAAATTTTTCTCTTTTTGTTGCTAATGGGTTTATTTTGGGATACAAGTAATAGTATTTAAACTCGTGTCAAAACAGTCCTTACAAATAAGACCAAATAATAGATGATGACTACATGCCCAAATCCATGCTGCTAAGGGTTGGCTCAATGTTGGGAGCTTTCAGCAAGAAATCAGAGACAAAGTGAACTGAAATAATAACAACAGGATTTTTCACATCTAGGGTTATTTGTCTTCTTTTATATCCACAAAAATACACAAAGGAATGTAGAGTTCAGATGAAGCTATCAGATTCAGGCACAGGTGTCTAAATTTTATCTGTTTTATTGGAGACAACAGGAAATGTAGAAAGTAGATGACATTCAGAAGGATAGGATTTAAAATAGGAGTAGAGAAGAGAGATGATGAGGAATAGTAAAAAGTGGAAGAGTTTCCCTTAGGAAGAGATGAGACAGTGCCCTGTCGACTTCAGAGAAGTCTTGCTATGAAGGGCCTGCTCTCCTGTGTGTCTTCAAAAACACAAAGTCCAGAGCCTCAGAGCCTCATTGATTATAACAGCAAGTAGGCTACCTAGAGAGAGATTTGGTTTGATAACTTAAAAAAAACCTTAAAATAAAATGGAAGCTGTATTGAGCTCAGGACTATGTTATTATTATTATTGTTGTTGTTGTTGTTGTTGTTGTTGTTGTTGTTGTTACCACCAAAAGAGGCTTCCCTGTATTTCAAATACTTGAGATTTCTAGGTCTGGAGCAAATTTTCTTGTCCTCTGTAACAAAGAACCTGAGAGGAAAGACTAGCATCCTGGACTTGAGATGAAACCCTCTGATATGATAGCAGTTAACCAAGAGTTGAGAAAAATTAGGCTTCTGGTTTTAACATCACTATTATGTTCCCTTCTGCTGTTTGTGCTCCTCATTATCAATACTTGTCTGAATATCTTGCTGTTCCTTCAAGTTCTAGGCTTCTGCAATGTCATGATAGAGGAATCTATTGAACCTTCATTCAGGAAGGAAAACTAACAAATTGTTTTTTTTTGTGGTAGATAAAGGAATAAAAATATGAGAGATAATACAGATATTTGAGGATAAATGGAACAGAAATATAAAATATGAATATTTGAAACAGGTCTCTGAAAATAAAACGTTATTTGGAAGTGAATACAAAAGGGAAAATCAACTTTCTAGGAGATGCCTTCTGAAAGATCTGCTGTGAAAATGTCTTGCACATTCTAAACAGTTAGCATCACAAAAATAGGAACGGATATGAAATAAGTATGTTAAGCAGTATTCACTGCACACATATTTTAAATTTTATTGAAAAAATAACAACTGCATATCCCTAAATTCTGAGAATGAGTCTAGGCACAGGTTGATCTCCAGGAGGAGTATAAAGACATGTGCCAGGATAAGAAAGTAACACACTTGACTGAAGAACTCTTCTCCATATGACTCCATGGTGTAGTCTCAAAAGGAGGTGATGTACTTTAGAATTGTTCCCTAGTTCCTAGCCAGTAGTATTGTCAGCTTTCAGCAGCATATAAAGGGAGACAATGGTCATATCAAAATGGGGAGAGTTTGAGATATTTTTAGGGCAGCATAGATTAATTAGATCTGTGAAATATTAAATTTTAAGATAGCAGTGATGAGCTACATTTTAATTTTTTTATAGTTTCATATGGACAACATGCCTTTATCCTATTTTTTACTTTAATGTGGTGCTGGGGATTGAACCGAGTACTTCACACATGCATGGTAATTGCTCTGCCACTGAGCCCCAGCGCCAGCCTGAGTGATGAACATTTTTAAATGACCCATTAGAAGAAAAGAAGAGGGTGTGTGTGTGTGTGTGTGTATGTGTACGTGTAGGAAGGGAGAGAAAAGGGGAAGAAAAGTATGAGATGAGAGCAACAGACATTCAGAAAGAAGAAAACAAATTGAAACTGTGGGCCCGTGAATTTTTTTTATAATGTAACTTTCATAGAAGATTTATTCCTTTGTCCTTTATATAATGGTAAATTTAAGAGAAAAAAATAACTATTCAAAAAGCCATGGTTAAATCATAGCTGTTTGATCTGACAAGTTAAATGAGAGAATTAAAAATGACTGTACGTTTCCAGGAATAATACCTTGAAGCCTTAAATTTATATTGTGCTTTATACATTTAATGCCCTTTTCAATTTTATCTCTGGGATAACCGCTGAGGAAGGATAGATAGATGCTGAGCACAGTACTTGGCACCCTGCAAAAGCTCAGTAAACATTGACAGCTCAGATGACAGCTAGGATGCTGATGGCAAAGCCAGTTTGGAATGGGTTTAAGAAATTAAAAAGCTTAAAAGTTGGCACTTCATATACCTTTGGGAGTCACTGAAGCCTCATATGTGGATACTATCAAGAAGTTTACCCTAAATGTGCATCATGGTGGGGGATGGGTAAGATTGGTCATTGATAGTGGCGTGAGGCAAGCTCACTTCCAGAAGCGGAACTATTCTCTCCTATTTGAAGTTCATGTTTCATGGTTAGAACCTGCAGAGTGAAAAGAAGAGATTGATTAAATATGTTGCTTCCCACTGCAGCCATCCACAATTTATCATTTCTAGCTACTGTGATTATTTTGCATTCAGCACAAAGATGGCAATCTGGCAGGTTTGTGAGCCTTGAGACTCCAACAGATTGGGGCTGAATTCTTGCTTGTTTGTCAAGGCAACAGAGCATGCTCCTGTCAGTCAATATGCCTTTTCTTGCCTTGTCGAAACCATTTCTGCTCTATGCCAGTGTCAGTTGCATTTCCCAGATATGGCTCCAAAATATTGTAACAAAAGTTGCTATTTAATTTGAAGTTGTTTTGGCAGGTGAGCACTGGTGTTGTAAATTGTGATTCTAAATCTGTGATTTACAGAAGAACAAGCCCTTGTTGAAATATGAATGCTATTTAACTTTGAAGAAAAATAAAAATCTATGCAGTCAGTCATATAATCAGTCTGATGACAATATTTTTTGAGTACCTAGTAAGTATTAAAAGTATAACTTGTGCATAGGGAAATACAGAAAAAAAAATGCTGGTTTATCCCTTCATTGAATTCTCCATTTGGGAAGGCAGAATGCATCCTTTTAATTAAAGACAACTTCACTATTAACCAATTTTTATAGGACAGGAAAAACAGTGAACACAAAATCCCATAATATGGTTCATCCTTGAACAAAAAATATAACTAGGTGGATAAAGGCCAAGGACATTCTGTGTCGATGAGAGTTTAATTACTAAATTTTCCACATTATATGACCCAACTTATTCATTTCCCAAATATTCAGAGAAAATGAGTATAAATAAATACATCTTCCTCTTAAAATGGGATCAAGCTGTATTTATTCCAAGTCGTTTCTTTTCTTAAGTGCCAAAATTTATCTTTGGCTGAATAAGCATATGATTCCCAGGATGCCTGGCTGAATATGCCAGTTGGCACAGGAAGGCAGAGGAGAGGTGTAAGGCACACAGCATGGTCCCATGTGTTGGCAGCATATAAAGGTGTGTGGCAGCTTCCTAGTATATGGACATTAGGAGGTCACAGAACATGACATGTGGATTACTTCTGTGTTCATCACTGTCCTATGATACAGGTTAGTGTGATAGCTCTTGAAAGCCCTCTATACTGGGCATGGATATTGCTGTAATGAAGTTTTACATTGGAGAGACATGAAGACAAAGGAAAGGAAAGAATACCTGTATTTTTGTCTCTCTAAAAGGTTTGGCTAATTACCTGGACACCTCAGAATTCATCTAAGCAGTGTGGGTAATGTGTCAGCCCTGCTCACCATTCTAATTTCTTTTCCATAGACTTCTCTAACTTTCATTCACTTACATCTTGGTTTCCCTGTCTTTCCTGCTTTCTAATACAACTCCTTCTTCTTCTTCATTCATTTCTCTTGAGGAAAACTTGAGTGAATCAATAAATCTTCTGAGACTGTTTACTGAAATAGAGATTTAAAATGTATGGTTACTGGGAGCAAGTTATCTCAAATGTCAACTTATACCAACAGATGGGGATTCTTGCCTGAGAGGGAGCAAATGCCTAGTTTTATCAGGTATATCAATCTTATTTGGCCCTAATTTTTTAAAAAATGGAGTCTTAGAGTATGTTCCACATCTAATACAATTAATAAATATCTTATGAAAACTAGACCTGTTTTAGGAACTCTTCATTGAAGTGGGGCCATGTATGTTTGTATGTTATCAAGAATCTTGCAGTCTCTGGGCTGGGGTTGGAGCTTAGTGGCAGAGCACTTTGCCTACCATATGTGAGGCACTAGGTTCAATCCTTAGCACCCCATAAAAATAAATAAACAAATAAACAAATAAAGGTATTGTGTCCATCTACAACTAAATATTAAAATATATATATATATATATATATATATATATATATATATATAAATCTTGTAGTCTCCCAGTGACTCTGGAGGCTGAGGCAGGAGGATCATGAATTGAAAGCCAGCCTCAACAACTTAGCAAGGCCCTAAGCAAATTAGCAAGACCCTAACTCTAAATAAAATACAAAAAGGGCTGAAGATGTGACTCAGTGGTTAAGCACCCCTGGTTTAAGTACCTAGTACCAAATTAAGAAAAAAAAAAAGACTCGTACAGTCCATCTTCAAAATTTCTTCTTGAATACTTATATATAAGTGAAGTATCTCATATATATGCACGTTTTGTTTAGAAAGTGCCATCAGATACAAAATTTCCTGTAGATTTTGATTTGTATCATGTTCCTGTATAATGGGTGATGGTACCATGTTTTTATTTATATTGTAAATAAAATACTCTCAGGATAGTTTAGTGGTTTGATGGGTTGTATCACATTCAAATACTGTTTACTGAGTATCTAGTAAGTACTAAGCAATTGCTTTGTAGTAATCATAGTATTATCTTTCAATTATTGTTTATAACAATCCACTGGAATTGGTAGATGGCATTACTTGCACTGAGTAAATGAGTTTCAGAACCTGTATGCCACTGTTGAGAATTGCATGGCTCGTAAGGAATAGAACTGAGATTTAAGCCTAGGTATTAAGAATCCATCCCCACTGCACTTTATAACTATGATGCTAGATAGGTCACTCCAAGCTGCTCCTACTATTCTGTCATATTTAGCCACACAAGCAATCTTTCAAATTCTGTATTGATCATACTGATTACCATTGAAATCCAAAAATGTTTTTCTCATTATGGCTAACCAGGCAGAAGGTATAGACATGATATTGGATTAAACTGGCATGATAATTGGGTTAAAAATAATGGTAATAAAATACAGTTTATTGGATGTGGTGAATGCTGTGTACACATTAATAGAGAGTATGAATATACTTATGACTGATGACAGATTTGAAGCCCCACCCCCCTTTCTTCTTCTGCCTCACATTAGGCAAGCTAAGTCTAGGGGCTACCTCCTTTGATTCCAGCAGAAAGAAGTTTTGAACTACATGAGTCCTGCTTCATGCAAGAGAACTTAAATCTCAGCTCCTCTCCCTAATCAACCTAAGAAAAGCCAAAGCCAGTTACCCTCTCAAGCCATTTTTATACTCGTTTGGGACCTGCCATTCGCAGTCTAGAAAGCTTGTGAATAATAAACCTTTTCATATCCACCTTTGTATGTGTGTCTGTAGCATCTTCAGTCTCAAGTTCTGAACTAAATTTTGGGTGGGAAGTTCATGTCACTTCTGTGAAGTCCTAACACATACATCACTGCTCACAAATCATCATGTGGCCAACCCTGTTAACACATTTGATAGAGGAGGAGACTGGAACTCAAATGAAGAACTAATTGCAATGTGCGAGTGCGTGTGCATGTGTATGCGTGTCTGTAGGATGACATAAGTTGTCTGGCTATCTAGAAGAAGAAACTGAAAAGGAATTTGTTCTCACAAACCTAAAAAAATTCTTCTTAGCCTTCCCTTAGAAACAGTGACCTGAAATATCAGATGACTAATGGTTGAGTTAGATGATATTTTGTAAAGTTTTATAAGGTCCTTGGTAGGTGTACTGAAGACAGGTATAATGAAAATTGATATTTCATATGTTTCTCCCTGTTTGTAATCAAATTGTGTCCTTCAGATATATAAAAGCTCAACTTCAAAACCGTTTCTACATATGTTCCCTGAGGAGAGAAATTGAGAAATAAAACACTGGCAGAATTTTCATTCCCTTTTGGCTGAGAGAAAGCTTAATTAATTGTGTTAGCTTCTGGAATTCCTCATCAGAGTGTTGGTGAGACTGGAATGGAATTTCCAGAGCTTTTACTTCCTCATGATTGCTGTTCTTTCTCTAACCTCAGGACCCAGTCCTCTACTGAGATTATGTTGTCTCTGGCGAGTTGGGTGTCATTGTCTGACAGGAGCCTGAATAGATGACCAGAGCTCCAGATCTCAGAAGCAAGGAAGATTCGCCTGTTCCAAAGATTTGGACACTCAGAATATTTTGACCCTATGAGGTCAGGGGGATGCTATATAGGACATGGAAGACATTTGTAGCCAAAGATATCTGTGGGAATTTCGAAATTCACAAAATTCTGGCTACTTTTTAATCTTCCCATAGAAAATAAGTTCCTAATGTTACACTAAGTTTGCTGATCATGAACCATTTTTTTAATTTATAGCTTATTCTATCCACTACTATTAAAACTTTGTTACTCTGAAAACTGAGCAATATTTTCTAGCCAACAATTTAATTTCAAATTCTTTAAGTGATATAAATTTCTTTATGATTATAAACATCATTCCCCACAGTTCTTTTTCCTGACCTTTAAGACAACCAATTTCTAGTTTTTTCTTTGTCTATTTGTATTCTGTAAACTTACTTCCATCCTGCTTTCTTTATTCATATATTCTTAGTGTGTCCAGAGCAGAGGAGTCTCTCTTCGACATGTGCCCTTGGTCACCAAAGAGAGGCTCTTTGCAGGAGATTGTAATGACTTGAGTAGGATCAATAAACAGGCTGGAGTGGTGTATAGTCGATGTTTGACTACAGCTGATAAGAGGAGATGGAAGACAAACAAATAGTAGGAAAAGCTTAGTTGCTTGAATTCCACCTGAGAAATCTGACAATGGTAGCTTGAACTTCATGTGAATCAAAAGGGAAATATCTAGTAAAGCCACACTAGTCTGTTAAATAGTGCCAAAATAAATCATTGTATTTTACATGCAGATGTCTACCTGTAGTGTATGCTGTGTTATTCAGGATCCCCCTGAACTCACTGTAGGAGAACAAGTGTATCCTGACTGTACAGGTAGTAAACTAAAGAGGACACCATGCAGGGAAATGTCCTGCAGAAGGAGTGAAAGAGAAAGAGCACGGTTCATCAATAAGTCAAGAAAATGTGTGTTCAGAATCTGCTGCTGGGGATGCCTGGAAATTTTAGAAGACAAAATTGGCTCCCTGCCAGAGTATTGGGATGATTATTTTAAGACCATGGAAATTTGAGTTTGAGAATAGTCTTGGACTTTTCAATCCAAAAATTGAATGTCCTTTTTCATACATACAGATCAGGGAAATTCTGTTAATTTATTCTCTTGCTCCTTTTCTGAATGTGAATCTAAGTTGTATTCAGAGTTGAAATCAAGATGTTTGGGTTCATGCTATGATTCCTTATATAAACTTTGCATAACACTTAAGCAAGCCACTCAATTCCTATGAACCACAATTTTCTCATCTTTTAACTGGACATAGAATATTCTCTGTCTCAAGATCACTGTAAGAGTTGAAAGGAGGGAGATAATGCTTTGACACTGTGAAATCTGTGCAAATGTTTATTATGATTGTTCCCCAATATTGATTTAGGAATGGAATATACTTCCTATTTTGTGACTAGTCACTGTCAAATGAATACATTTTTTGTTTACTTGGTTTGATGGTAGTAAGAGTTATTGGAAGCCATGGTATTTTAGAGTGTCATTTTTTATGAACATTTTTCTTTCTTGATTTATTTTTTAAGCTGTGTTAAAACAGGGACTGGAGTGGATCAGAGGGACAAATGCCATTGGCTTAAGGAAAAGGCAAATCAATCCTAAACAGCCTGCTTCAGCCTGAACCAAAGTGTACCATTTTTATAAAGTTGTGGCAGGATTAATTAAAGCGAAGTTTAATGAGCTGGAAAAGACTTTGTACCCTGTGGACATTAATACTAAACATCTAGCCCCAAGCTATTAGTATTTAGAATGCCCTGAAGATCTCAAAATTATTAGAAAAATTGGTCAGGTTGTAAAAGCATCATAGAGGTGATTGGTTTTAAAAAGGAGGATGAGTGTGGAAGGGAAAGATAAGTGTTTGTAATGTGTATGCATTTTTGTTGTTTCTTATTTATTAAAACATGGGATATATGTTTCTAATATTCCATTTTGAGAAAATAAGTGAATCGCACAAAATTGGAACTTATTTATTTATTGAAAGAAAAAGTTCCATAATAAAAGTGTAAAATTATCAAGAAAGATGTTATGCCACAAAAAAGTAGATATTTGATCTTTAATTAACTAATTTATGAATCAAGAATATCTTGACCTGTGTAGTACTTAAATTAGGTAATTAGATTCCAAAATCAACCTTGAGAGGTCCCAAATTTACATCTTCCTCTTTGCACTTTTCCTTCATAGAAGAATCTGGTGCTGAAAGATAGATGAGACCAAAAGCCCAGTCTGGGGCATAAACAGGATCTACCTATCTTCTTCAATTGTCTGTTAACATAGTACAAAGAGAAAAACAGACAAGAACTATTAATAATATAGGTTTTAATTGCCTTGAGTCTTTTTCTCCTATAAGGGAGATCAATTTTATAAGAAAGCTTTTTTCATAATTTTAACCTTCTGAGCTAGTTTTCTGTGTTTGTTAGGAAACATTACAAAACTAGAAGGCAAAAGAAATGGAGTTGGAGGCAGGTGAAAGAAGCTACCTAGTAGTGCTGTAAAAAGACAAGCATTAAGGCCTGAATGGACTCACACTGAATCCCGACTGCTCTATTTTTCTAGCTGAATGATCCTGAGCATGTTGCTCAGCCTCTCCAAGGCTTAGTTTCCTTACTCATGTATGGGCCCATCATGTGATTTTGCTGAGAAATTATTATAGTTAACTAATACTTGACTTACATATTCAGTACATATTCAACATTATTATTCATAAGTCTAAGACTAGGTCTTCCTTATGCAACTATAGCATCACAAATCAACTCCAACAATTACCGCAGAGAGGAAAACATCCATCCATCACATGCTCTTTTGGAATGAGGATGGACTACTCAATAACTGCATGCACAACCTCCCCAAGTACTGATGTGTAGAATAAATTGTTCAAATCGAAGTGATGAATACACTGGCATAGCAGTTATTTTCTTCTTTCACATGAAAACAGCAACACCTAGCTTTAATTATTTTTTCAAACTGCTGTCCCAAGAGCCATTAATTCACCTGCCATGGCAAGTCATGATCAAAAATTAGTTCACCCTTGATGCAGACATTTGTGGCACATGAGGCAGGTGTGCATAAAGTGAAGTTTTAAACATGAAGCCAACTTTGAGTCTTACCTTGAAATTGTGCCAGAAACAGTACAAACCTCAAACCACTCTTTCCACTTGAAAATACACTGGAGAGACCCTAATAAGGTTTAGATTTAATTCTCCTGAAAAGGAGCACACCCTGATTCCTATACCTCCTCTGCTCTGTCCTCTGTCTGTTTCCCCATGGCAATGGGGCCCCACTGAAGCATCCAGGCTCTTGGAATTCATAGTAAAAGTAGTGGCTGCATAAAGAGAGCAATAAACATAAATGATACCTGTGGGTAATAGGTTTGAAATTGCTGTGTTCCTAGGTAGCTGGATATAATTACAAGTACCCTGGATTCCATAGGGCTACCTTGCAATTATCACTCGAATTTCAAGAATAAAAAGGAAAGATTACAACAGTGTTGCTACTACTCAGTAATGTAACGTGAGAAAAAGGATATTGCTAGAAAGATAGCCGTGGTTCTGCATATTTTCCTTGGTGCTCATTTCACATTGGGAGCCTGTGTATTTATAAGTCTAAAAGCACACAAATCTATGTGATTAAATCCATATAAGTTAACAATGCATCACCATTATAGTAAGGCTACTGCAGAGTTTCTTAGTATGTTAAAAAAATAAAATAAAAATGAGGACAGAAGTATTGAGTGATGTCACTGCATTGTAACAGTGGCCTGTTATCATATATTTTGGAAGTAATTAAAGAGGATCCAGTGGTACTTCCCAGCCTAATGAGTGATTCTGCCACAGCCTCGCAGCAGGGAAGCCCCTGTGTGTTACTGTGCAATTCCACAGTATTTACTGGGGTAATGAGTGTTATTGCTGTGGTGTAACAGCAGGGAGCACTGCTCGCTGTGTTTCCCCCAGAGCTCAACCATAATTAGAAGGCAGAATGTGATTGTTGTTTTGCTAGACACCAATCATGATCTATTCCTATATTGTTCCATAGTAATTACCAAATGACATTGTGCAATTTCCCAGGGTATTTACTTTGGACAAACAAAGAAGATTTTTAAAAATTAAATTAATTAATTTTTCCTGCCATTGAGGCTTAATGACATTGTTTTTAATGTGGTTATAGAATATATAATTGCAAAATTGTTATTGACTTGTAATCACTGACTCATCTATCATCTTTGCTGTTGTTTCCCCAGGGCCTTGGCAGTAGGGTTGCCATTGCATAGGCCAGGGTTTTTTTGGAGCTTCATAGCACAGACAGGAGAGAAGAGATGGCATAGAGAAGGGTAATAGGCCTGTCTGTCACACATGGTCATCCTTTACATTTTACTTCAACAATTGTATTAAAATATTCTACAACTATACAATCCTCCTTTGTTTCTAAGAGTAGGTCGAGTATATCAATCAAGAAGACATATGATCAGCAGAACAAAGCCTCAAATTGGCCCCTAATGTTATCTCACATTAGATAAGGCAAGTACAGAAAACTATTTTGGTGTCAAATATTTTGATTTGCTGTCTGCCTCAATGACTACAATATCCCATGAATTCTGGTATTCCTTGGGATTCCACTGCTGTCCTTTCTCTTGATTTTTAGCTTGAAAAAATGTAATGGGAGCTCATAACCCACTTGAATCAAAGTGTGAAATATGATATATCAAGAACTATGTAATGTTTTGAACAGCCAACAATAAAAAATTAAAAAAAAATGTGATCCATGTAAGTACAGGAGACATAATTTGGCTAGTGGAGAGAGGGTCTGGAGCCCATGGTTCTGTGTGGCTCTACCTTGTTAAAAGTTTCATTTGCTTGTGTGTCGTCATGGTAAAGAGTATTGTAATGGAATCCAATAACCACATCCATGTCCTGCTTTACCTTGATGAGAACTGCAGACATGGATTCTTCTTGGCAGAGATATTGAGCTTGATGGGTGGTATTTCTTGCACAAATGTTCCTCCACATGGCTTTTTTTGTCTAGGTTGACCACACAGCATATGTGGCTCTGCAAATCTATTCCCTGCTAATGCTGGGTTCTTCATCATTTTGCCATGGCATGCCCGTCCATCTTTGTGAGCGCAATTTTTTATTAATCAGCGAAACGTTTGGGCCTTTGAAATTGAAATGGATTTCAGTCTTCTTTATATATTAATTATTGATAAATGGAGCTGAGGAGACAAGGAAGAAGCCTGGCATGATTAAAGACAGATAGTTTTTAATTTTATGTCTCTTGCAGTGACAGAGAAATTTAGTTTAATAGGAGTAATTTTTCAAAGGAGATGCAATCATGAAGGAGGATGTATAGAAAATGAGCAAAGAGTACTAAAAAAAGAGAGAGAGTGAGAGGGGAAAAAAAGAACCTTGCATGGGACACAGGCTGCTTCTGTAGATTACCTAAACATTTCCTAGAAGGCATTGTCAAGAGAGAGGGGTAGAAGTCCCTTAGTAATTTTATCTATGTTCTTGCCAATAAGAAGTATAACCCTAGAGCTAGACCCAAACCATATTATTTTCAAAAAGTTTTCATTTCAAATTAAGACAGCCTCCTATCTTGTAGATTATTTTACAACCTCCTAAATTAAACAAAGTCTCAAACAGTCTTTATTAGATGAATGTCCCAAATATCATATTAAAAGAGCATGAGCTACAGTTTTTAAAATTTAATAAAGTACCCCCAAAATAGGATAGCCAAGTTCTTGCCTTGTTCCGTCATTCATTAGCTTGCTTTAGGGGCCCACTTCACTTTCTGTAGTTTCAAGTTATTCCAGTAGAAAATGGTGATACTGTCCCTTCTACCAGATCCCTAGGTAGTTTCTGATGATTAAATTAAAAAAATATATCATGGCTAGTTTCTATGGCTCTTCTTCATTCAAAAAATCTTAGATCTTCTTATAAAAAATTATAAAAATAGGTGAAGCCAGGGTGGCCCACCAAATTCCCTTTTGTTCTCCAAATATGTGACTAATCTGGTTCAACACTATAAAAATATCTAAACCTAAGATGTTACAGGGTTTGTTCAGGGACCTCCAGATTTTTGACAAACAGAGAAAGACACAGTAATCTACCCTCAAGGATTCCATAGATTTTATTCCATGTTGGAGGATTTGCATTGTTATGGGCTACTATAAAATTGACAGGATGCCATCCACAAGTCCTCCACTGTTGCATTTTGAAGAGTCAGGCAGGAATGGAAAGCCTTGAGCTAGAGAACACAGGAAGAATGAAATAGAAAGAGAAGAACTAGCACTGGCTTTTGTGAACAAGTGTGAGAGCAGTGTGGGGCCAAGGCTCTGCTGCCTCAAGGCTGCAGACTTCAAAGGTGGCTGTCTGATTGATAGGGATATAAGAAAAAAAAAAATCTCCCGATACAGCTCTGGCTTGCCCATTTTTAGTGGTTATCTCTAAACTAGCCTTCCATATTAATCTTCCTAAAACCTTTTCATTATATTCTTTTGCTGCTCAGAAACCTTCAATGGCTCTCACTGGCACCATACTAAATCCATCTTTCCATTCTGTTTTCCTCCTGTCATCTTCTTTCCTTCTCCCATTCATTTTATGCTTGGATATATATCATATCTCCTCAATAATATTGCAGCTTCCTTAAAGTGTGAAGCCTGCCTTACACAATTATTCCCCTGAAACCTGCTTAGACAATGGAATCAATAAATGTTTCTGACTTGATTGTAACCCTGTAATTGAGCCATTAGTTTTACAGTTTTGTGTTTCTTTCTAATTTTTGTGTATATAACTATTTTCACACTGGATTACAATTAAAAATAATAATGTTAACTTGAATATCTTATACACCTGAAAGAGCTTTCAACATTAGGTTTTAATGGGTTGTTTGCTAACTGATCAATATTACCATGTGAGTTTTCCTGGCAATAAAGTGATTTTTCTTAGTGATATCCACAGAAAGTGTCATTATATGGTATTCTTCCTAAAGCTATGTCTTTGCTTTTCTCTAGTAACTTAACATATATTTACATAAACATGTACATAAATCCAGTCAGGAATATTGTTAGGGCTGTATTCTTGGAAAAAAAGAGAACATATCACAGCCCTGGTATTGCTATCTGGGCACCAGAATCTGTACTAGTATTGACAGAGTTGCACTCAGCCAAAGTATCTGTCTATAACAACATCTGAAAGAACATATATTTTAACTAAGAACTTTATCAGGACTGTAAATACAGTCATCCCTGACTTACAATGATTGGACCTATGATTTTTCAACTTTACAGTGGCACAAAAGCAATATACATTCAGTAGAAACCATACTTCAACATTTGAAGTTTGATATTTTTTTCCAGCTTTTACCTTCAGCCAGCCACATGATCAGTGTTTAACTGATACTCCACAGTGCTCTGTGTTGCTGAGCTATGAAGTACATTAGGTCAGGTATATCAAATGCACTTTCAACTTTAAATTGTTTCAACTTATGATGGGTTTATCAGTACATAACCCCATTTTAGGTCAAAGAACATCTATATAGTAGTTGGGAAAGAATAAACCTACATGTACAATGAGAAGCACAGTTGTAATCAAACACAATGTGTTCACCTTTACTGAGTGCAAACTCAATGAACACAACCAGGAGATAAAAGAGTAACGAAAGATTTATTGCTGGCAGCAAGTAAGGAGAGCACTGGGAATAATTCACAAAGCAATGTCTCTCCTTGAACAATGAAAGCAAGGAACTTTTATTGGGGGAATTGATGAATATTTATATTAGAAAGAAGTCATCTCATATAGAGGTGTGTATATTCCTGAGCATGTGCAGTTGGAGATCCTGCTTCTTCAAACATTGCACAATCAAATCTGGTGAATGGGAATGGCAAATTTAACTTTATTATGAGATTATAATGAGCAAAATTTTCTATATGTCACCTAGAAGAGGGGCTGGATGGCACTAGCTGGTTTAAACCTGTGCCCTGTGATTCCTTTCTAGAGGTGTTATCTGAAATTATATATATATATATATATATATATATATATATATATATATAGTTTATATATGTACTTATAAGTGATGGGTGATTGCCCCTAAAAGTACCTGCCTAGTGGCTAACAAGGGCAGTTTATCACAGAGATAGCCTATGCATTCAACTAAATATAGAAAAATGCTTAAAATTCATGGATAAAACTGGGCACAAGATTAATTGCTCTTTTGGTTCATTCTCAGTTCTTTGTATCATTTAGGTTCTGCATATCTTTGGTAGGGACCAGCTTCTTTTACTCTGCCATGTATGCCAAGATAGGTTTGGGTCATTGCATTGAGTTCTTATGACTATTTTTAGAAAATTCTAATTCTTTATCACTGTTTTGCCAAGGAAGCTTTGCTCTTTCCAATGAGCTTTGCATAATGCTGGCTGCCAGCCTCAGTTATTAGGCGAGAGATGGCTGTGCTGTGCACCAGCTCACCCTTTTTCTAATATGAGGATTCTGGATGCTAGCCAGCAGCATCTATGTTCTGCTTCCTCCCTCCACCCCCTTTAAGTTAGGTTGGGGTGGTTGGAAAATGAGCTGACAATACATTTTGCCACTAAGCAGAGAGATACAGACCCACTTCCAATCACACGACTGACCAACATCCATCAGCAGATTTCTGTTTGTGGAGAAGAACATTGTATGGGTGGTGGCTGACTTAAATAATTCTTGTGGTATTGGGTGTATGTGTATTGAAAATTAGCATTTTCTGAATTACTAAGGTAAGTCCGTTTTTAAGGACTCTCAGACTGGAAGGATCAACAAAGCACTCCTCATTACACTGAATACTATGCCTGAGGCTGCATGAAGAAATACAGGCCCTAAAGAAACTGAAACACAGAGCAAGAAATGTAAGGCATTTGGCTCATTGGTAGTTACAGGTTCGGTTTTAAAATGCAGATGAAAGATACCCCAGGTCCAACTGATACATTGTAAGCAAAACCACACTGAAAATTGTGAACTGTATCACTGGCTAGCACATTAACCTATACATAATGCAACATTTGTATGGAGCCCAGTGAAAGATTGGATCTGACTCAGTAATTTTAAACACAATTGGCCTCTTTGATTCTTTAATTATCCTCACCAATTTCAAGATTAACCTGAACTTTAAATTATGTAGGCTTCCTCTTTTGGATTTGTGTTACAATTGTAGGCTTATTTAAATGTTAGATGGCAGGGTTTTTTTTTTTTTTTTCCTTCTTTGTTTTGTTTCTCTCTTTGCACTGAATAGAGATATTTGTTCCTAGTTATTATTGTCATAATGTCCCTGCCAAAAAATAATAATATTAGAGGCTGTGTGGGTCTCCAACCAAGCTATTGTGGAACCCCTGATGCAAGAGCTAGTTTGCCTGGCCAAAAAAATCATATCTGAACATAATTGGCTACAGTGACTAAAAAAGAGTGAGAAAGAAAGAAAAGAAGCCAGCAGGTCTGATAGGAAGGTTGCAGGCATTTATAACTGAATGGTCTCCAAATGTACCATTTTACTTCTAATGACCCATGATTAGGAAGAGAACATAATTCAGGTTTTATCAAATGTTCAAATAAATGGCCTAACCACCCCTTCGTCTCAGCATCCCATTTTCTACCTTTATGATGTAAGAGAAATGGAGCTTAAAGGTTAAGAAAGGCAAACTTAGCAGAAAGCCAGGTGGGTATTTTTTTTGTTGTTGTTGTTGTTTTTGTTTTTATCATATTTTTCTACCCTTCTCTATTTGTATAGTAATTAACCTTTCCAATAGTCTCCCTTGCAAAGCTTATTAAACAAATCTTTTTTCCCCCCAGTATTCAATGTTCTTAAGTCAAAACTTTACTAAACATCTTGAGAAGGGGGGATGAGTGGGTGGGTAAGAGATTGAGATTGAGTAAGTGATTTCTGGAAATCATGAATTTACCCAAGGAAAATCACTTCATTTTGAGCAGAGATAATATCTGAATGTGGTATATGTGACCTATGGGGACATGTGGATAGTTGCAGTGTCCCTTCAAAGTCTGACCATAAGCACATTCTTTTTTTCCCCTTCTTATTTACTATTAAAATGATCATACCCCCATCTATAGCCAAGTATCTCATCTGCTTTTCCTATAATTTACCTTCTCAGATTTATATCTACTTCTTAAAACTCAGTTTTTCTAGATCTGCACTCCCTGGTTTTCTAAATGCTATCTTTACCTCAATCATTCTTGGGCAGTTCCTCTTATTGCATAACTCTCATAACCACTATATCAAATTTATATATCAACTTATTGACATGCTTCCATCCTGTTTTATTTGATATGTCCCTTGAGCTTGTCAATGTCATTGACAAATATTTCTGTCTCCAATCATTAACATAATGCATATCATCTAGTAGGCCCTCAACAAATACTTGTTTAACTATGGAACTAATATAACTTAAAACCCTGCTAGTACTATTGTCTCACTCACTGGTCATGCACCCACATTTATTTACTTTCCTGATGGTCCTTCAGTACTCTGAGCTTCAAGGGTAGAATGGGTACATAATGGGTTATATCAATGTGTGTATTATAGAAATGAATATGGTATTTAAATTTTTATAATCTAATAAATATATCTGTTTAATAATAAGATTGTAATAAGTTACAGTCTAATAAGAATGTTCCTATACAATATCTTGTAAGCTGTGAAATGTTCTTTTGAATATTTCCTTTTTTTGTCATGTGATCTTGCTTTTTATGATTTATAACTAATAAGTTCATTTCATTAACTTATTTACTTCTACACTGGGGATAGAACCCAAGGATCCTCAACCACTGAGCCACATCCCCAGCCCTTTTTATTTTTTATTTTGAAACAGGGTCTCACTAAGTTGCTTGGGGCCTAGCTAAGTTGTTGAGGCTGGCTTTGAACTTTCAATCCTCCTGCCTCTGCCTTCTAAGCCTCTGGAATTACAGGCATGCGCCAATACACCTGGCATAGCTACTAAGTTTAATGCATTTGTGTATAAGTTAGGAAAAATCATTGACAAATGTAAGAAAAGAAAGTTCTGGTATGCCATATTGGTATCACCTATTACAATCACAGCTTCTCTGCCCCATAAGTATGTGACAATGCACATGTGGGTGTGTGCATACAGTTTATACTCAGGTTTGCCAGGTTATCTTAGGTTTTGCAACTTTGGATACCTAGAAAACTTTTAGATCTTGGAGCATGCATTAGTTATCTTTGCATTGCTAAAACAGCACACCTGAGATAATCAACTTTTAAGGGACCAGAGTTTATTTGGCTCACAGTTTTGAAGCTTTCAATCCATGGTCAGTTGGTCACACACATTGCTTTTGGGCCTGTGGTGAGCCATATATATCCTAGTGAAGGCATATGACAGAAGAAGGAGCTTACTTCATATCAGAACCCTTTCCAATATCTCCTTCAAGGGCACACATCCCTTTCATGAGGTGCCACCTCCTAAATGTTCTACCACCCCTCAATAGTGCCACAGGTTAGTTACTGGGCCTTCAACAAATGGACTTTTGGGGTATATTCAACATCTAGACTATCAGAGCAAGAGATGAAAATGGATTCTTTGCTATAGAAATATCATCCCATGAAAATAAATCAGTCTTGTAGTTGTACAATTCACTTAACTTCTTTTTTTGAAAAGAGAGAGGTGAGAGAGAGAGAGAATTTTTAATATTTATTTTTTTAGTTTTTGGCGGACACAACATCTTTGTTTGTATGTGGTGCTGAGGATTGAACCCGGGCCGCACGCGTGCCAGGAGAGCGCGCTACCGCTTGAGCCACATCCCCAGCCCTCACTTAACTTCTTAAGACTTTTTTCCCTTCCAAAGGAGGCTGATGAAACTGACTCTACAAAGTAATGGGGCTGGTGATGGGGTGAGGGCTTTACAAGTACACTATACATTCACATCATGCACAATATCAGTCACAGGATCAATATGAGGACTTCTACATCGAGGGATGAAAATGTCCTCATTGTAAAGCACCCATGTGTCCTGTGGAAAGAGTAAGGACAGAAACTAAATATTTAGCAGGCAAATATTTGGTGCCTGAAACTATGTGAAAATGAGGCAAATCCATGAGTGTATGGATGAAGCACTTTTTCTGGGACATTAGGAAATTTCTTGCTGAATTTTCATTAATTCTACGTGAAAAAAATAATCTACATATAAACTTCCAGCCTTGAGTTCCAGGTTTTTTGTTCTAATTATTGACTGTGCTGAATATTAGTGCATCCCGCCCTAGTTACTGATGACTGCTTAAGCATTAATTGATGGTAGCTGTGTCTGAGCACTCCAGTGCCTTTTAGGACCCTTTCTTGATGGTAATTTCCTGAAATCCTTATTTCTTCAGCAATGTGTGGGAAATGCACAGTCAGATCCTTTAAATGAGAGGGTTGCAATGCATGCCACTTAGTTACTGATTTCTGGCTGCTGATTGCATAGAGATGGAACAAATTCAGATAGATGTCACCATATTCCAAAGTAAGGAACCCTAGGCTTTTGACATGAAAAAAAAAAAAAAAAAAAAAAGGAATTGACCCTACTCTTACTCTTTTTTCTGTTTGTAGTTACTGCTTTTTCCTATCTCAAATTACAAATAGAAAAATTACTTTTTTTATCTCATCAGAGAGGAAAAAGGAAAACCTCAAGTTTTATGAATTTATTAAAATTATTTTCAGTTCTAAGATGCGGTGTGTTTTCTTCTTCTTCCTTTTCTTTGGGTCTCTGGCAGTGATAATCCTGACTACATCATTGCAGATACAGTTCAAGGTCACTCACTATTTCCTTTATGGAGTTAACAACTTGGTGTTATTGAAAAATACTAAAGCTCAGATAACGTGGCCTAGAAACAAAATTAAGGACAGCTAATTTTTTAAAATTTGTTTTAATTAGTTATACATGACAGTAGAATGAACTTTGATATATCATACATAGATGATTTCTCATTTTTATGAGTGTACATGTTGAAGAATTACCTTGGTAATGTAGTCACATACATACATACAGTAATAATGTTTGTTTCTACTATCTTTCCTATCCCCACATCTCATCACTTTCTTCTACCTAATCTAAGCTAATGCTATTCTTCCCTAGTGCCCCCTGCCTTATTGTGAATTATCATCCGCATATTAGAGAAAAAAAATTGGCCTTTGGTTTTGTGGGATTGGCTTATTTCACATAGCATGATATTCTCCAACTCCAACCATTTACTGGCAAATGCCATAATTTTACTCTTCTTTAAAGCTGAGTAATATTTCATTGAATATGTACTTAAAATCAGCATACTATAGTGATGCAGCCATATCAATGTTTATAGTAGCTCAATTCACAACAGCTAGACTATGGAACCAACCTAGTTGTCCCTCAATAGATGAATTGATAAAGGACAACTATTTTTAACTTCATAAGGTTATTGTTGAAGATATTCTTCTAAAGAGATGAGTATGAATCAACTGATCTCTCTACAGGTAGAATAGAAATTTCTAGGGATTTTTTTTAGCATTTGAAATTATGCATGGCCGAGATTTTGTTTTGATTTTTTGTCAATACTGGAGTCCTGGGCTAGAAGCCTGACTCTAATGGTCTCAACAAATACTTGCCCCCAAATCAAACATAAAAGGAAATGGGGAAAATCAGGAAAGGCAATTTTAATCAATATTAAATCATAGTAGAAAGGCAAAGGGAGATCCAGCATTTCATTCCTGTCTTCAGGGTGCTCACAGGAGTTAAGTGGAGGAAGAATTTGGGCAGGGGCAAGAGGTCTGCATCTCTTTATCACTAAGCAGCTTTGGCCAAGTTGTGATCTGGTTTGTCATTCTCCCAGTTATAGTTTTGTGAGGTGTCTTCAGAGAAATTATTATCATTCAAGTGGAACATTTTCTACTTGTGGCTCAAGATTTTTTTTTTTTTTTTTTTTTTTTTTTTGTGGGAGCTGTGATCATGGAAGGGGGCAATTTAGTTCCCAGATTGCATGGGTGGGCAGTCTCATCTTTGGGTGATGTGCATGTCTCCCTCTGTTCCTGAAGTTGTAGGCTAATGACTAAAGTCTTCTAGGCTCCAGGGTCCTGATTCTGTAAAAGCTGAAAATCCAATGTCTCTGAACATTTTGTGTCAGTCTTGAAGGGGAGGATATGGCTATGTAAATTCAGGGCTAATACAGTTTATATAAAGTGTTTTTAGATGAACATTCATTAAATGATTACTATGCCTACATGAAAAGCTAAGCAGGGATCTGAAGACAAATACGAAATGAAGGCGGCAATGCTGAGCTTACCATCTAGCATTTGCAGGACCAAGAGTCATTGCTTTTAGCAAAGGCAGCTTATCTAAGAACTATCGTAATACTAGACCAAAAAAATAATTTATTCATCCATTTTTTATATATACACATGTGCATACACATACATGCCCATTATGTCTAAGAGACTGTGCTAGATACCATGGATATTAGAAAGATGAATTAGATATGGTCCCTTTCCTCACAGTTATAATTTAGTAGTTTTTTGCATGATCTCCATAAATGCGATTGCTAGGGTCATGGAGTGGATAAGGTAGTAGCAAAATAGTAATGTGAAAAGAGCAGAAGTCAGAGGTCAGAGCCATAGGAGTTCATCCACCTATAAAATGCAAAATGAAGGGGGAAAAGCCACTCAGAGAGGCAGATAAAAATTGGCTGAAATGACAGAAAGGGGAGCAAAAGCATTACTGTGTCAAAAATCTGAAAAGAAGAGATGTTCACAAAAGAAACGGAAATAAAGTTTCAGAGTGGCCAAAGAGAATCAAGACTGAGTGAAGGCCATTGCATTTGACAAGTAGGAGAATGCTAGGATCTTGAGAAAAGTGGTTTGAAGGTAGCTGAGTTGTAAGGGGTTGAAGAAAGTATTTGGTAGGGAAATAATATGGGAAGTAGATTCTTTTGAAAGGCTGGTGTTAGCCCCAAAAGTACAGAAGCAGCAGGAATCATATGAGAGTAAAGGAATGTGAATAATAGGGAACATGATGTCAGGGAAATATGAGTTATGAGCAGGGCTGTGACAGAGGGAAAAAGACAGTGGGGGAGAAAGTAGGGGATGATGCAAAGAATAAGGAAGATATTAATGGAAGCAGAACCTCAAAGAAGTGGAGGGACGTGGACTGATGTTAGAGATACCTACATGTATAGTTTTGATATTAGATTTGGTATCATACAGTAATTTCTTTTGTTTTAGGAAAGAAAAGATGGTAAGAAGACAGCGATTTTGACGAAATTTGAGTTCAGCCAGTTTATGTTATCCTAGTGCTCTTCACATGGCAGGCAGATTTGAATGCTGCCTTCAGCCCCATGATTTAGTTTGAGGAATGCATACAGTGTTTGAAATGCCTGTGTTGTGACTCACAATGGGAAAGAAACATGGATACATTCAATGTTTTTGAGTAAATGTTCTAAGGATCCAGCTGAAGTCCAGAGTAGGAATTTTTCATCAAGTAATGCAGCTTTATGCATTTCTCTAATAACAATGGGTAACCAAGAATTGTCTGTATGCAGTGCTATGAGGATTGCAAATCTAGAGTTCTCAAGTCTTAGTAAGTGTTCTGAGAACCCCCATTATTCAATACACTGTTCTAGGCTTAGATAAAAGCACTTGGAAGGCTGAAACAGGAGGATCTTGAGTTTAAAGCCAGCCCCAGCAAAAAACATGAGGTGCTAAGCAATTCAGTGAGACTCTGTTTCTAAATAAAAACTACAAAATAGGGATGGGTATGGGGTTCAGTGGCTGAGTGCCCCTGAGTTCAATCATTGGTACCAAAGAAAGGGACTTCCTTATAGCAGCCACATCAGAGAACAATATTGCACTTGATGAATGGCAACTTAGACCTGTAAAAGTAACTTATTCAGAGCATTCAACAGTAGATAACAGAGGCAGAATGTCATTCTGGAGCCTTCAGATCTTCTCTGAAGCCTTATTGCCTGGAGTTGAATCTCAGTTCTGCTGTATAAATTTAGGCAGTGTCTTAATTTCTCTGAGTCTTAATTTCTGTATCTATAGAATGAAGTCAATGAGATTCAATGTGTTAATACATGTAGTTAAATCATTTGTGACTATACTCAGCATATTTGAAGTCCCTAATGTTAATTACTACCAGGAAACATCAATTCTGATTTTCTGAGTTAAAAATTTTGGATTTTTATCCTACTTACACGTAATTTTTCAAGGTATGCCCTATAAATCATACACTACATAAAGCATTATCAGGTGAAAAAGAACACCATTGCCACAAAAACTTGGGGAAAAAAATTAGACCAAATTCATCTATGTTTTATATCATGACAAGCTTAGAACTATTTATTAGGCTAATTTATCCTGGGATTTCTAATATGGGAACATAACAGAAAACAATATTTAGCTAAAATTTATATAGAATTTACTTCTTCCTCAAAATACCTATTAACATTTTAGGAATTGTTGTTCTATGGAAACTTCTTGCAAAAAAAAAAATATTCTGCTTTTTATCTATTAGAGGGAAAATCTTTGAAAATTTAGCTCCATGCCTGACACAACAATGAGTTTCTAGGGAATCAAAGCCAGAGTACTGAGAATTGTCAGTGTTCAAGGAAGTAGGTTTACTGTTAGGGCAGAGTGCAGACTCAAGAGATGGTGAAGTGCAGGATGGAAAAGGAGGTATTAAGATGGGAAAAGAGGTAAAACCGCAATATCTGGACCTTGGAGGTGAACCCATCATTCATGTTAAAAAGACCCACTATGTGAGATACTTGTGTTTCTCAATTCTTTTTATTTAGGCAGCTGATTTTCTTGTTGTAGATTTTAGCTTAATGTTTTTGAATAAAAAAATATATTTGGAAAGACCTGGTGTCAAAAATGAAAAGGAATTGTTTTTCCCTTGGTTACTATACAAGTGAAAATGAAGATGTTGTTTGTTATACCAAAATAGTCTTGCTAATTCTATGAGATAATTTTAGCAATAAGGTTGAGGGTGACAATGAAAGGAATTAGCTTATTTCTTTTTTAAAAAATATATATTTTTTTAGTTGTAGATGGACACAATCTCTTTACTTTTATTTGTTTTTATGTGGTGCTGGGGATTGAACCCAGGCCCTCCCACGTGCAAGGCAAGCGCTCTACCACTGAGCTATAGCCCCAGCCCAGGAATTAGCTTATTTCTAGTTAGTTAAATCTACTATAAGCAAAAAGGCATGAGAAGCTGAAGACAAACAGGACAACTGTATTTGTGTCTTCATTTTCAACAATTATACCTACTCTATAAACTTTAGCAATATCTGAGATCTCCAGCTTTACCTATTTTGGCAGATTTGCTTATTGACCAAATTTATCTACAACATATTTAGTAGAAAATTAGATAATCAAGCAATCACAACAGCTAAAGTGTTTTGAAAAAGATACTGATCAAAGTATACCAAATGGGAAAGACATTCTTTCCATTCTGCCAATATCTCTTTTTTCCCTTCCAATAATCTACCCATCTTACACTGACTTCAGGTCAAGCACTACACTCAACACCAAAGATTCCCCCCCCCCAAAAAAAAAAAAAAACTATAAGATGCTCCTTCTGCATTTAAGCACCTCAAAATCCAATGGTAAATAAATTGGATTTAATTCTCTCTGCACTTACAGAATGTTGTCTATGTATTAGGCACTGTTCTAGGAGTCAGAAATGTTGTTATTATTATTTATTATGAAATAATATGAAGGTTACGGAGCTGGGGGAGTAACTCAGTGTTAGAGTACTTGGTCTAGAATCTGTGAGGCCCTGGGTTATAGCCCTTTTCCATCCCACTAAAAGTTTAAAATTGAGAAATCCAATGTTAAGGAAGAACAAAGAACAAATGTCAAAATTAACTTTGGGAAATCGGAAAACTTGGCCTTTGAGTTTTAAAAAGGGTGTAAGTACAAACATACAGACATAAAATATCAAAATGCATTTTGGGAATTGCAGGTATAAATAAAAGGGAAGATTGTTAGGAAGTGACAGGAGATGAAGCTAAACACCTGGGAGTGGCGGGGGCATAATAGTTGATATGTTTTGGGATCTGGCCATAGTGTTACATCTTTAAGGAAAAGAGTAAAAATTGAATTCAAAATAAGTCAAATGATGCAGAATAGATGAAAGAAAAGGGGAACACAGAGAACTTTAAGAAAAAAGACAAGTCTACTGGAAAAGGAAGGTTATGTAGAATGTGTAAATTAACCTCTGTGGAATGGAGAACCTAAATCAGATGGAAGATAGATGTACTTAAGGGTCATAGACCAGGACAGAGGCAGGACTTAAAATCCACAGAGAAGAGATTTCACTTCACCAAGCAGATGACAAGGAACAATTAAGGGCATGACAAGAAGTAAGATGGCCCTGAAGCAGTACTCTCTGGAAACTGAGTTCCTTCCATCTGGCCTCACACACTGTATGAAGCACCAGTGTCAGACAGGCGCCTAACTGGTGCCCAGGGAAGGTGGAGCTCGAGGTTAATTCCAGTCATATGATTAGTTAATTCCCCAGGGCAATCCCAAATTAACCCCAAGGGCTCATACTATTCTTTATAAAATGAACATCGGCTGTGTCAATTAATTAGGGAATTAAGGAGCAGGTAATGTGGCCACACTTCAGCAACGGGTCATGTATGATGATGAGTATACAATACACTGTGGTATAACCAGTATTTCATTTGAGCATTAAAATGTTAGCTATTGAAGACGGCAGTAGTCAATGAGAACATTTTCCCATCATAATATTATCTAAAAAAAGTTATTTCTCCACATTCCCAATAATTATTACCAAATCGTTTAGGAACAGGCTTGAAAATAAACCTAACCCTACTGACTTAACATAAATAACTGTTTATTTACTCTGTATAGAAGTAAATATCTAATATTATGTGCTTTTAATATAATAGGAAATGTAGGATGGTCCTTATCTCTTCCTATCTCCCAAAATAAATATAAAAGAATGAATAAATAAATGTTTAAAAATATGTTTTTCCCCTCAAGGCTGAGATAACACTCAAATAGCAATCACATTAAGGATAAGATTTACACAGTCACATAAATAAATAAAGTACTATATTTGTATGAATTAAAAAGGAAATAGCTACCCACAATTCTTGAGTTAGGGTTCTGCTTATAATCTAGACATTTCCCAGCAGGTGAAACCCTTGTTCACCAACAGAAAAACTTCATGATGTTGTCAGTAACACAATGGATTTTCAGCATTTTAGACTAAAAAAAATTAGTGTTGGTGGTTAACAATCTCATAGAGAGATAATTATGGTAATAGATCTAGTGTTGGGAACCTTCTAGTCATTAACCTGAAGTAACCTGGTACTGGATATTGTGCATGGACTCTTTAGTGAAACTACAGAGGCTTCTGCAGTCAGTCCTTAGAAGGATGCTAGGACATTTGAAGACCTTCCCAACAGATTGACTATATAGAAAAGTCAGATGACTTACTTTGACCTTAAAAAAAAAATTATTGAAATGTGTGCAGTGGATCAAAAAAGGCATGCTGAAGGACACATGTAAACATTCTTGAAATTTAATATCACAAAAAACATACAGGATTAAAAGAAACACACTGTGTCCATGTGTCTTCAATTAAATTACACATTCACAGTCTTAGGTTCTATTCTAGTCTTGTCACCTATTCATGTACGCAAGGCATTTTACTATATTCCAGGCTTCAGTTATAAATTAGCAATGCATATTTTTTCCTAGGATTAAAAAATTATGTTTGGAGATTTAGTTTTTATTTTAAGACTCACTCAATTCTAGCACAGGAAATGAGGTTGCCTAAGGAAGAGGTGTTTTAGCTATTTGTGCCAGTTACTATGTTAATACGAAATGATGTGAGTGATGTGCATCTGTGTCCACCTTCAGTATCTAGAATTTTTTTTTCCAGTTTAAAGAAACAAGGAAAAAGTGCTCTGTAAATTTTCTGCCTGCATTTCTGATTCCTCCTTTACTACTCTGCCCAGTAGAAGATGAGATGATTTCCTCTAAATGGAGGGAATGGAAAAGAATGCAAGAATTTGATGTAAACATAAAATCTAACATTTTCATAGGCTGCCTCAATCTTGCTGCAAAAGATAAGATCATGACTATACAACAGTGTAGTTGGCTAGGAAATTCCATACATACTTTAAGTAGTAAAACTTCCATTAACTGGCCTTCCATCCCATAATGTCTTTAGAAATGAAACTTAGGTCTTTCTTCCTTTTGCATTCTTCATCTACTTTGAGGGACCAGGGCGTCTTGTCAGCCTGCTGATGGGTTGGTACTGATTTAGCCTATTCAGTGTAAGAGGCTACAGACACTTGATTTACAAGCAAAATGAGAACTTCTAGAATGACCACTCCAAGCTTGCAGGAAGCTTATTTCTTTTCTTAATAGCCGTCTGCATATTAGCTGTTTTTAAAGCATTTGGTAATATTTATGACTAATGCTCTATACACCAGTATTTTAAGATTTATAGAACACATGAAGATGCTTGTATTCTTATTTTCTCAGGGACTAAGAGATAACTTTAAACAATTATTAATGTTGCAAACTCTATCATTTTTAAAACTGTTTTATGCCCTATATAAAAAAATCAGTATGGGGACAAAACTATGTAAAATATTAACAAAATGAATTCTATCAGGACTTTCTGAGAGCCCAAAGCAACCCAATTCATTTAAACCTAGATTTTTTTTTCTTGTAATGAAGATTAAACCCAGGAAGGCTCTATAATAGAGCTACATCCCTATCCCTTTTTATTTTTTATTTTGAGATAAAGTCTCCATAAGTTCCTTAGACTGGCCTCAAACTTAGAGTCCTCCTGCCTCAGGCACTTGAGTCACTAGGATCATAGGGATATACCACTATACCCAAAAACATGGAATGTTTTTTAAGAATCCAGAATCTTGGGCTGGGGATGTGGCTCAAGCGGTAGCACACTCGCCTGGCATACGAGGGGCGCTGGGTTCGATCCTTAGCACCACATAAAAATAAAATAAAGATGCTGTGTCCACCGAAAACTAAAAAATAAATATTAAAAAATTCTCTCTCTCTCTCTCTCTCTCTCTCTCTCTCTCTCTCTCTCTTAAAAAAAAAGAATCCAGAATCTATGTAGAATTGCATAACTGAAGCCACTGAGGAGACTTCATTTCTATTTTGATCTTTTATTTTAATAGTAGAAAAAGTTTATTTGGGCTTATCGTTTAGAGATTCTGTTTTTGATTGGGAGACTACAGTGCTCTGGGCCCAGGTGAGGTAGAATGTCATGGTAGAAGGACATAACAGAGTAAAGTAGCCCAGGACATGACAGACAGAACTCAGAAAGCCTCTATTTATCCATGTGAATTATATCTTTCCCACAAAAGTAGTAAAGAGATTCCATAACTGTATTAATAGTAAGAACTGAATGTTAATTTTGCTCTTTTCTCCTTTAGTGACTTACTCCTATGAAGATAGTCTGGGCACATCTTAGAATATATTTAAGAATGTGTCTTCACTCTTATACTTTCATGTTAATTAATTTCTTTCTCTTTTTTTTCTTCTAGGTAAGTCCTGCCACTTTCTAAATCTTACAAAAATGTCCTTTAGAAAAATGGTAAGTCCCCCCACCCAAAAAAAGAAGAAAGGGTAAGTCACTCCTGAATTATGACTTCATTGTCCAGTATATAATGAGATAATGATGATTATTTTTAGACTACGTTTTCTATCAGGTAATGTCTTGAATTTTTCACTCACACTGAAAGATACTTGGTCATGAGTTGTGGCTATTTTCTGTTTGATAAGTTGATAGATCCTTGCTATTATGAGTTTTCACTGTGTCATTCAAGAGTCACCTGATACATGTTTTAGAGAGGGGATGTTCAGCTTCCTTTAGGCATTGAACTTTCTGGTCAGAGAACTCAGATGGTGCATGATGAGTTTGGAGAGTTTAAAAAGTTTCCAATTTTAAGCATCAGATTTTAGAATTCTGTAGGTAATATTCCAGTGATGTTAGATGATTAAAACCTTTTAAAAAAATTGCAAACCCAAACTGTCAAAAAGTGTAAAAAGTGACAGTGAGAATGAGAAGCAAAAGTTCACAAAAACCATCTGTTTTGTTTAGTGCTTCAGAAGGAAGGATATTGACACTGCAGTCTTTGTCTTGTGGAATTAGTTTCATGGTCCATTAAAAGAAGCACAAATTTAGCTGTGTGTGCTACAGTCCTTTACATTCAGAGATGACACACATTGTAGGGAATTTTGATTCATTTTCCTTAAGATGAGAGTGTGTAAACAAACTGAAAATATGACTTAGTGTTGTCAATTAGTTTATTTTGTGTCCTTAGTTTCTCTGCTGTGTTGTACCTAATTATCCTTATTCTCTAACCATATTCTCTAACCATATTCTCTACTGTTTCAGGATACCATTTTCTTATGAAGTTGAGCATTCCTTTGTTGTTATCAAAACAAATAATAACAACATATGAAAGGACACTTAGTTGAGAACATAAGGAACTAAATAAGAGCTTTTGTTTCTCAATCTTTTAGTTGGAATCCTCTTTTAAAAAAATAAGACTTTAAAAAAAAGCTTTATGTTTTGATGCTAGGTGATAGCATTTCAATTACAACTGATTATTCCTTAAATCACATATATTTATAATATAACAATTTTAAATAACTCAATTATAGAAAATCACCAGATGACATGTGGCTTCTCCTACATGAAACTCTGTAAAATTAACTATGAGTGCGGAAATTAAGAATTCACTGAAATATGTCCTTTGATGTTTAAGTCTCTTGAATTATTTAATAGTGTCTGATTTATAACCATCACAAAATCATCTCTATTTCCCATATATTTTTCTCCCAGTACCATTTGGGCCTCATTCTGTTGTGATAGGAGAAAATTCAGTGAAACTGGTTCAAGCAATATGGGAATTTACAGAGTTACATAACTCAAAAATCTGGGAATAGATGTGGGCTTAGGTACAGCATTAGGCAAATGCTCAAAGAATTTCATCACAAACTGGTTACTTTATCTCAACCTCTCAAATGTGTTGCTTCTAGTTCGATCTCCTGATTTCTGTAAACTCAGTCTTAAATCCCATGGGGGTGGGGGGGAACTAAATAAGGATGACTCAGATGGTAGTCCCAGCTAGAGGGCCATTGCATCTTATCAGCATTGATTTTTGTCATGAAATCATCTCTAAGGAAATGCAGTGAACTGATTGACTCATATCTGTCATGCGCTTTATCCCTGGCCAGTAGGTGACGCTCACCGAAATTCAGGGACAAAAATTAAAGAGCTGAGTCTCCAAATTGCTTGTATTTGAACTATAATATATGGATGCCAAGAAACCAAGAAATAAGTTAATGAATATCTACACATGCAGACACCACACACACACACACACACACAAACACACACACACACACTTTTTTTTTCCTTTGAAAAATATTTCCTTTTCCTCCTCAGAATGTTGTAATGAACTTGGCTAGATCTGCCCCCAAAACACTGGCCACCAACAAGGCCAGGAAGCAGAATAAGTTGACCCTTCCAGGAGTTGGTTAAACGGGTTTATGGCAACTGGTGGTATTTCTTCTATTGGATCCATGATACTTTGTGTCCTGTGCCTAGAACTCCTAGAGAAAAAACATCATCTTTTAAACTTTTTTTACTTCTCTCTTCCTCTTTTTTTAATGTTTTGTGTATTCAGTAAGTGTAATGAAAGAACAGTGCAGAGACATGTACTTCTAATGTCACTCTTCTTTAAAAGTAAAATGATTAAATATAAAAAAACTTTATTTATGGAGATAGGACATCGGGAGGGTGGAGGATGGGAAAGGCAGCGGAGCACAACAGACACTAGTATGGCAATATGTAAATCAATGGATGTGTAACTGATGTGATTCTGCAATCTGTGTATGGGGTGAAGGTGGGAGTTCATAACCCACTTGAATCAAAGTGTGGAATATGATATGTCAAGAAATTTATAATGTTTTGAACAACCAACAATAAAAAATTTAAAAAAAAAGATAATTTATTTTATTGATTTTAAAAAAACTAATTTAAAAGAATAAAAAAGAATAGCCTTCTTCAGAACACATATCAGTTATTAACCCATGAGTTTTCCATTTTAACTTCCTTAATAATTGTAATAATTTTCCATATTAACTTCCTTAATAACTTGTAATAATTTCCCCTTACTTGTCTTAACAGTCTGTCTCCAGGAGCTCTAAGCTGATGGAAATAATATCTCCAAAGTGAATGAAAAGATTTAGTATTTTGTCTTTTGGAAATTTACAGAATGTTTCTGGTACCCTCTGAAATTGTACAGCATAAATAGCTTAAAGCCAACAGTCAGGAACCCAGGAGACAGAAAAAAGAAAGTCAGTCCATCAAAGGGACCACAAAAAGTGTTGTTGCTTCTTTTAAAATGGCAGCTACCACTGCTTAGGCAATGTAACCTCTGAGCAAATTCTTGACAAGCTTAGATAGGCCTCTTTGGAGACCAGCAATTTCCAGGTTCTGAAGTCTCATTGGGTGAAATCAGAGTCTTCTAATTTCATCTCTGAATGTCATTACCCAAGATGAGGTAAAGATGCATAGTTCCCTTAAAGGCTTAAATCCTCAAGGATTTCCAAGACAATTAACTTCTCTAGTTCTGATTTAGTCAATTTCTGTTCCCCTTGTTTTCTTTTGTAAAAAGAAAAGTCAGTGTGATTCTGCAACCTGTACAATCAGAAAAGTGATTCAAATGTATGAAATAACAAGATCATTGTACTGTCATGTGTAACTAAAATAAATAAATAAAAGAAAAAAAGCAAAAAGTCAGTGTTTCTTTGGAAAATTATTCGAAGACTAATAATATAAATATTAGGTTAATAAGGTTAATATTGATTTACTGCATTAATATTTAAAGTATACATAACATATTTTTAAAATGGAAGATAGTGTTGCAAGATAAAAAAAATGCATGTTTCATAATCTCTCATTAAACATAGGATTCTTCATATATATCAGCAAAAATATTTTCCTTGCAAACTGTTCATTATTCCTTTCCCTAATTCAATTTTAACCATATTGTATACATAACAGGTACTCATTGTTCTTGGTTAGTGAATAAACAGATAAGTAAATAGCTTTTTGTAAGACATTTTCTTACATAAACCCAATATAAAATATGAGAAAATTAGTAATATATTTTTGTATGTATTTTTCTAATTATAAGCAAAATCTGTTCAAATGTAAGATTCAGCAACCATTGTTTTTAGAAAAAAAGTCACTATTATGGAGGGATATAGTAACACAGAATAGCTATAAAACAGTTAATGCAAAACATCTAAGAAAAATCATAGGCTTAAAACCTATGAGATGCAGGCTTCTTCCTTGTAAATCATATATTGGTCACAGCATATAACTCTCTCTGGTTTCAAGGGATAGTTTATTTCACATCAAGTTTCCACAGGCATTCACAGGAAGTGGTAGAAGTGCTACAGTGTTTACAATGTTCTTTAGAAAGCACCAGAATTTCCTGGGAGACAGATTTGAGTTCAATCTGTATCTTCTCCAGTAGCCCCTTCAAGGCCACTGGCTTATGATCAAATTGGATATTTAAAAATCCATAGCTTGCACTTCTAGTTATAACTCCAACATATAAGGAGCTTGGAAAGTACCACTTCTATCTTTATAAAAAGAAAAGCTGGACAAACTGAAAATCAATAATGTTTCTTGGACTGATCAGAAAATGGAGGTTGCAGCCAGCCAAATCTTTACTCCAAAATCTGGAGAGAGAGTGACAGTGAGATCAGTTTACCTGGAGTGGAAACCCCTGGATCTATAAACAACAAGAAGAAATTGAAAAGTAATTTTGACAAATTGTTAGAGACTAATTATGAATTCCTGCCAGACAGAGAAACTCGTGGAAGCTGTAGTCTTAGGAAGATTCTCCTTTGTCACAGGGTTTGCCTCTGGAAAAACCACCACATTCTCACAGGGAAAAATCAAGGAAGATTTTCATGTGACTGGAGGGAAGCAGGTGGGGTATTGGGAATGAGTAGAGTAATTCTGATGAATAAACCCAGAACTTTTTCCTTAATAATGGCTTAATCTACAGAGGGAAAGTCATTACCAGAGCCTTATTCTAGAGGTATTAGGGAAGACAACTTCTCTTATTCCATCTCCCTCAACATTTCAAGTATGTGTACATGGGAGCTCTACAGGAACCAACACTTGTGCATACCATAGACCAGAAACACAGGTCTATAAAAAGAGTGAGTTTTTACTAGAAGATTAAAGATCCACCCCCCCCCCCACACACACACATACACAATTTACCACCACTCCAACAGGTGTCCAGCATAATTGTAACAGATTACAATAATTCTACTGAAAGAGCTCTAAGATACTGACTGCGATGAGGAGTGCTTATTTCGACAAACTACAAATTAAATGGGGATATACTAACAAGGTCATCAAAGAAATTCGAAGTCACTGACAAATATAGCTATAGTAAATATTAATCAAATTTCAACTGCTGGGCAGGTTAATATAAATCTTCATAAGAGAGCCTTTCTGCTTTTATTGAACTTTGATCCTATTAAACAGATGGTGCGTAAGAAAATAAAAAAGGAAAGGAAAGGATGCAAGGAATAAAGAAAAATAAACAGACCAAAGTCACAAAACAAGCATCAAGACTAGACTCAGACATGACATATATGAAGGGACAATAGAAGGGACGCATTAGACTTGACATGACTAAGGAATAGATAAGCTTGAAGATATTTCCCAGAAAGAACTATAAAGAAAAAAAAATAAATAGAAAAACAGAAATGTCAAAAATTTTTTCAAGTAAGAGTATATATTACAAAAGGAAAAATATCAAAAATCTATAAGCTAGGATTCCAACAAAAATAGAAGGTCTAAGACTGTGGGACAATATGAAAAGGTACATGTAATTGGAGTAAAAAAAAAGATAAAAAAGAAAGAGTGAATGGAGCAAAACAAATATTTAACATATTAATGACTGAGAAATGTCAAAAATTCATGATAGACATCAAACCAAATAGCCAGGCAGCCCAACGAATAGTAAGAAGAATAAATTCCCCATCAACTATCCTGAGGCATATCGTACTCAAACTGAAGAAAATTAAAGAAAAGAGAAAAAAATGGACTGAAACCAAAGAAAAATAAAACAATTTACATATCAAAGATCAAAGGTAGCAAATACAAATACAAATTTCTGATCAAACACCATGTAGTTAAGATCATTTAGGGAATTTTTTTAAATATTGAAAGATAAAAAATCAACCTAGAATCCTATGCTCAGTGAAAGTGTCTATTAAAAACAAAGAAAAATATACTTTTTCAAATAAAAACTTAGGTAGTTAATTATCAGCAGATCTTTTTAATAACAAATATTTTTTTTAAATGAAAGTTTATGAGAAGTATCCGGAAGGAATTTTTTCAAGTAAGAGTATATATTACAAAAGGAAAAATATCAAAAATCTATAAGCTAGGATTCCAATTTAGAAAACCAGAGAAAGAAGAACAAGCAAGTAAGCAGAAGAAAAAAGAAATAGAAAGTAGAACAGAAATAAATTAAATTGAGAACAGTAAAATAATGGGGGGAAAAGTCAATAAGGTCTGAAGGCTTTAATATTATTTATTTATGTATCCATTCTTTTTGCACTTCTGTCATTCAAATTTCCAGCCTTGCACATGCTAGGTAAGCACTCTACCACTGAGCTCTGCATCTACCCCATATTTCTTTTAAAATATCAATAAACTTAATAATCTTTTAATCAAACAAATTGTGTGTGTGTGTGTGTGAGAGAGAGAGAGAGAGAGAGAATACTGGAAAAATGATCCTAGATGATTTTATTGGTGAATTTACCAAACATTTAAGAATGGAGATTTTAAAATGCCAGTTCTCTTCTTTTTCACTCAATATAGGAGGTAACACTTCCTAGTTCATTAAAGTCAGCATTAACTTAATATTACAACCATGTACGGACAGTTCAATAAAGAAAAATCTACAGATGAATCTCTATGATAAACAAAGATGCAAACCTTTAAAGTATTAGCAAATCAGATGATCAACAAGAAAGTGTAAATCATAACTCCATCACTTTTTCATGACTACAGGAACAAATTGTCCCATAAGCTGGATGGCTTAAAACAAACAAAAAGATCTGTTCCCTCCCAGTTCTGAGGTCTAGAAGCCTTGGTATTTGCATGGCCATGGGCTCTCTGAGATTTGGGGGAAAGACTTCCTCATTGCCTCTGATGGAGCCAGAAGGCTGGGTCTGTTGTCACATGGCCTTCTTTCTTCCCAGTGTGTTTCCAAATCTCCCTTCCTTATGAGGATATCAGCCATTCAATTTAATAGTTATCCTAATCTAGTATGACCTCATCTTAACATGATTATGTCTATAAAAACCCTATTTCCAAATTAGGTCACCTTGTGAGGTTCCAGGTAGACATGAATTTGGGGGTGGTTGTTTAGCCAAATACAGTAGGTTTATTGCTGGTATGAAAGACTGGTCCAACATTAAGGGAAGGTCATATAATTATATCAATTGTCACAGAAAAAGTATTTTATAAAAATTTAATATAGTTTCATGACAACAACTCTCAGCAAATTAATAATAAAAGGAAACATTCATAATTTTTAAAAGTTGCATAAAACTGAAAACTTTTCTTCAAAATGAATTATAGATGTAAATATAAAATAAAATGCCAAAACTATATTTTTTTGTAAGAAACATTATGGAAAATATACAATACAACACTGTGATCCATGGAGAAACAATTTGATGTTGAATTATATTAAAAGCAAACACTTTTTAGTGAAAAACGCTGTTAAATGAATTGAAACTCAAGCCATGAACTGGGAAAAATTTTTTTTTCTTTCAAAGCACATTTCTGTTAAAGGTATTATATTCAAAATATATAATAACTTTTAACACTCAATAATAAGAAAACAACCAAATTTTTTAAATGAGGAAAAGATCAGAACAGATAGGTCACAGAACAAAATATACAGATTGCAAATAATATGAGAAGATGTTCAACATCATTTGTTGTAAAAGAAGTGCAAATGAAAGTTATAATGAGATGCCACTAAATACCTTTTAGAATAGCTAGAATACAAAAATTTGCCATTGCCAACTGTGATAAGTATGTGGAACAATGAGCCTTCTCATTCACTGGTGGTAGAAATTCACAATGATACAGTCATGTTGGAAGACAGCAATTTTTTGCAAACATGTGTAGTTGTCCCACATAACTCAGCTAATACTTTCTCTAGTTTTTCACACAAGTAATTTGAAAACTATGTCCAAACAAAACCTCATGTGAAAATTTATTAAAGCCTTACTCACATTGGTCAAAAATCCAAAGTAACCACAATGTTCTTTAAAGGTTGTTGGGCAAACTGTCTTATATCTATATAATGGATTTTATTGAGTGATTAAAAGAAATGAGCTACCAAGCCACAAAAACAAAACAGACCAAAAAAAAAAAAAAAAAAAAAACAATGAAACATCTTAGATGCAAACTTCTAAGTGAAAGAAACTGATCTTATATGACACTCTGACAAAACTATGTAGATAGTAAACACTAGTGATTGTGAAATAGGGAGAGGAACATTAAATGCAAGATCAGTTTTGTTTGTTTTTTTAAGGTGAACCTAAAGAACCTAAGCACAAACAATGTTCTTATTTTTCAAGGTTTTACAAATGCAATTTAGAAGGTTGGGAAATCCCAGGATGCAATGCACCATGTGATGATCTCAGTATGTCACAAATAGTATGAAACAACTTCACTGAAGGGGATGGAGAATAAGGAAGAGGATACAGTGATCCCCGTGTGGGTTTGATTATGAAACAAGACTCCGAATTCAATTTTAGCTCAATACCATAGATGTTCTATATACAAAGGAGCAGATATATTTCAAATGGACAAGTGTATGGAGAAGCATTAACTTAAGAGAAAAAACAATGTGAGCCATTCATCTCCTGTAACCTGTCATTATGCAAAACAAGCAATTAGCAACAAAATAACAAATCAGAGTGGATACTCACTCTCTCTAGAGCAAATCCTATTTTACAAGTAATTTAACTGAAGGTAATTCCATTTATAAAGGAGTCAGAGGAACTTTTATACAAGGCTATGCTTTAAACTCTGTGCTATTTGTTCCATAAAAATGAAAAATGTATTTAAGCTTTATATAAATTTTATTAATATTAGCAAATTGCACATAAAGAAACATATTTATCAAATTCCAGAAATACATTACTTTCCAAGCTTGAGGATAGAATCTAAGGGACTCAAAAAATAAGAAATTAATTATTGAAATTATGGTACAGGCTCAAAGTTCATGCATGACAGATTTCTAAGATATTAAATGGTAAGGTGCTTTTAGTGTTCTTTGTGGGAGAAAAAGTGTTCATCTTCTTTTAAACACCTCTTGGTTCCACTATAAAGGATTGGTGTGTTCTGTTCTTCAATTCCTGTTTTTATTAATGGTTTACTGCAACTTGGAGCTATAGAAGATAAAGGTAAGAAGGCCTATGAGTGGGACTATCTGTGATTGTCTACAATCATGCAGGTCCCAGAAATCAATCCCCTGATAGGTAGGATTGACTTCTCAAGATAGTTAAGGATAGAAGTAGAAAAGGACGGGGTAGAAATGAAATAGTGCTGCAGAGGTCTTTCGAGGAAGAGATTGTTTTAAGGGACATACAACTGGGAACTAAATTAAAGCAAATTATATTCCATGCTTTTATACTTACATTAAATGAATACTAATGTTATATATAACTAAAAAGAACCAGTTAAAAAATAAAAATAAAAATAAACTCATGAACAAAGAGACATGCATACTCAATACATAAGTTTCTTATAATTTCTAAAAGTGGATGCAAAAAACTGGGTATGTGAATACTAGTGATGCTCAACAAAGACATATGCTTTATTTATTTTATTTTATTTTTTAGTTTCCCAGCAATATAGAAGGATGTTTGCAGACCCATGGGTGCTACCCCACTTTACGTTTAAGCTCAATTGGCCACATTCACAAGGTGGCTAATCTTCTCATCTCCATTACCAAAGCAGCCAAATACAGGCTTATAGCATGTGATTTTTGTCTCATTAGTATGATATTTTAATCACTTGCAATATGTGTAAAACTTTACGATTTGTTATCATGCTTACAGTTAATTACTCGCATTTTAATATATTATAAAGGTGGAGGTAAAGTGTCTCAGTATTATTGAAGATGTATCTTTTAAATTTGAAGTAAAAGTAGAAAACAATACTGTTTCATTAAATTCTAAAGCAATAATGAACATTTGAGATCGTTTTACAATGAGGTTTCCTGTAAAACCATGGGGTGGGGGGTGTGTGTAGCAGTTAAATCTATAAGGTCTATTATAACACAATTCAAAATTTAAATTCATCTAGGATTGGGATTAAATATTCCAGTCATCTAGATTAACTCAGTGAGTGTGATTAAATAATGCAGCTATCTTGAGCATTCCAGAAATAGAAGAAATAAAAGCAAATGCAGTGAACTATAAAGCTTAGTTGGTTACTAAAATTAACATTTGAATTATTCAGGAGAGGTTCTAGGGATTGAACCTTGAGCCTCACACAAGACAAGCAGCACTCTAGCACTGGGCTACACTCCAGCCCTGTTGTTTGGTTTTGAGACAGGGTCTCATTAAATTTCTCACAATCTGGGATCCTCTTATGTTCCTGCCTCAGCCTCAAAATAGCTGGGATTACAGACATGTGGCACCTCACCCAGCTAAGATTTTACCTTGCACTGTATTGGGAAAGAAAACTTTCATGTGGCTTATCAAAAAATAGAGATCTTTGCCTTTATCAGTAATTTTATAGGAACTGTGAAGATGGCCATTTCATGCTTTGAAATACTTCCTTGATTAGGCCAAGTCCACAAAAGTAAATCAGTGTTGATATTCTGCAAAGATGCAAGCTGATGAGGTCCAGGTGTTTTGCTTTCTGATATTCTAACTCCACACTAACTTGGAGAAGGTAGTAGTTATCAGGTCCCTAAGATGATTTTTTTTTGCGGGGGTTGGGGTACATGTTTTTAGAGAAGTTGAAGAGCAGTCAGGTCAAGAGCCTTCTTTGGTTAACAGGTGGCAAGCTGCTTTCCTGTTTTGCAGATTATTTTCACTTGGTTAGGGAGTTGTTGAAACAGGCTAATATGCTCATAGGCCTCTTTCAGTCGAGTCGTGTTCATTTCTTTTTTCTTTAAATCGTTAAAACATATTTATTGCATATAGGCAGTATATATTTTTAAGCATATCTGCATTTTCCTTTGAAAGAGAAGGAGTTGATGACAAAAGTTGGTGAGATGTTGCAAGGGTCATTTTCAGGGAAGGAGTGGGTATAGTTGGGGTCATTTAACAGGCAGCCCCTTAACTTTCCAATTCATCTATGCTCTTAATGATTAGCATTAACATGGAATAGTAAGTACCACCTCTGACCTCAATTATTTTTACCTATGGCTCTTTCCTTTCCTGTATTACTTTTTTGTGAACTGATTTCTGTCTGAGGAGGAGGATTTCCCAGTCTGAATGTAGGGGCATGAGTCTCTTGATAAAAGGGGTTGTCAGGGGATACGATGATAAAAAGCAGGAAGTAGGTTTAGTTTGGGTTCTTCTCATGTCATATTCTACTCACTCCCAGCCCTTCTCGTTTCTCTTTTATAGCCCTAGTGTCTCTTTGTTAAAATAATTATTTTTTTTCCTCTGTCTGAGATTCTGTCATTAGATGAAAGGTCATGGTTATAATATGAATCCTGGATAATAAATACAGGGCAAGATGGATTGAAATGCATAGAGCCAAAAAGACTCTTCAATTAAAAAACACTTTGCCAAGTCTGCACCAAACAAGCAGTCACATAGACTCTGATTTCTCTTCACTTACAATTAGCTGTCACTGAAAGTTAATTACTTTCAGGATCAAAGGAAACAAAACTAGAAATAAAATGGAAGAATTCCTTTTAGATTTACAGTTTAAATAAATGTTTGCCTTAGGAGCAGACCATATGCTGACTCCTTCCCAGAGGGAAATGAACTTAAGGTTCCTCAATACATATAGACCAATTTTAAAGTTCACTGCAGGTGGGCAAAGAAATAAGACAAATTTTATTTCCTTTGGGAGTAACTGCTGGGAGATTTTGTAAGGGAGTAGCAAAGACTTTGCATATCCTTATTTTTGTCTTATCAGTGGAATTAGAAAAGATGATACCTTTTAGAAGATTTACCCTTAAAAGGCTTTCTTCTAGAAAATACTGCTAAAAACTCTGACTTCTTCTTTCTCTGAATAACAAACCCGTCTTTGCAAGAAAGCTTTGAGGGTGAGAGCTCTCTACTCATGTACTTATCTATTTGTAGCCAATATTCATTGGTCAGGACATTTTTATTGTTTCACTCTTCTGATTGTAAGGCTCTGGGTCCTAATACTACTCTCCCTGAAATGACTTCAAATCACATTTGTGAAAACACCAATGGGATTCATATAATCATATTTTTTTCACTGTGTTTCTAAAAATGGGTCATGATCTTTTGCAAAACACATTTTGGAAATATCAGGTTCTGTGATATTTATGGAAATGTGAAAATGGTATAAGGCTCAGCTGGTTTAGGACCTTGGAAAAAGAAATATATGGTTTTGTAGAACCTATTGTTTGGTTATGGTGTTCATCCTAAGGTCTAGAATCAACAACAATGTGAAGGTAACTAGTCTTTGCTTATCCACCATCTATAACAACCCAAAAGTTTTCATGAAACCACTAGTCTTTACCTCTAATCTCTGACCATAATGACTATAATGTGTACAAAGATGTGCACAAACATCTCTCTCAGAACCTACTTTCAATTGTTTTGGATATATACTATGGAATTATGAGAAACTATAGAAATATTAGTTTTTAATTGTTGAGAAACCTCTGCCCTGTTTCCTCTAGCAGATGCACCATGCTAAATTTGTACCAACAGTACACAGGGATTCTGATTTCTCTATATTATTGTCAGTACTGTCTAGAATTTCAATTTTTCTCAACTCTTACCATTCTAGCGCACGTGAAGTTGTATCTCAGTCAGAGTTTTATTAGTGTTTCCCTAATGATGAGTTATGTTGAGTAACTTTTTGTGTGATTATTACTTACTTGCATATCTTCTTTTAAAAATATATATTTAAGTATTTTGCTCAATTTTATTTGGGTTATTTGTGTTTTATTTTGTTGTTATAGTTATCATTGGATATGAGACCCCCTATAAGATATACGGTTTTTAAATATTTCTCCCACTATTTAGGTTACATTCCTACTCTATTAATTGTTCCCTTTGTTGTGCAGAGGTTTTTAAATTCAATGTTTTCCCCTTTGTCTTTTTATTTGCTTTTGTTTCCTGTGCTTTTGGTGTCACACCCCCTAAAATTATCGTAGATTCTAATAATGCAATGTTTTCTTCATTTTTTTTTCTGGAGTATTTTTGGTTCCAAGTTTTGTTTCAATCTTGTATGTGGATATTCAATATGGAAAAGGCCATCCTTTCACATGTTTCTTCCTAATAGCTTTGTAGAAGATCAAGTTACCATAAATGATCAACTGACAATTCATGGCTTGGCTGGTCGGCATGTCTATCATTTTGCCAGCACCCACCATCTCTTTTTTCCATGCTGAAATTTTATTTATTTAGTTATTGTTTCTGATATACATGACAGTGGGTTATATTTTAACATATTATACACACATATAATAACTTGTTCCAATTAGGATCTCATTATTGAGATTGTATAGGATGTAGAGTTATGTTGGTTGTATATTCATGTATAAAGATAGGAAAGATATCTTTGATTTATTCTGCTGTCTTTTCTATTCCCAACCCCCCTTCCCTTCATGCCCCTTTATCTAATCCAGTGAACTTCTAATCTTCCCCTCCCATGTTGTGGGTTAGTATCTGCATTAAGAGAACATTCTGCTTTTGGATTTTTTCAAACTTATCATGATAGTCTCCAGTTCCCTCCATTTATTGGCAAATGCTATAATTTTATTCTTCTTTATGGCTGAGTAATATTCCATTGTGTATATATGCCGCATATTCTTTATTCATTCATCATTGTAGGGCACCTGGGTTGATTCCATAGCTTGGCTATTGTGAATTGAGCTGCTATAAATATTGATGTGGCTATGTAGTATGTAGTCCTTTGAGTATAAACTGAGAAGTATGATAACTGGGTCAAATGGTGGTTCCATTCCAAGTTTTCTAAGGAATCTCCATACTTCTTTCCAGAGTGATTGCACCAATTTTCAGTCATGTATAAGCAAACTACCACCAATGTATAAGTGAAACTTTTTCCCCACATCCTCATCAACACTTATTGTTACTTATATTCTTAATAATTATAATTATGACTGGGGTGAGATAGAATCTCAGTGAGTTTTGATTTGCTTTTCTCTAATTGCTAGAGATATTGAACATTTTTTCATATTTTTAACAATCATATTTCTTCCGTGAAATTTTTTAGTCCATTTATTGATGGGTTACTTGTGGGTTTTGTTAGTGTTAAGTTTTTTGAATTGTTTGTATATCCTGGAGATCAATGCTCTGTCTGAGGTGCTGGTGGTAAAGATTTTCTCCCATTCTGTAGGCTTTCTGTTCATGTTCTTGATTGTTTCCTTTGCAGCAAAGAAGCTTTTTAGTTTGATACTGCTCCATTTACTGATTCTTAACATTACTTTTTGTGCTTTAGGAGTCTTATTGAATACATGTCAGTTCTTTAGCTGACATTTTTGAGTATTGAGCCTAAATTTTCTTCTAGGTGCAGAGTTTCTGGTCTAATGCCTATGTACTTGATCCACTTTGAGTTGAGTTTTGTGCAGGGTGAAAGATAGAGGTTTAATTTCATTCTACTACATATGGATTTACAGTTTTCCTAGTATCATTTGTTGAAAAGGGTATCTTTTCTCCAATGTGTGTTTATGGTTCCTTTGTCTAATATGAGATCACTATATTTATGTTGGTATGACTTCTGTGTCTTCTATTCTATTCCATTAGTTTTCACGTCTGTTTTGGTGATAATACCATGCCATTTTTTGTTACGATACCTCTATAGTATAATTTAAGATCTGATATTGTGATGTCTCCTGCATCACTTTTCTTACCAAGGGTTACTTTGGCTATTCTGGGCCTCTTATTTTTCCAAATGAATTTCATCACTGCTTTTTCTATTTCTATGACAAATGTCATTGGAATTTTAATAGGAATTGTACTAAGTCTGTATAGCACTTTTGGTTGTATGACCATTTTGATAATATTAATTTTGCCTATCCAAGTGTTATGCTCGAGTTCGGGACCCCAAAAGACCACCAGAGACCAAGGTCAATGTCAGCAGCAAAGAGGTATTTATTGCGATCTAGCTGGGTCCTTGGCACACACACAGTAACTGGTGACGCTGAGAGGCCCCAAGCCCAGGGTTTGCAGAAGTTTTATACACTCTTTTGGGAAGGCAGGGACCCCACATACATCATAGCATCTCTTAGCAAATCATCACACACCATGGGAAAATCATAAAACAACTCTAAAACATGATTAGCAAAGTCACTGGTGGGAACAAGTTGGGTAAGGGTGATTGTCTAGTACAAGAGGGGGATTCCTTTGAACTGATTGGTTTAGGCCACGAGGGGAGTACATGCTGAACTACAAGGTTTCCCAACATGTTATCAACCACCATAAACAACTAGGAGTGTCATCTGGCACTACAGGTATTTTCCCGGTCTCATGCTGATTGGTGGCTGCTAGGGGGTTGCTATTGGTCCCCATCTAGCCTGACTGAGTCAGGGACACCTGGAGCAGCAAATCTCTCCTGTTATTTGTAGATAAAAAACTCAGCAGGGTGGGTATGTATCTAGGAGTGCTCTGTGGGTCTTTCCAAGGACAAGGGTCACGCCCCCTTCTTTGGACAGGCGTTGTTCTGAGGTAGAGGCTGTTTTTTCAGAAGAACATGGGCAGTCTTTCCATCTTCTAAGATTTTCTTCAATTTCTTTCTTTAGTGTTCTGTTGTTTTCATTGTAGAGATATTGTACCTCTTTTGTTAGATTGATTCCCAGATATTTTATTTTATTTTTGAGGCTGTGTTGTGACTGGGATTGTTTTGCTGATTTCTCTTTTATTGATTCATCATTGGTGTATTGGAACACAACTGATTTTTGGATGTTAATTTTATATCCTGCTACTTTACTGAATTCATTTATGAGTTCTTGAAGCTTTCTTGTGGAATATTTGGGGTCTTCTAAATAGAGAATCATGTCTTCAGCAAATAGGGAAAGTTAGAGCTCTTCTTTTCCTATTCATAGCCCTCTAATTTCTTTCTTTTGTCTAATTGCTGTGGCTAGGGTTTCATGGACTATGTTGAATAGGAGTGGTGAAAGAGGACATCCTGTCTCATCCCAGTATTTACAGGGAATCCTTTAAATTTTTCTCCATTTAGAATTATGTCTGCCTTGGATTTAGCATATGTAGCTTTTACAATGACATAGGTTCCTACTATCCCTAGTTTTTCTAGTGTTTTGAGCACGAATGGATGCCGAATCTTGTCAAATGCTTTTTCTGCATCTATTGAGATGATCATTTGATTCTTACCTTTGTCTATTGATGTGATCAATTATATTTATTGGTTTTCATATATTGAACCAGCCTAGCATTCCTGGAATGAACTCCAGTTGACAATATTGCACGATCTTTTTTGTACATTCTTGTATGCAGTTTACCATGATTTTATCAAGAATTTTTGTTTTTGTGTTCATCGGGGATATTGGTGTGAAGTTTTCTTTCCTTGGTAAAGATTTCATCTTTATAATATGTTCTCTATCAGGAAGTATGAGGCCTTTTTGTTATTTTTTTTCCTTAGTATTATTTTAACTCTTAGATGTAATTTGTAATTTGGACTTTTTTTTTTTTTTGTAATTCTGTAAAATGCCATTGGATTACACAGAATCTATGGAATATTTTGGATCAAGGGACATGTTTCAATAATTTAAAATCATTTAATCCATAAACATGAAATGTCTTTATTTACATTTGTCCATTTCTTCCTCGATTTCTTTTAGCAGTTTTGTCGTTGAGTAGGGGTCTGTCCTTCAGTTAAGATTTTTCCACTCTGTTTTGAAGCTACTAAAAATAAGATTGGTCTTAATTTCCTTCTCAGATTGCTTATTAGAATACAAAGACACAACTGATTTTTCTGTATTAATTTTGTGACTTGAAACTTCTGAATTAATTTATTATGTCTTATAGTTTTGAGTGTGTGTGTAGGGGTATATGTTATTCAGGGCTTCCTGCATAGGTGATAATGTCATCTGCAAACTGAGCTATCTTCTCCTCTCTACTTTTACCTCCTCCTTTCCAATTTAATTCCTTTTGGTTAATTTTTTCAGGTGAAATTGTTGTGGCTAGAACTTGTAGTAGTATGCTGGACTTCCTGTACTTGTTCCTGATGTTAGAGGAAAAGCTTTCCATCTTTCACTATTAAGGATAATATTAACTGTGACCATTCCATTTATTTTTATTATGGTTGATGTTTTTTTTTCTCTTAATTTGCAGTTTGTTTTCATCATGAAGTGTCTTGAATTTTTTTTCAAATATGTTTTCTATGTCAGTTGAGATGATCATGTGATTTTTATCCTTCATTTCATTAATACTGTGTATTATGTTGACTTTGTATGTTAACTCATCTTTCCATCCCAGGGAGGAAAAAAATCTTACTTAGGGTGGATAATCCTTTTATTGTGCTATTGTACTTGGTTTGCTGGTATTTTGTTGAGGATCTTTTGTATCAGTATTCAAGGTCATTGGTCTGTTGCATATTTCTTTCAGTATCTTTATCTGGTTTGGTATGGGGTAATGCTGGCACCATACAATGAACCTTCCTCTTTAGCTTTTTTCAGAAGCATTTGTGAAAATTGGTGTTAATTCTTTAAAAATTAGTAGGATTCTTTATTAGAGGCTTCTGGCTCTGAGCTTTCCATTTTGGGAATTTTTTTATTACTATTTCAGTCTTCTTACTAGGTCTGATTAGAGTCTATATTTTTAGATTTTGTTCAGTCTTAGTAGCTTTATATTTTTAGCAATTTATTTATTTCTTATAGCATATTTGTATACTTTTTGATAGTAATTCCTTATAAATCTTTTTTTTCTTTTATTCTTTCATTTTATTTATGCTCTAATCTTTATTGTTTCTGTCTGCTAACTTTTGATTTACTTTGTTTTCCATCTTTTTCTAATTGAGGAATGAAAATAAGTTGAAATATTATGTAGCAGTCAATATGAAAGACCCACAGTGACATGAAACAATATACTTTGCAGTTTTTCAAATGTTTGTTTGACTAAGGGAGAAGAGCTGTTCATGAACTAAGCATTACTATATATGGGACAAGAAGTGTGTTGGCACTTGGTGTTCATTATTGCCCCAAGAATTGTAGGAGGTGAGATTATTCTCATTTTACAGTTAATGAAATTTTGCAAGATTAGCTAATCAGGCTAAGGTCTAATGGCTAATGTGACTGTGCCAGATATCCAGAATATGAACATTTAATCTCTGGGTCATGCTGCCTCAACATTTTTAGTTTTAACCCACATTGGTAATATCAGAGTGATAGAAATTGTGAAATGTAAATTCTTATCAAAGAGTTATCATGTCATGAAAATCCTGGAGAATAATAACACCATGTTTTATAAATAAAACAAATGTCATGAAGTTGTTAGAAAGGATTAGGAGTGGCAGGTAGCATTTAAGTTAGCACTGTGCTTTTTCAGTGGACCATTATGTATTTTAAAATCAGTATGATATCACAGGGAAGTAGTGACATTTTAACTAAACTTTAAAGCAAGTAGTAGTACTTGCTTTCAAGTACTTTCCTCCACCCAAAGGAGGCAGTGACTTCCTAGATATATGAGAGCATCTGAAAAATAATTTTCAGATATAGAAAAAGGACCTTAGGAATATCTCTGTATTAATATCATTCAAAAGATCCACTTCCCTTCCCTGAGCCACAGCTTCATGTCAATACTTTTCCAAGTTGGGGTTAGGACCCAATAATGTCCCATGGATCTGGAGGGTGTTTTAATTGCTACAAAACAAATTGTGGTTTATATTGTGTAAGAGGAAGAGCCATGTAGAACCAGAAAGGATCATGAAAATTCTGAGGGGTGGGTGACAGGCACCAGCAAAACCATTACCCCAGAGCATGGGTTAAATATCTGTTTTGGAAATGTGCAAACGTGGACCATAAGAACAGCACCAGGAAACTTCAAAGTAACATCTTTTTACAAATGTGCAACTCAAAGTTGCCCTTTAGACCATGATTACCATGACTCAAACACACACACACTCACATAAATGCAATCCATATATACTAACATGACACTAGTGAGATACTCATGGGGGAAAAATTATAAAGCCTAATTTTGAACAAAATTGTATTAATAACAGTTGACTATTACAACGTTAGAAAAAGGACATGATTTCATTATTGAAGGTTTGTCATGTCTTCTATATGTGGAATATAATAGACAGAAGTTTAGTTAAAATGTTAAGAACCTTTGCCTGTCTCAGGATCACAGACTTAATGACTATAAGAAATAGTGTAACAAGTCCTGAATATTAGTGCCTCCGTGTTTCCTTTAGTAAGGCAAAGAATTAGATATAGTCACTTTTTTATCACAGCAAAACTTCATTGTGCTTTTTTCCCTAGACAATTATGTTAAAATGTTAGAGTATCACACCTGTTTCAAGACTTGTCTATGATACAGAACAGACCAAAATATAGCAGGTTGGTATAGAACAGGTATCTTAGTAGCATGAATTAAGGGCTTTGGAGTCTCAGCCTAGAATTAAATTCTAGTTTGAGCTTCAGAATATATGTAAACTTAAGGTAGTTTCTTCATCATTCAAACTCATAGTTACCACAGCTCTAATACTAAATACTATATATATATATATATATATATATATATATATATATACACACATATGTGTATATATATACATATGTATATATGATATAAATAGTAACTGTTAAGCTATCTTTCAAAAATGTAAGAATTATCTAGGTAATGTTCATGAAGCAATATGCCTAGCCTACAATAAATATTCAAAAAGAGTGTGGATATTTGAGTATAAGAACACTGGGTTGGGAGTCAGCAATACAGAGGCTAAATGGAACTCTATCTCTACCCATCTTCTTTGACCTCAGATAAGTCATGGTCTCTCTGAACTTCCATTTCTCCATCTATCAGGAAAGATTTATACTTAGTCTCCTTGTAGACCTATAGCTCTGATCTACATGCTTACTTTGCCCAGTAAAAAGGAACACTTTTGTCATTAACAGAAGTAGCCATTATCTAGCTAACAGGAAATAAACAGTTGTTGTGGCCACAATTTCAAATACAAGTCAGAAATAAGAATATTTGAGTATTAATACTGTTGATCTGATGTTTTATATACTTTTTTTGTAAAAAAATAAAATGAGTATCATTCAACAGTGCAATTCTGTAGGGTAAAGGAATGGGCAGGGATAACCATCAACATATGACTAAGGCCACACTGAAATTCAGAGTCCCTCAATATAAACACACACAGACACACACACATATGTGTGTGTCTCTGTGTGTGTCTCTGTGTGTGTGTGTGTGTATAAAGGGCTGGGGATATAACTCAATGTTAATGTGCCCCTGGGTTCTATTCTTAGTACAAAAAATGTTTGGGGGAAGATCCCTCATAATTAAATTCACCTGAGAACACTGAGGTCATTGGTTAATTACAATTTAAGCAGCTATTGGAGGGAATATGGCTGTTTGTATTTTAGGGACTATATTATGGGATATATTTGAATACCTAACATATTATTTTTTTTTCATTAAGTGGGAGTAAACCTTAGGGTATTGGCTAAAAGTCTAATGGTGGCACTCTAAGATAATGGAAAAGTTGATTTTCTAGAGGAAAATCCTACAACTCCTGTGATGCTGAGCTGGGATAATCTCATAGCCCCTGAGTTCACAGGAAATAACCAGCAACAATAGAGAAATGGCTGAGTGATTTATCAACAAAATATGAGCAGACGTTTATTCTTAGGGAAATATAACAATAATAGAGATGTTTTTAAGTTCCTATACTGTGGTAGAGAGTCTATCTTCACTCAATTAGATATTGAATAGTCCATAGACTTAAAGAACACATGGAAGAAACAAAAGAAGAGCAATCACAGAGATAGGCAACAAAGGAAAAATAAATTAAAAAACTTAAACACATACAAAATCACCTACAAATTTGTACTTTACAAAATGAATGAAAACTCATGGAGGAGGTAAAAATAAAAAGAGATGAGGTGGGAAATGAGTTTAATAAGGAAAGTTTTCCTTGTTGACCTGAACTTAAATCTGTGTTCTGAACAGGGAGAGAAGCATGATATAGCAGGAAAGAGAAACAGAGTTAGGAACAAAAAAAGAAAATCCTTTAAAAATGAGTTATTTGGGATGGTTTGGAAAAATCATTTTGAATTATAATAGAAAATATGATTGGTAAATAGTATGCATTGCTGTTGAAGAGGTATTATAAACAAATAGAGGATTCTGGAATTAATATGAAATAGGCAATATCTGCCTTTAATATCTGATGAGTGCCTTGCAGAAGTTTCAACTTAAAGGAGGATATAAGATTGTCACTATAATCTGTATAGGTTTCCAGGGAAGAAGTAAAAACTCAAAAGTGCCTGTAAAAGTTGCTGATTTGTGAAGCTACTTTAGATAGTTATGTGGGTTCCTACCTCTTAGGAGCAGTTGAGATTTATAATAAATATTTTTTGCTTGTTTTTGGTAGGGATATTTGGCAATCTTTATTTTATTACGTTACTAAGATTAATTTAGCTAAGAGAAGAAAACCAATAAACCCTAAACCGCAATGTGCATATGGTAGGCTGTGGCGTCAGCCAACATAATTTTCTTGTATCTGGCTCAAATCCAGACATCTGAGAATAGGAACATAGTCCGGGGTTTTACTGTGTTAGCTTTATAAAGAAGTATTTTAAAATATATTCTTAATCATTACATCTGTAATACCTTTCCTACTTTGATCCTTTTCCTCTACATTTCTAATAGTGTATAAGTCTAGATGGTTCTCAGTAAAATAATAATGTAAAACTACACTTCATGACTTGTTTTCTTTTTACTAGAATTTCATTTAGTTCATATTATTCCCAAATATCAAAATTAAACTATATCCAAATTTGATCTACTATGACTGTACTAAATTAATATCAATTATAATGTATTAATCCGCTGGCCTGGAAAAAAAGGTGAAATATTAAGCCTAAGTTTAAGGCAAGGGTCTTTCCATTTCACAACAATGATTTCTGCTTGTTTGTCTAATTTTTGCAATCATTAGATTTTAAAAATTATTTTAATTTTAAGTTTATCAAAGGAAAGGATTATCACAGACTCTACACAGATTCAAACTTCACTGATCACACTTTTCTTGTTTTCAATGACATCTACTCCTAAAGCTGTTTTTGAAGCTTTGATAGTCACTCAGCTGCTTTTATAGGGAAAAGAATGACCATTTAAGTCCACATGTAACAAGGTGTACTTGGCCATTTCCAAAATAAAAATAGTTTTCTTTGTGTTGGGCCTCATATTACATATTATAGCTTTTGACTTATTATCTTAGTCATGTCAGAATGAAAAATGAAACTCTCTAGGGACTTCCATTATGTCAGATTGAAAAATCACCTCTCTTGACTGCTTTGGGCAACTGTGTGTTCAAGCCCTTTTGCCTCATTTCTCAAAGTGTTCTGTATGGCTATGCCATCTTCCTGTTTTCAGGCCATTTCCATTGCTGATGACAAATCTCACACTCAGGGGTCAGACCAGTTCTGTGTGTATGCAACATCCTCCAAGCAATTGGCAATGATTTATTCATATGTTTCATTTATTTAAAATATTCTCATTACCCGAAGCTATTTACTCCCTGAAATGTGGGTTTGTAGACATGTGTAGTTGTGAAGTAGAACTTCTCTCTAGAAACAGATTCATACACACACACACACACACACACACACACACACACACACAGTGGTTTGAGACAAAGGTCATCTAAGAAGGAAAGATTTTTCTTAAAAAATGTAACGGCAGTTTACTGCAAGGAAACATCATATTGCATGAGCTTGCAGGTCGATGCTTTAGTTAATCTCAGCCTTACCAATTATTCTTTGGAGGACAACAATGGTCTTCCCAGGATATGTAGGACAATTTACTCCCTATGGCCTCATTGAGACCCTTCTGCAGCTGTGGGAGAGAATGCTGTTATGACTCCACTTTCTGATTCCAGTGATCTTCCCCTCTGTCCTAATCACCTTCTCAGTATTCTTAATCTCCTAACATTTTTTTACTCCTACTGGTAAACATGAGAGACAGGAAGACAGAAAATCGTGTGGGAAGCTTCTGTGCCTGCCTTCCTCACTCCTCCCATTTATACTGCCCAAAGCACCATGAATACAGCTTGTGTTTTATAGGCAGCCTCATCTAGTGTTATACCTTTGATAATTCTTTCTCCTTCTCTGTGGATTTCCTGAAGTCATTCTCATCTCTGATGCCTTCTGGATCATTCCAGCCAGAAGGGATCTCTTCTTCCCTAGCCCTATGATAGTGCTTCCTTTGCCTGGCTCATGTGGCACTGGAACATTCCATCTTGCAGTGTGTTTGTCTGTAGATGAGTGTTAGTTCCTCTTGACTGTCGACTCCTTGATAGGTTGTGCAACTTCATATTCCAAACAAGCACCTAAATTAGAGATTTTGTCATTATTGCTGTTTATGTTCAAAATAGTTGTTCACCGAATGAGTACATCAGGGGAGCACAGAAAGCAGTGATGAATTAATGAGACTGTTAAACAGGAAAATTTAACTACAATGTCTAGTGTGATGGAATGCTCATCAAAGTGTAATGATTCATTCTTGAATTTGAAATAAAGGAAGCGTATATGTTTAAAGGGCATTTTAGCCGGTAAAAAGTCACTGAGGCATTAAACATTATTATAGTGACCCTTATTACTGAAAATTGGCATTTCTGTCTAAATGGCACTCCATAAAATTAGATTTTTTCAATAACATATTAGGCAAATACACTATTCTGTAGGTTAAATCTGAGATTATTTAGAATGGAGAATGAATAGTAGATCAAGCAGAAATTTCTAAACTAAAAATGTAAGCATTGATTTGACATTAAGTTTAAGGACAAATAAGAAATGGGTATTGTAAGGAAGGAAATAATCAAATAATTCTCTGTTTTCCTCTTGAGTTGCTCCCATTGAATTGAATTTTATTTTTTGCTTAATACTTGGAGTTCATCTAATCTGGGAAGTTTATTTTATATATGGAAAAAAATCTGACTTTAACAGATGATAAGTGAATTAGATACCAAGACATGAGAGGCAGGAGGACAGGAAGCTGTGCGGGAGGAAGGTGTCATATAGCTTGAATGAAGACCAGAAGATACAAACCACACCATTTTTCCACCTACACTTTTGGCTAATTAAATTTTATTTTAGAAATTTATGGTTATTATACAAGTAGAAGCAAATAAGCAACCAGCAAAATAAAACGAAATCCTACTTCTGAGTACCTCTTCTCAGAACATGTAATGTTTTAATATAAAAATAAGTTGAGAGTTCATATGTATCAGGATCACATGGCCACATACAGTAAAGCAATTGTAAAAGATAAGAGAAAGAGTGACAGAACATTGCTTGAAGTATTGAAAAATCTCTTGGTCCCTGTATGGTTAGTGAGTTTGCTTACATACAGAGGTGGTTTTGTCCCAGAAGTTCATGTTAAGAACAGAGAATTATAAATGGTAAGCTTGTACTCCTCATTAATTAATTTACTTATTCAAAACAAGTTTTGATCCTGGTGATGAGAATCAGGACTGAGTCCAGTTTCCCCAATGTGAAGTTTCAATACCTAATAAAGCAAGTTTTATTTATAGAACAGAGATAGACTTCTCTGAAGAGAAGGGGCCCCAGAGCTAGGAGTCCAAGGAAGTGGGGGTGTCCTGGCCCTTTTATACATGTCCTTTGTTCTCATTCTCTTTTCTCCCCAATCCTGCCTACAGGTCTACTGACCAAAAGGTGGGCCAAAAGGTGGAAGTGACCTAAGGGTGGGAATGAAGCCACCCAAGGTTACAGGCAAGAAGGGAGCAGCCCAGGGAGTATTCATTAACAACTCCTACAACTCCTTCAAAGAAGGAACAATTCCTTGGAGGCAGGTAACCTTGGCAACAGGTGGAGGAGGGGAAAGTGCTCTGGAGGTATTAGCATTTTATTTCCTCTTGAATCAGCCCAATGTTCATGACCCAAACATTCATTACCTACACTGCCTGTCCTTTTGCCCCCAATCCTCCAGACTCAAAACCATATCATTTAAATGGTGGCAGAGCAGGGATGTGCTGTTTGAGAAAAGATGGCAAGATAAGGTCTGATAAGATAGGTGTCCTACTAGTTTTCCTGCACATGTGCTGTATCATGAATAGGGGATACATTATTTCTCTTTGGAAAGAAGATTTACATAAAGTAGAAAATTTAGAAATAAAAACCTTTAGTGATTTAATCCTTTCACCTCAGAATGAAGAATACAGGGCTCTGGAGTTTGTGGATTCACCCCATTACCAACCTTGCCAAAGGGCACTGTGTATTTGGGTATCTGATAACAGATTTTGGAATGAGAAGCACATGAAAGTAGTAGAATTGAGTTCATTTGTAGAGTCAAAGTAACCTGTCCAGTTATTTTCTAGTCAATATTATCCATTCTATGTCATGAAGACTTCTGTCCATCAAAAGAAGGCAGATTCCAGAATGGTTCATTGTCCATAATTAAAATCTTTTAAAGTATTAATTGAAAAACATATTTGAAGTTACACATGAAACAAAGAAACCCACATAATTCCTAACCTTAACATGTTTTTCATGTCATTGAGTTAAAAAAAAAAGAACAAATCGAAACTTATTATTTCTTATTCCCCTTTATAGGATCCTTTCTCTAAAATGGCTCAGAATATGCTCTTTTTTTTCACTTAATAAAACTTGGAGACAGGCTTTTATGCATATTCATGGACAGTTGATTAATAATTGATGAGAAGGCCTGGGGCAGGTGGTGGAGAATAAAAAACATTTAGCAGGGAGTAGGGTGGAAGAAGGAGATCTCACACTAGCCTCAGTCCCAAGGGGTCTAGAAACAGAGAGGAAAAAGAGGAGGAGGTGGGGACAGATTCAGTGCTGAATGTCATCAGTGCAGAGTAATTTCCTTGATTTACATATTTAATTGCTTCCTGTCTTTAGCAGTTGTGCTGTAGGATTCTGACACACTTTCTGGGAAATTCATCTGAGGGTTGGAGAAACGGTTTTGTAGGAGGAGAACATTGAGCCTGAGCCTGCTGATTGTCCTTGGGAGCTGGGGAAGGGTCATTGCTATGAGCTCCTGAACAGATTTCAAGCAGCCCTTTGGACAGATATACTCCCAAGACCTGATTCTTCCAGAAAAGACAGTATTTTGATAATAGAGGACAGCCCTGCACTTAGAGGCCTTGGGGTTTATAATTGACTAAACATTTGCTTACTGGAATGTCTACTAAATCAACATTTCTTGAATTTATATAGCCATTTATGATTTACAAAGCACTTTCACTTCATCCATGTAACAAGTCTCTGATGTTCGAATTCTCATTTCTGTTTTTCACATGAGAGTACTTAATCTAAGAAGGTAAGTGGCTTGTTCATGGTTCTCTTAATAGATAAGCCAGGTCTGAAACACAGACTGTAGGAATTCTAATCCTGGATGTTTACTCCCATACATATGTCTCACAGTGTCAGCTTACATTTAACACTGGACAGTTTTACATATGTGTAGACACACCTACAGATCTTGTCTTTAAACCCCAGTGATATCATATCACACTTTGGTGATGTTTGAAATATTGTGCTATCTTGTTGAATCAGAGAACATATAAAACTTGAAAGTGCCATGTGAATATTCACTATTAGAAATAATAGTTGTATTACTTCAAAATTCCTAACAAAAACCTATGGACTCATGGATTAAGCAAATGATCTTGTAAATACAAGCACCTTAATTCTCTTGATACTTCAAAACAACAAACCTAAATTTCAGGAGGATATTTAACAACCCTCTTTTGTTTTTAGACATATATTTGAGCGAGTGCGGACATGGTGAAATTACTGACTATGAGGCAGAAAGACAAGAGATGTATAAGTTGGCCATGGTACAAGTGTCTGTGAATGAGAAGTGGCAGAAGAATTTGAGTGATCAGGGCATTTGTTTTATTGTGACAGTGCTCTCAGTCCGAAGCAGCACACTGTAGTCCATGTTTTGCTCCATGTAGAAGCTGATATTTGAAGCTTGGTTCATGTGAAATGTGCAAGTAGGCCAAGCCAATGTTCATTCATCACAATGATTTTTCCTATGCAGAAGATAATCGTTTATTTATGATCTTGGTAGTGAAAATCAAAGCAATATTTAAAAAACAATGGCAATTCTGGCCACTCAGTCTCATTTTCTGTTGTGAAGGCAATGGTAAATAATAAATGAGAAGTTGATGCATATTTTAACAGAAATGAATCATTGAATAAATGTTAACTACTTATTTATTAATACTTAACTACTGTATATAGTACCTAATGACAAGTGCAAAAACAAGCAATTTTTCTTTTTCTTGTCTTGACATGCTCAAAGAAGCAAAGTTCACCTAGATTTCCCCGTTGTTACTATGTCACATGAGACATTTATTTGACTGTTTTCCAGTGGGTAATTGGTTGAATGTATTTTTACTATTTGAAAGGTGTTTTAAACAGCTTTTTTTTTTTGCTGCTGTAATTAAAAGAACTGATTAAAAACAATTTTAGAGGAGAAATTTATTGGGGGGATGTCACAGTTTCTCAACCCATAGACAACTCGCTCCATTGCTCTGGGCCCAAAGTGTGGCAAAGTATCGTGGTAGAAAAGTGTGGTAGAGGAAAATAACTGGAAACATGGCTCCAGGAAGCAGAGAGACAGAGAGAGAGAGAGAGAGCAAGCAAGCACTGTCTCTCCATGAACAAAATATAAACCCCCAAAGGTAAGGCCCAGTGACCCACCCCCTCTAGCACTCCCTATCTGCCTATAGTTATCAGTTAACCCTATCAGGGGATTAATGTACTGATTAGTTTCTCATAATCCAAAAATTTCACCTCTAAACTTGCATTGTTTTACAATAAGCTTTACGAAACACTTAATATGTAAACCATTACAAAAGTTTTAATTCAAAGTCAGTATGGTAAACACTTTGATTTTCAAAACTCCTTCCCAGTATATTGCATTTTGAAAGTAACTTCGTCTAACCTATAGTTTTAGATAAGCTTGAGCCTCAGGTATTTGTGGCTCTTTTCAGAAATGAAACAACTCTGTGCCATCTGAAATGTCTTTCAGTCACATGTGGTTTCATGCTTCTCTACTTAAATGTCCAACTAATGGTTCCTAGCTTCCTATTGTCCCAGGAATTGCAGAACTTGCTCAGATTTTTCCTTTTGGTCAGGATTGGCTCTTCTTCGAGTCTTTCTCTTTGTAAGGATGTTTGGAGCCTTGGGATTATTTCCTTTTTTCTGATACATTATGGATTGTATCATATAAATGGAGACTTTAAATATAACTGAGGGGGCTGGGGATATAGCTCAGTTGGTTGGGTGCTTGCCTAGCATACACAAGGCCCTGGGTTCAATCCCCAGCACTACCACACACACACACACACACACAAATGCTGATTTACAACGGAGAATCTTAGCATCAGGAACTTTCAGTCAGAAAACAAATCATCCCTATTGACAGCCTGGAAGAATGGTTAACTGGCCCCAGAGAGCTAGTTTCAGTTATGATTTGAAGTTACAGTCTAAATCTTTGCAAAGGATTTCCCTTACTTTCTATTACCAAGGCTTCTGTTTTGATGTCAGCAGAGCCCTGATGGTGACCTTCCCTCCTCTGTGACTGCTAACCCAGTTCTACCAGTCATAGCACAAGAAGTCATAATCAGTGATTGTATCTTCAGTTGGAATTTAGCACCTATGAGTGTTGAGTGTCCTTCTGATATGGGGATTAATGTGACTTGCAAATTTTCATTTAAAAAATATTTTTTCTATATATAATATGAGGAAAAAATTCCTATTTCTTGGTGATACATACTACTTTTTCTTAGAAACTAATTATTCACACATCTTAAAATTTCACTTTTCCCCACTATATGTGGGAGCTCCATATTCCTTGCTATCAATATTGCACAAACTAATCAGACTCATAAAATTAGTGTTTTGATAAACATGACTATACATTAGAATTACACTAAATGCCTTTATAAAAGAAGATTCCTGTGACTCCCCATTGAATTTCCGAGTTAGCCTAACTAGGTATGGAATCCAATATTCTGTAGCTTTGGGAGTTTCTTAGGTGATATTGCAGTATGAAAACATTTCGGCACCACTGTCTTAAAGTTGTTATACATAATGACTTAATCCTGTTGCAAACTTGAATCTTCTCTGATTTAATTTAAAAAATGTTTCCTCTTTATTATATTAAATAACATCCAGAGTTTTGGGTTAATAAATGCAAATGTTACTGCATCCACTTACGCCTTTAGACCCGATAAGGATATTGATAATCTGACGGGAAGATAATTTTATGATTTAATATGGCTAAGGAATACAAAGTGTCAGAACCAATTTTATTCAGCGGTGGAATAAAGTAGGCCAGTGGAAGATACTAAAGCTAGGAATCCTCAGTTCTTAGAACTGACTGCCCCCAGCTTGGTGGCAGGAAAGAAGTTAGGAAAAGTAATAAAAGGGTCAAAAAAATTGGTGTGAAAACAGTTGCAGAATCCTGTGAAGCAGACTGTCCCCATGAATGTGGGAAATTTGGTTAAACAATGGAGGGTAGGGTATGTTCCTACAGATGAACAAGACACCTTTCCTTTCAGTACACCTTACTCACAACCATGTGTTCATTATCTAGTACTGGACACAAAATGAGTTTCCATGTGTACTACAGACACTGCTCGTGCACAGGGTGAAAAGAACATGTATGCATGGCATCATGAATCATCCTACCACAGCGGTCCCTCTCTTTATAACCAATACATGCCAACAGAGCTTCTAAAGAGAGGACATCTTTCATATCTTGGATGCAGTTTGGAATATAGGTTGGATGGGGCAGTACTGAGCTTTCAAAGAGACGAAAACAAAAACTCTCATCCAGAGATGAGAAACATGAGGCAGGGCTGTGTCATGTACTAACAAAGCTGAATGTGCTGGCATTAGTGTGGAAAAGACCTTTAAGCATGTAATATAAGTATTCAAAGAGTTAGTGTAATCTTTGCAGAACCAAATGGCACTGCATGTAGTGATGAAAACTTGGGCTTCATTTGCTTCTTGGCCTAACCAATTGTACATACCTTGTCTGTCATCTACACCAGAGTTAGGGTCCTAAGAACTGCATGTGGTATACATTTTTTTTAAAAAATTATTCCCTGGGCAGCAGTGAAGTTGGGGGTAATATAAGAAATGAAATTAAAATGGAATGCAGTCGAGATTCAGGAATAAAAAGGTATCCCAGAGAGTCAGTAGACAAATAAAGTTTGTATTTAACTAGTGATACTTTGGTTTGCTCTGCGTTTTTTTTTTTTTCCTTAATCCTAGGCTCCTATAGTCCTCTTACTCTCATGCTTCTGCTGGGGTATCTACAACTTCCTTGAAATATTCTTTAATATGGCTAAGGAACACAAAGTGTTACCATCCTGTCATTTCTAGATTTGTGTTCTTTAAGAATAATATCATTATATAGTAAAATCATACTTCTTTTCCCTTCCCACCTTCATGAGAAGATGGATTATAATATCCTTAATGTATAAAAGTAAACTAGACATGTCCTCTTCGTACATTCATATGATAATCTAGAAGAGTTTATATGTTTCATTATTTCATCCATACTTTCTTGTCTAATCCTCTTTTTAGTCATTTTCTCATGTGGCAACTGCCCAGCTGTTTCTGATCTTAGCAGATTCCACTGCTTAGATCCGTAAGTGCTGGTTATACCACCTCTGGATTTCTATCACGTATTTGAAGCTTTCCAATTCCAATACTGCTGAGGACCCTTTCCTCCTGCTCTGCATCATTGTTAGCAAGCCTCTCAGAAACTCTGAGGAACAAAACGAAAGGCAAGTGCTGTGTGGTTCATGTGCGTTGATTCTCCCATTTTTAAATAATGAAGACATTGAATAATACTTGTTTGCGAATACGCTTGACAAAGTTCTCTAAATAGTCATACATTTGTTATATTGTGTCAAATTAAATATTTGAAAAAGTGCCTCTAGCAAAATGTGACATAAAAAAGGGTTGTGACCTTTTATAAAAAAGTATAATGAAGTGAGATGAGCATTGGTGGAAGGTGCTAGTTTGAGTGCCCTACAGGCTGAAATTCTTTATCTGGAAAGCAAAAATAATATGGCAGCCCAGTGCTGCAGAAACGTTCTGGAAAAATTGCCTCCTCTGCAGAGATGAAGTGTTAACAGATAAATGAATTTTATGGAAGTTGAAGATTCTACTCAGATAAACACTCACATATTTCAGACTTATAAAAATGTTTGGTGTGGATTAGATTTAAGAATATTTGACTTGACAATGTCATTTTATGTTTTAAAAAATTACTTGCTATTTTATTATCATTGGAGACAGTAAATGGTGTTTATCGGACCCTTGTGTTGTCAGAGCAGCTTGTTAGGAGTCAGAGAGACTATTCCTCTCTCAGATTTACATGTTTTGTTCTATTTATATTGGTGGAGCAGGGGGTTTTGCATTTGTGTGTGTGTGTATGTGTGTGTGTGTTTTATTATGGAGGAGGATGGTTTGTTGTATCTGCTTGAGGTAATAAAAATCTTCTTTTTCTTAACAGGGGAGGTTCAATGGAGGAGGTGGAATTGAAAATACACTTTAATGAAAAATAATAAAAGCTTAATAGGTTTGACATGTGATGGGAGGTGGCTCAAAGAAAAGAAAACTAGGCAGAGTAGATAATGAGAGCTCTGAAAGAAATCTAATACATAACCTTAAAATAGCAATGAGAGAGAGATTTGTGGTGGGAGAATCAACAAGTATTTCCCAAAGACTCCAAGTGCAGCAGTGTATGTAAGATCTACCCTGAAGGAATTTATGAGGGTGACATAAATGAGATATGTTAACCATATGGAGCAGCATGTGGAAGTGCATGGTGCAGTGTATGGTAAGTGGCATAGAAAAGAGGTTGAGGCTGAATAAACCTGTGGTAACACTGGCATGGAATTTCAAACTGGTTTTGATATCACCAATTAAGTGGTTTTATCTCTGAGCAGAAAAAGGAGAGAGTCAAGGTCATATATTGATACCTCTCATTTGTAATTTTTAAAATCAATTCTGATAACATGACCAGGAGGTGAGGAAGTCAATAAAAATGTGACATGCTTGTCATGTTCTTTGGGGCATAAGTAAGGGGCAGGGTGACAACTGTGAGGAGGATTTTGTCATCTGTGCTGACAAAATGCAGGGAATATAAAATAAGGGTGAAAGACAAAAAAGAGATTTGGATTCTGGAGAACGGGACCTCTTCATAGTGCAGGTAGGGAGAGGAGGAAAATATTATAATACTGAAGTTGAAGTAAGTGCCTAAGAAATGGGAAGAAAACTGAAAGAAAGAGACTCCTAAACCTACACCAATCCCAGCCTGATAAGACTGGTGAAGCTTTAGCATTCCATGAGACCAACTGAATATTGAATGCTGCAGTTCTCCATTATAATTCTGTTACAAATTGTCTTCTCATATTGTGCTCCAAATCCACTTTCGCCTAGCTTCCACATAACATAGGAACTGTGGAGTTTTAGGGTATCTATCAAACATTTGAACATGGAAAAATGAGTATTAATTACTGTGGAATTTAAGAGAGTCATGACCATTTCACAACTATTTTTGTAAATCAGTAAACGAAAGAAAAGCCCTAAAAATAGAGAATTTCCTGATACTTAATTAAGCAATTAAATAATTATAACTATACATGAATAACATTTTCATTGGTTGCAAACCAACTCACTGAGACACTTAAGAATCCAAGCAGACTATCAGAATACAGAATTGACTCATTGAGATAAGACTACTGAGAAAGGAAGGATGAGAGATAATTGGGAGAAAACTATGATGAAAAATTTGAAGACACTATGTCATATTTGTGATATTCCAAGTCTGTCAGCCTGATATCAATGTGTTATTTATAGAAATGATTCATGGCACCTGACACTTATTCTTTACTTGTCAATATCTGATTTTTGCTGCCTCCCCTAATTTATTCTCCTAGACCACATCTTTTAGATCTGTTTTATATATGGACTGTATTTATTAGAGATATTTCTACACCTATTTTTATTTTCATTCCTTGAAAATGTCTTTAGGATAAAAAGAGACAATGTAGAGTATTTAAAAAAAGAAGCCACTGGACTGAGCACCCCGAGTTGTGTTTCAGTTCTGACTTAGCTACTCACAGGATTTTAAAGTTGCTCCATATCACTCTAATCTATAAATGAAAGCATTGAATGAGGTAATATTTTAGTTTTCTATCAAATAATAAGGTCTGTGATTGCACATTTATCATTTTGGGGGGCAAATAGAAACTTAAAATTTTATCATAAGGTGATATTTTTTATGATTCCCAGTCTAAAATATAGTAAACTATTTCTCTTCTTCTTCATTATCTGTCGTCTTCTTCTTCTTTTATATTTCAGTCGGGTCTCTTCCTACGTACACAGAGACTTAGTGTTATAAATGATCCCTTAAGCACCAAGATCTGAGGACCGAATGTCTGCAATAGATGAGTTCTGGTGATTGCCAGGGTTGATTTGTCAGCAGGTCTTCTCACCTACACTTCAATCTGTTCTCTTAAGTAAAGGCCTTTGCAGAGAGATTTTGCCTGGTGGGTGGTGTGAAAGCCTCACTACCTTTCCACATTTTTGTGCGCCTGTATTATCTCATCTCCTATCCTTTTTTACCTCTTGTCGCCACTGTATTGTGGTAATCAGGGTTTTGTATAGCTCTATAGGTATAAAAACTACAATGGTTGGAGAAATGAAAAGGTGAAAATAATGATCTCATTAGTTCTTACTTCAGTTGAAAGCACATTGGACTGGTACTGAGGGCTTAGCTCAGGAGTAGACTATGTGCTTTGCATGCGTAAGGCTGTAGGCTTAAAATCCAGCATGCAAACAAACAAAAATACATTTGGCTGGTGATATTAGGTAATAATTCACATCTTTTGTTCCTTTTCTAAGTTACAACCTGGCCTCAACTCATTAAGTTGAGCTTGAATTACTTTCCCCTAATTCATTATTTATTCTCCTACCTGCACTAAAATATTTTTAATATTTACTTGTGTATTAGTTCTTCTGATGGTTTATCTCTATCTTCTTGTTCTTCTTCATACCCAAAGTGCATACTGATATCAGATTGTGAAAAACCTACTGAGGTGTGTGTGTGTGTGGGGGGGCAATTACTGGAAACCTGTAGAAATATTTCCAATGAAATTAATATCATAAAGTCAGATTCGAAAAAAATTACTCATCTCTCACCAGAAATTACCAAGTTTGTACTGCTGTTGTTTTAGTTCTTCATGGTCTTATTGATGATTAATTGCCACTACTGTCCAAGTTTCTGTAATTTTCTCTTTTACACAAAAATAGATTAAGTCTACCAATTACTTTTCTGTCATTAAATGATAGTAAACAGTAGACATTGCTGTCTCTGAAAAGCTCCTCATCTGAAAGTCAGCTTTCCCAATATCCATTCTTCTCATAGTCTAATATTTATAAAATCTGCCTTTACAACCTATTCTACCATGAGTGGGTACTTGTGGAATAGAATGCTCAACTTCCAAATTCTAGGATAGGGTCTCCTGGGCCATTGCAAAGGAATGCACACACTGACTATAGGAGCCACTCATTATTCAAGTTTATTAGCAATTAAATTGTTTTTGTTCCCAACACCATTGCATTTTTATTGATGACAGTTAATCTGGAATATTATGTAATTACATAGTTTTGAATTATATGATAAACCACTCTAATAATATAGTGCAGTCATTCAATTGGAACTCTCTAGAAAACCTGGAGTTAATTCCTCATATATTTCTTTCCAGCACAATTGTTATTCTTCCTATTTTATTCTCATCACGTCATATGTGGTGTAGGACATGCTCTAAGTCTGCAGGCAGGAGAAAATCATCATAGTATGGATTTATAGAGACCGTGCACATTTTCTTTTGGTTTTCCAATGTTACAATTTTGTGGCACCTGGATTTCTCTTTTGATTTTTTGTTTGAGCTTCTAAACTACCTCATTGTAACACGCAAATTTTATCTCTAAGTTTTACCTGCCTTTTATATTAAATCAGAGACAATCTTATTTCCTTTGAAATTGGCAGAAACTTATAACATATTTTCCAAAAAGTTTTGTGACATTTGAAAGTATCCTACAAAAATGTCAGAGTTTGCTCAGTTCCCGTTTTATCAAGAAATTCTGGTCTATTCAAATACAGCCTGACCCCAGGTAGAGAGTATTTTATAAATGAGCTAATGTAACACACAGCATACCCAGACAGAAATAAGTCTCATTACAATGGAATTCTGTAAAAAGAACTGCTTCACTCTTATTGCCTTATAAGCTATTTGAATCTTTACACAACAGGGCAGACTCTTCTTACCCCAGAAGTGTGTGTGTGTGTGTGTGTGGAGGGGATGCACCTGCACGCATGCACATGCACAGGTGTCTTCATGAAAGGATATAGCTTTCCTGCATAAGGCTTTAAAAAGAGACAAAGGATTTGTATAAAATGATTGAAATTGCACTCTCTTCCAAGGATGGTATATATTTTATAATATATACTTGTACATATTAAACTACTATTAATATAATTAATAGTTCATTTTTATTATTATTTTAAACAAATGACCAGTAGTAACCTTTATCACAATCAAGAGTAGACTTCTAGCATATTTCTAATTTATTGAATCTTTGTTAGTTTCTTTTTTTTCGCATACATTTGCAAACATCTACAGTTGCTTTTTATATATTGATCTATGTGCATTTATACACATGTGCCTATAAACACACACTTATTATTTATTTTATGATGTGAAAGTATTAAATTGTGCTTAGTTACTTTCTCAAACAAGTAAGTTAAGCACTTCTTACTGATATCATCCATGAAATTCTTTGATCCTCCCTTCCTTCTCCTCTCTACCTTTCAGTTTTGATTTTCAAAAGGTAAAAGATTCTTTCACCTTTGTTTTTGAGTTTCCAAATTCTAAATTTTTATAATGGTTTTCTTTTCACTTTTCGAGAGTCATTATTTATTAAAAGAAAAGAAAAAGATAAAATGACATCTGATCCCAGACACTCCCTGGTCAAGTTTAACAGGACATAATTAGGATGATCTTGCCACATCTGGTTCTTGATTTGGAGCCTCATCTGTGGGTTTATGAACCTCCAGGGGAAAGTAGAGACCAACTGAGCTCTAATTGTGCTTTGTTAATGTGATCATTTAAAAGTTTCTTTTTCTCACACATTATTTTCAATAGCTATTATATCTTTTTATGATCAGATATAAATTGTTTTTTTTTCTCTCTGCCTTCGGAAAGGATGTTAAAATTTCAGTGATGCACATAAAAACTTACTTGTTTAAAGAAATACAGAACATTGTGGCACATTGTCTACAAGCTTTAAGGAAGGCATTTGACAAGGCCAGTGCATGTCTAATGTGTGGGCATTCTACAGAGCCAGCGACAGTGCTGAAGACCGAAAATAAGCCACTGAAGTGACATAGAACACCAGTTCTGGGCTTTTGGGAAGGAAAGAAAAGGAAAGCTCAAAAGGGGATTAGTAATGTTTACTGAGGTAGGGACCCTTTACCCTTGAATTGACTTTACTTTCTTTTTGTTCAGCTGTAGAAGCCTGACCTAAAAAGAAACCTTTGCACAAATAAAAGGGAAAACATTTCCACTCTAATAACCTCTCTCTGATTTTTTCTTCACCCTCTCCCTCACTTTCCATTTCTTTCCTCTTCATGCCTTCCTTGACTTCCTATTTGGGTCCATGTCCACCTTCCTCTGACTTTTTTTTCTTCTTCCTGCTCATTTATTTCTCCCTTTTTAACCTGACAGGGAGGTTTTCATTTTGTTTTGTTTTTATACTTTATAGAAAACTGGTAGATACCACAATACAGAAAAAAAAAATGTAGGCCAAAGGGAACAAAATAATCAGCTATTACCTGTAGTGCCTTATATTTAAATAATAATGTGTCCTGCCTTGGTACTGAGTATTCATTATGGTATTTTTTTTTCCAAATCAGATGAAGTAACTAAATGAACCAAATGAATAATTTCTGAGAAAATATAGTATGTTTCCTCAATTTTATGGGGAGTAATCCATGAGGCACCTGTTATGGTGTTATTATTACTATCATTATGCCATTTATAATGGTATTGATGATGAAATTTAAGAAAGAAAGGTAGATAATCATAAAAAATAAGATACTAATTTTTGAGGAACAAATTGTCCAGTAGTCGTTTTCTACTTTATATTATAAACATTTATGGAGTTTTCAAAATACCAATTGAATGAACCCCAACTGAGAGAAATTAAATCAGGATATATAGTAGAGTCTAGCACTGTATTTTGAGACAATTTCCATCCAGTCAATTCCAATACTTAACCAGCATTATAAATCTCTAGTATGGAAGAAGTTCAAAGTGGGGAATAGTGCACACCATCACTTCTATGATGTAGAATAAATCCAAACTCAAAACACCTTGTATCTCTATCAGAGTGGATTTTGTATAACTATAATTTGGGTGAAATAAAGGAACTAGTTGGTTCTTACCTTGTGGCCCACTGCTGATCCCTTCAGAGAGTTTTCTGATCTGTGCCTGAGGCTTTAGTTCAGGCCTCACAGTGCCAGAGCAGCCAGTGGGTAGGAAAGGCTTCCTTCCATGTCTGCCTTCCAGGTACCATCCTTTCACAACATCAGGGCCTCAGGCTGGCCAAAAGGGTTCTGCAGAGAGACTGGCTATAGCTCTTCAGGGTCTGCAGAACAAAGAGGGACTTAAAAAGAAGAATAGAGGAGGTGAGACTAGTAATGCCAGACAGGATAGAAAATGTCCAGTTTAATATCAATTTTAGATAATCGTTAGTTTTGTGGCATAAGTACATCCCATGTAGTATTTAAGACATACTTAAATACTTTAAAAAAATATGGTTGTTGATCTGACTTCAAATTTAACTGGGGTATCTTGTATGCTTATTTACTAAATTGATAAACAAAGCCAGGACACTAAAAAAAGGACAATAAGGTTTACAAATACTCAGACACTGTGGAGGATAAAGGATAAGGACTCAAAGATGGAACAAATGTGGGTGCTAAATAAGACTGAAAAGTAAAGAACTATAAATTAGCTTAATTTCCTCCTTCTTTGCAATTGCAGTAACCTGAGATTCCCCAGATGAAAAGAGAAGTTAGGATTTTATTTTATATTGATATTTTAGGCTTATGTTTTACTTGACAAGAGAAAAATTTGAATTACTGTGATTTTCCTGTGAAGACGAAAATTCACCAGGAAGAGTTTCCCAGCAGGCAATGGAGTTACTATCAGCTTTTGTCCCAGGAGAAATCTGCCAGGGCAGGTGCTTTGGGTTCAGCCCCAGAAAGTTTTCTAGGCCCAGTCTATGCTGACCTGCAGAACAGGTTTAATAAGTAGGAAAGCAGTCTCATAAATAGCAGATGTACTACCACAGGGTAACACAAATTGCTGCTTTAATCTCAAATTGGAGAAGTATTTAATAATTGTGCCTATTTAATCTACCTTTCCTGTGAGTAAGATTGAGCAATTCCCAGAGTCTTGTTTATAAATTACTTAACTGTTTTAATCTATTTTCTAATAGCTCACAGTGATTTCCAGTCAAACACAGCCCGTGAACAAGATCCATAATGTCAATCACTTAAACATATTTAAGAAGAAATCTATATTATTGTGGTTATCACAAGAATTATGGTGAGACCAGGAATCGTTCTGAACACATTCAAGGAAACAATTCCCTGTCTCTTTGGTGGGATCATATTATACTGGTTTCCTTTTTAAATTAATCATCGGGTCAAAAGTCAGAGATACATGCTAATCATTTGATATGCTTTTGGCCATTCCAATTGCTTCTCAGTGTCTCAAGCAATAGACACTTGATGCATATATTTGCTGACTTGTTTTTATTGCTCTCAGCAAGCACAGGGAGCAGATGATTAAGAATATGGCCATTACCCACAGGCAGCTTGAGGTCAATAATCCTTGACTGGGCTTTAAGATGAGGTGAGAGCCCTGGCTGGGAGATCCAAGGCAAGTCTTCATCTGTGAAATGGGGAGACCACTGCAACTCAGTGATGAAGAACTGTTGGAAACAATAAAATATGGAAATTCCTTGTGAATGATGAGTTGCTTCCTAAATGTAGTATATTGATAGCAACTTGGTTATGAAAATCAAGGAGGGGAAATAAGGAAATAATAACATCCAATAACAATAACACCAACTGTAGGAGAATCTGAGTTACTAAGACACATGTTCTGATTTTAGCTCAGGTCTAGAATCAAATTCCCAACACAGGAAGAGGATAGTTTCCATCTTAAACTCCTAGTTATGGTTAATCAGGTGAATTGTTATAGTTTAAATCTTTAAAAATCTTCTATTCAATATTTAATCCAGAAATTTTGGCAAACACAGAAAATAGATATAAATTAAGCATCTCAATTCCATCACCTGGACATGTTAATACTTTTATACATTTTTGTTTCATTTTTTTATCCTATGCACATGAGTACATGTGAATATACATATATACATATTTTACTTGGTTTATATTTGTAACCTGGTTAGTTTTTAGGTAGTATGTATTTTATTATATGCATCTATGTATTTTCCTATAATTTTTGGTTTGCCTTTTATTTCATATTATTAGGAAATTTTGTTTTTTATGAGTAGATTTTTATTAATATATTTTTTTAAATTTTGTCATTCTAATGTTGTATTCTGATAAGTCCCTCTGTAAAGGGAATTAATAGAGATTTGTTATAAAGAGCCTGGACAACTTTTTTTTTGACACTTGAAAAAACAAATTGTCAAATTTATTTTGAAATTATTCTAGGTTTACATCGCACAATATACAAAATGTGACATATATTTACCCAGATGTCCTTATTGGTAGGAGGTACATTGAGAATGTAACATAACTGTGTGTTAATATGTTGAATGTTACTTCCACTACCTCAGCTGGGACAGTGTTAGTAACAAATAGCATATTTTCATATTTTAAAGAATGTGAGGATCTGTATCTTTAATCACATAGAACGTAACAATGGGAATATAGGGAATATTCTGAGCTGCTGCCACTCTTCAACCCAATCTTAAAGAGGTCATTAAGAGGATGGGTGGAGCTTCATTTTGATACATTCCATGAAGTGATTCATTGTAACCAACTCTCTGGGAAGAGTCATTTGAATGGGAGACTGTGCTGGGAAAGGGCTAGCCCTGACTCAAGGGCCAATGAAAAAATCTCTATTTCTTATTTATATTTGCATCTCTGTGTCATGCTATTAGTGTACCTTTCGTGTCCATTAACCCAATACCACAGATTGGGTGAGTTGTAAAGAAAGGAAGTCATAGTTTACCTCAGGTCAGAGTTCTAGAAACTATGGTCCAGGGGCCATATCTGGTGACTGCATTCCTGCCAGGAGAATCCCTTTGTGGTGCAGGGTATCACATGTATTAGGATAGTGCATGTTTGTGTGTCTCTGTGGTCTGGGTTCAGTTTTAGTTTGCCATATTGAATGGATTGATTCAATGAAGATAACTTCCTGGGAAGAGTCATCTTAAATTGGGAAGAAAAAGACCATATCAGGAAAGGAGATATTCTTGATTGCTGCCCATTGAAATTACCTTTATATTGACATTTATATTAATATGTGTGCATCTAATTAAAATATTATCTGAATTTAAAATATATCACTAGATAGAATAGTTTAGTTCTTTCCACTTTCCTTATGTAATATAGATAACATGAAATACATGGGAGCCTTAGTGAATGATAGCAAAGGATTTTTGTGATTCAAAAGAAATGCACATTTTGAGCTAAAAATGGGTCTGTCAAGCCCTTCAAATGGTGATTGTCAATCCTAAAATATAAAAACAAAATAAACACACACACACACACACACACACATATATCCCATAGTTTAAATGATATATTTATTTTTAAACTATCTGCAGTATGAGCCAAAAGACAAATTTTAAACTAATACCTGTGCTCTATTGTAACTGACATTTCAGCTATTCCATTTGACAACTTTCTCTAAATTTTTGGACATTGAAAATAAACCAATATAGAAACTGATCCCTGAGGCAGAAAGTAAAAGAAATGAGTAGTTTGGGGTATAAGAAAAGATGGATTTAAATTCAAGTTGATTTCAGCTTAACAGAATGAGCACAAGCACACACACAAAACACATATACTCTAGTCCATTATTTCTTAAATAAAGATTTCTTGAAAAGATTGGCTTTTACCATATCTAGAGTAAAGTATAAAAATTTATATACCACAGAGATAAAATTAGAAAACAAAAGTGAAGTTAAGATTTATCTATATTTATTTATTTATAGTTATTCAACAATAACTAATAAGCTATTAACTATGTTCTAAGACAATAAAAATGGACCTTGTTTAAAACCTACTTAAAGCAGTTCTCTTTGAGGAGGCCAGCTACCAGGATTGAGATGAGAAGAAGACAACTACATTGGGACTTAAAGAGATTAAGTACTTTTCCCATTGTTCTTGGAGTATTTGGGTTTTTTTTTCTTTATAGCATTTAACTACAAATTATGAATACCAAAATTCTTTGTCTCCATTTTCTTTCTCCCCCACGTACAAATATAAGCTCTAGGAGAACAGAGACCATCAGCCTGATTGTGGTGGAGATGATAAAGATGCAAGTGAGCCAGGTATGGTGGTGCATACCTGTAAATGCTGGCAACTTGGGAGATAAAGGCAGGAGAAACACAAGTTGGAGGATAGCCTCCAAAACTTGGCAAAACCCTGCCTCATTAAAAAAAAAAATGGAGAGGGGACTGGGAATGCAGCTCAGGGGTAGAGCAGCCCTGTGTTCAATCTTCAGTATTCCCCCTGCCACAAACACAGATGAAGGTGAGTGAATGGAATGAAGACAAGGTAGGAAAGAGAAAAATCTACCCCAGGGGTCTAGGTGAGATTATAGTTTTCCAGACTTTGTAGGAAGCATTTGAAATTGACATGTGGATAGATTCTATACAATATATTGGAGCTAACTCCAAAAGAAATTATAGTTAAACTGGAGTGGCAAATGAGGAAAAGGGGGATAGTATCTCCAAATTTCCTAGCTTAAGTAACTAAGTGAGCCATGACGGCTTTCAAGGTGAATACGATTTGGGAAGGGCACTGGTTTGGAAGTGGAATCAAGGGTTAATTTTTGACATTTTGAGCGAATATATCTATGAATCAACCAAATGAAGATGACAAAAATATGGCTGTCTATGTTTGCCTTGAATACCAAGTCAGGAGACTTAAATTTGCAGCTCATTTCCTTAGATATTTATTAAACATTGTGTTTCTAAGAACCACAATTCACCTCCAACTTCAAAGAACTTAAAAAATAGAGCAACAAAGGAAAGCTAGGGGAGTAAAGAGAAATTAGAAGATAAACTCGGTAGAACTGGTATTCTATGATCCTCACAATGGATTTTAGAGAGGATCTTGTAGGTGAATAAAAGTAATAGATGTCTTTTATGAACTGATGGACCACTTTTACAAACACAATGTTAAGGCTAGAGAGTTCTCCACTCTCAGGTATCAGTGAAATGTTGGAGCAAAGGGAACAGCATAAGAAGTGCTTTACCATGGGGATCTGGCAGATGGAAGATATCTGTCCTCTGAATGTAAAGTATTTTATTGTCCCTTCCCTAACCTTCCCTCCGATTCTGATCCTGAAACTTAACAAAACATGTCTTTTTGAGTCACCTCATACCTTATAGGGCAGGTGGTACTGAGGCCAAATGAGAGGAGGGTACCAATATTTGAATCAACTAATGACCTTTCTGTCCCTCCCTTTATTTCTCTGACACTGGAGAGCCACCTTGTGTCTGTGGATTTGCAGAGCTGGAATATAGTGAAGCTCAGAGTTTGGGGTATTACTGAATGGCTGGTGACTCCTGACCTTATTCTGTTTCTTTGAACCAGAGGAGGAGAGTTAATCAAACGACAAGGTAACAAATTTTGACTGGACAAAGCTCATGCTCTTTTATGTGGGGAATAATTAACCTATGAAAATCACTGATGCTGGACAATATTAAGCAGGTAATTTAAGAAGACTCTAAAAGGGAAATGAACATTTATATGAATATAATTAACAGAAGCAGTTTTAGAATCTAAAATAATGACCAGTATACCTTAAGTCTTGATTTAGAGGAAAAAAAAAACAACCCTGCTTAATTTTCAGAGAAGAGGCAGTCTACATTGCCCTCACCCACTGTAGAAAATAAGCATTTTATATACTACTGATATGCCCAACAGCCTTAATTAAGAAGGACTTGAGATGGGATGATATGGTCATAAGACTATTTCTCTTAACTAGTAAATGAATACTACCATTTATTAAAAAGTTGTCCCTCTCAAAATTTCCAAGTTGCTATCTATGTCATCATCATCAATCATCCTTTTCCAGGAGCCCAAGGAAAAGACTAGATGAATTTGAGAATTACAAAACTATAGAAAAATAAATATTTTAAAACTTATGTCCCTTTCTGGTCATTAACTAGAATGCATGGAATACTGAGTAAAGTGATATTATTTTCTGAAAATATCAGTATATGGAACATCCCTGAACGAAACCAAGAACTACTATATAGGGATATCACAAAAATCCCAGACACTGATTTGGAAAAAAAATGAAATTAAGGGCAATTATATTTATTAAAAGCACATTTCTTGGAAGATATTTTGCTTTGCAGGTAGAGAGTTTAGAGCGGTATTCATTCTGTCTGACCATGTTTAAGCTAAGTCATTAAAGATGCTATTGCCTCATCCAGATGTTTTAGGACAATTAGCCATGTGAGAGCCAGATGGAGAGTAAGATGGCAATAGCCATTTCAGCACAGACATATGCTTCATCTTTACTCGGAAAAAAAAAAGAAGAAGAAGAAAAAAGAAGGACAAAATGAATAATTGTAGAAAATACTTGTAGAATATGTTAGAATATGTTAAATTATCTTCCTTCAGAGTGGTTCATCACTTTGGTTAGAATCTGAATCATCTTCCAGGAGAGACAAGAGAGTGACAAGCCTTGACTGTTTTAATATTGTTTAAAGATTGACTAATTGACTATCCTAGGTAATTTGAATTTAAATGTAGCAAAAGTAATGATCCTTAATTTTTAAAGGTCTTGATGAATCACAAACTCTCATTTGCTTTAAAATAAGGGCTGAAGGTGAAAGTCTTTTGCAATTTGCTAAATGATATTGTTTTAAAAGAAAAGGTATCGTTCAAATGATATTTATTTTGCTTTAAAATATAATACAAGCAAATATATATTTTTTTTATCTTTTATTGTTGGGTAAAGATTCAAATATAGACACCAAGGAGAAAAAGAATTAGTGGATTCCTGTCTCCTCACTAGAATCCTAAGTGGAGTATCCTCAGACTGGCCAATATTGTAAAGTCCCATCATATGAAGTTAGAATTTTTGTCTGGGCTACTAAAGCAGAAGCCCTGAGTTTCTGCTCTGGCCACATGAGCGCTTTTAATTGATGTGAAAAGGCAGCAGCCCATCTCACTGGACATCGACAAGGCAGTAAATAAATTTTCCATTCTGGGCCTCTGCCAGAAGCAGTCATCATTCTGCAGTCCCTGCTGTCCTGACCAAGGAGAGTCACACAGAGCATTAGTCTCAGTCTCTAGATTATTAGATAGGGAGGACAAGGAACATGAACAAGGAAAGAAGAGAGTAACCTTCAGTCTGGAAAGTCATCCCTGGAGGGTATGAAAGGATGTTGGGAAAAGTGAGAAAAGACCATGTAGCCTCATCATTGCCTGAGAGACTGTACACTGGGTCCCCAGAACACCGCTCTGCAGTTCCTTGGATGGGTGCTGTTTTTCATCCTTTTAATACTATACATTTTATGATATGTCTCTCCTCCGGTTTCATGTCATTCTGCTTTTCCAATCTATCTAATACTTGCATTTCCCATCAATTCTTTCTCAAGCTCTCTGTGATGTTCTGATTTCCCCTTAAGCCTGACTTCTAATTCCTTTCTTAATTCATTGTGCCCTTATGCCTCTCCCTCGATGTGTAAAGAATGCAGTCTTGCTTCTGATGCTGGAAGCAGTAGGCTTGTAAAACATTTGGTCTCAGTGTGAGAAGTGAATGGCATTTTTATCCTCTGCTCAAATCAGCTCCAGTGATCTTGAAATATATAATATGGCTCTGGCACTCTTAATGCATGGAGACATTAATGTCACTGATGGCCTCATCAGGCACAGAAAAGTCCAAATGCTCTGCCCTGGATGTTGCCTTGTAGGCTATGGGTGAAGGGTTTCTCTTGCCTCAGCCAGAACCAAGTTTTATAGAAGATGGAGATGGCTCATCAAATGAGATTTTTACAGTACAGTAAAGTGTGAATCTAATTGCAACAAGAGCCAAAGAACTATAGTAAAGAGGTAGTTGCAGGCAAGGGGGAAAAAAAAACAGCTTAGGTTTGTTAATGTGAAATGCTAGCCATGTGGCCATGAGGATCAGGGAGCTCTAGAGCATCACAGCTTAGAGAAAAACTCAGGTGCTGCCCAAGGGCATTTAATTACATTGTTCTAATTTGTATTATTAATGACAATATTAAAGCACAGGCAGGCAGTTTGGTGGAAAAGTTAGAAGAATCAAAGATGGCATAAATATTCATTTTCCTCTATCTCATCATTTTGCAAAAACACATACAGCCAGCCATTTACTTAGACACAGGCCCATAACCAAATCATCATTAAGCACGGACAGAGCAACATGCCCTCAGGAACAGTACTCAGTAGATATTTGCATTTTGGCATTGCTACTCTCTTCCCCACAGAGTAGTTTTTTCTGCCAAGTTGCGAATATTGTCCCTGATGTTTGGTGTCTCTTAAAATGAAGCCTGCCCATGTAAGCTGAGTAAAGGAGCCAGGGAAAGGGTACACCTGTTTCTTGCTAAATATCGTCAATGCTCAGGGAGACACACAATATATACTAGAGTGAATGAAAGAAAAATAAATTGCATGAATGTTATAAATAAACTGTAAAGTCCTTTGTTAGAAGAACTTTTTCCCCCTTTTTACCAATTTGCACAACTCACAAGTAACTAAACGCCAAAGAGGGTAAGATTAAAAAAAGAAAAAAATAGAACTCGTACTTCCTGTTCTTCCTTTCCAACCCCATGAATGAGTTGGACCAGGGGCCATTGAATCCAAGAGTTGGAGAAACACCAATCCAAAATAATTACAATTAGAAGATTCAGTTGGTCAGTAATATTTTTTAAAGAGGCAAATAAGATGTTTAAAGTTAATCAAAATAGGTGTACATCTTTCACTAAAAAAGAGGACATTTCTTACAAAATTGCAGCTCTGGAGAAACTAAAGAAAGGAAGAGAAGCCTGCAGAGGAAATAATCCTCCTCTCACTGGTTGGTTTTTATAATGATCCTGCAGAACACACCTGTAATCCTAGTGCCTGGGAAGGCTGAGGCAGGAGGATTGCAAGTTCAAATCCAGTCTCAGCAAGTTAGTGAGGCCCTAGGCAACTTAGCAAGACCCTTTTTCAAAATAAAAAAAATAAAAAGAGCTAGGGATGTATTTCAGTGGTTATGTGCCTATAAATTATATATATATATATATATATATATATATATATATATATATATAATTTTTTGTTTTGTACCAGGTATTGAAAAAAATATATATATTTATATTTATATTTCATGACACAAGTGAAAAACAATTTGATGAGAATCCCAAACTCAGCTTTATTTCAGAACAGACTATTTTATATTTTCTAATACCCTCAAGCAGAACTGAGTATTTCTATTTTTTAAAACACTAATACCATAGAATATTAGGAAAACTAAATTCAGTTAGTTAGTTAGCTCATTGGATTTAGCTTTAAAAAGTTTTTGAAGTGACAGAAAGAGGTGGGAAGGAAGAATATCACAAAGTTAAGATAAGGGTGAGATATTAAGAGTAAAGTTGAAAAGAAAAATGAGAAAAGGAATAAGATCAAATTAGAGGGACAATATATTATTACTGTCTAAAGAGGAAGACTGGAAAGATATGGAAAGAATAATGTGAAATAGATAAAGACCATTTTTGTTATAGAAAGTCTAAGAGAAGTGAAGATGAATGTGAAAAAGAATGAGCAGGGAAATGTGTTTGGGCAGATAAAAAGGGAAAAAAATAACAACAAAATAATAATAGCACATGCTATGGTTCAGCTAGTAGTCTAACAACTTTAAATTTAGTTATTCATTGAATACTCCAAAAAAAAAAAAAAAAGCCCAGTTCAGTGGTAATAGGTTCTATTATCATCCAGATTTTATAGGTGAGGAAACCAATGCAGATAACACTGAGCAACTTGCCAGGACCATACTTTTTGGGAAAAGTTGAGATCCCAAACCCAGAATGTCTGGTTTCAGAGTCTGTGCTGTGGAGTGCTGTACTACATGATCTTTTTCAATTTAAGCCAGAAGGGGAACAGAAAGGACAGAAAAGGGAAAATGCAAGGGCTTTATGGTGCTCAGTGTTTGGTTTGGGTGGAAAAAGTGTTTTACTCTTGAAATGTGCACCATCAGCCCTCAGCAGCCTTGCAGCAGCAAGCGGAGACTGGGTGTGTAAGCAGCAGTGAGGGAAATGGATAAATAATTGATTAGGCACAGCGAGCTGTGTGAGTGCAGATCTATAGGGAGGAGCGGGGTCCAAGAGGCAGAGCCAGATGGCGAGCTGTAATGTGCCTATATTAATAGATGTCTTCATTAGATGACATATTCACAGGAGTCCAGGGTGAGTGCCTTTCAGCCATTGCCAGGGACAGACAAGGTCTAAGATGAAGGTGATGCTTACCTGGAAGGAAACGGAAGTGGCAGTTCGAGTGCAAAGGAAGTGAGACATAAAGGCTTCCCAGATACAGTAAGAAAAATAACTTACATTTCAAAGACAGGGACTACTCTCTTGGTGAGTCCCTCTCCAGACATCTGAAACCAAGTCTGCTTATCACCTCCACCTCCATTCTGCATTCCTGATGCAATTCTTTTTTCTCACTGCATTTCCATTCTCAAGTAGATCCCTGTCTCCGTTTTCTTGCCCAATTACAACTCCTTCTTTCTCTGCCTTCTCATTACATTTCATTATATGCCCTTATCAGGCATCTTCCTGGACATTGACTCTCTGGCCACAAACTTCTGCACTGACCTTACTATTATTGTACCTGGTTTCCATTATCTGTGGATTGGACTGTAACAATGGACAGCTGATAGTCAACTCAAAACTGTTAAGCAAATGTTGAGGTTGAAACTTTTATATTATACATGATTAATATGATGACATTAAGCTTAAATACCCTTGAAATGTTGGCTGAGTAGATGTTGAATGTTTCAAGGACTTTGCCTTTCTGTACTTTTTATATATGCAGAGATACATACACACATATTAACCCTCCAGAGATTAAATATTTTGTCATAATTGGGATTCTATGTAAGCCAAGCCAGAGAAAAAATTTAGCAGGATAATATTTGATTTGTACAGCTATTATCAGTGACAAATAATGATGCACTCAATTATTGCTCTAGATTTCCCCTGTTCCCTGGGGGGGGGGGGGAATAATGTCACCACTCAGAGCACAGTGTTAAACTTTCAGAATGTTGATAATAGCATATAATTTATTGAGCACCAGAAAACTATAGAGTACAGTGCTGGTGCTGGGTGCTATGGAATTTAGAAAATTATGTCAAGGAGCTTAAGCTGCAGAAGAAAATGGGATGCATCATTAAAACTAAATGAAAGTCTCTTAAGATTGGCAACCTAATTCTAAGTCCCCACTGTTAAAGGAGGGTTATTTGCATCATAAGGCTAGGATAAAAATACCTCCACTCTTTCTTAAACTCAGCCAGAGTTTCTTACATCCAGATTGCAAACATATGTGGAGCCAAATAATCAGAGGCAGTGAAGAGGTGAGCAGAATCTATAACGTTTTCAGAGCAAGCAGGACTAGGTTTGCTCTATGATAGAGCAAAACTTACCTGAGCACTGTTCTAATATCAGGACTCAGCAGACCCAAGAGGTTGAAGCAAAGAGGCATTTCATAGGAGAAACTTTTCCAAAGTTTTAAATGGATAGGATTATTTTGTTTGATTTCCCTCTACTATCAGAACATAGTTTAGTGAAATTCTTTCTCTTGCTGATAATATGACTCAAAATTCTCTAACATATGATAATATGACTCAAAATTCTCTAACATATTTAACCCAAATAGAAGCACTTGGGAAGAGATTTATCTCTATATTTTGTACCTTGTTCATCCCAAGATTTTAGTCAATCTCAAGGTACTATTTTAATTTTCTTTGTACAGTGGTTGATAAAATAGATCTAGTTATTTTTGCAGCATCAATGATTTTTTAAGTTAGGAATGACTTTGACCATGCTTCGCTTTTTCATTCTGAATAATTGCTGCACCATGCCATCTCTAAACTGTCTTGCTTCCTCTCAATTTTAGCTGGTGACCCACCTACACTACATGTAACCTGTGGCACTTGTTGCCAGATTCTGTAATTCCTCCCCTCCTTCTGCAGCTGTTCATTTCTCCTAGATTATGATACATTCCTATTCAAAAAAGGGCTTTGGTCTCAAAACAAGATATTGACTGAGAACCCAGTTTGCAAATATCGGGCTTCAGTTTCACCACAAATATTTTATTACCAGGCTATTGGTCCAGATTCTCCCTCCCATTTTTTCCAATTGCTAGATAGGTACTTGGTGGTCATGAGAGGAAAAAATTAAAGTGGTTTCGAGGGCTGATTTCAGAGCAAGAACACCTGAGTTAATATTCCAGCACTGCCACTTTCTGGCTAACCTAGAGGGACCTCAGTTTTCTCACCTGTAAACTGGGTTAAATAATAATCCTCCCCTTCGAGTCATAGGGCATAATACACATAGAGCACTTAATAACCTGCCTGCCACACAAAGACAATTTCACAAGCATTGGTTGTTATTAGTATCATCACTCCACACACCCCCCACCCCGCCCTGAGACTTGGCCCACTGTTGCATATACTCCTGTACTCCTACAAGAAATGTGCCTTAAATACCTACCATGTGACAGGCCCATGCCACACTCTGGTTTTGACTTCTTCTTGTCTGGATATAATTCTCGTTTTCAATGGTTTAGAAAATTAATTCCTGTTTCCTTTGGATAACATTGTGTGTAAGACTATTTTTCTCTCATTCCCAAAAGTTTTCAGAGAAAATCTCAATAAATGCCTGGGAAACTTATTTAGAAATTTATTTGGAGATGCTCTTATCCAAGGTCATCATTTTGATATTTTACAAAAGAACAAGATATTCAGACAGAAAGCTTGTTCTTCTCTCCTGTTTGTTAAAACTACAAAGTCAAACAAGGGGCAAATCACTGAATGCTAATGCACCTTTAACTCACAGCAATGAACGCAACTCTGTAATTATGTTAAGTGAATAAGAAACCATTTCTGCAAACATGCTAATTGGCTAGAATTTTGAGGTCAAAGTCAATTCTCTAAGAAATTCTTGAACTGTGAAACTGTCGTCAGGCAAATATTTTAGTTGTGTATAAAAATTTAATCTCCAGTAAATATTTTATCAATATGTTATAGTTTGTGTACGACAATATCATATACAAATATTTACCTGTCAAAATACCTGACAGATAAATATTAACATGCTTGAATAACTGTAAGTTAGCATTGACAAGAAGAAACCCTCAAAAAACTAAAACAAAAACAAATGAAGAAGCAACAGTTTCTTCAAACATTCATGCATACAATATTTAAAGACATCATGAGCAATGGACAATAATATAATGCACCTAATGAGCCATTTGGAGATGGTTAGGAAGTGCTTATATTAAGAATTTTTGCAAGTAGGAGAAGGAAGACATAATAACAAATGGAGAATAAAATGCATGATTCAATTTTTTCGTATCTGATGAATAAGTACTTATATAATAGATTTTATTATAAAGAAAGGGAAGCAAGGCCAAGAAATTTCATCTGGATGTGATGAAAATTTGAACAACAAAAGAAAACAATTTTATCAAACCAGTCTAAACATGTTGGATAATTTCTTTGAAAAGACATTTGTATAGAAATAGATATAAGAGATATTATGTGTCTCACTTTATAAATAAATAGACCATGTCACAAGGTTTCTAATTTTTAAATTAATTCATTTTCATTCAAGTATTAGCAAAGGATTAGAAGCCGATTGAGACAAAATGGACACCATTTGAAAGAAGAAGGGCTTGGCTGTGTGACACGGGGTTAGTTGGCAGTATCATTATGATGATTTATCTGTCTGTGATTTATGTGGGCAGGGCAGGCAATGCAATACAGCACAGGCCCTGATTTAGAGGTTTTCAATCTCGGTTAGAGAAAACTGCAGCATAAAATTTATCAGCTGATAGGATGTCAACTCTGAAATGCAAAATTCTTTGGCACACATGCCTCTGGGTTTTGGGATAGCAGTTTAAAAACCAAACCAACCTTGGGCAATAAGTCACAGGAGTCAAGTGGCAAGGTGAAGAAGGTCAGAGAAGGGGTGATAAGCCTACAGGTGGCTGACACAAGGCCAGCTCCTCTACGTAAGACAATGCCTCTTTACCTGTGTCTCACTCTTTTCCTTGCTCTGGAGAGAAGATACTGGAAAACTCACACTTGGTAAACAAGGTCACAGATGCCCTGAAAGCCATAACATGAATTTTGCTTTACCATGGAGAAAGATATTACATACGAATAAACTTTTATTAGGAAGACAATAAAAGAAGCTCACCTTCTGATGCCAGTCAGACATTAGCAAATGGAGCTGAAATCAATACCCAAAGGGTCAACACAGCGCGGTATTAACAGGGAATATTTTTGGAGCCTGTGACCTAGCCCACAAGCTGAGCGAAGTGCACTACCACACTTTACAGCTTCAGAACAAGCTCTGACAAATACTATCATTACCATTTTGCACATGAACAAAATGAGGTATAGAGAGGTTTAGGGATTTTTTTTTTTTTTCCTTTTGAGCTGTATTTGAATCCTGGTCATCTCAGAGGAAAGACTCATAAGCCTCATGCTGTGTGATGCAAGTGTTTGTCATGACCTGGATGGGAACTGAGTTTCATCTTTCATAATATGTAAATCTTTTTCCATTGACAATTCTTTCCAAATAGAAATTTTTAAAAAATTCCATGAAAATATACTTTCACGTTTAAATGCAAAATAAATCATGATGAAGCATATAATGGAGAAATTGAAACAAGGAAAGTGGTCAATGATGGGAATTCTGCACAACACCAGTAGGTATTTTTGTGGGAAGATTCTGTTTTTCCAGGATCTTCTGAAAATGGAGTTGTTTACCAAAGCCCCATGGGCAGGCCTGCCTGATGTCCCTTGGCAAGGACTGACCCAAGATTTAGGCTGCACTTTCCACACATGGTGAAGCACTTGTTCTCCTTGTCTGTGGCCCTAGTCACTTGTTTTCAGTCACAGAAGCAAGGAAGCATCACCAGTGTCATTTGAAAGTGTTCATTAAGCCAATGTAGAAACAATAAAGAAATATATGGTGCTAACGGGGCATGAACAACGCAAAGCAGGAAACTGTGTTCAGAATACACACAAAGGAATTAGGTGATATTCAAATTATATTCCTGTGCTTGTGTCTCCTAAGAGAATAGTTTCTTCTCTGTAACTGTATTCCAAGTGTTTAATACAGTAAATGACACAGTAAGAATATGATAGATATTTATTGAACTGAGAAGTTTGAAGGAAATTATTATTTACTTACCAAAAGACTTCAGCAATGGAGATTCTAAGAAGTAGTTATGTATATGGTATATTTCTGCAAAGAGCTCCCTGGGAATTTTAGGGGGTGAATGGATGTGCACACACACTTAGGCTGCTCCTTCTGTCCTTGGTGAAACACTCATTCTTCTTTTTGCAAAGGGATTAAGGAATTGCAGAAAAGCAAACAAGGATTAAAACTTAAAAAGACCAATTGGGAATGTGTATGAGGAACCTTGAAAATCAGACTCTCTTAACTGATGAGAATATAACCATGAGATAATGGGGAGACATCTGGAGATATGAGAATGAAAATAAGAAACGTCTGCACGTGCTTAGTGTGCTGCTATTTTTGGATGCATTCTATTCTGAGCATTTCATCATGGAATAAAAGGTGACAGTTCCACTCTCAATGACATTCATGAGACCTATTCTAGAATGCCCCATTCGGTTTGGTTTGTCTGACTACCAAAAATAAGTACACAGATTGGAAGTAATTCAAAGAAGAGCTTCACAATTGATTAAGGGAAAGAAGCTGACTTATGGGGAGAGTTTGAAAGAAGTATGTCCATACAACTTGGCCAAAGAAGGTATGTCTATTCGTGTTTCAATGCCCTAACCACCTAATAAAGGAAGAAACAATTTACTTGCATAAAAAGGGTACAGGTTTAACTTTATAATAAAATGAGTTTTAAAAGGAGAACCTAGCACATGTTGCATGGAAATTGGTTGATGGTTAATGACATACAGGTGACATTGACTTGGAAAGTGGTGGGTGCCCTGAAATGAAATGCTGAAACCTATTTTCCGAACACATGTAAGAGAGAGAGAGAGAGGAGGCAAAATAAAAGGCAAAAGCATTTGATGTCACTTAAGACACTTTCCATCTTGAATTTTTCACATTGCTGTGTATGGCCCATAGCGCATAATACATTTAATTCAGATTTAAGCTGTTTTAATTCCAGATGAGTTAAAGTACCTCTCCGTTTCCCCTCTTTTGAAAACCTTTTAGGAAAAAACTAAGGTGATTGTGAAACTATATTTACCACATAAATATTCATAAATTCCATCTAGAAATATTCACCATAAAATGGTTGTGAAAATAATTCAATTCAACTATCTTAAATTCAGAATAATATTGACTAGGAGTTATTAGTGTTAAGACATTATGATCACATTTGTAGTAAAGAAAGGAACAGGGTACTTTGCAAAGCTTCACATGTGTTTCTTAAATATGCATTGGGAGCATCCCATTCTTCTCATTACATTGTTTCCTGCCACTGTTTGTATTGCCTCTACCTCACAATATTGAGACCTTTCATTAAGGGAATTAAATTCATCAAGGAAGGCATATGGACAAAAGGTATAGGTAAAGGAAAAAAATAATGAGCAAAATAATAGTAAAATAGGAGAGTTATGGATTATTTAGGTAATGAAGCCCACAATAGGTTTTCCACATTAAAGATATAAATATTCTTATTGTCCCTTAACCCAGCCATCTTTGACACTTACCATCGAACAGGCAAAAATAATAGCTTACATTCTAGAAAAGGCTTTCTGTATCTTTCTTCAATCTACCAATCTATAGAACTCTTTTTTATTTTGCTTTATTTTTATTTTCATTCCTGGTGCTAGGGATATAACCCAAGACCTTGTGCATGCAAAGTAAGCACTCTGCCAACTAAGCTATATACCCAGCCCCAAGAAAACTCTTAATATTATCAGAGAATTGACATTTAGGATAATAATATTTCATCGCTTTGTTTTCTGGGCTAATAATCAAATTGCCATCTTTCTCCACCTATTTTTCGTCCTTTGCTGAAATACATAATCTTTGTATACTATTTTAACAATCTTAAAACCTTCCTATGAAAATGAAGAAGTCAGGGAATAGGGTTCCACCAGAGAAGCCACACAGTACTCATACTGATTGAAAGAGACATGGGTCCCGAGTATTCAGTTTTGTTGTAGATCTCTGTTGAAACATCAGTGATCTAAGGAAAAAAAATATCTCTCAGGTTACCTACTGTGATTTGAGCTTGAATTTCTGGTAGAGCTATGGATATATACTAGGTATCAAATTTTTCATAATCCTAGCAGAATTCCTGGAGGACTGATATTAGTTATACACACCTCTGTAATCCATTTAAACACTTTTTATTTTGTAATCAGCACTAAATTAACTTCCATGAGGGTATACTATAAGGTAGACATTTTTCTTATCTCCACTAATAACAATATGTTTGGAAAGAAGATGGGGCTGGGGCTCAGGGCAGAGTGTTGGCCTCGCACGTGTGAGGCCCTGGGTTCGATCCTTAGCACCACATAAAAATGAAATAAAGTTTAAAATTTAAAAAATAAGAAGTTGGGAAAGTTAAAGAAAAAAAATTAAGGAGAATGTATGATATTGTAAATTGCTATTGAATAAAGATGCAGTATTAAGGTGCAATGGATATGTTCAAGTCTCTTGTATGAAGTCCTTGAGGAAAAAAAAAATGATTTACTGCCATTGTTTAAGGTGGGAAAGTAGGAAAAGAATATTATGATGACATACACATGGGTAAATGCAAGAGAGAACACGATCTAGAGAGAAGGGCCATCTTGGGGAGAAATAGCATTTCGTTAAGTATGCTTTGGAACTCCACTGATAAGTATTCCTCTCTAAGTAGTCTTTGTCTCTTTTTTGACAATGAATATTCTCACCCATTTCTGTTTCTTTTTCCCTCATTTTGAAGTTGCTTGTTCATAGACATAGGCAAATTACTCTGTGATTTGAATACTGTTAAAATAAATATTACCTTCTGAGAAAATGGTTTCTACTATAACAAAAGTCAATCTGCCATCCCGACAACTCAAAACCCTCAATAGAGTAGATGTCAAGCATAACTAGGTATTGAATATGTGTCTATCCTCTTAGTTTTACCCCCAGCAACACAGCCTGCCTCTCAATGCCAATAGAACTAAGCTCCTTTCAACACCTCCTTTGGTACCTAGGCATCTGATACTGCCCTTCAACTGATTTTTAATTTTTTCTTCTCAAATGATTCCAAAGTGTTTAAGTACCACAATAAGTCCTACACAAAGCTAAATACACAGTAGATACCAGAAAACTTCTTGAATTAATGGATTTGTGGGATTCTGCTTCCTTTTTTTCCTGTTTCTTTCTTTCTTTTTTTGGGAGGAAGGGCAGGGGGATGCAGTTCTCACCTTCAGAGGTAGCATGAGCAAACTTCTTCCCATTTCACACATACACACTAGATTTAGCCATATATTGGTCTACTTTGTTTGTATTTCCTATGATACCTTTAACTTTGCCCTGACAAACCTGTTAAAGAGAGTCTGTGGAAGTCAGGGATGAGGCATCTAATTTCCTTTCTAGAGAGTAATAAATAGTATTCACTAGCACACTGCTTTGCATTCAAGGGGTGCTCAGCAAATGGCAAGCCTGATGATAACTTCCAATCTCAGGAAGCCAAATCAAAGAAAGCCATCTTGGTTGATTATGCTCTCCTTAATACTTTATAGATTTTATTCCTTTCAATCCCTCTATCATATTCTAATGTGTTGTTTAGATATACCTTTTGAAGAAGCTTGTTTCTGGGCACATCCAAAATTACCTTGAGCCCTTGATATTGTTATGATAAAATTTCATTTTTCTTTGGCTCTGCATTCCTTTTGACATATAAAGGTTTTTTCCTTGAGTCATAATTTTGTCATAGATTTGACAAATATTTGCAAATGAACTTTTTCATCTTTTCACATATTTGTAATAAACCCAGATTTATCTCAAACTACCAGTAGCCCCAATGATCCTGGATCAGCTTTATACAGTGTAAAGTTCATGGGGTTTAAAACTGATGCTTTTCCTCTTTCTTTCACTATAATCATTCCTTATACTACATTTGCCAGAGAATAGGTTAACATTTTCCTACCCTTCACAAGAAGCAATACTACTTTGGCAGCTGAGGGTAGAGAGACAATGATGCACCCCTACACACATAGAATCTCATAGTGTTGTGAGGGGGATAAACAGTCCTCATTGTGCTGGTTGCTTGTTTCATTACCACATCTTTGTGGAACACTAACATTCTAGTGTGAGTGCACTCTGAGAAAGGACTCTGATATTCCACAATCATATTTACACAAGCTAAACAGTCACCAGATCAGATTCTTAGCTACTTCCACAGAGACAAAAGGTTGTTGCATTTTCCCATTGTAATCTAATGCAACCTGCTCCTTAACTCCAGTAGTCCCCCTTTGAACTCACAAGGAAATTATGTCATTGACTATGGGAAGATATGAATATTTATTGTTGTGATCTGGGGGTTACTGAAAAGTGCATTAGTTTATACCTAGGAATGTATCAATAAAAGAAAATAATTTGGAAAGAAAGAAATAAAATATTTATGTATTTGGAAAAAAGGAATAAAATTTCAGTGAAATTGTTACTATTCCACTGTTCACCTCATGCCTTGACTGACAGATAAAACAGTCTTATGTCAACTTGAAGTGGTTCCTCATATCTGAATTTCTCCCTTTGCAGTGAAATCTCTGGCAGGTCCCTTCAGCTGCCTCCCTGGGAAAGCAGCATGCTAGATAACAGAGGAACAGAAATACCTCCTATTCCTTCAACTCTTCACTTTGGTTATTTTTCTTTTGTTCTCTTTGGTAGTGTTGATTCTGCTTTTTCCCCCTCTTTTACTACTGTTATATACAGTGTCTGTAAAGCAGTTAAAATGAGCTCATTACACATTTGTGCTTTATATAAAAGGAAGGATGTTGGAAAGTGGGTAAGACACTGAGGAAATATTTTTCTTTAGCATAAATAATGTCTTTGTAGAAAGTGGAGATTATTTGGGGGCATTTCTCTTTATTTTATAACTATATAATGGTTTCCTGGAAAATGAGGTTCTGAACAGAATTATGACCCATTGTTCTGAACAGTACTTAGCCAAATGATGTCTCACAAATTTCTACTGAAGATGCACCTGTTAATGGCAATATCATTAATAGAAGAGTGGAATGCTGAGGGACTGGCCTTTGTAGCTGATATGCTCATGGGACATGCTCAGTTTTTACACCTACACTGTGTTTTGGAGGGATAGTTTGGATGTAGGTTTGATAGAGCAACAAAATCAAGTCCTTGGAAAGGTCTTGGAAATCCATATCCTTTTCAACATACAAAGGTTACATGTATTTCAAAAATTGCACAAGGACCAGTCAATACAGACCTCATAAAGTATGAAATCTGTATTTAACTATCATTTAGGGCAAGTTAGTTAAATTTCGATTAAGAATTTCTCATAGATTATAGAAGCAGTAGAAGCTAAGTGCTTTTATTTTGTTAGAAATAAAAGAGAAAAAATTTCGAATTCTCCTGAACTGAATGAAAAAGCTTTACATACCACTTCATAGATAGTCAAAATAGAAATTTGAGGCCCAGCTCCATTTCTCTTTGTGGCTAGCTTTCTCACTGTAGTAAGAGCTTTTAAGTGTAGTCTTCAAAATTGCCTCAAATGCTATTTCTATTCTAAAAGAAAGCGTGTATCTTTCCTGGAGTGTCATTAATAGATACTGACAAATAACAGAATGCTAGTATAAACTCCACCCGGTGAACTTAATTTGATACTGGCAAACTCAGTGCACCTTTTTATTTCTCTGTCATCATTGCAATATACACAGCCCATATTTTTCTCCTGAGAATGGCTCACCAGCCTCATTGCCTTGTACTATTGGGCTGCTTTTTTGATCCCTAACATGATAACTACTAAGTGTACATATAAGACTGGAGCATCTTCCTGACTCTATCCCATTAATCTTCTTAACTAAATAAAACCAATTTGCCTTCTTGCTTCACCTTTATCCTTCAATTAAGAGCTTTTTTTTTTTTTTCCTTCAGCTCTTGTCCTCTAGTTCAACCTTGGTGAAGCTGTCACTCCTAATTCCATTGCACCGTCTTTGGGTCACTCTCATCAATTGGACATTTGGAGAACACAGTCCTTATTGGCGCATTGAAAACAATACTCTTTTGTTTTTAATTTAGACAATGGCATTGGAAGCATGTCATCAGCCCCATGCTAAATTATTAATATTAATACTAATCCCTATTTTGAAATAACAGCTTAATTCTGTACTTGAAAAGGGAATGTTACCAAGGAAGACTCAAAATTTTCCCTGCTTCCAGCCAAAATTCGATCACGGAAACCAAAAGATGAAATTAAGAAAAACTCAGAAATCTGGTAGACAGATATCCCAGAAAAATCTTGAGAATGAATAAAGGTCCCTGGTCCCTTTTCAATTCTTTAACGGCGTACCAATGGAACATACCGTTTATTTGAGGGGAAATGTGGAGAGCTGGCCCACATGCTGAAGCCTTCACTTTTTCCTCTGTCTTTCCTCTTACCTGTGTTCTCTCTTACCCAGCTATGCCATTCTACCCTCAATTCTATTCCTGATCAATAGATAAGGAATGAAGATATTCTTATGAAAATCTCAGTGCTTGTCTTCTCTAAGCACTTCTCTTTTCCCTTCCAGAGCCACAATTTTTTGGGTATAGCATATATCTAGAAAATAGGCAAATTGGAAACCATGTTTGTGGAGGAAGATATACCCCACAGAGTAGCAAATGTATTGTTTTGTTTGAAGAGGAAATAAACCAAGAATTTGTGTAAAATGTAAAGAGAAGTAGCAGCAAAAGTTGGATAGGTCTACCCAGGCAGAATAGGTGAGGGTCATCTGGACTCACATGGGTTCTTCCTGCAATTTAGCAATAGCATCTGGTTCTATCCTGGTCACATCTGAGGCACAATCAAAACAAGGGAAAAAACTCTTCTCTCCATTGCTAGGATTTCCATGTACCTGCCATCCATAGAAACTTCCGCATTCCATTTATGATCTTTATTCCTTATCCCATATATCTAAAATTTTCACTATATATACAGAGGTAACTTTAATTTGAGAAATTTCATGTTATTTCCTGATTAGTCCTGCATAAATCACTCATTATTATAACTTTAAGTAAACCCACTTTTCAGAGCATCTCTGTCCAGTTAATCACTATAATACCTGTTGTTTTGTTTCTTGAGTAATACTGAAAACAGTTTATCATTTTTAAATTGGATTATTTATTTTCTATTTCCCATAATAGAATGTAAGCTTCATGAAGGCTGCTAAATGCTTTTTTGTTTTAATCACCCCCATTCCCCACCAAAACAGTAGTAACAGGTACTTTATGATGGAACATGCATGGATCCATCTGTTAATCAATCCACTATTATACACTTAAATCTTCCTAGTCAAAGTAAATGAACTATTGTGAAATTTCCTAGCATAGCACTTCTATAACTCCCAGTTTATATAAGTTTTTTTTTCCTTTTTTTAAACATTTATTTTTTAGTTGTAGGTGGACATAATATCTTTATTTTATATTTATGTGGTGCTGAGTATCGAACCCAGTGCACCATGCATGCTAGGTGAACGCTCTACCTCTGAGCCACAACCCTAGCCCCTATGTAAGGGTTTTACACTTTCAATTCTGTTTTATGTTTCAACTTAGTTACAACTGGACTTTGCATGGGTGTGCTTTATTCACTTATATTCAGATTATGAATACACTTACTTTAAATCTATTTGCCCAATACCAAGGCCCCTCTTCACTTTTCCCTGCCCTATACTGGGGTATATTTTTTAATGCTTTACCACTACTAATGGCAATGTTATTGATTATAATCTGGAACCCTGTGGCTTAGTTTCATTTCACCTTGATGCTTATATAAAGTTTCAGTTCTCGATTGTGTAAAAGTCCTATCTTATTACTATCTTTCACTGGAAATCAGTATTTGAAAAATGCTATGCAGAAATAAATTTAAGCCTTTAATCAAAGTGCTACATGATTGTGTATATATAATTTCCCTATCTATAGATATTCATTTGAAATAACATTTCCTATGCCATCAACTTACTGAAATATTCTTTACACTTTTCACATATTAAAAAAATTAAGGCTAGTTAAGATTCCAAGTGTTATCTTGATGTGATCTGGCTTTCAAATAGTAAATAATTGCTTTTCAAGTAAAGCCTTGTGGTCTGTGTATGATTTGACTGAACCAGTTCACCGCTGTTTAATAATGTCCTTGAGGTGTGCACAGACCTAATTCCTGTTCTCTGTGTCCTGTCCTTAACTAATCATGTTGTACATCTGTACCTATTTATTGACAATGTCTGTAGGTGTGACATCCTTTTCCCAGCCTCATAGTAGACTTGATATAACACTTGCCATTTCTCTCTAAATCAGTTTCATTTTCATTTTGCAATAGAGAAGGGAGATAGCTCTGGTAAATGTAATTTACAGTAGGTAAAGTAGAAGGATCCCATTAGCTAATGACTGTGTTCTTCATTATTAATTCTTTTTACTGTAATAAAAACATATAAATTTGGGGGTTTTTCTCTTTTTAGTTTTCCTGTCAAACTATATAAGGATTTCAATAAATAGTGAAATATATTTGACTAGAAAATTCTATGAGTAAGCCAGGAAATCAAGAAGTCAGGATAGTACACTAAATCCCACCACTTCATAGATGAAAGTTGCTGTTCTTTTATGTCAGATAAAAATAAACATACATCATTCAAAAGAAACTACATTTTAAATTGTGTATTATTTGGATCATCCTACATTTTGAAACTGCCTGTGAGGTATTTATCATTTCATGCAGACCTAGTAATAAGATCAAACCATTGCCAAATGAGAAGCATTGCATTTAATTTGAGAATGTCACCTTCTGAGAGCGAACTCCCCTAACCCTTCTATTTAAAAGTATCTTGCTGACCTCTACCACTGTCATTGCTTATTATACATGTGGGATGGGAAACCCATGGCTGCAGTAGAAGTCAAGGCCATCCCAGCCTCCAAGCAGTTCAAGAACATTTGGAGTAGAGACAACTTATTAAGTCTTTAGTAAATTGTTGTTTCTCTCTTTTTATTTTTGCATAAAATTTTTCTCAAATATAAGAAGAGAAGGGAAGAGCACATGGGCTCTAAGTTTCTTTTCTGTTTTTAAATTCTAGGTTAGGAGAAAAATGAGGTCACATAGGAGTAACATGAATGCAGTATTGCCAGGCAGTTTGCTTAAGTAATCATTTTCCCCCTACATTTCTAAAACTGGCTGAGAATCAAACAAGGAGAAACCTGGCTTATTTAGCATTCTATTAACCAGGCATTTCTATTAACTAGCATGGAAGGCAAAAAACCTCCTTAGTTGCATATTTTGAAGTCCATGTGGAGGAAGTGGATGCTGAATAAAAATACTAATATTAAGTAACTTCCAACTTTAAGGCTTTGACAAAAAAAAAAAAAAAAAAAAAAAAAACAGATCCAACTTGATTTGTTACTCCTTTTTTTTAATGAAGAATTGAGATAGGTCAAAGTGCTGAAAGGTGTTCTTTTTAAACTAAATTTAACAATATATTCAGTTTTCTGGTAATGACAAGCATATTAAATTCTGTTTTCTCAAAATATTCATAGGCTATGTGAACTCCTATAGCTGCTACTATTTGGATAATCTGCCCTTGTTAGATGAAACTTTATTTTTCTTTTGCGTCTTAAAATGTGGATCCTGAAGCAATAGTTGATGAAGTCATTGAGTAGGACTTGTATCTGGACTCTCTTTGTGTGCACTTGGCCAGATTTTCATCCCTTGCTGTCTTGGTTAACTAACAGTTCCATATGAGATTCGTTGGAAAATGTTACAGCTTTATCTCTAGGCAGCAGCCTGTCCATCCATAAAATGGGGCTAAAAAGGCTTGCTTCACAGGGAATTCATGTTGATTAAACATAAAAACTGATGTAAAAATTATGTAAATGAGTAAAATGTTAACTATCATTGAAAATGTAAAGCAGCATTATTTCTAAAAGGCTCATAGTATTTGAGCCCTAATTACTGAAGTCATACGTTTGCAATTCTTTTCTTTTAAACTGTAATTAAGTTGTATCTTCATCAAAACAATATAAAATGAATTTATGTTTCAATATTTGTCCTGTATTTGGGCAGAGGAAGTTTTCTGTTTCAAGCATTATGCATTGAAAGATAACTTTATTAAAAAACACTTTTTAATTCAAAGTTGTGCTGCTGATAGTATTTCAACAGGAATAGTCTCTCATTCTTTTGTACACTTACTTCTGAACATCAAGCAGGTTTTTACTTTGTGTTTTTGGATACAGAATTTGGGGGTGAACTAGTGAGAGACAAAGGAAATTGACAACTCTTACAACCTAATCAGAAATGTCTATGTTTTATTCCCAGACATATCTGGTAAGTTGGGAAAATTATCTTCCTGTTGTTTTATTTTAAAGTTTATTTTTAATAGTGGTGTGTGCATCTGTGTATGTGTTAATTTGTTTCCTGCCTCTAAGTCTCTTGACTACTCAAACTTGAAGTCATGGTTTCTTATGCACTGGAATTCCTGTCCTACCTTGGCATCTAAAGTTGATGAATTAGCTTTATTTAAGAATGTTTAGGTCAAACTAACCACAGATAAGTTAAAATCAATGTTGTAAGTCACTATACTTTTTAAATGAAGATATATTCAAGATTTTACAGGCTCTAATGGTTAACTTAGATTACAGTGATTGTTCTCAGCTCAATAACAGTAGGTGTTCCAATGGAATATTACTCAGCACTAAAAGAGAATAAAATTATGGCATTTGCAGGTAAATGTATGGAGTTGGAGAATATCATGCTAAGTGAAGTAAGCCAATCCCAAAGCACCTAAGGCTGAATGTTTTCTCTGATAAGTGGATGCTGATCCATAGTGGGGGTGAGCATGGAAAAAATGGAGGAACTTTGATTAGGTAAAGGGTGGGGAGGGGAGGGAGTGGGTATTGGGGAAGGAATAAAATTTTTATTATTTAGGGTAATAAAATCCATTAGTGGGTGATGGATTTTATTACCCTAGGTACATGTATGACTGCACATATGGTGTGATGCTACATCGTGTACAACCAGAGAAATGTAAAGTTGTGCTGCAATTGTGTACAATGAATCTAAATGCATTCTGCCATCATATGTACCTAATTAAAATAAAGTTAAAAATGAAATTAACAAAACATACACTAATACTCTGAGGATGCTCTATGCAAAACAAGAACCATAAACAAGTAAGAAAAACCTTCTTCCTTTCAGGAGTACCTTCTCCTGAATCTACCATCCACCAGGGACCTGAAAACCCTGGGTCTGGATATTGTGTAATTTGACTAAGTTTCCTAGAAATAGGCTCAATTCAGAAAAGAGCATAGCATGCAGATAATTTTTTTTGAAAAGAAAAGGCCTGTTAAATTCATTTTAGAAGAAATATGAAAAATATTAAAATGCAAAATATCTTTCACTAGTGAATAACCTGTTAAACATAAAATTGTATTAAAAGAAGATTTCAAAAATGATATCTAGATGACTCTACTTTATTAATTTCATACAAAATTGTGATAACAAACTTTCATATAAAAATGTGGCAGATCCATGTAAGATGATCCCAGTGATTTATACTCTTGTAAAATCCCCTTTCCCTCTGAGTGTGGGTAGCAACTGTGACTTGCATCTAACTGGTGAAAGATAACAGGTGATTGGATTTCATTCCTATGATACTGTTACATTATATAAAATTCCATCTTGGCAGTTAGAGAGACTAGCACTCTCTTGCCAGGCTTAGAGAAGCAAACTGTCATGCTGTCAAGAGAACTGTGTGACCAAGAACTTCCAGGTAGCCTCTGGGAGCTAAAAGCCTTAATATTATATCTTCATGGAAATGGATATTTCAATAAATAAATAACCTTGGAAGAGGACCTCAAGTTTAAATGAAGTCACAAGCTGGCTGCCATCTTGCCTGGTGCCTTGCAAGACATTGGGCAAAGGAACTAAATTGTGCTCAACTGTGTCACAGGAACTGTGAGCCAATTAAGGTGTTTTGCTAGAAGCCACTAAGTATATCATCCACTCAATATAAAAAAATAACAATAAATTAACTGTTAAAGGATGAATAATAAAGATCATCAAGGAAAAATATTAGGTGTTCAATAGACACTATTATCATATATTGAGTTCTATGCAAAATATTTCACCCATAAATTATTTCACAATAATTCTTTGAAGTAAGTAGTATTACTCCCAGAGCTGACAGAGGTTATACAACTTCTCCAAGATCACAAAGCTAGCAGTATGACTCCAAGATTTAAACTTAGATCAGATCCCGTAGTCTTCGTTGACCTCTCCCCTCTTCTGCTATGACATTCAGGAGACTGCTCATGTCTTGTGATCGCATGGGCATTGGAGTAGATTCTCATGGCCCTAATACTTTCCTCATCTGTAGTCAAAGCCTGAATGTTTACCTTAGGAAGACATTCATTTAACTTAAATTGTTCATCTCATATTAAATGCACATTATCCCAGTTGGGAGGAAATTTTACCTCCATAATGATACAACATCCTTCTGTCTTATTTCATTTGGTTTTTGTTTAATGAACTTTCACATAAACTTACTTTTGCCAACTATAATTAGCTAGTTATTGGACTACAGTTCAATGTAAATATAAAATAGAGAGCATCATAGATATTCTGCAAAGAAAAAACCTTATCTCAAAGAATTTGAAATTTAGATAGTTTCACCTACAGTGACCAAGATAATACAGTAAAGAATGTAAATGTGCAAAACCCAGATATAAGTAATGGTGTGTTAAGGAAGATGCAAGGAACACCGAATGCCAGCTGTTGACAGGGGAAGGCTTTGGAGGTAGATGAGGCAGGGAGGGATTAATTGGCTGCTTGATAGAGAAAGAAGGGAATTCCAAAGTGAAGGGTTGGCATGATCCTGGTGTAGTGGTGGTGGGAGATAAAAAGAAAGGGATGAAGGGGAACTTGCTGAAATGTGAACACAGTCAGATCATTGTGCCATGAGAGGCTTGACCTTAGTTACCATGGGAAGAGGGAAAGTTTACTCTTCCCATGTCTTTCTACTCTGCCTCTGGCCTCAACACTAACATTTACCCTTTGATCTGCACGACAATAGCCATTATGCAGTGTGCTACTTTCAAAGGCTGATGGGGACATCATTTGATAATGGTTGAATGGATGCCACTCTAGAGGGAATAGGTTATAGTGGTGGATTTATACTAAGATGTTCTGGACAAGGTAGGATTTTGCCAATGCATAGCTTGGGGTTTCTTCCCTTTTTCTTTACCATAGGTGAACCTAGTTCAGCATGTCCTTTCCTCAAATCAGAGACAAAAGAGTAAAGAAGAGGCAGCTGTCTCTGGAGCACACAGATCAAGAGCACGCATGTGCTCTTAAGGAGCAGGATACTGAAGACCATACTGGGGAAGCTTTGCAGTTATTGCACTGCACACCACCAGGGGCCACAGGACAGTACAATGGACTGGGATGAACAGCTTCTCCTGCTTCTCTTCCTGAACCTTCCATACACTCAGGCTTATACCACTTTATATGCTCCTCTCCCACAAATTTTCACCATACTTTCTTCCCCTTTGCATACCATAAACCCTCATAAATCCTGAAATGACTCCCAGGCCAAGCAAGAACAAACATTAGACATAGTATGAGCTACTTTAGAAATTCTTTTTCCAACTGCCTCCCACCATTGTATTTGCTTATTACCATTGAAGTGTCTGAAATCTAGCATTATTTCAAATAATACTCTCAAGGATTAGAAATGATTCTACCTAGCATGTGCAAAGCCTTGGATTTGATCCTCAGTGCCCCCCACCACACACACACACACACACACACACACACGTAAAAAGAAAGAATGAGAAACCAGCATCTCTTCTCTTTTGAGAGAAGAGATAATGAAGGAAAAACAGAAAGTTGCCATTTTTAAGAGTATGCCCAAATTACTTCAGTTGCCGTATTCACATTTTTCCAGAACAGTTGATTACTACCATGGGCTTCTTCATTCACATTCAGCTTCACAGTTGTAAAGAACAATAAGAAGGAAAAAAAAAAGAAAGAAAAAGAAAAAAGAAAAAAAACCCAGGAATCCTATATTTTATTGTTAGCAAGTATAATGCTCTTTATTTTTTCTACTTTGGCCCTCCTTTCCTTATTCCATGACTAGGAAGATAAATAACCGCAGGTTTAATGCTATTGACAGAAGCCTTCCTGCTATGTAAACCTGCCTTCTCTACAAATGCATCATGGCCATGGGGGACAGTGAGATCAAGATTGAAGATTCATTAATATATCCCCGTAAGCAAAGAACAAATGAATCTTATGCCTGTCTCTCAGAATACTTGGAATGACTTACTCGACCAGCTGTCTAGGTCCCTTCTGGCTGGAAATATCAGAACTACAATTGAATAATCTCATATTAAAAGATGAAGAAAGATGCACACCTACTGTACTTGTATATATTATGAAGTGGCATTGTATCTAATTGCAAATGTACACACAAAATATTCACTTTATTTAGATTACTCCATGATTAAGCATTTGTCCTGTGTGGAAATGTTTCAGTTTGTTTTCAGACTGAAATTGGTGGTTATGAAAGTCACAGAAGATTTTTATCTAGGGCGACACTTCTATTGGCTCTTTGTTTGTAAATGCAATATTGGTGAAAGATGGCATCCTTGGAAATTGACTTATTCATCCTTTCCCCAGCTACTTGCAGTTCGACTAAACCCAGACGCATTTTTTGGCTCATTTCTATTTTGAAGAGGAAAATACTGTGTTTGAAAGGACATAAGAGCTGCCATCTGTTCCTGGTGATTTTTCCACGTCTCGTTTATCTATTAGGTGTAGAACATCTTGTACATTAACCACTATTTGATCTAATAATTCTCATCTGTTTGTCTTGCCCATTTCCAAAGACATTTAGCAAATGAGACTCTCCTTAATGTGTTCTTTAAAAATGAGAAACAAAATTCATGTCCTGTCTCAGCTTATCACCTTTCTTTGTGAAGACCAGCCAAGGAATTGATGCTCTGCTCTCTTCACACTGCAGTGCACCTTCTGTCCTGTTATCTGGGCCAGCCATCCCACCCTTTGGCCCCTCTAATTTTTTCTTGCCTCATGTTGCCAGTGAAGAGAGAGAGAGAGAGAGAGAGAGAGAGAGAGAGAGAGAGAGAGAGAGAGAGAATAATGTGTGTGTATATATATAATTTATTTGTTTTATGAAGAAATTATGCTTTATTAAATGCAAACAAAACAGCTAAATAGATGATTGAATGATGGAACTGGGTTAATATTCTTATTTTTCTTACTTTCTTACTAAAATTATCAAATATTGTTTTTATACCTGTGCTAAGGGTTATGAAGAATAAGTATTAAATACTATGAAGTATTTATTTATTCTAATGTGAATCAAGAATTAACCCACAGAAAACAAAGCAGTGTTTTTTAGAGTGAACCTGTTTGCTAAAACAAAACAAAACTAAAAACAAAAAACCTACTGCTATAAACAATTTTTTTTTCTGCAATTCCTAGTATCATGAGACTTTCTTATTAAAATCTAATTTTAAATTAAGAATAATAGCTACAAAGGAAAAAAGTAGAAATACTCCTGTTTATGTTTTTTCGTCTGACTGGTTGGCTTGGGGATTTTTTGCCAAACACTGTGAAGGAATGTGGTAGGGCAGCCATGCTAGTCCAGAAGTTCCTGGAAGGCTTCCCAAGGGGAAGTGACTTTCCAGATCAGAAGGTAATTGGGAGACAATGTTCAATTTTAGAGCAGTTTGACGACCTTAAGACAGAAAGATGTCACATTTTTATAAAATAATAAAAGGCCATCTAGTTGAAAAATTGATCAATTGGAACACAGTGGACCTGTAGGACGAGGCAGGAGCCAGGTTGTACTGGGCCTTGCTGGCCATGTCTACTTAAGTTCTCATCATGAGAGTGATGAGGTGCTGTAGGAGAGTTTTAAGCTGATATTTGTCTGCTCCAATGACCTTTTAGTGGTTTAAATTTTAATCCCAAGTTTTATTAGTGGTGAAAGAATCAGGAACAGCTGTCTTAGTATTCTAAAACACCCTCAGAGGTCTGCCAGATAACAAGATTTAGGAGAAACTCCTGCTCTTGGTGGTGGGGCTTTAAAGCTGTGTGATTAGAGAAGCACTATGTGACCAAGAGGCAGCACAAGCAATAGCAATACTATGAGGCAGAAACTTGGCTCCAGCAAATCCAACATTTGTGGTTGTGGGTAGTCCAGCCCCTCCTGTATGTTGGCATAGATTCACAAGTTTATGATTTAACAAGTAAGCAGTAGAATTCTATTCATCAAATGTTCCTGTTTGGGGACTTACAGGATTCTCCTTTGGCATGAGAAGGTTCTGGGATTCAAGTCTTGAGGATGGATTGCCTGAATCTCAGGGCGTTAAACTCAAAGCCTTAATCAATTTCCACAGAGCTTTGCAGAAGGCCCTGGGGATCTCTTTTGGAAAAATTAACTTTTACCTCTCAGCATGACATGCTTAATGTTGTGCATTAAAAAGATTACTCTGGGTGCCGTTTGAAACCAGATTGTAGATGTCAAGAGGGAACAAGGAGCACGTGGCCATCGCAACAATATAAAATATTTGGGGTAGTTAACAGTGAATAGAGACATGTGTAGATGGGATTTGAAGATGAGTTTGGAAGGGAAATTGGCCAGATTTTGTAATGAACTGGTTATGAGGGATTGGAGAAAGAGAAGTTATAAAGTTGGTTCCCAGATTTCTAGCTTGAAGTAGATGCCTGGCCTTCTTTCACCCGAGAGAGGGAATATTTAGGAAGTCTCAAATTTTTGAAGCAGGATTATGAATTTAGTTTCAGATGTGTGGAGGGCACAGTTGATAAAAGAGAATAGAGCCCAGACAGGAGCTGTTGTTTTTAGGGCGGACAGTATAAAGAAAATCCTCTGAAAAAGAAAAAAAAAAGTAGCCTTACACTTTTATTAACCAGGTGAAGAAGGATGCAGAAAAACAAAGACATCTCTTTCTAGTTGATGGGGACATTGTCATCAGGGTGTCCACTGCTTCTCTTCAGCCTCTGAGAATTGTCAAAAGTGATTGCCTTCAGGGCTGACATTTATCCTGAATCTCACCCTGAAGTGTGTCAGCAAGGAAAGCATCTTTGAAGACCATCGTCACTCTTGTGTTAGGTAAGTGTGGAAGATCAGATATCATAGGCTAATAACTTCATTGAAAATGTTATTCTTTTTGCCCAGGCTACTGGTCACTCTCCTCTGCCCACCAACAAAAGTCTATGAGTGTTAGAGCTTCAAGAACCCTAAGGCTACTGTCTGGCCACCTTTATTCCTGATCTCACTTGTCCTGTTGCACCATAATGGCTTATCTACTCACCCCAACTGTGGGAGTTCATCTGCCCACAGGGAATGAGTGATTATATATAGAATGTTCCAAACCATTACTTCAAGGTGCTTTCCTGTAGGTTACCCAAACTGTGATGTGTGTGTGTGTGTGTGTGTGTGTGTGTGTGTATGTGTGTCTGCAGAAGACTATAGCATTTGTTATCTAAATGGACAGTATACTCTTCTGTAATGCTATTTTCAAAGTTTTAATATATAATTTTATTACTCCATGTTAATCCTATCGAAAGCACTTTGAACTTTTAAAAGCACTTGAACAGACAGTTTGAGATATTTATTTTCTCTGTGCAATGTTGAAAGACTTGATTGATTTTGGTAAGACAGATTTTGAAATGCAAATTTCAATAACTCAGAGGTAGATGTCAAAACACTTATGTATATGTATATAGTTCAGGTTATCTCTACCTATATTTAATAAAAATTGAAGTTTTTCATGAACTAATATTTAAACACATGAAAACATTCCACACAGACCTAGTCTTTTTAAATATGCAACTCTAATGATTTATGCAATGATTGAATTAGTGGTTTATGAAAAATGTGGTATGAATAAAGGAGGCCACCAATTCAAAGCTAAAATGTATCTTTATCGTACATTCTTGTATGCAAAATGGAGTGAAACAGACTGTAGCAAAGAAAATGTCTTAAATACTGTGTTTTCCCTGTTTTTAGTTTATTTTTTGGGGGAGCATACAGTAGTTACAGGATAAGTTGCCTGGCAAATGTCATCACTCACCTAACTCATGCACCGCCAATCGGTAAGATCAGGAAGAACATTTATTCTTCTAGGGTGTGCAGCCACTTGCTTGGTTCAAGTGACTAGGTCTTAATTAATGGGAATTTCCTTATTGTCTTCAATAATGATGCTTTTGCTTCTCCAAAAAACAATGTATGAAGTTCAAAGTAGACAGTTTTAACAACTTCAGATCTTTGATTTTGAAAGAAAAGTCAGTGAGAACTCTAAGAAACTGGCTGAACCCCAGTGTTTAGGAATAGCATATGGACAGGGAAAAAGGACAAGTTATCTTTTGCATACAAGCAACATTTTTGTCTTCTACAATTGCTCTGGAAAAGACTTTGTTTTATTTTTGATATTAGGAGTGTGATATCTTGATAAATGAGATAGCATATACAAAAACTTGTTAAGAATTTGATATGTGGAAGATATTGAGTGGAAAAATTGACCTGCAGTATGTGGGCTCACTAATGGCTTGCTATTCAAACTCCCACAGGCCCTCAGGTTTTTTGAGAAAAAGTATTTGGAGATAGACCAATGTTCTTAAATTCACAAAATGATAGCAGATTACTAGAGTAGCATTATCTCCACCCTGAGAAAAGAAACAAACTAACAATTTTCTATTATCACTGTATTTGAAAGAACATTTTAGACTATGAATGGTGAATCTACTTGAAATTCACAAACTACTTTGATGTATCAAAGATTTAGTTTTTAGGCAGGTAAAATCATATTTCACACATGCATCTTAATACAGGATGTGTCTTTGTCATTATAATAGGATGCCATCCTTATTCTGATTAAACCAGGGCTATAGTACAGATGTACAATGTGCATTACAAAATTATAAAGTTTTCTATGCATTTAGAAAGGTAATATTAGGTTTTCCTTATTTCATTCAGATTCTATAGTCAGAATCAGATTAAGGTCTTTGAAGACCATAAATATTAAAAGCATTATGGTGCCTACCCCTGTTCCCACATCAACTTAAATTTCACTTTGCATCCTTTCCTGTCAATTAAGTAAAAAAAAAAAAAATTAGAAGTGAGGGTAAAAGCCACACAGTTACAATGTTTAGCACCTCTAATCTACATGCTTTACCCTGCTTTCATTGTTGCCTCAAAGTAAAACTATAATATTATCTTTCTTCACATTACCTCTCATGACTGGTTTTCATACCAGTTTACTTATTCTATCTTAATTTTAAGCTTTTTGTTACATGTATATAACATCATTATATATATATAACATCATATATATACATCATTATTTATATATATAAAACATCATTATATCAAATTGTTTTATAAACAGAAAAATTTTAATCATTACTTATAATAATTTTCAAGAAGCTAATTATTGACCAAAAGTAAGTAACTATTGGGAAAAAACAAATAAACAAACAGGAATTTGCCCCAAACTGTGCCCTATAGTTTTTCTTTCTTTTAACATGAAGTCATCCAAAGGGCTATGTTTGGGGAACAAGAGTTTGAGATGATCTCCAAAAGTTTTGCTTTACTCTAGGGATGAGTAATAGAAAGATCCTTCAGGATTTTTGCTATTTGCAAATTTGAATTACAAAACAGGCATTTTTAAAAATGTGTTTAACAAGATATTTCAAAATTTATTTTTTAAAACTATCTAGGAATTGGCATTTATTTGCCCACTTCTTTGGATTTAGTAGGTATGATATGGTGCAAATGATAAAAGCAAGGATCTACTTGAAAATTTGAAGTAACTAAACAAGTGTAGGAGCAGAAGACTGGTTTGTAGAGCCACAGGGCTCTGATTCCCTTCTGACTACCTGTCTAAGTTCACAGTATTTCACCTCTTTTTTCCTTTCTTTTCTCTTAACTCTAATGCTCCTTCTCTTTTTTTCCTCTAGTCTACCTAGTTCCTCTTCCTCTCCTTCTCCTTCTGCATCCTTCTCTTTCCTCTTCTCCTCCTCTTCCTTTCCTCCTCACATTCCCTCTTTCTATTTTCTCCCTCTTTCCACCCTTCCCCTTGCTTTCATCATCCATCTGAATTAGCAGCTTCACTTTCGACCCTGTAGCCCATGGATGGATGTCATCCCTTCTCTTGATTTCATGTAACACAAATAAGATGGTTTTGTCAGTTTCCAGTAGAGTTTCACTAAACACAAAAGAAACAAAGGAACAAGGAGTTCTGAGACATAAAATCTGTTCTGCTTATAAAGTTCATGTTTCTGTCCCTTATAGTAGAGAGATCTTGCTCAGAGGTCCTGTTTCATTTCAACAAGATCAAGGATGCTACGAGATACCTAGGTATAAATCTCAGGGTCATGGCATAGGTCAGTGGGCAAGTTGTCTGAATTCTTTTCTTCTTGTTTAGGAATCCCCACATGGAAGTGCTTCCTAGTGACCAGGAGCCCTCAACTGTATATCCTGAAACTCTTATGGTTTTATTATCCAGGAATTACCTGGTGTTGTTCTGCTCATTAAAGAAGAGATAGTTATCTAGTAACTTCATTTTGATAAACTGTCCAATCGCCTTCTCACTTATCTGTAAATTCCTGAGAGCTTATGATTCCTAGCTTATGACCTTGTCTAGCTCCAGTGTTCTGTTTCTGTGGAATCCATTCTGTTTATAGCCCCATGACACGAAGAAGCAGATTTTTGTTGTTGTTGTCAGAGGGGTACCAGGGATTAAAACTCAGGGGTTCTCAACCACTGAATCAAATCCCCAGTGTTCTCTCTCTCTCTCTCTCTCTCTCTCTCTCTCTCTATATATATATATATATATATATATATATATATATATATATATATATTTGTGTTTTATTTAGAGACAGGGTTTTACTGAGTTGCTTAGGGCCTCACTGTTACTGCTATTCAGAAGCTGGTTCTGAACTTGTGATCCTCCTGCCTTAGCCTCCCAAGCTGCTGGGATGTCCCACTCTGTGTTAACCCACCTGAGGAACTCAGAACCAGAATCCATTCTTCATTTTCTCCAAATAAAAGAAAACACACATTATATTTACATAGGAGCAATAAGATCTGATGTTCTATTACAGAGGAGAGTGACTGTATATTTCACAAAGTAAGAAGGATTTCATGTATTCACACCACAAAAATGAGATACATATTTAAGAAGATTGATATGCTTACTTTTGTATGCTTGCCCAATGTACACATGTTGGGAAACATCACATAGTAAGACAGAAATATGTATCATATTTATATTTTTGTATATCAAAAATTAAAAAAATACATACCACATACAAGTGAACAAAAGGCAACACACATGGTGTTCGTTTTCTTACTTATAAAAACAGTGGGATTGGCTTCTGAATGTACAAAAATACCTTTAAATAGAATATTAAATATCTTTGTTCCTAAGCATTTTTGATTATTTGTGTAAATTTGAGATTTACAAACTTGTTCCTCAAACTTTCAATTATTGTTTTCTCACTCCTTTTCAAGTAGAAAAATCAAATTGGTACCATTTTTTGTGTGTGTATATGTGTGTGCTGGGGATTGAACCTAGGGCCTTGTGCATGCAAGACAAGCACTGTATCAACTGAGCTGTATCTCCAGTCCCAAATGGGTACCATTTTTAATTAAGAAAATTAAAACTTTTCAAGTACCTGCCTCTAGACTCTTGTCTGGGCTTCTTTTTTACATACTTTTGTTTTGACAAAACTTTGAAATCACACTTTACCAAGGCCCTCTATCACCTAAGCCAGGCATTACTGTTTTCTTTTCTCTTATTTTACTCTCAGAATAGTCACGGTTGCCTCAGATATTTCAAATGAGATGTGTCCCCTAAACTGCTGTTTCATTGTACCCTCACAGATTCAATGGGTTCAAGATATCTTGGAATTCAGAAACATTTGGTTAATGAGACTCATTCATGAATAGTAAGAGAAGGCTAGCTTAGTTTCAGTCTCTTTAGTAGGATGTGATACTGACCAAGTTCTTTATTATTCCTGAATTTAAAATCCCTTTCAAAGCTTCTTTCACTTTTTTTTCAATTGACAGAACATGAAATCCCTGCCAGACTATGGGGCTGTCTGTGCTAGGTAGCCAAAATCAAAGTAATGACACAAACTACTTCTCTTCCAGAAGAAAACAAAGGTAACAAAATGATGAACAACTGATTTAGCCATTCTGTGGTAATGTCTCTATCCTAGTCTATGCAGTACTGTACTTGTATAAAGAATTACTCTGCCATCATCATCTGTGGGAAACTGCCTTAAAATTTTCCCCAATTGCTTGTAAAGTGGTTGAAGTCCTTCATTCAGGTACCCTATAAGGATCTGGCAACAAGTTAGCCCTCTTCCCAAAGGGAAAATCTGAATTCTCTTTATGTGACTCAACTTTTTATAATTGAGGCATATGTCAAATCAAGATTTGTTGGGTCCAGTGTTGTAGTGAATAAGAACATAACAAAGAAAGAGAAAACAGAAGGAGATGGAGGAGAGTCTTAAGAGCAGATGGCTTTCCTGATTTTATTTTCAGTAAGATGAAAAGAGCAAAGTTCTTGAGGAAGTATCCAGAGGAAGCATTTACCATAGAAATCCTTTTTTATTTTTGCTGTAAAGGCCTAAAATGAATTTTCTTAGATACATTAGTATTCTTTTATTACTAACAGCAATAATAAATTCTAACAGGCTAATCTGTGGGTAGAACCCCCCCCCGCAAAAAAAAAAAAAATAAAAAGAAAGAAAACTTCTCCAATAATTCATTGATATAGAATATTCACTAGGTCATTCAGGAGACACTTGACATCTAATTTGGCAGATGTCCCCTTGTAAATATTATACTAGGAAATATAAATGGTAAGAACTAATCCTTAAATTGCTAGTTATTGTGATACCATTTCTACAAGAATATTATCACCACATTTTAAAAATGAGGAAACACATTCTCAGAGGTATTTATTCATTTATCTATAGCAATCTGCTTACCAACTCACAGAATCAGCATATGAACTGAGATCTGACTTTAAATTCTTGGCTTCTGGCAGAAGTATAGCAAGTTCAAAGCCACCCTCAGCAACTTAGCAAGGTCCTAGGAAACATAGTGAGACTCTGTCTCAAAATAAAAAATAAAAAGGCCTGCTGATGTGGCTCAATGGTAGAGTACACCTGCATTCAATCTCCAAAAAAAAAACAAAAAACAGAAAAATTAATTATTGGATTCTTCCTCAAAAACACACTGTATAGACAAACAGATCTAGAGATCAAGTGAGGGAAAGTACAGAAAGCACACACACAAGAAGCACTTCTCTGCACTGCTCCAGCATCATTTCCAGCTTATGCACAACCTGAGTGTACAATTATTCTCTGTGGTTGCTGTTGCTGCTTTCAGTATCTGCCAGCTTCAGTACCCAAACGCTGGAAAGCTCTCTTCACCTACTTCCAAATACATAATTAATTCTTTGCTCATTGTTTTTTCATGTATTTACAGAATAAGTCAATCAGTTCGTACCAAGTATGAAATCGTCCAGTATTTTATTCAGAAAGAGAGAAAAAAGTGGAGCGCTAAGACACCAGGAAAAGCACCCCTTTGAGTTCTGTAGGTCTTAGGGTCTACATTTACCTTTTTGCTTAATAAAATGGACACTGAAAGAACATGGAGGCAGAAAGCAGAAGGAAGAAATGAGAGAAGGAAGGGAAGTGCCCAGGGTTCAGATTCTTGGTAGAACTGAGTGAACAATAATAAAATAAAATAAAATACAACGACCCAGAAAATCACACAAAGAGATTTAGTTTCTACTTCTTTCTCTCCTTGTCTGTGGTCTTCACCCTCTGCCACTGGAGAAGCCTGCAGCCCTAGAACTACAGCTCTCTCACTCCTCACAGGAATCCTAATGGACCCTGTGAGGACCCCCACTCCAGTCCTATCTCCAGTATAGTATTACCTCTGGCCTGGCAGGAGATTGAAGTCCATTCCCACTGTCTGCCTTTGTTTCTGGTTTTGTTCAGAAGGCTGGGGGAAGTCATTGATGGTGACAGAGGAGGTTATGATGAAAGATAATTAAGGATCTGAGAAAAAAAATCATTCATGGAGAAACGTGAACCCTGGAAGGAGAGAGAATGAGGAAGAATAGAGGTAGTTGGGACTTCAGGTTTAGTCAAGTGGTGAGAGCCTAGAGTGCCACGGAAATATTGATTCCATTGAATTTGTCAATCAGCTTGCTCTATGAATTGTTCAGAGCATGTTTAATATGTTCTTGGCATGGGAAGTCAGTAATGAGGAGAGCCTGGATCAGGGATTAAGTTGTGGGCTTTTTAATTAATTAATGGAGGTGAAGAAAAAGGGACAGAGCATGTTCATCAACAAGAATGGGTCCCTCTCTGGATTTAAGCAAAGAAAGTAAATGAAGAAATTATTCAGCTAGCTCCCAAATGAAATGGTGACACTTTGCACAGCAGTATAGGATTTGTTTATATGAAGTCACATGCGAGTGAATGCTTGGATAGGCTGGTGAGAAGGGGCTGCCCAGGGGAATAAGCAGGCAGGGAGAGCACAGTGCCAAGCAGAGGGTCCCACTGGGACAACCTGAAGTCTGCCTTATTTAGGATGCAGCTGCTCTTCTCCTGCCTATTCTTTATCCATTTTCTAGTGTTCATTCCAGGGAGTTACTTATTTTAATCAGAATATTCTGCCTCACATCTCACTTAGTTGCTTCTCCTTATGTTGCCAACCGTTTCTTGAGCATCCATAAGGCAGTTTCACCTTCCTAGAGACTGAAGGACCTTTCACATCTGCTAAAACTAGACCCTATAGTGTCATGAGAAGCAGGGTTTACAGTCAAATCTGTAAGAAATAGCTCTTTCTATGTTAACTGAAAATTTGACAACTGGTTTTGCAAGAAAGGATCAAGGATGAGGGAAACTTTATCTCAACTCTTTCTCAACTGCTAGGAAGATAATTTCTAAGTCTTGAGTTAATGTTGGCATAAGGGCAGTGGAAAAGGGAAAGGAAAAAAGCACAAAAAGGTACACTCATACAATGCTGCTGGGACTGTAAATTGGTGCAGCTAATTTGGAAAGCAGTATGGAGATTCCTTGGAAAACTGGGAATGGAACCACCATTTAACCCAGCTATTCCTCTCCTGGGACTATACCCAAAGGACTTAAAAACAGGATACTACAGGGACACAGCCACATCAATGTTTATAGCAGCACAATTCACAATAGCTAAACTGTGGAGCCAACCTAGATGTCCTTCAGTGGATGAATGGATAAAACAACAACAACCAAAAACGTGGCACATATACACAATGGAATTTTACTCAGTATTAAAAAAGAACAATATCATGGCATTTTCAGGTAAATGGATGGCGTTTGAGAATATAATGCTAAGTGAAATCATCCAATCCCAAAAAACAAATGTCGAATATTTTCTCTGATATAAGGAGGTTGACTCATAGTGGGTAGGGAGGGAGAGCATGAATTCTAGATAGGGAAGAGGGGTGGGAGGGAAAGGGAGGGACAGGGGATTAGCAAGGATGGTGGAATGTGATGGACATCATTAGACAAAGTACATGTATGAAGACTTGAATTGGGTGTCAATATATTTTATTTTTTTATACAGAGATACAAAAATTGTATATATGTGTATTAAGAATTGTAATGCAAAAAAAAACAAAGTACATGTATAAAGGCATAAATTGGCATGTACATACTTTAGATACAGAGATATGAAAAATTCTGCCCTATATGTGTAATAAGAATTGTAATGCTTAAAGAAAGACAGAAGCAGAGAAAACAAAGGGGAAGAGAGTATGGCAATGACTGGGAATGGGAGAAAAAAAGAGAAAGGAAAATAGAGTTAACATGTTTTGAGGAATCTAAATAGTCAATGTGTCTTTTCTCTTAAGAACAAGAAGAATAATATATCCCTACTTAGCTTCTCAACCTTAATAAATTTCAAAATAATGCTGAGGTAACTGTGGTTCTTATAATAGAAAGTCTACCTTACACATCTTCTGCAGCCAAGGTTTCTGTCAGGAATGCATCTCATATGAGATAGGGAAACCCTGAAGTCACTTCACTATCCCTGTAACTAGCAGGGCACCAGGATCCAAGCAGATTGGAGTGAGTGTCACAGATGATGTACCCTTCCAGTGAATATGTTAACTTCTGCATCAGGAATCTCCTCAGACAGGAGGGTGGGAGGAAATGGGGAGGCCCAGAACAATTGAGATTTCCATTGGATTGATATGCTTTTAACCAGGCGATGCTGCTTTAAAATCAAACCACCTCCCTGCTTGCAGAAGTAATGGAGCCATTAGAATGCTATTTAGGATTAAGAAAAAAATAGAACCCATCATACACATAATGGGTTAACATGGTTAAAATGTAAGAAAGCCTTTTCCCCTTCTACCCTGGCTACTACTACTGTTTTCTCTTGATGAAACCGGGAGCTAATGAAGTCAAACTGCATAAATCTGAGGAAAATCAGACAAGTGAGAGACAGAGAAAAGAAAAAGTAAAGGTAACGTTGAGGTGACAGGGAATCAAAATAAGTAGGATGGAAAAAAAAAAGAGAGAAGGAAAGTCAAACTGATCTGAGTGTCTCAGCCAAGAGTGGTCAGTTCACTCTTTATTGCCCCAGCTGCATAATTTCTACGTGCTTTTTGTAACATGCAGTGATCCAAAGATCATCTGTTTCTCAGTAGATCTAACTCTCCCACATGGGGATGCTTCACAGTTCTGGACTTAGCGTTTTCCTCTGAAAACAGTTCAGGGCAATATGGGTGCTTCCTTTCAACAATTAATGCTCTAAACACATTGATAGGAAAAATGGCATCCTTTCTTGGGGTTGGTGAGCAAGGGCTTAGCAAGGTTTCAAGGAGGGTTTTTAATAAGTCAGAATGCATTTCCTTAATCTTTTCCTGTTCTCAAGAGGCCCCTTGGTGAAGAACAAGCTATAAGAGAAAGCCTGTGTCTGGGCTGGGTTTTGTATGATGTGCAGGGCAGCCACCCTCCAGTCTCCATCAGATTTGCAGACACCATCTTTCTCGCTGTTGGAGAGTCTACCGTTACATTCTTCTTCACATTGCAACCTGCAGTGTGCCCATCCTGTTGAACTGTCATCCACAGTTATGCTCTCTGAGGGGTTATACAGAGAGAAAGAGAAAAAGGAGCAAGGACATGGATAGGGAACAAAAGAATGCAGAAGTAAAGAAAACATCTCTAAATGCTGTTCTCCATTGGACCTTGAGTCTGATGACTGTCATGTCTTGGTACATTTCCCCCAGATTGCCTTTCTCTATTTTATGTTGTACACTGTCTTTTTGCCTTTAATTTCTTGTATCTTTCTCATGTTTTTTTTTATTTTTCTATTGTTCCACTTTTGTGGAGCTTCCATGTTTATTGAATCTCTGCAAAACATCCTGTGAAGCATACAATAAAATGTCTGACAGGGCTCTAACTTCTAGGAGCTAATAATCAGGCTTGTGAAACAAAACTAATAAACATGACCCATTTAGCAAAGAATACTCTGATGTTCAGATGTTTGAGGGAGATATGAAGCAAAAAGTGTAGTGGTATTGTTCTTCATGCTTCTGGCTATAAATGCAACTGCTCACATTCCTAAACTACCAAGCTCCCCCAGGCCAAGGTTTAAATCCATTTCACTCATCCTATGAAGGACGACTTAGAATTTAATGTTTCTGCAAATAAAAAGAAGAAACTTGACACAGATCCTCCCAAGCACATTTGGGCCAGGCAGAGCTTTGGAATTCACACTGACTGATGGATCATCCTGTATTATTAGAAAGAGGAATCCCTATATTTCCCATTCATCCACACTCTCATTTACATGAAATGAAAGGGGAATGGGGGAGAGAGAGAGAGAGAGAGAGAGAGAGAGAGAGAGAGAGAGAGAGAGAGAGAGAGTTGTTACTACATGGATTACCAAGGGTTTTTGTTCTGTCACCTAACACCCAGTATTATATTTCCTTCAGATTTACTGACCAGAACAAATTGAGAAAATTCATTTTTTTTTTCTTAAAATGGAAGTCAGCTCTTTAGTTTGGAAAGAAGAAGAAGGAGAAGGAGAAGGAGAAGGAGAAGGAGAAGAAGAAGAAGAAGAAGAAGAAGAAGAAGAAGAAGAAGAAGAAGAAGAGATTGAGTGGATTCCTACCATTTTCTCTGTTCACAGTTCTGAAGAGGGCAGAGGAGCCAAGACACATGTCAGATATCTAATTTCTACCCTATCCCATCTTCTTGCCACAAAACCTTGAACTTTCTTTTTTTTAAATTTTTTATTGTTGGTTGTTCAAAACATTACATGTTTCTTGATATATCATATTTCACACTTTGATTCAAGTGGGTTATGAACTCCCATTTTTACCTCATATACAGATTGCAGAATCACATCAGTTACACATCCATTGATTTACATATTGCCATACTAGTGTCTGTTGTGTTCTGCTGCCTTTCCTATCCTCTACTATCCCCCCTCCCCTCCCCTCCCCTCCCCTCTTCTCTCTCTACCCCCTCTACTGTCATTCATTTCTCCCCCTTGTATTATTTTTCCCTTTCCCCTCACTTCCTCTTGTATGTACTTTTGTATAACCCTGAGGGTCTCCTTCCATTTCCATGCAATTTCCCTTATTTATCCCTTTCCCTCCCACCTCTCATCCCTGTTTAATGTTAATCTTCTTCTCCTGCTCTTTGTCCCTACTCTGTTCTTAGTTACTCTCCTTATATCAAAGAAGACATTTGGCATTTGTTTTTTAGGGATTGGCTAGCTTCACTTAGCATAATCTGCTCTAATGCCATCCATTTCCCTGCAAATTCTATGATTTTGTCATTTTTTAATGCAGAGTAATACTCCATTGTGTATAAATGCCACATTTTTTTAATCCATTCGTCTATTGAAGGGCATCTAGGTTGGTTCCACAGTCCTGCTATTGTGAATTGTTCTGCTATGAACATTGATGTAGCAGTGTCCCTGTAGCATGCTCTTTTTAGGTCTTTAGGGAATAGACCGAGAAGGGGAATAGCTGGGTCAAATGGTGGCTCCATTCCCAGCTTTCCAAGAAATCTCCATACTGCTTTCCAAATTGGCTGCACCAATTTGCAGTCCCACCAGCAATGTACAAGTGTACCCTTTTCCCCACATCCTCCCATCACTTGTTGTTGTTTGACTTCATAATGGCTGCCAATCTTACTGGAGTGAGATGGTATCTTAGGGTGGTTTTGATTTGCATTTCTCTGACTGCTAGAGATGGTGAGCATTTTTTCATGTACTTGTTGATTGACTGTATGTCCTCCTCTGAGAAGTGTCTGTTCAGGTCCTTGGCCCATTTGTTGATTGGGTTGTTTGTTCTCTTATTGTCTAATTTTTTGAGTTCTTTGTATATTCTGGATATTAGGGCTCTATCTGAAGTGTGAGGAGTAAAGATTTGTTCCCAGGATGTAGGCTCCCTATTTACCTCTCTTATTGTTTCTTTTGCTGAGAAAAAAACTTTTTAGTTTGAGTAAGTCCCATTTGTTGATTCTAGTTATTAACTTTTGTGCTATGGGTGTCCTATTGAGGAATTTGGAGCCCGACCCCACCGTATGTAGATCGTAGCCAACTTTTTCTTCTATCAGACGGCGTGTCTCTGATTTGATATCAAGCTCCTTGATCCATTTTGAATTAACTTTTGTGCATGGCGAGAGAAAGGGATTCAGTTTCATTTTGTTGCATATGGATTTCCAGTTTTCCCAGCACCATTTGTTGAAGATGCTATCCTTCCTCCATTGCATGCTTTTAGTCCCTTTATCAAATATAAGATAGTTGTAGTTTTGTGGATTGGTTTCTGTGTCCTCTATTCTGTACCATTGGTCTACCCGCCTGTTTTGGTACCAGTACCATGCTGTTTTTGTTACTATTGCTCTGTAGTATAGTTTGAAGTCTGGTATCGCTATACCGCCTGATTCACACTTCCTGCTTAACATTGTTTTTGCTATTCTGGGTCTTTTATTTTTCCATATGAATTTCATGATTGCTTTCTCTATTTCTACAAGAAATGCCGTTGGGATTTTGATTGGGATTGCATTAAACCTATAGAGAACTTTTGGTAATATCGCCATTTTGATGATGTTAGTTCTGCGTATCCATGAACAGGGTATATTTTTCAACCTTGAACTTTCAACAAGGAAATCAAACTTAAACAGATGGAAAGAATAGAGACCAGAACAGTTTTTGCTGGAAGTTACAGCCTTAAAAGAGGGGATCTTTTCCAGTCTAATTCTAAATCTCATGATAGACTTAAGGATCCCCTAACACAGTCTTTACTTTTAATATAGTAAGAACTGACTTTCAGCAAACAGGCCCAAATCTACAACATAAAGTACAATATATAATCAAAAAGCAAAACCTTACATCATAAATGTTCTATCATCTCAACTCTGCAAACATAGATGGCATTTTTGGGGGGCATGACTTAATAATCATTTCTCTATATAACAGTTAATAACATTTCCATGTCCTGTATAGTATAAATCCACTGCAGAATTATAACTGGGTTAAAATGGTTCAAAGAAATTCAGTTTTCCCAAATCTCCAAGAAGAACTCAATCTTTTTTGGATGCTGAGAGTAATCAAGCATCTATATATTATAATTTTATTAGTTACATATAATCCTTATGTAATATGTTTGATTATTCCAAAGATGAAGCCTCATAGACTCTTTTAAATAAGAACCAATATTTTCTTATATGTTTCTAACATATTCAACAACAATAACAACAACAAAAATTCTTTTAGAAGGTTTGGTTTCCTTAGACCTACAACATTTTTCAAAATCCAATGAAGAGCTTGGGTATGGAGACTGGATGTTTGCTCTCAGTAGCTGTGCTTATCCATGCATTTTGCAGTTCACCTATCAAATCCCACGTAACAATCCTAGCCTAACATTTTAGTCAGCTTTTCATTGCTATGACAAAATACCAGACAAGAAAAACTTAGAGGAGGGAAAATTTATTTCAGAGGTTCAGTGCACACTGACTAACTCCATAGCTGTGGTCCTAAGGTGAGGCAGAGCATCATGGCATAATAATGTGGCAAAGGAAAGAAGCTTAGGACATGGCAAGCAGGAAGCAGAGAAAATGCACCTCTCACCAATGACAAAATATGAACTCCAAAGGCATACCTCCAGTGACCCACTTCCTTCAGCCATATCCTACCTGCTTTCAGTTACTGCCCAGTTAGTCCATATAAGTGGACTAATACACTGATTAGATTGTGTTTCGTGATCTAATCATTTCATCTCTAAACATTTTTGCATTGTATCACACATGAGCTTTGAGGGACACCTCATAACTCAACCATAATAGCTAAGAAAGGAAGCCCATTATTGTTGTTCCTATAAAGGTCTTATGAATGTGCTATATAGGGTTTACAAGTCAGGAAGCTAAGAGAAATCAGAATCCTCATCATTGGGCCCACACATAATTGGATGTGAGAAAAAAAATGCTTTGATTTTCCAAGAGTAAAACAAAACAAAACAAAACACACATCAAAACAGGAAAGAAAAAATAAATAGAAAATACAACAGAGAAATTCACTCTTTTCTTTTTGTCCAAAATATTCTCCTTATCAAAAGAGATTCCAAACTAATCTTCCTGCCTCTTATCCAACCAATAGATTGATTTTAAGATATTAAATCTAATATCTTGAACCATATGAAAATGCAATTTTAGGTAAAAGAAGGTCAAATATTGACAATTTCATAGGGTTTAATTCTATGCTCATTTTATATATTTCTTCCATATACAAAATTCTCTAATGTCTATAATATTGTAGATTAAAACAATAACTCAAATGGAGAACTCATGAGTTCCCCTTACCTAGCAGGTTGTATGCCTCTACCTCTTACCCAATGGAGTTCTTCGATAGAGCACCCTATCTCAGTGCTGCAATTTCTTCCTCTGGTGTGTTTGTTTTATTTATTCTTTTCTATCCTTTTACAATTCTCCATCCCTTCCATCTGCCCAACAAATTCTAAGCTTTGTTCAAATGTTGAGCACAACCCTTAAAAAAACATGAAGATTTCCTAAAAAAATTCATACTTCCAGGAAACTTCCCTCTCTGGAATATACCCTGAATTGAATGATTGACTTGACATTATCATATGTTATTTATTGGCTCATATTTGAGCCAATAGAATTGGAATATGATTGACTCGATAACATCACATACACAGATATGTGTGTGTATGTGTGTGTGTGTGTGTGTGTATATATAAACATCCTGCTATTTAAGTTTCAGTTGGCTTTTGTATACTTGACTAAACATGAAGCACTTACAAAATAAAAATATTTTATCTTTTCATTTTTTTAAAGATTGGCACTGTCTACCCCCAGGATGGGGACTACATCTGGGGCACCAAAACAGACCTCATTAGTTAAATCAACCCTTCTCCAACAGTTTATTTCTGTGTAGTAACCACAAAATGCCTATCTAGACACTGTGAACAGCCTTTAAATAGCAACTTTCCTTCCAACTCTCTGTGACTGCAATTTGTGAATACATATTGCTCCAGTAAGTACTGGTTATGGGTCATAAAAGAAAGAAAAATAACACACCAGCAATCAGTCAGACTCTCCTTCCCAAACCTGCCTCCAGTACCGATTGTTCGAAATCATTACTTACCCAATCAGTCTGTTAGTAAAGTGGCTGGCTAAAGACACCCACCAGGCACACAGGAAATCACTACTGTTGGAGATTAGGAAGCGTTGTCCTAACAATAATAGCACAAAGTTATCGAGTGCTTATTATATGCAGGGTGCTATTTTAAGTTCCTCAGAAGCCTCCTCTCATTTAATCTTCACAAACTCCTATGGGATCTATACACTTCGACAGTTGAGGAAATGGTTGCAAAGAGTAGCTAAGAAACCTGCCCAAGCTTGGTCACTAGAAAGTGGTAGAATCTGAACCATATGTTAGAGCTTTCTCCTTCTGGAGCATGGTTTTCTAGAGACTACACACTCAATGTATCACTGAGACCTAATCCAAGGTAAATGGTGGGCCCATGGCTCTATAACTACTGGATGGCTGCTCTGGGATGGAAAAATAACTGATTCCTTTGAGTTCACTCCATCCCAATGCTATTTCAACTAAGTACCCCTGAGCTTTGTGAATAGATGAGGAGAGTAAACAGAAAAAGAAGAATTCTATGTTGGCTCCATGAATAATACTGCTCATTATTATAAAAACTCCACTCAAGTTATCACTTTCTTTAAACCATAGGAAGAAATTCTTGGACACCAGGAAAAATGGAAAACAAATGGGAAATATGAGAATTCATTCTGTACATTGCTCTGCAATTTTTGGTAACCATTTCAGGTTATAAATATGCACCATTTATATGTAATTTTTCCCATTGATTATGTGTTTCCTATGGACTTTCAGGGAGTATAGAAAATTGTCCACAATTGGAATTTTTCCATGGGTAAAAAGAAATTTGCCTATAAATGATTCTAATGCAGTTCATGACTCCAGAGAACTGGGAAGAGTAGACATCTATTTTAAATAGACAATAGAAAACAAACACCAACTTTTGTAGTTCGTCAAGTATCTTAGTGAGTCTTATACACATGCACAATCTTTAAAACTAAACAGAAAACCATCATAAAGCTGACCTTGGCTGCTATTTATGATCTTTATTGCCTGCAAGAAACTTTCATTTGGATTTCTTTTTAAAAATACTCCTAGACCTGGATGTGGTAGTGCACATCTGTAATCCCAGTGATTTAGGAGGCTGAAGCAGGAGAATTGCAAATTTGAGACCAGCCTCAGCAATTTAGTGATACCTTCAGCAACTTGGCGATACCCTGTCTCAAAATAAAATAAAATAAAAAGTACTGGGAATGTAGTTCAATGGTAAAGTGTCCCTGGACTAAATCCTCAGCAAAACCAAAACAACAACAACAACAACAACAAACACTCTTCCTAGACTTCAGAAATTTAAATCTGCTGACTTTTCCTTGGTATGCGAGGTGAACCTCTTGCACCATCTCCCTGTGTACATGCTCCACTATGCTCTGCTCAGTCTTGCCTGGCACTGAGCTATTTGTACATGTATCATTTCTCTGTTCTATGCTCTAATTTGTTCTTTGGATCTGCTCCTTCATTTAATGTTTCTTTCTTCTCTTCTTCTGTCCCCTCCCTGAATTCAAATCCCTAGCAAAAAGGAATCACAGAAATATAAGCCCAGGGTAACCAAGTACTTTAAGATGTGGTTGTTTTCTGAGCTTTATGTTCTACTCCTATTTTTTTTTTTTTTTTTTTTACAATGGATCCTCTGGACAACCAGTTAATGTACTTACTTTTCTCCCTTTATAAAGTGGAGGTCACAGTGCTGCCCTTTGTCTTAAGAAATGACATGTTGCACCCTGGAAAATCAACCCCAGGTTCATGAAGAGCTGCCTTCCTTATGCTTGGTGGCTGAACTCAGCCAGTGCCCAGTGAGCTGAAGCAAAGCAAATGAAGCCATGCCTGCCTGTGATGACCAATGCTCTAATGAGATTTCCGACAATGAACACACATCCTGCATTTTGTTTTATTTCATTTTAATTGAAAGCTTAGGAAATGCTTCATGCTTCATAAATGTTCTGTTATTTTCAGATCAATCTACTATGCTGGAAAACTTAATAAACAAATAGATAATGGTCCTGCTGAGTTGTGCAGCATTTCTTATTCACATCTTGCCAGCTTCACGCCCTGCCCACAGATCCTTCTGTCTTGATTTTTTTTCTCTCTTAGTATTGTTTAGGGTTTTTTAAAATTTTTTAAAAGACATTAATTTTCAGAAAGCTATGTTCTATTGCAGAAAGGGTGGTAAAGACCAGAGCAACCCTCTTATGAATTACTTTGCATTTAACTGGTTTTTGGATTATATGTAATGCTTCATGGTTGACTCTTTTTTTTTTTTTCAAATTAGATAATAATCAGAATAGAATTGTTTCCTCCATTTAAAACAACATTTTTAAAGAAAGTAAACCTAATCTCTAGGGTATATAAAGAACTCAAAATGCTAAGCACACACACAAAAAAGTCAATAAATGGGCCAAGGACCTGAACAGATAGTTCTCAGAAGAGGATATACAATCAATCAACAAATATATATAAAAATGTTCATCATTGCTAGCAATTTTAGAGAAATGCAAATCAAAACTACTCTAAGATTTTATCTCACTCCAGTCACAATGGCAGCTATTATGAATACAAACAACAATAAGTGTTGGCAAGGATGTGGGGAAAAAGGTATACTCATACACTGCTGGTAGAACTACAAATTCGTGCAGCCAAAATGGAAAGCAGTATGGAGATTTCTTGGAAAATTTGGAATGGAACCACCATTTGACCCAGCTATCTCTCTCCTTGGTCTATATCCAAAGGACTTAAATCAGCATACTACAGGGACACAGTCACATCAATGTTTATAGCAGCACAATTCACAATAGCTAAACTGTGGAACCAACCAAGATACCCTTCAATAGATGAATGGATAAAACAATTGTGGCATATATACACAATGGAATATTACTCAGCAATAAAATAAAATAAAATCATGGCATTTGCAGGTAATTGGATGGAGTTAGAGAAGATAATGCTAAATGAAGTTAGCCAATCCCAAAACACCAAATGCTGAATGTTTTCTCTGATATAAGGAGGCTGACTCATAGTGGATTAGGTAGGGGGGCATGGGATGAATAAACAGACTCTAGATAGGGCAGAGGGTTGAAGGGGAAGGGAGGGGGCGTGGGGTTAGAAATGATGGTGAAATGTGATGATCATTATTACCAAAGTGCATGTATGAAGACACAAACTGCTGTGAATATACTTCGTATACAACCAGAGATATGAAAAATTGTGCTCTATATGTGTAATAAGAATTGTAATGCATTCCTCTGTCATATATAAATTTAAAAAATAATTTTAAAAAAGTAAAACAGAATTTTTGGAATTATCTCCTGTTAGTCCTACATGTGATATGTCATTCTGGTGTGTTATATTCAGTTCCTACTAAACCAGTGCAAATAGTATATGGCATGTAATAAATAAAAGGCAAATTGCTAGATCCCTCAGGATTCTTTGCCTTGTTGCCTCTGCATATCCCACTTTACAAAGCTCAAAAGTTAATACTAAATGGAAATAGATTAACACATAAAAATTAGTTGCCCATGATCAGTGGCTTTAGGGTGGAATATCTCAGAAACAAAATCTCTGTATTTTTCCAATTAGAATTAGTGGAAAATGTCAGTCATTTCCTCAAAGTTCCCAGAAGGGAAAATTGGGAAAGAAGTAGAAGAAAATAATTATTGCTCGAGTATAGGGACTGTATTGAGTAATTATTAAATGTAGTGAATGTAGAACAATGTCTGACCTTTAGAAGTCACTCAAAATATAATAATAATGATGATGGTAAGTCTCATGCAAGCTAGAGATGGTACATGGCAGCTACTTGTTAAATAATTGTCAATTGTTTTAAATGAGCAAATGAACAGTTTTATTCCTATACATCCCTAAGAAGTGGTAGGCAATTTTCAAGGTTGTCCCCATTCCTCTATATATTCCCTCTTGACCCCCACTAATATAATGCTGACCTGAAGCACATGCTAAGGCCTTAGAGGATGCTAAGGACTCAACATGAAGAGATAGGTTGCTTCTGTAACTCTCTGCAAATGTAAGGGTCCTGAGCCTTGTTCATGATAATCTGGAATAGGTACCACAGTCCTAATGGCTCCTTAAGTCCATACTATTATAATGGCTAAAATTTGACATGTTAAGCATGGCATGTGGAAGAAAAACTTTAAGGGAATAAAAAGGAGAAATAAATAGGAAAAGAAAAGACCAACAGAGAATGTTCATCATTTCTTGGGTAGAAACTGAAATAATCTCTGTGCACTGGTATTTAGTGGTTTCTAGTCTATACCAGAGGATTTGAGAACTGAGGTCAGAAATCATTTGGTAGAATACAGAGCAGATGTCTGGATTGATAGGTGGCAAAATTCAGGTCAGAAAACTCTAAAAATATCAGGAAAATGGGTGAAATTTGAACAAGCAAAATTAGAAGTAATGAGAATCAATACAAAGCAACACTGACAAAACAGAGGGATTTGTTCTGCCTTGGTAGGCATCAATGGATGACAGCTGCTTGAATTCCCCATCAAACTATGGATAGTGAGATGCAATGACAACTCAAATGGGGAGATACTATGAACCAGCAGAAGTCTGTGACCATGGGTATCCTCAGCCCTTTCAGTGCTACCACTCTGTTACTAACTAGTCCTATCTGTAGGCTTGTATGGCAGTTGCTAAAGAAACAAGATTATTCCCTTGTTTTATAGAGTGATTAGGGTTCTGATGTAGAAGGGTCAGAGTGAAGGAAGTATTAGTTGGATGGAAAACAAACTCAGAGTTAGGCAATCCCATATTTTGTGACTTCCATGTGTTGCCTGATTCTGTATGAAAAGATATGTGCTTCAATTTATAAACATGGAATCGTTACTTGCTTCTGCTGTACCTTGCTCTCTCTTCCCAATTTCTTCATATATATAAATAAATAAGTGGAGAAGAGATGAACAAGAGGAATGGATGAGATTGTACCCTCATTCTTATGTGTGCTTCATAAGTATCTTTGTTTTTTTCTTCCATAGTAAAACTATTAACCCACATGAGATGTATATGGATGAAAGGTACCAGATACCTTTGTTTTTGTTTAATGTCTAAAACAACTATAGCATCTAAGGAAAAGGAAATTATAGAAGAACTAAGAGTGAATATCCCCACCTTCTTCAGAAATAATACTCAAGCCAGTAGAACCAAGGAGAATGAGTAGGGGAGGGATGGCAAAGGTAGAGGAATGTGCAAGTCAAGGAACCTGTACATGTGCTTGACCTTCAGGTAGGAGAACACGCACACTGATGTTTAAAGACTGAGGAGGTGGGCTTTAAGATTCCCTAAGCCTTGAGCAGACATAGGTGCTGTATCAGTGTACACCATCACAGGAAGGGAATGGAAAAGAAATGATTGAGAGGGTTGAATGAGACCCTGACTTTATATTTTTTGTATATTTTATATTCTGCCCTAATTAATCACAAAAGTGCTTTCAACCATGTATCAGTCGTCATGGTATGGGTCTCACTAGGGAAAGTTGCATTGCAATTTTTTACAAAAGCCAAATAAAGAAGTTGGCTGTGAGGAACATACAGTAAATCTCCTCATTAATGAAAATCTGTTTTTAAGGCGATTTGCTTTGGTTCACAGCTTATTTTCAAGATCAGGATTAATATTAATTGTAAATTTATGGAAAATGGAAATACTTAAGAGGCAGCAGGTTTTCTGAACATAGCTGTGTATGTCCTCTGGGGATACATGACTTGGAAGAAGGTGGCTTGCATGGCAGGTTACATAACTGGTATGATTATGGGCTGTGCATGCATTCTTGATGTCCAGAACAGCTGCATGCTTGTAAAGGTTTGCATCTTAAAGTTGATATGGAGTCCCATGGGCATTGTGAAGATTTGCATAGGGAGTTCAATATGGCTCACATCTTCTTGTACTCTGGTAGTCATAGCAACTATATTAGTAGTAAATACTTATTAGGCACTTAATAAATGTGAGACACAGTTTTACTTATTTAATCCTCACAGTAAATCTTTATGTTAGATTTCTTCATTATCCATATTTTTGATAAAAGGGGTATGATCTACTGAAAGGTCAAGACTTTTTCCAAGACTGTATAGTTAGTAGGTGATATAGACATACCTTGAAGCCAGACATGGTGGTTCCGACATCTATTTGATCAAGTGTATGACCAACCTGTCTATGCACATACACTAAAACTAGAATTATGGGCTGGAGATATAGCTCAGTTGGTAGTTGGTAAGTGCTTGCCTCACATTCACACCTTGGGTTCAAACCCCAGCACCAAAAAAAAAAAAAAAAAAACAATAACAACAACAACAAAAACTACTGCAATTTTAATGAAGGCACACAAGTATTGAGTTGTATATAAATTATATCCATGTGATTAAACACCTAGCCAATATAGCACACTAGGAAAACTACATAATACATACCACACTTCATGAATTCTAAGGCACATATTTTATTCATAAGTTACTATTTCTGAAATGGAATTCCATCTAAGAGTAGATAAAAAAGTGTAATATTGCAGTTTAATTGGCACTATGTTTCTTTTTCCAAGACTCATTAAATAATGGTATATCTTACAACCAGTGGCATCTTATTGTCCATAAAATATGGAAGGCAGCTTTTAATAACTAAGCACATTAAATGAAGAGATGATATATGAATGCAGATAAAAGAATGTTGACAGGTGTGTGTGTATATATATATATATATATATATATATATATATATATATATATATATATTTTCTGACTGAAGTTTAACACATCTCAAGAAACATAGGAGGCACATTTCCTCAAGGACAAGGTCCATGAAATACCAAATTATATTGTATGAATATATGGATATGTCACAATGGTTGAACCCTACTACTGTGTACAATTATAATGTACTAATAAAAGTATAGTAGAAAGATATCAAAAGAAAAACACAGTCCACTGATAGAGTAACAAATATGGACTAATATCTTTAAGAAAACCAGAGTACAAAATAAGGAATAAATGCATCAATTAACCCAGCCTTTGTGACAAACAAAGGATTGCAGTTTGATAAAGGAGCAGTGGAGGGGTGATTATCTCATTAAGCAGAATAATGAAAGAGTTTAGGAGTCCGAGGCAAGCTCACCCTGGTCAGAATCCTAGCTCTGCCCTTGTTACATACCAACACACAAGTTGCCATCCTATCAGTGAGCCTCATACTGGAGAAAACATACATCCTATGTCTTTGAGTTAGCCAAAATACACCAGACTTCAGACAGAAAACAGATGTGCATATCCATCACTACTGTTTTCATTCATATGCACATGCTTCCTAATCTCTCAAAGCCTCAGGTTCCTAATCTGAGAAACAGGGAGAAGGCCATCTTTGAAGTGGTTTTCTAAAATATATCATTAAAACAGTGTACACCGTTCTTTCCAAATATTAAGTACCCATTAAAATCTAATGTTTATTACTTCTTTAGCTGAAGTGAGGATGAGTCCGAAGCATTGCATTCTATACCCTGTGCCTCCTTATTCGGTTACTATATAATAACATCTGATGTTTCACTATATTGTGTTAGTGGTAGTATTCCTGAAGCATCCTGGGAGTATTTCCATTTGCCATCCTGCAAAACATTTCCATGGGCAATGACATCATTTGATAAGACAGTGCTAGCTCTCTTTCTGGGCATTTAATTCTAAATGCTCCAATACATCATTTATAGGAATCAGATTTACAATAATTAAAATACATTTACATGTTCTATTACAACTTTCATATCATCTATATATTATCACCTATATGTTTAATAAATTCTGTGTAAAACTATGTTCATTTATTTCTATATTTCAGACCATACAGCTATATAATCATACCTATTTTGACTGGGGACACATTATGAAATAGGAGCCTGTTTATACTTTTACAACTTTTGACTCCAATGGGCTTGGGTGAGAATTATACACTGTTACTGATTTACCCCTGGAATGGGAGAGGTAGGCTGTGGAACTTAAGCATTTTTCTACTTTTAAGGATGAATTTATATTTTAACAAGGAACACAGTACAGGACATTTTTTTAAGATTTTGGTTTCAAGTTAATTGATTTTTAACTTTAAATCGAATTTGATCACAAAGACATCAGAGCTAGGGATGATCCAGTTGATGTGTTTGGCGCCTTTTTGTTTCCGGTCTCATAAGTTAGCCCCAGTTGCCTGAGAGAGATGAGAAGACAGATGGGAATGGAGATGCAAACTAAGTCATGGACTTATGATGCTTACTTCTAGATTCTGTTGTCTGCTTCATCCTCATAAAAAGAAAAAGGGGCTCATCACACTCAGAAAAGGGCCATACCATTCTCTTTTAGAGGACTTAAGTTGGAAGACAGAAACAATGCCTCAGTTTCATTTATTCTCATTGATCTTTAAATATCAATAAGATCTTAGAGATATAATGTCCAGGTTTCATCTCAATAGTTTTTCTAACAGATGCTTGGGCTTCAGAATACATAAGGCTAGTAACCACTGCCATGGTTATTTGAGACTGATACTGTCTTTGTTACAGTTGAAAATCAAGCAATAAACAATTTACCTGCTATGCAAAGGGCATGAAAAAAATGTGTATTTAATGACTGAATAGTTTTTTGATTTGGATCAAATGTTATGTCTTATTATGCATGAAGTTTATTCTGAATTTTATGTTCTATATTAGCTCTAAATCTGAACTATATGTACATATGATCTATATCAGTTTTAAAATCTTATATCTTTTTCCTTTTTTTTTAATCTCCTGAGAAAATAAGTGGTGTTGGAGAAAGAGGTCATTATTTGAAGCTATACACCTGGTTTCAAATCTCAAATATGCCTCAGTTCATGTTGCATACCTTTGGACAGGTAATTAAATTGATTGAGCTTTAGAACCTAGATTTCTAAGGTGGAAATGATAATACTATTTCCCAGGGCTGTTATGAAGATTAAATAAATTTAAAATGCAGCATATAGGAGGAATTCCACAAATGCTGCTTTCTGTATTTTCTCTAGATTAATCAGAAAATTTCAGGTTATCTGCCTTCTGCTTAATTATAATCTAGGCACAGTGAGTTAGTAAAAAAAACACTTAAAAATATTATGTTACTATTTAATTAACCCTGTTATGTGGTACTCTGTAGTTAGTTGTTAAATCCTGTGTTGCAGGTACAATTTATGAAAAGCATCTTGGCAGTAAGGTATACTTGCTGAGTGATGCTGTTCATCATTCCAGCACTTTGACAAAGATTATTTCCTATTGCTCTGAGTGGCAAAGATTAAGCATACCACCAATCAACAGGGAGGCCTTCTAATAATATCCAAATTAAATGGTTGTGTAAATGACACTTCTTTTAAAAGCTGATCCTGTTTTTATTTTTTCCTAATCTCTGGTTTAGAATTACAGAGGCTAAAACAAGTATTTTTTTTTTTTGCTAATATGTAGAGATATTTAAGCAAATCCTTTCAATGTTAATGAAATTCTCATAACAAGTAGGAGGTTAGAGAACTTTGTGACCAAGACCAACATTTCTTACTGCAAAGAATGTCAGGGAATAACACACCTACTATCTTCAGAAGAAATAGATGTCAACAAGGAAAATACTAAACAGGAAGAAAAATATCTAAAAGGATCTACTCCTCTACTTGGGACCCCTGGAGAAAATGTGCTTTGGTGCTCAAAAGACAATAGATATTTCCAAAGACAGCCAATGAAATAGATATAACAGTGCACAGTTGTTTAGGTGTGAATTTTATACCTACTCTACACACATAATTGAACTTTATCAAGAAATTGCGTGGTGTTGGCCCTCAAGTCAGGCCTCTGCTTCCAGGTCCACAGCCATTGGTTCTGTATTCCAGTACCCATGTAATGGCTTGTATGATCATATCACATTTAAAAAAAAATAAAGAAGCCCTTGCTCATTTATTCAGTAGGCCTTTCGATGAACATTTAAGCATTACTCGTTCTGTACTCTGTTAATGTTGAACAGCTTATTAGAAATCTCTTCTGGAGGGTCTCTTAATGAAGACCAGGTTTGTTATTTATCAGTATTGATCACTACCTGGCAAGGTCATTGGCTAAAACATATACTGAATAATTCAGAAACATAAAATTTTGTTAGAAAGTGATTGATAGCAGGCAAAATTAAAATGGAAAAATCTTGCTTCTATCTTCTTTACTTTAAATCATGATATATATTAAATCTTTGTATCTTTACAATTAACAAGTTTATTCATGTAAATGGCTTATAATATATATTCACATTTTTATAATGTATGCATATAATATATGTATAAGCATATACATATTATGTACATGTATACCTAGATAAGTATGTCATTTAATGACACACCTACACACATGTATACATGCACATGTGTGTTTGTGTATATGTGTACACATTATACACTGAGAAATTTTATTTGGCATCAAAACTGAATTTTAAACTTTCAGGATATCACTAATCCACCCACAGGGTCGGGCAAATGTAAGTGATCAAATGTTTGGGAAGGACAAACGCCAGGCCTGACAGAAGGAGAAACTGGATTATTATCATCTATTCTAAAGCCTCTGGGTTCACTGTTACTATTAGGTTGTTAGAAGAGCATGGAGATGAGGCTGGTGGTTACTCCCACAGGCTTCTTTTCAACATGAGTGCCCTGACTATCCTGTCCTAAGGGCTAAGATTTTACTTGACAAAAGGGCCACTATTTATTAGAAGGTTCAAAAACAAGGGTTTTAGGGGATATCCTAAGAAATCAAATTCCATGCAAGTGTCAGAAATGTCACTATCCCAAACTAACAAGCATTCCCCTGACTTGTGTATATAAATAATCATCCTGCTCTCTCAATGCCCAAGGCAAGTTTTATTTCAGGAATCCTTCGAATCTCTTCTGTACCTTCCTTTTCTACTAACATAGAATTTTTCACCAATATTTCCTTAATTGTCACATGGGACCCCCAAGATGCTATTTTTGTTCTGTACACTACAACAAGCCTGTTCTTGTCTTAAGTGCTTAAAGCAATTAAATGCCTCCTAAATCCACTATTGGCAGTCTCAGGCTAACAGTGTAGTGGTCCTCTCCTTCTACAAGAATCTGGGAAAGGTAATTTGTTCCTTTCAGTTCGACTTTATGTTTCCTGTATTAACCGTACAAGTTTTCTGTCTGCATAAAATATTACTTTTTTGTCTAAATAGCCCAAGAAAAATCGCAATTAGAGCTGCATGTTTTATCTTCTATACTCTTCATCATCCCTTTGAAATTTTCTTTCTGCGTTCTCTTTCCAATTCCAAGTATCCAATATGGATGCTTTATGATCTTGGGCCTTTTCCTCCAGAAAAATGTCTCTGGCTATGTGAACCCCATGAGTTTCCCTCATCCAACACTTTTTTGCTGTCTCTGGATAATTCCCTGCACCATGGCTTGTCCTCTCTCCCATCCATGGATTTCAACAATTACTTGTCCATTTGTATAGTTAGCTATTAACTGTTTATGTAAAGAGGATCAAACCAGGAAGAGACTGGTGAGCAGAAAGGACTTGGTCTCTGTCCTCAAGCAGATTTGAGTTGAAATGTAGTTGTAGTTGTTCAAGTAAATTCACCCAGGCAGTATAACAGAGGATGGTAGGATCAAAACAAGGTTCTGTAAGGTATTACAGCAGAGGCTCTTACTATTGACACTGGGCATTGAGGGTAGCTTCCTTGAAGATTTGAAAAGAGAATCAAGTAAAGGAAAAATTTCAGTCATTACAGTATCTTCATTGTCATCTACAGTAGTTGTTTGCATTTCTAGTTATAAATAGATTAATCAAATTAGAGAAAGAGATTTGTTTTCCCTAAATAACAAAACTTTATTGCTTGTCCATTTCTGTAAACCCTGAATACTCAAAATGTGATCCCTGGACCAGAATAATCAACAGTTCCTGGGAGATGTTTTAATTTTTGAAGAACTATTCTCACTCCAGACATACTGAGTCTAAATCTGCTTTTTAACAATGTGATTTCCTTACACATTAGATTTGAGAACAGTGTTCTAGAAATCTACTCTATATTGCTTCAACTCTTAATTCTGTCTATGTCCTAGAGACTAATATATGTTTATTGGTGAGATTAAATATTAATACCTATATAAATATTTGAATGCTTTTCAGCTTGATAGACTCAAATACAATAAATAATGCCCCAAGTTTATATTCTCATAGCAGTTCTGACGTTAAAAGAGACATATTACAAATGTTGTGAACTGTGGAGGTGGAGACACTATTAAATGAAGATTTTCCCACATTGTATCTCTAGCATATTGTGTACTTATGCCATCCAACATTTCAACTGGGTGACAAGTCAACTTGTGCTAAGGAAGTCTGGCAATACCAAAATTTTAGCCTGTGGGCAGTTGCTTCTAACCCACATGCTGACAATTCTTTAATCATGCTCTTTTAAGTTATTTTTCTTAGGTAACTATTTCACTTCAAAATATTCATCTTGGATTATTCATTTTACAATGCCCACAAAACTCACCAATTTCTTTGGTATATTTTTTACTCAATCATCACTTATAAGATTAATTCAAATGATGAATGAACAAGTGGCTTTCAATAGTTTGTTTTAAAAAGGAAGTTTTAGGGTACTATATTGATAATGTACAGATTCATCTCAATCTTCCATATCTATAACTTCTGCCTTTTAACCTAGTCCAGATTTCTCAGTCACCAAAAAATATTCAAGAACATTAATAGTCAAACACATAGTATAGTGAAAGGAAATTTGTGCTCTGGTCTTAGCTGCCTTATTAATTAGGTGTGGTTATGTCCATGTTTCCTGACTGGGCCTAAACATCCTTATCTGCAAAGTAGAAGCAGCAGACCAGCCAATCTCTGCATATTTTAAGATTCTACACACATTTCATTTATCTGAAAATTGGTAATCCATATGTCCTGCATAATGACGGAAACACTTGGGAAAGCATAATGTCCAATTAACCAGCACACTGCCATTTCCCAGGCATCCTGAATTAGTGTCAGTGTACACTCCTGCATGCAAGCTGCTTCTCTAAATCACGTTCTTCTAAGTGGCAATTTTTGCCAAGTCTAACCGGCATTTGCTTTGACTTGTTGCTGTTTATTTCTTCCTCTAAGCTAACTACAAGATTATACCTTTTAGGACGCATACGCCAGATGCTTTCATCCCTGACTTAAAAATCAAGACAAAGATGTCTTTTGGAGTCAAAGTCGTTGACTCTATCAGCAACATTTCCATTCTGCATTAGCATCCTTATGCAAACACTTGCTGATATCTTTCTCTTTTGACTACAGTCCTGAGAACAAGGAAAACTCAGAATAGCTCAGTCCCTGCTCCTCCTCTCTTTAGAGATGCCCAGGAGGCCTCCCTTGTCCTCAAAAGCTGTTCTTACTGCTGCCTTCTCTAGGGACAGCATGATGGGACATAAGCCTCCCACCAGTCCCAAAGCCTCCTTTAGTCTTTCCCTTCCTGTCCTTGCATTTCTTTTTCTTTTCTTTATTTCTTTTTTTTAAGAGTGGAAAGTGAAAGGCTTTATTAAAGGATAGCAGAAAAGACTTTCCCCCAGAGGAAGAAGGGGACCCGAAAGGCAGAGTCCTTTCTTTTTGTTTACAACAATCCCACATTGAATTGTACTGTTACTATTATGATATAACCAAAACAAGTTTGTTTCAGATTTGAAGTTGAGTAATTCAACATACTGTTTTCTAGGAGAAATCCATTCCAGCATCTTTCTTTGCCCATTTTGAAAAAACAGCTATGGATTTTCTTTTTAGGCACAGTAGTGTTCCCCTAGCCTTCTAGCCATGATAGCAGTAGTGACAACAGCAGTTTTGATCTGTGAAAATTGACATCATACTAGGCACTTGACATAATCACCTTATTTTATCCTCAAAATTAGCAAAAGAGGATTGTTATCCCCTCATTATAAATAAGGAAACTGAGAATAGAGAAAGTGTATATTCACCAGGGCTTCCTAGCTGGCAAGTGATGGAACAAGGATCTGAAATGGGTTCTTCTGATCTCGAGCCCCTAGTTACTCTGCTACCCAGATGCTGCTGTTTGTCTCCTAACCCAGGTTGCATGCCAGGATGACAATGCTAATGACAATCTAGCTGGTCATTTATCCAAAAGGAGGAGGTTCAGGAGGGGGAATTAGTTTTATTCGATGTCCTTAATTTTTCTTTTTGGGTTTCTCTCTTCATCCATTTCACCCCCGCAACCCCGCCTATTTGTGGGTTTAGGAGTTGGGTGTGTTTTGTTATTTCACCCTTCTGGAGCATTTTCAGTTGGTTTAGAATCTCCTGGGAAACTGGGATGAAGTAGCTGAAAGTGGGGGCTCATCAATCTGCATTTTAAAGACCCCCATAGGCATGCCCCAGGATAAACATTTTGAAAAACACAATAATATCTTTTTTATGTTTTCTATCTTAAGTATATGATAGAATAATCCTATGTCTGGAAAATAGATGTAGATGAGTCCTTTTCCTCACTGAAGTGTTCCCCTAAACCAGAAGAGCATTTCATGAGAAGCCTGTGAATTCTTGTCACTAGTGAGATCCAGTGCTTCTCCATCTGGAATATTTAGATCATTCTCCATGGCCCTGCACTTCCCTTTATTTCCCCATGGGATTTTCTGAATTTAATAGTTCCCAGAAGGTTTCTCCTACATTTTATTTTATTATACTGCCAAATTAAATAGCTATTTTCTTTTTCTTAGTCCAAATATTTCTGTAAATTAAGCAGAATAGCTCTGAATCCTTTCTCTACCACTTGTTAACTATGTTACTTAAGTAAGTATGAGTAAGTTACTTAACCACTATTAGTCTGTTTCCTCATTTGTAAAGGATGGGGGGAGAGATTGTAGTGTTTATGTTCCAGAACCGATGTAAACATTAAATAGTCAATGACACTATGTACTTCATTTACTTCAGAGATTATATGGAAAGCTCCCTCTAAATGGTGCACAGTACAAAACCTGAATGCTGTATAAGGTTGACCTGAAATGAATTATATTACCAGAGTATTGTACAATTTCTGGCATTACTATGCCTGAGTACTACGTATTATCTGATGTTTATCCACATATTTGACTATATATGATTTGGTTTTATATTTTTGAAATATACTATCTACTAAGATTAATTCTACTTGCTAGTTAAGTTTGACTTATTGATCATGGGCCCAAAATTAGTTCTGAGAATGACCCTAATCCTACCTAAATCTTTGATTTTTCTAAATCTGTTCCTTCTTCAAATTTTAGTCTGCTCGTAACCAATGATTTGCCTTTGTAAAATGGTTGGTTGAGGATAAGGGTTCAGTCCTTGGCCACACAACCATTTTTTTCCCCTCTCTGTGCAATATTAGCTGGCCTGCTCAGAGACTGAACTGACTACCTTGACCTCATTAGCTAGGCACTCCAAGCAGCTGAGCATTTTGCTTTCATTATTTTAATAATGTGACAATGATTATAAAGATATTGCAAGAGCAGCACTGAATCTAGAAATTCCATTATTCCCATTAGTAATGCAAATCAGGGAAAGTATGCATAAGAGAGGGTGAATTAAAGTACTTACAGGCAAATCACAGATCTGGCAAGTAGGTTTAAGAGGGACTATGTGGTATATGAGTATGTGCAGTGAATATGTGACATATTAGTGTGAGGGGGCGTGGGAAGGAAGAGGCAGGGTGGGGAGGGAGAAAAGGAGAAAAGGAGGGAAAGGGGGAGAGAGAACTCTGTTTCCATTAGGCAAAAGAGTAAGATGTATGAAAACAGAAACAATTACAGGGGTGAAAGGAAAAGGGGATAATCCACACAATTCACTTTCTTCCTTACTATATTACATTTTTATATCCCTTAAATACCACTAAATCAAACAACTTGGCAAGCAAGGAAAGGATGCTTTGTCTGTTTAGCATTATACTAACTTTATTTTTGGATTTTTTGAACAAAAAATTTTAATGGAAAACTGTGTGTGTTATTCAACTTAAAAAAAAAAAACACAGATTAGGAAACTGGGAATATAAAATTGAACAAGACGAACAAAATCCCTGCCCATATGAAGCTTCCATTCTAATGAGAAGAGTTATACACAAAATAACTCTATGATTGGTAGAATGAATAAGTTAAATCCAAATCTCATATTAGTAAATTCTGTAGTGCAAATTAAAAGTATAAATGTTTAGAAAGTAGTGAGAGTGAGAGAAGATTTCACCATATAGGTTATTTTGTATTTAGACCAGGGACAAACTTTTTCAGGATCTCCTAATTGGGGAAATTCCCTCCCCTTTAGGCACCTCACAGGACTGGCTATGGGACTGTGAAGAGAAATCATCTCTGCCATTGGACATTTAAAAGGAATTTGAGGCTCAAAACACAAGGCAATATTCCCACAAATCCTCCCACTCACTCATAGCCTCTCAGTTTACCTTTCACTCACCTGCTCTGTACCTCCTGTTGGCTCTGAACCTGGTGATCTGTCCCTGAGCAGGGTTGGTGGAGCTGGTTCCATTAGCTGTTTACAGAGGGCAGAGAACAAAGCCCACATCTCTGGAGATGGCTCATCTTTTAATTCTGTGCTCCTTCACATCATTCCCGCTCCTCACCATTATAATTGCCTTTGCAGATGTGAATTTAGGTAAAAAGGGGGAAAAATGATTGTACAATTTCAAGTTCAAGGCTCCTGAGGAACCTTGATCTCTTGGTGTCTCAGAGCCCTCTGCAACAATGACCTTCATTCCTTCTCCACTTCAGATGCCTAGCAACATAGCCACATTTAAAGACCAGCCTGAGTCTCATCCCCCTCAGGACTCACAATCACTTCAACTTCTCCTACCTTCTCACTCCTATTCAATCTGTTCTGATTTTTCTCATAACCTCGACCCCCTTCACTATTTTTCTATTCTCACAGTTCATGAGCTTGACTCTGTCTACATTTGTTTCTCTACCCAATGTGGACCTTATCTTCAGCCACTTCAGTTTTTATCTGCTTGTATTCCCATGTTTTCCAATATTCCTCTCTCTACAATCTCAGACTTTTCCCTTCTCCATTATGATTAAGAACTGCAAGGAGATATCTGATAAAGGTGTTTTGTTTATTTTGTCATTGGGTTTGCTAAAGTTTATATTATCCAGTTTGGGAATTTATTTAAATTCATTTTCGTGTCATTACAAGTTATTAAAATGTTTTTATTCTTTAGTACATGCTTAATGAACACTTGCCAAGTCCAGGCGATATTTTAGGTGCTAACGTTATATGACCAACAATGAACAATCATTTTACCTCTGTCTACACAATTGGTCCAAAAGGAGCAAGAAATTGAAGGGGAATGGACAATGAGGAAAAGGAAGAGGAAGAGAGAAAATTATATTAAATAAGTTCCTGAATTGAGCTGTGACTGAAGATCTATTCATAGACTTTTCAGTTACATGAAGCAATAAATTTCTTTCCTTTTTAAGTGACTTAGTATTTGGATTCTGTAATTTGCAACTGAAAGAGTCCTGAATAAAATAATATAGTTATTTGCATATATATATTATTCGCCCCTATGCAATCATAAGCCACTTGAAAGAAAAGACTGTGTTATGCATTTTGTATCCTCCAGAATGCTTTGCACATTGTAAGTGTCCAATAAATATTTATTGAATGAATAAATCTATTTATAAAAGAGCTTAAATTTGGATTGATGCAGTCTTCAAACTTCTCTAGAGTGATCTGGATAATGAACAGCATCACATGGCAGAAGATTTAAAAAAAGTTCCACATCTCTACACAGGAATGTTGGGCCCTCATCCACTCTTCTACTCTTCTACCATTGTCAGTATATCTATGTCCCTATTCAGACCTGCCTCAAAAAAGAGAACAGAGACACCTGGATGGCTGTGTCCTTATTAGTAGCACAAATCCCAGGCTCTGAATATAACCCAGCTGAAAGAGAGAAAAATATTAATATTTTTATTCTTTCTTGATACAGTTGCAAGTTTCTCTTTTGCAGGGATGACACTGAATCTCCATTAAAATTTAGACTAGGTATAGGGCAATGAAGGGAGGAGTGGGGGCATGGTGATAGGAAGGATAGAAGAATAAATCAGACATTATTATCCTATGTACATATACAACTATACGACCAGTGGGATTCTACATCATGTATAGCTAGAACAATGAGAAATTATTCTCCATTATACATGATATATCAAAGTGCATTCAAAGTGTCATGTATAACTAATTAAAACAAATTTAAAATTAAAAATATATATTCTAGTAAATAGTAACAAAACAAGATAATGTAAAACAATTATTTTCAGTTTCTCTTTCTTTTTCTCTGAGAGAGAGAGAGAGAGAGAGAGAGAGAGAGAGAGAGAGAGAGAGAGACATGAAGGATTAATCAGAAACCCATCTTATGCCCATGGCACACATTTGCAAGGAAAGATCACCCTGACTCACAGAGTTACAGTTCTCTGTTTCTATATCCACAAAGACAAGTACAGAAAGAGACAAATCATTTCATTTAAAAAGAGGTCTCCCGTGCATGTCTGGAGTCAGTGATGTCAAAAGGACCAAGAACTGTTGCCTGAAACAGACAGAATGTGGGTGGAGGCAAATGGAATGATATATTTAAGAATTTAGCAGGAAGAAGATCTTAGACAATCACAACAGTGTCCTTATTAATTGCCAATTTTAGAGGCACTCTAACATACAAGCACTTGGTCCTGTCTTATAACATATTGAAAATATAAGAGGATTTGGGGTGGGAGAGCAAGAAAATCATCTATTTTCTCTGGTTGTGCCTGTGTGTTTTAATTATTCCTCTTGAGATACATCTTTTCAGGGTTGTGTCTTCAATCTGTTGCTTGCAGTTTTTTTTTTTTTTTTTTTTTTACAGCAAAGCTTATATTATCAGTACTTGCCAGTTTTGTTTTGTGTTTTGGATTTTGAAATGGAGGGTCCAATTAGGGTAGCCAGCAAAACTGTCCACAATGCTCATCATTTGGAAGAGATTAAGCTGTTTATCATTTAAAGGAATGCAAAGTACATGAGCTTTTCCTGAATCCTGCTTCCTGAGGTCTTGAGACCCTACTGCTGAGGGCTAGACCAGAAGTGAATTTCTAGGTTTCTGTTTGAGGATCAGGTGCTGTTTTTTTTATTCATAGATTTCTCTTTTATGAAAAAGTAACCAGGTTACTGCCAAGACAACTCCAACAATAACAGTAACTAAGTCAGCAAAGTAACAGAGCATATGCTAACAAGCAGTCAACTACTTACATCACAAATGTAACAGCAATGCTCTCTCTAATAGCAAATGCTAAGTATTCAACATTCTATGCTTGCCTGTGGAGTTGGAGATCTTTTTAAGATACTGATACACAGAAATTCCTCCAAAACTCTGCTATGTTAAGAATGCAAATCATCCTTAATTCAAAACAGGGCATGTTCTGAGAAAAGTAGAGCTTTCATTTTTGATGAATTTCTTCAGTAACATGTTTGGAACCAGAAAGAGATTTCTGTGAAACAATATGCACTATTAAATGAAAATATGTAAAAACTTGGACTACATCACAGTTAATTGAACAAGTGTGTGTAATATGTGAAAAGATATACTTTACTTTGTTAAAAAAAACTGCAAAGATGCAGGAAAGATGGTAAACTCAGCACTAAAAGGATATAGAGATATTCCTTAATTATACTAAAATATTAAATACTCAGTCTACCAGCAAAGTTCCATAGGCCAAGAAGCTTAGATAATGAAAATTTATATTTTCACAGATTTAGAGGTAAAAGTCCCTGATCAAGTTGTCAATCTATTCAGTTTCTGGCGAAGGTTCATCCTGGCATGGAGATGTCTGCCTTTTTGCCATATCCTTGCAAAGTTGCATAGTTTGGATTCTAAGTAACTCTCCAAAGGTCCACATGTTAAAGGCTTGGTCTCCAGAGAAGCAGTGGTGAAATCTTGGAGGCAGGGCATAGTGAGAGGTCTTTAGGTTATTGAACATGTGACCCAAAGGGGATTGTGGAACCCCAACATCCTCCTTGTTCTTGCTTTTGCTGCTTAACCATAAAGTGATAAATTAAGTTCTGTCACACGCTCCTACCATGATAAGATACCATATAACAGGTCCAAAAGCAACAGGGTCAACTGATTATGAACTAGAAGCTCGCTCACATATATGCTGAAGTAATACAAAGTTGGCAAACACACATAGCCTTTGCTTAGTGCATGCGTAGCAGAGAAGAGAGAACAAGCTAGAGAAAATGAAGTTTCAGGAATCTCTTCTTATAAGGACACTAATCCTGCTGTTTTAGGGCCCTACCCTTTTGACCTGATTTAGCCTTAATTACTTCCTTAGAAGGCCCCTTCCTCAATTACAGCCATAATGTGGGTTAAGTTTTCAACATATGAATTTGGAAGCAAGGACGACCCAAACATTTAATTTAAAACATATATTCATAATACTTCTTCTCCTGCCTTGTTTTTTAAAAAATTATTGGTGCATTATACTTTTAAATATTAGTGGGTTTCATTGATATATATTCATACGTATGCACATAGCATAATTTGGCCAATTTCTTGCCTTGTTTTAAGAAGTTAGATTCAGAAGTACATAAAAGCATTGGATAACTATGTAAGGAAAATAAATTACAAGAACAAATATAGAACAATTTCCACTAAGTGCTGAAGGAATGGATAAGAAGATAAGATGTTTACATGCTCACCATATGATATGAATCAATTAATAGCAAAGGTAGAATTGAAGTTTACAAAAAAAATAGTTTTCAGTGATTTAGGCCTATTCCATTATTGGTCTATGGTTGTAGAATTAATGGTGAGGTATCACTCTTTCTATTTTTCTTTCCTCCTTTCTCTCCTTCCTTCCTTTCTTTTTGAGATGGAAAATCACTATTTTCCCCAGGCTGGTCTCAGACTATTCATGAGCCTCCTGCCTCAGCTTCCCAAGAGGCTGTTCCCCATGGATATGTACCACCATAGCCATCTGGATATATCATTTTTGGAGTATTTGCAATGGAAATTTAGTCTTGATGAAGTTGAGGGTATCTGTTAGACTGCTAATGGAGGAACTAATTAGAGATAAAAGGTAATATACACAAAGGACATCGATAGCAATTAAAACTGCTTTTGACAGAAAGAATTTCATATGCAAGATTGAATGATTCGTGCCGACTGAGTAGAGACTGACTGAAAGGATCTGAGTACAAAGAGGCAAAGTATTAGGAGCACAGGGGCCATTCTCAACATCTCAGATCACCTCTCACTTCTGATCTCTTTTTCCACTTGTACTTAAAGCTGATTCTGATCACTTGAAAATGCCAACAAGTTCAGTCTGTGCATATATTACTGGTCTGAAAAATTGTTTCAAACACAATGAAAACACTCTGTAAAGGACAGAACAAATAGATATTTATTTTTAGAATGAATGAGTATTTTTCTCATAGACATATTAGGATCTCAGTGTAAACAGAAAAGTGTGGGATTGTATATTCAACATCTAACATAAAGTTATTAAAGGATAAAACCAATTGTTTGACTTATCAAAAGTACTAAAATGAGTTTCTATTTTGATTTAAATGGCTTCTGGTTACCAAACTTTCATTCAACTTCTCCCAATTACATGCTCAAACGGCATGGCAAAATGCCTTGAAGAGTATGAAAACACACCTGTGACAGAATCTGCTATCCTTCTTCATCCTGAGCCTTTCTTTAGTATTATTAGAAGTCTTTTCATTGAGATGGGTTCATGATTGTTCACAGCAAGATATATTTCCCTGCTCAGGCCTCCCTGTAAGGTGGTCATAGCTCTGTAACAAAGTTCTAGATAGTAGAATGTAAACAGGAAGATCATAAGAACTTCTTAGAACTTCCTTCAAAAGTCAGCTTGTGCATCTCCATGGTAATCTGAAAGAAAGGTCTTTCTAGTCCCTTCCTCCTTCCATTTGACTAGAATGAGTGCATTGGGTGACAGACTGTACTGTAATATAACCTTGAGAATGCAAGCCAACAGTAGAGCAAGGGAAACTGCACTCTGGGAGACTGGGAATCAGAGCTGTCAGGCCACCCTAGAGAACTTCCTGGCTATGACAGAGAAACAAGTTCCTGTTCCTTGAATAGCTCTTTGATTGGAAGCTTAGACAATTGCTTACTGAAATGGACAACTACTCACATGAATCTGGATAGAAAAAAAGAAAAAAAAATTCTTCCCATTTTTCTTATCTATTTCTTGGATCAGAAACACCACAGTTCATATCAATCGAAAAATTAACTTGTCTCTATGACTCAATAGGAGCTGAGTAAGGCATCCAAGTGTTGTTCTTTTCTCCAACCTCTTTATGTCTGCCCCTCTTTTATCATCCATTATAAAACTATATCATCCTGAAAATATGTAAATGAGATATACTAGAAGACAAGCTGTGATTCATTGTATTATAAAATGTGTACTTACAGCTAGTAAAAAACTACACTGTGTCTATTAAAAACCCTAAACTTAAATCAGTTTGCCCTCTCCCCAAGGTTGAATTAATATAAATAAAGATATAGATTAGAAAACAATACAAACTTCGGTAGGAACATCAACTTGAGGAAGAAGAGCAGACCTCTAATAAACACCAATGATAATTAACAAAATAAACTTTAGGCATTTTTTTATTGTTGTTGTTGATCAGTAGTATATCAAAACAACTTGCAGGGGCTAGGGACATTGTTCAGTGGAAGAGGACTTGCCTAGCACTAGGCAAAGCCCAACACTGCAAAAACAAACAAACAAAAAATTGTAAAGTGCATTGCAATAAGAAAAGAATAACATGAAAATGAAAACAGTAGGATATTTGCATAAGTGGATGGAGGGCTTGTAAATTAATTGCAAAGAAACCTGCAAAACTCAAAATTAAAATCTGAGTTGAAAATTTTGAACTAAAAAGTTAAAAAATGTCAATAATATGATAAACTTGAGAGACTCTTACATAATGTAATTATAAAGAAGTAAGAAGGGGGAAAAGAAGAAGAATGAAAAGGAGGAGGAGGAGGGAAGAAGGAAGAAGGAAGAAGAAAGAACTGCAGCCAGAAATTCAGAAGGAAAAAAAAAAGAAGAGATTAAAAAAATAAAAAAAGAGATAAAAGAAGAGATTAAAAAAAAGAGGCAGAGAGTGATTTATCAACTAGACTAATTAACTAAATGTGTTCATCAGGAAAAATCTAAAAACTGAACAGAAGCAATGGTTGCCACCATAATTGAAATAAACTTTGTGGAGCTTAAAGTTGATATGAGGAAAGAGACGAAAAGGGATTGTCATATACAATAGAATCAATGAAAAGGTGATTTCATTCAGAAGCATACTGCAGATATCAAAATATCATTGGGTTCCATAACAAACAACAGCAAAAACAACAACAATAAAATAACCCATAAATTTAAGGAATGATCAATAGCATGCCTACTGACTGTTGACTGCCTTCTCTGCTACACTAGAGGCGAACGAAGAATGGAACAATATACTCAATATGGTTGGCTAGTGGAGAATAACATTTTGGAATATGTTTCTTCAATCATATGTATTTCTCTCATGAGAGTTTTTTAAAGCTTTCTCAATCACCCTATAAAGCATAATAGCTATATGTTGTTTTTTTAAATTAACATGTACATCAACTGGTTAGGAGATTAAATAAGATCAAAAAGTCTATCATAGGGAAAATAGATTGGTGGGGACATTAACATCATTTAAAACCAAAGCTAAATAATTATGTATATTAAGTGAATATACATATTTGACTTCAGTCAAATATGTTCATCATTGAATGACAAAGTACACAGTCTGCAATCCCAGCAGTTCAGGAGGAAGATCTGGAGTTCAAAACCAAGCTCAGCAACTTATCGAGGTACTAAGAAATTTAGAGACATGGTCTCTAAATAAAATACAAAAATGAGCTGGGGATGTGGCTCGGTGGTTAAGTGCCCCTGGGTTTAATTCCTGGTACAAAAAAATACATAGTATGATAATCATAACTAAATAAAGAAGTCTAAATGTAAAATTTGAATACATAATAATAAGAAGAAATAGACTAGTGAAGTGGGAAGATGCTAACATCCCAATTTTGTGGTATAGAAACTCAAAAACATTTTAGTTATTGGCTGGATAATTAGAGAAATACAGGTCCATATAGCAAAAAGTATAAAATTGTAAAAAGAATGTATAAAGAATACTACACACCACCTTTAGCAAAGTAGTTTTCTCTGGCGAGCATGGAGCTGGGCTTTGGCTCTGTCTGTAGTGGTTTATTTCTTTAAGAGAAAGCTCTGAAGCAAGCAGAGCAAAATGTTAACATCTGTTAAATCTGACTAAAACATTCTCATCTGCTGTCAGTTATACAGCATTCTGTAGTTTTCCATATGTTTGTAATATTTTACATTTTAAAAGATTAGTTTTAAAAGTTGGAAAAATAACCACTAAGTAGAATTGAAGACAAAATATGTACCAGTGTATCACTGAAAAAGAATAGAAAGCTATAAATGCAGGGAAGGATACCATTGCCAAATATTGAAAAATTGGAAAGAATTTGAAGAAAAATTACTCAAAACAAACAAAAAAAGTAAGACCTTAGATCCCACTATGAGAATCACCCTAAATTGTTTCCACTGTCAAATTAAATAAATAATAAGAAAAATAGTAATAATATTAAATATGTATTACTTCTTAACGTGTGTCTAGAATTATGCTATATGTTATCCTTCATGCTTTAAATAATTTTTGCTCCATAATTCTCATGACAATTCTGAATAAAGTATTATTATTATCTGAAATCCTCACTGATTGAATTTGACAAAAATAACTAAAATATATTATTTTTTTAAAAAGTTGTTATTTAAAATGTTCAATATTTTTGTTTGACAGATCAAAAGAAAAATAAACAGGTTATTATTAAAAAGTAGCAGTAAACAAAATAAAATCAAGGTAAAAAATAATTAAATGCTAGATATTGATTAATTTTATAGTTTTAAAAAGAATATTCTGTAATGAATATTTAACAATTTAAACCTTTATATACTAAATACTATAACATTGAAATAACAAAATCAGTAGAAATGTGTCATAATGTGAATATTTGTGTCCCCATCCAATTCTTATGTTGATATTCTAACCATGGAGATGATGGTATTAGGAAGCAGGGCCTTGTGGAAATGATTAAATCACATGGGCAGCCATCATGATTGGAATTGGTCTCCTGACAAAAGAGAGCACAGAGAGCTAGCTAGTCCTTTCCAAAATGTGAGAACACAGTGAAAAAGCACCATCTATGAGTCAGAAAATAGGCCCTCACTCAACACTGAATCTGCCAGTATCTTGATTTTGGACTTCTCAGCCTCTAGAACTCTGAGGAATAATGTCTTATTATTTGTAAGCAACTTAAGTCTGTCAGATTTTGCTATAGCAGCCCTAACAATCTAAGACAAAATGCAAGAAAAAAAAATGTGAAAAATATTTAAATATTTTTAGGCATTTCTGGATCTAAGAGACAAAAAAAATAGTGACATAGGAATATTCTTTAACTTGGAATTTACACATGGGTCTCCTGGGTTCTGAGAAATACTTTGAGCTCTATGAAAATTATCACTCATGTGTATGACTGAACTTTTCTGCAAACATGGTACTTCCATCATTTTCTCAAAAGTACTTCATGACTCCCCTTAGAACATGTATAGTCAAACTATTTTATATATCAAAGTATATACAAATGTATATAAAATTAAATATGTATGTAAAATTACATATATAAATACAAATATAAAAATAAATCAACTGAAGTTGTTAAAGATGTTAAGTGTTTTGTGTATATATACACATATACATAAAAATTATAAGCATATAGTATATATCATATAAATGATAAATTTATAATTTATATATTACATAATTTATAAATTTATACATTATAAATTATACATATGTATCGTCTACAGTAAGCAACTATTATTTTTTAAATCCATGGAATATTATTTAAAAATTTATACAAAGTCCCAAGGGAAATACCTTGAGTTATTTTTGAGATGACTTGTTTAATATTTGGTTCTTGCACTAGGTTGCATGTTGTATGATAATTGGGACCATAATGTTTTTGTGTTGGGCTCTTCATTCAGAAAGATACAGGGCATGTAGATAAGGTTTAACAAATAAATTAATCAATTTATCTGCCAATAACCTTCAGAAAAGCTGGTATTTTGTCAAAAGCTGGTATTTTGTCAAAGGGTTAGGGCCTTAAATAACTCTAGATCCAGAGAATTTTACCAGTGAGTTCTAACAAACCTGCAAAGAACAGATGCTTACAAACTTGAAACTTTACATCCTATAGGCAAACAACTACAACCAATGAAAAGTCACAATTTCCAAGGTATTAAACACAGAAAATAAAGCTTTAACAAAATAGCCATAAGACTCCTACATGCTCAAATCACTTGTGTACATACAGACACATACATATATGTATATAAAATATAAATCAGAGATTATTAAATAGATCTGGTAATGCCAGAAAACTATCATAACAATATAACAAATTTGATTTAATTCAAGAAAAAAATTTAAATGGAGGAAATATTTTATTCAGGAATATTGATGTAGTTTAATATGAAAGAATTTACTCAAAGAGTGAAAAACATCAGTATATCAAATGAAAAAAAAAATGCTCAATTTGATAGATGCCAAAAGAGTAATCTGACTACTCTTTAGTAGTTTCACTGAAGATAAAAAGACTTTATTATACTAGTAAAAGAAAGACAGTCTTTTGCCTGAAAAAGCATAAGCTTCTGAAAATTCAGCCTATTCAGCCAACTCATATTGAACAAAGAAAGACAAGCCATTGAGATCAAGGCAATAACTCTACTATTTGCATCTATTAGAATTAAGATGTGTTTGATGTTGACATGCATGCATCCAAGGAAAAGCAGAATTCTTCAGGCAAGACAAATTAAAAAAAAGAAATAAAAGAAATTTGAAAGGTAAAATTCTAGGTTACAGCAAAAATTTAATTTCATATAGTGAGTCTGCAATAAAGATAAAGCAATGTGACTTTAGGTCCTAAATAATAAGGGTCCCAGGAAGAAAATATGGTACCAGATACCAGATATAAAATAAATATACATAAATTAATAAAGATTATAAGAGAGAAAAGATCCAATTAATTTAAACAAAATGTAAACTGCTTATATTAAGAAATCAATAAAAAATCAAAAGGAAAGGAAAGTGAATAAGGATTTATTATGTAAATTTCCATCAATATTATGGTGTAGGCTTAGTATAATTTTAATTAAACAAGTAATTACATTTGACTGTGATACACTTTAAACTTCTAAATTTTCTCTGAAAAATATGTTCTAATACAATAATCAAAAATCTAGTAGAGGATTTAAGAAAAAGGTTATCTTTTATTCATTTCTTTAAAGTTATAAATAACCAAATCTCCCACAATAGCAATGTAGTTGGATAAATTGTAGCACAGTCAGATAACAAAATATAATGCAAGGTCATGCTTAGGAAGAACAGGAAATAGAGCAGGAAAGTGCTCAAGCCATTTATAGCAAACTTGATATACAGCAATATGCTATGATTTTAAACAGAGTGATTTTTAAATATTTATATAATTGTATGAAAAAACAAGCTGAAGGAGATAAACCACTATATCAAAGACATATATCTAAGATTGAATAATAATATTAATTTTACCTTTTATATTTATTTCTAGTTCACTTTTTTGTTTTGCTTTAAAACTATTAATTGAAAGAAATTAATGATTATATTTTAATTATAATTCATTTGATACCTTTGTTATGTTTATTCAAAAGTTAAGTACAGATCTAGACTTTAAAAAAAATAATTTTCAAACCAAAATTATAAATTCCAGATTTTGAAGAACAGTTTAGAGTTGTTACTTGTAAGAGGGACATATTGACATGGTCTTTTTAATGAGCAAAGAATAAGAACCCAAACAAAGAAATAAGAAACAAAAGCAAAGAGTAGCTCCAACAAAGGAAACAAGCAGTCAGTGGCTTATTTAAAAGCCTGACAAATTTGGAGGCATAATTGTCTGTTTAAGAGTTTAAAATGCTGATATTATACATTAGAGCATTTTTGGAATGTTTATACCAATATGTGCCAGGCTTATAAACCAATTTAACATTGTCTCATACTCAGATTGCATGGAAAATAAGTTTTCTATCTTTATGAATATAAAATCTAGAGTGAGTAATAGACTGAGAGTTTTATGCTTATGAGCATAAACTGTGATTGTTTACTGTGCCTTAACAATGATGAAATCACAAAAGGCTTCATAGCAAGACACAAAACCCTGGGGAAGCTATTAAGAATTCAGTATTAACAGTTCATGGAGGAAAATGGATTCCACTTACTAAAATGATTTTAAAATGTTTTCTGTAAAAAGCAAATATAATAGCACTGTGAAGTTGGACATTTTAGATTTTATTTGAGTCTTTGTTCATATATAGGAGTGATATATTATTTCCAGTGGAATCCAAAGATTATAATGTCTAGTGAAAGCGGACATGTAATAAACTTTGGATGAGTACAAAAGAAAAGAGATTCATAAGGTTGAAAGGTTCTAGTCCCAAAAGCCACTTCAGATAGCCTAGAATTGCCTGATACTGTCTTTACCCAAAAGTATGCAACAGATAGTACTTGTTCAAATTGTATTTGTATGATACTTTCCCAAAATCCATATCTTCTTCAGTATCTAATTCTGTCCAGACATTCTGATAACCCCTGGCATACTACAGAAATTAATATAACCTGACTGAGCCCAACTCTTGCATAGTACTCCAGAATTCTTTATTTTTCCTCTTGGGAAGAAAAACAGAACACAACAACAACAACAAACCCACAAATCGACAAGAAAGGTATAAAGTAACAATGGATAAAAAGTGAGGCAAGTGCTTTTTGGGGGGAATAAATAATCCATGCCTACAGAAGACCACCAAATGTTGCATTGCTTCACTTGATTTTTAGTCATTTCATAACCATAGCAAAGCATGGAAGGTGATGAGTTCTGGAACTGCTCCTGTTTTAGCTTCTGGGGAACATTACTTCTTTGTAGACAGCTTGTCAGAGCATAACTGAAATGGAAAGTTTGTGTTTCTGGACTGAGAGAAAAACAGCATTCAGAGACAGACTAGTGACTTCTGCACTGTTGTTTGTTACTATCTTGATAATTCTATCAATTGTTTGTTTGAGCTAAATAGATTTCTTTTAAAACATCAGCTGGATGAGGCAGTGCATGCCTGTAAATCCCAATGAACACGGAGCCTGAGACAGGAGGATCACAAATTCAAAGGCCAGCCTCAGCAACTTTGTAAGGCCCTGAGCAACTTAGCAAGACCCAATCTTAAAATAAAAAATAAAAAAGGGTGGGGATGTGGCTCAGAGATTTAAGTACCCACTGGGTTCAATCCCTAGTGTCAAAAACAAAACAAAACCAAAAAAACATAGATCACTATTTTTGCTTTTGTATTTTGTCTGTTATTCAGAAATTCTTGCTTCTTACTTAAGCATAATGTTGTACCAACTATAATGTTTCTATTGGATAAAGATTTACTCAGGATTCAGAATAAAAATGAACAAGAAATGAATTAGCAATCGTTTTGAATTCTGTTGAATATGTGTATTCTCCCTCCCTCCCTCTCTGGTATTTTTGTATGTTAGTGCACACATGTTTATCTTTCTTCATTCCTCTCTCTGCTCATCTTGGTCTTTTGTTGCCCTGTGGTCTGCTCTTCCCAACATAAGAAAGGTAAACCTGTGGATTTCCATTGGATTCTAAATCCACTGCAGGGAGCTCTGCCTTGAGCCCTCTCCCAGGCTCTCTGGCCTCCTTCCTGGATACTCCAAACACCTGAATGTCACCTGACATTCTGACCCGTAGATTTCCTTGGGTCCCCCACACCTTGCTACAGAGCTTGGTGTTCCAGACCATCACATTCCACAGAAAGGGCCAAAGACCCAGGAAGTGATTTTCAATGATAACATTGCCATGCAGTCACCTGCACTCTGCCATCAATGTCTTGTTTTGTCTTAGGACCAGAAAAGAAAAAAAATTAGGGACTTGAAAATGGTGGTGGTATATGCATGTGCCAGGTGGGGAGGGAGGACACTAATTTTTAAACACCCAAGAAAGGAAAATAAATTATGTAGAATTGTGTCATATCAAGAAAAATGTGATTAAAATAGGCTGATATGAATATTCATCAATGGTTTAACAGAAGGGCTTTAGCAAGAGGAGTGCTTGTGCCTCATTGCTACTAGAGATCTCTTTCAGAGAATTGCATTTAAAAAAAAAATTGTGATGGGTCCGTCGGCCTAAACTATAGGAGATGTGTTTTTTATTTTTGCTTTCTTCAATCTTGGCATTTTGGATGCTCAGCTTCCTGTGAAAGTGAATTTCTCTCTAATCACCACAGTCCCAGGAGGTTTGCCTCACTCACACCAGGACCTTATAGGCAGACTACTGTGGATGGGAAGCGGTATATTAGCATGGCAACAGATCACCCTTTGTGAACAGCAATCTTTTTGTTCACACAAGGCAAACTATACTTGTTACTAATTATTCCTCCATCTCCCATGATTAATGAACACCCACAGCATTTCATCCAACCATTTCATTTTCCCTGTTCTGACAAATGTTTCCTTCTCCATTTCTATTTTCTACCAGCACTGTACATTTGAACTTTCAGGGACTATAAAAATGTCCTGTATTTGAACTGTCCATTATAATAGACACTAGCCACATGAGACTTTTGAGTACTTGAAACAACTCAGGAAGGGAATTTTAAAGTTACTTAAATTTAATAAATTTTAATAGCCACATGTGGCTAGTGGCTCCTATAGTAGACAACAATGCTTAAACCCTTGACAAGCTTAGCAGAGAGTTCAGAGTTCAAATTTCTCCCAGAATCCAAAACTGAAGCACTGTGAATGTGTGAGTCTGCACACACACACACACACACACACACACACACACGTGTGTGTGCTTTTATTCTCTAAGAACACTTTCTTTTAACTTTTGTAATCATTCTAAATCATTCATCATCATTTGTCATTAAATCCTTACCCTCCCTAGTCAGCCATTAGAATTGCTAAGGACTCAAGAAGATAAAATGTGACATTATTTTTAACTTCACTGTTCTTCAAATAGCTACCATACAGGTGCCGGGAAGCACAATTACACTTCACATCAAAATGATGTGTATGGAACAGGAGCAATCATTTCTGATGTGAATTTTTTATGGGAATTCTCAATAAATCTTAGATAACCACATTTGCTATTCTTAAACCTACCATTACCAGTGTTTAAAATGAATTAATGGCAATAACATTGTTATTGTTGTTTATATATAAACCAATCTGTGCCTACTGAAGAGGGCTAGGATATTCTTAGATTTTAACTTCTTATAGCACTGAATCATTCAATTAGTGTGATCAGTGGAATAAAATTTAAATTGCTTCTTTAAAAGTTGATAATAGTAACAATAATGCAATGATTATTACTTTTTAAGGATTTATTATGACCAGGAACTGTCTGAAATGCTCAACACTCTATATATTACTTAATTTGTTCATGACTGGTCTAAGAAGTACAATTTTCACACTTGTGTGAATATAAATGAGACACAGAGAAGTAAAATAACATGGACAGAGAGCCTGACTTCTTATCTACATCTAATCCACTTCATGCATGGAGAAATTGGCACATCAAATAACTAAAATGTTTGGTTTTCAACAAACACTAGCGTTAACAAAAATTGTGATTATGGTCAAATGAGTTGTTACTGTATTTATGGCTTAAAACAATTAGGACTTAGACTTGTAACTAGAATAGTATACTTGTTAACAAGGACAAGAAAAAGTGACAACTGAGAGTTTACTAAAGAAACACCACGAGGAAAAACAGTATTCTCTTGATTTCAATTACACATAGGCTTCATCCAAGATTTTAAAAGTACAAGATTTTAAAAGTACTACTTGCTAGTCTTCCTATTTCTAATATAGCACATTCTCACTCCTTAGGATACATTTTGTGGAGCTAATATTTCATTGACCTGGAAAGTCCTTCCGAGTAAATAACCCTTCTCTGACTAGTTTCTTTTTAACTGGATCTTCTTTCTGACAACATTTCACACAACTGCTGAATACCTTATATTACCTGGTGAAAACAGTCATATCCTGCCACATATGCTTTTCTCAGCATGGAAAGTGAATGCTTTTGCCACTCTGGTTACTCTCTTTACCTACTGCTCTTGCCCTGTTTTCAAGGTTGGCCTTTGAAAACAAGCTGCCCTGAAGAAGCTTGGTGTTTGGAAAAGTCACATGATTGCAGATACAAGACTGCAGTGACAATCACTACTCTTTCTGTTTCCACCTAGAACAAGGAACCATCAGAGTTGGAAATGATCTCAAAGATCATTCTGAATGTTTTGTGGGAATTATTTATTCCTGTCTCAGTATCTCCAACAATGCAGGGAATTCACTACCATCTCAGGCAGGTCACTTGGGTTTGTTTTTGTTTTTATTTTAGGGTGTTTTTTTTTTTTTTAGATTTTTTTCTCTTTCCATATTTTTATTGGAAAAAAATTTCCATATTTTAGAGTTGAACATAATGATGGTATTTGTTGTTGCATATTTGTACATGCACACAATATAACAAAATAATTTAGCCCATATCACTCCCCAGTGCTTCTCCCTTTCCTCTCTCCCTGTCTCTCATGCCCTTGATCCCTTTCCTCTATTGATTTCATAAGATCCTCATATCTCCACCTTTCTTTTCCTTTTCACCCTCTAGCTTCAACATAGGAGAGGAAACATATGACCATTGACCTTATGCTTCCCTTAACATAATGGTCTCTACTTCCATCCATTTTCCAGCAATGGCATAATTCCATTTTTTCTTTGTGGCAAATAAAATTCCATTGTGAATTCGTTTTCTAACAGCTCTGATCATTGCAATGATTTTTAAAATACAAATTTCTTTCTCTAACTTTTCTGATTTGCACCTAATTATGTTCTTTAGGATGAAAATAAGTTTAATATTTTTCTTACAAGACAACTCATCAAACATTTACAAACAAATCTGAGGTAATCTCTAACTTTCCCCTTCTTTAGGCAAAGTATGCCCATTTTGTAAGTCAAGTGTTCCTCTGGAGGAATACATTCATGTCATTTACCTGAATGGTCTCCCTGAAATGTTAGTTTATCCTTGTCTCATTTTCTGCCTAGTTTCAAATATATGAGATCACCAACGTTTGATCAGCTAGAGTAGATTGGAAGATCTCTTGCTTTGTCCCAATTGCATGTCCCTAATAACAAAAATGCAGATTAACTGAATTCATTTGATTTTTTAAAAATCTTCCTAAACCTCTTATCAGTTCTACAAGCATTGGGAACCTGACAGCCACTTATATAGCAAGAAACTAAAAATGCCACCCATGGCAGTGTTTCTCTTTTTCTCCTTAATGCAGCTAAAGCTTAAAGACTTGGGTATCAGTCCTGTGCTTGGTAAAAAGTAGAATTTAGAACCAGATTTGCTTAGTTCTACTATTTACTAGATATGAAAACAAGTATGCTGCCTAAGTGCTATAAGTTTTTGTTTTTTTAAGTTCATCTGCAAAGTAGAATAATAATCACACTTTCCTTATAAAGTTGCTAAAGTCAAAATATATTTTACATAGCATACATAATGCTGTGCTCATCATATAGCATAACAGGTGTTCAGTAAATTTTAGCATATTGTTAAAATCAAAACTTACTCCACATTCTCATAGAAGTATCACGTGAGTCTGTCAGATTTTAATCATTGCAACTTGGACTATGGCATCATACTTTGCACAAAATGAGGTCCAAAGAATTTAGAAACCAAATGTGAGGGCTTCTTTTGAGTATCTCTTAATTTAGCATGATATGTTTAGGCCCAAAGAAGTTATCATCCAGACCAATGTAAGGATTCTCAGATCACAGTATCCTCATCTCTGAGTCAGATTTATAGCCAGTTACTTGTTTCTCGTTCCAATATATGGTTCCAAATTATGAGAAGAGAAAGTTGGTCATACAAGCCCACTTCCACCTATAATAGCTGGAGTCCATATTTGGCACAATAATCCCTGATTAGCTGTAACCTTAGAAAGTTTACCCAGTATAGAACATGACCAAAACACACAATGGCTGTGCAAGAGGGGATTAGTGAGACAATGGCTAATTTGTCTAGTATTATTATTTTCTTTTTTACTTTCTGGAAGATAATTCTGAAGCTAAATTGCTTAGGTGATTTTAACAATAACCAGAGGTGGTGCTGATAAATGTTCAACACCCAGCTCTCTGGAGGAAAAGAACAAACCCAGATTTCTAGTATTTGTTTATCTATCTGCTATAAATATTGGTTATTAACCACCATGGTAAATTTTAGTCTTTACTCACATAAATTCATCGAACGTGAAGTCATCAACATAAAGTTGTGAAAAGATGCACAGTAGCTCATGGTCATACAGCCTTTGCAACCTGAAAATTTAACAGAGGCAAATACCCCCAAGACCACAGACACTATAGTAAAGTTAGGATGGGAAGTTTTGAGAGTTCATTAACTTTGCTTTTAATATAATTTACTGATTTGTAAGTCTGTATATTTTATTTTTCATAGTGTATGTCAATTTACCTGAAAAGTTTAAAATTTGTCCTTGTAAGTTTATATAAGCCAGTTCCAGCAAACTGGTGCTGCTGGCAAGCTAAGACCATCCAAGATTTGACCTCTTCCTTGACAAACTTATTCAGAAAATTATGCTTTTACATGGGAACCATTTAGAGGATAATGCAAGTCATTACATACTTAAGTAGGAAATGGGTAGACATCATCAGGACAAGTATTTCTGAGAAGGGGAATCTCAGGTACTCAGAAAAGCAAGAAGGTTTCTATACTTTTACTATCAATATTCTTTCTGTTCTGAATTTTCCAGAGTATATTCTAATGTGCTGGTACACAAATCCAGACAAATCAGATTCTCATGGGGTAAAAGGAAATAATGTTCTTCATTGGATATAGTGCTTTCTGAGGATCTCTCCTTGTGAACTGTAACAAAAGATTAGAATGTTGTTTCGGGAGAGCTGAGTTGAGAATTACCAGATCTCATAGATCAGATTAATAATTCATAAAGTCTGGACTTGGAGAGAATTATTTGCACACCAGACTGATGGACTATTAGAAATAGTCAATGACTGCCCTTGGGAGACCTTGAGAAAAGTGATCGGGAAAAGTGGCACTTGGGTTTAATAAACTTCAGACTGCTCAGATACATCTCCTAACTAATGGATTGTGACATACATAGCTTGGGCTTTGGCCAGCAGTGATACCCAGTGCTGTAATTGTCTTGCATATAGAGTGACTGTTTCCAAAGAAAGTTGTTGCTATGTTGAGAGCGTAATTACAAAGCTGCCAGAAGGAAGAGCAGTCGCCCCACCAACCTCACCATGATTTATTGGGTGTATTTGTACTCTTAAACGGATCTGTCTTTTTCTTCCTAGAATGTTTTCACACCTCAATATGAATCTCTCTTCCCCTGAGCTCACCTCATTTGTGTCTGAAATATTGATCTGGTTGGCAAAGGATAGAGCAGTATAAGTGTGTGTGTGTGTGTGTGTGTGTGAGAGAGAGAGAGAGAGAGACAGAGACAGAGACAGAAAGACAAAGACAGAGACAGAGTGCATGTGTGCACATCCACTATTCAATGACAGGACTCTTTCTCTCATATTGTTTTTATGATCTAAGGAGATTTGGCACAGAGACTGCCCTTTCTCCTTGAAAGTTCTGCTGATTGCTTCTGCTGCTGAGAAACAAACTCCATTGTGAGACTGAAAAAGCCCTTCAGTCTTTTCTATGGCATTTGTCCATGAAGTCTGCAATAAGAACTGATTTATGAAAGCACACCAATGCAAGAAAACCATAATGTTTGTGACAAATTTCTTTACATCCTTTGCAGATCAGCAGTTTTAGGAATGCAGTCCCCATAGTATCCTAAATGCCAAATGTCTTCTGTCAGACAAATGCATCTTGCTAAAGTTGAAGAGTAGCTTTCAGTTATTGTCTCTCCTTTGGAAAAGTAATCAAAAGTTGCTTTCAGTTAACTTAAGCATTTTCTATTTCTGAACAAACACCTTCGTTTTTCCAAATTTGTAGGCGAGGAACAGTTGGGTGTGTATTGGTGCACCCCAAACTCCTGATAGAAGCATATGTTTTGAATCTACCTCTAACTTTCCCTCCCTCTTTTCACCAAAGACAACAGTTTTGCATCTCTTGTCTTTCTTCAAAATTTCTAACTATAGTTTTGTGTTTTTTTTTTTTTTAATGAAATCAAGTTCCTTGGTGGGGGGAAAAATTCCTATAATTTATTTGCTTAAAAACCAAGTGCATGAAATTATAAAATTAATATGGCAAACTCATGGTTATTACTCAGGGAATTCTGGATTCCCAATGCCTCTTCTGTCAGGAAGAGCCTACTGACAAATTTTCTTATTGCTAATCAGAACAATAAAATAAAATATGTGGAGAAGAAAATGAAACTGGCATATCCTAAAGATCCCTTGTTTTCCGAGGACCAAGGGAGATGGCCATTATTTCAATAAAGGTTAGAGATATCCTGGTCATAGGGAAAAAGACTAAATTAGATAACTTCTCTTATTCCTTCTGTTCTCTGCAATAACAGATATGTGATTATTATTTAATTTTGAAATTAGTTTTTTTTAATAAACATTTTCTTCACCTGGGTGAGGTTCAAACCCACTCAGCTGAACTGACCTTGTTTCAAACATAGACTGTGAGTACTCTGGGAAAACAAGACTGATGTTGAGCAAGAAACCAGGAACCTTGGGTTTGGATCCCACAAACCTATGCTAGGAAAAGGTGAATATAGTTTCCTTAAGGGTAAAACTTATATTTAATCAACTAGTTTTCTTGAGGTGAGGAAGAAATATGACCTTAATATTAACCATAATTAAGGTTTCATTTGGATTTTGAAAAACTGTTACATGTTTATACAGTAGGACCTTCCCCTCCTGCCTATCAGAAGCTTGAGAGAATAAAAATAGCTGAGAAGTAGAAAAATAATTTTGGAGATAATTTCCTTTCCTTGAATAGAGAAAGGGTAACTCTTAGGATAAAATGATAACACTGATTTGACTTAATACCTGAGCAAATGATTCAGAACAGTGTTATATAGTGAAATCAGTAGGCTTGCAGAGGATCATATCCAACCACTGGATAAATTTAACTATAAATTTGTAAAGTCCTTTTATTCAATAAATGCTTTTTAAATATCCAGCCTATGTCAGGCATTGTGAATGATATAAACAACTTTTTAAACTCTATTTTCAAGGGGCCTATATTCTAGTAAATAATTAAATTATTACTTTAAAACTAAAATGTTAAGTAGAAAATATTACCTAACTCACCAGAGGAGGAGGTAATTTGTTAAATTTCAGAGTGGAAAATGCTTCCTTGGGCCGAGGGAACTTTGAAGAGAGTCAAATTACCATGAAGATGAAGACATTTCTTCAGAATCCTTGTCTGCATAATGAAGTACCAGGGCTTTCCAAGCAGAGGCAATAACATGAGTAAATGTGGAGAAGAGACAACTGCATGAATAATATATAGTGTGTGAACAACAAAGAACTTAGATTTTTGTGGTTACTGCTGAGTTTTTTGGTTAGCATGGAGAGTATGTGAAAAGGAAAAGAAGAGAACAAATTTGGTACCAAATCATGAAGTGCTATGAACATTAGAGAATGTGGGCTTCATGCTGAAGGCTGAGTTCTCAAACTTTTTCTTACTCAGTTTCCTTCAAAAATGACAGTTTAATATGCAGGACATTGTCTACATACAGATAATAATTACTTCTAAAGAATACATATCAATATGTAAGTGAAGGAGTGATGTTTATAAAATCATCATGAATCTGTTTGAATTTTAAAATATAAGTTATTTTCAAACATCAGTGTTATAATTATTAAGGATGGTAAATTACTTTTGACACATGTCAAAATAGATGACAACACACTGATATGTTGAAGTAACTTGATTGAATTCTCAAAGTCATAGATAGTTAATTCCAAGCAAGGAGATACTATCATTTAAACATTTTTTTTTCAGGAATATTTTATAATTATTAGAGGGTAAATAAGTTTTAATATGGGGAAAAATAAAGGAAGGTAATGAGAATTTCTTGTAATATCCTTTTGAATAAAGTGAAAGTTCACAAAGGCTTCAGAAAGCAACAATGAAAATGAAGATGAGCTTGGGAAGTTTTGAGTTATTACAGGACAATGACTCTTCTAACCAAACCGAATTAAGTAGGAGAAGGGAATTGTGGTGGGTGGCAGAAATCAGATGAATAGTCACAAATTAAGTAAAGATTCGAGTGGGAATTTGAGTGGGAAGATGGAATCAAGAGAAGAAATAAGGTTAGGAACTAAGAAAGTTAAGTTCAGTTTCCTATAAAATGAGCTTTTGGATAGTGGTGAATTCCCAGGCATTCACAGACTTATTAGAATAGCATAGGGCTTGGAATCCAGAGAGAAATGAAAGCCAGGGACTGAGATTTGGAAGTCATTTATGATGAGTGACAATTAGAGCCATAGAACGGTCTAAGGTTGCATTCTTTTTTGCCTCTTACTTTACCTCTCTTGATAATTACTTTCCTTGGGATCATTTACATTTAGAGTTCCAGAGGAGGAAATCAACTCACAGCAAGTTCAGTCAAAGAGTTGGTAGAAAACCCAGTAAACTAAAATTTTACAGAAGTCAAAGAACCAGAGAAATTTAAGCCAAGAGTGATCCATCATATAAAATGCTCCATAAAACTTGAAAAAGAGAGCAATAGAGAAAATATCTATGGGATTCAGAGAAAACATTAATTCAAAAAAGCGGTTGCCATAGAAGCCAGATAACGAATGTGTGTTAATGGGCATGTAGACAGATATATAGACTGTTATTTCAAGAAGCTCAGTAATGATTGGAAGTAGAGAAAGAATGCTCTTGTGCATATATCAGAATGGAGAGACTATTTTATGATGTAGGGCTTGAGAAAATTTGAAGGGAAGGTAACAGAAAGTCAATAATGAAATAATGAGAGTGAGAGGAGTGTAAAAACATGCATGAGTCTGGGGTCAGAGTCTTCCAGGAGCGGGCATACTGTGAGGGACAAGAAGGGAATTGGGTAACTGGATTAGTCTGAATCCTTCAAGGAGCTGATAAATGGTTATGAGTGTGTAATAGTTGTTTTGAAATATTGAAGGATAAAGGGAAATGACTGGAAGTAGGCAGGACAAAAAGGCTTTAAACCACAATGTGATTCTCACACCTGTGAACAGAGAGGGAGAAAGAGTAGATAGGAAGAGTCTCAGACCAATAGCATACTCCTAAGTGAGATTTAGCCAAACTGATGGGTTCCCCTTAGACCTAAGTCGCCCATCTGAAGAATTGAATGCCACAAGAATGGACCTGGGTTGGTGCTGTCACCATGCTCAGTCTTTGCCTGAGAGCAGGAAAGTGCAGCCTTATGCAGATATGGTGCTCCATCTGGGGTGAAGCAGCTGGGACTTCTTGTTAACTCCCCTTTCTGATACGAGAGACCTAAGGAGCTCATTTTCACGGCTATCATATTAGTACAAATAAATATGGTTAATTTCCAAAGAGGAGCAGGTATTGGGATTAGTCAGACCAGTGGTGGGTAAAGGTGGTAGAAAGCCAGGAATAAACCACCCTGACCACCATGTGCTCCTGACCTGTGAATTTGAAGAAAAAAGGAGGCTACTAAGTAAAACTACTTACTATAAAAAGGTCTTAAGGGAGAAAGATAGTTCAGTTGTTTAAGATGCTAGTCTCAGAAATAGTTCAATATCTTCAAGGTAAAATAGAATTGAGGACTGCCATTTGGCTCAGGTGTTGAAAATAAAGCCCACTGAGAGAGCAAGTGCACATTCCATGGGGTTTGCTAGAGACTGCCTAGTGTTCTTTAGTTCACATAGAAACTTGGCCACTTCCCGTTTTTGTTATGTTGGATGTGTTGCCTAGTTTTTGTACCTCCATTTTTTTTTTCATCTACAAAGTGGGAGCATCACAGTTTCAGAGAGTTATAGTGAGGATTAATTCACTATTTTTATGTACTTTACTTTTAGTTATAAAACTGTCATTTCCTTTCTTCCATTAAAACTATAGTGCTAAGCTGCGGATTATCTTTCCCCTCCATAAGTGAACTACAAATATTTGATTCCTAACTACATCCTTTAGTAATTCTCACTCTCAGCCTTTACTGCCTTGACTATTCTTGTTGTCCCATGTCACTTTTAATAAAACTACGACCACCATTCCGTGACATCAGTACCATCTGGTTTCTGTGTCCTCTCACCAGTTTATGGATTATCCTTAGACAAATTCCTATGACAAAACAACACTTATGCCAAACTTTATCAATGCCATATCTAATGCACATATAGAATGAAGGTTCTAGGGAAAGGTTGCAGTGAAGGTATTTGTGCCTAATAGATGAGGAGTTCCATATTTTACAATGGGAGGGGAAAAATAGAAATATGTAAACATAATTTAACAAAACAGAAGAGAATTAGAGTCCAAGAATAAAAAAGCATAGTTCAGATTGTGAAAAGTGTAGTAAATTTCAATAAGAGGGGATTGAAGCAGAAGCTGCAAAGGACCTTGGAAAACATAAATTTAATTTCCCACTAATAGGTTAACTATCAGAAAAAAACACAACTCTCTTTAACTTAGCTACTATTAAACATGGAGGTTATACCTTAAATTTCTTAGGTGGTTCATGTCTTCCTTCAAGAAATATTTGACATAGCAAAGAAAAAAAAACCCAAAATATTAAAGAATATTTATCTGAGCATAAATAAAGAATTTATATAAATTAATATTAAAGAATATTTAGCTGAGCACAAGTAAAAGTTTATGTAAAATACTTATTACTTTCAGTTTGGAAATGCAAAGATTGAGAGATAAGACAAATTAAAATCATGAAGCAAACTTTATATATTTGCTTATAAAGTCTCATTGTAAAATTAGAAAGCTCTATTAAATTTTGAATGTGTTTTTGGTGTAAGCATAGTTAGTGCTATTTTGCTTGGGAAGAAGACAGTTTATAGAAATAACTCTCAATGACAATGCTTCCTAACAGGAAAGACAGGAGAAGACAAAAGAAACTAGACTTTATTAAACATCTACCAAATCCAAACACTGCATTTGGCATATCCTTGTATTCTCTCATTAAGCCATAAGCAGATAATAGAAGTTTTAACAAACCTGTTTTATACATGAGAAGTGTATGTTCTAGCCTGAGGTCACTTAACTTTTGGTATATGGTAGACTAAGAATTGAAATTCCATTCTGACCAACTTCAAAAACCATGTTTTCATACAACCAACTACCTAGGTTAAAAATTCCATCATTTAGTGCCATAACTCTTTAAAATAAGCTGTTTTTAGTTTCCTTCTATTTTGAAAATATGGGGTTTGGGAGACCTACTCACCAAAGGTGCTTTTCTTAGAGATAAGTTGCAGACCATGAAACAAATAAAGTACAGTTTCCGTTATTAAATTCAGTAGCTAGAAGTGGATTTGTTGACTGGGCCAGTACAAGAATTATGAAATGTTTACAATATTTATACAGTAAATATTCATTATTAATGCTGAAGATGGTACAGTAGAAACTATGATGTAAAGCAGACACAACTACAGAGCATAACAGAGCAGTTATGAAATCGTTGAGGGACACTGGTACTGAAGACTTCAAGTACTGATACATGTGTAAATGAACACACACACACACACACACACAAACACAATCATTAATTTCCCAAAATAAAACAGTGTCATTCAATTCCAAACACTCCTTTGAAGCTGAATTGAAGTTTGATAAAATTGTCTACATGTCTTGAAAATTTAAATATTTTTTCTATCTGTACTAACCAACCACTGCAAATCATTTTAAGAAAAGAGCTTCTTTAATGGAAAAAAATAGCAAAGATTTTTTTCAAAAAGATATTTAATGAAGAATAAGCTCTGTGTATTCAATGAAAACTTTCTCTGTTCTCTCCTTGGTCAAGGCCAGTCTTTATAAGCCCTTTTTAGCCCAGTTTATAAATTGCTGTTGACTCCAGTAATGGAATTTCATAAATAAAAAAAGATGACAGAAATTACCTTACCACTTTAAAATGAATCAATACATTCTGAATTTTGACTTCCAAGAGTGTTGTTCAGGGACATGTTGTTTACTCTGTGGAGGGCTATAGGAATTCTGGATAAAACAGATATTCTCTAATTTGAATCACTACAGTTATTGAGTGTTTTCTAGCATAAAGAAAATAAGCATTTTTAAATTCATCACTGGAGAAATGTTTTTCTTTTACCACCACACAAAAATCTACAATGAATATACTAGTTGCCAGTACTATGCTATAAGACTGAAAATGATCTACATAAAATTTGAAGGCTATTGTGTAACCAATTAAAACGTTTCATAAATTTCTCCCTCTCATGGAGTTTCACTTTTCATCTCACATGTGCTTTCCTGGCAGCGTTTTCTTTTCTTAAGAAAACCTATATTCAAAGTCATCGATGGAATCTGCACACACTGCATTTGGCATGTCCTTGTATTCTCTCATTAATAGACAGACAGTTTATGCCACAGACAACTCTTGAGCTTCCTAGAATCTTCACACAAAATATCCTGGGATCAGATAGTACCCAGGATGTGCTAAAAGCCAATTTACTTTCCTATCAAAAATATTTCTGAAATGTGGTCAGAGTTTTTGTGTTATGAGGCATCCTTTGATGATTCTGTCTCATTGCAGAAATGGTAGTGATTTATTCACAGGAGCTGTTGGTTTGAAGGCTGTGCTTGGTACAACATTCACTAAGAGAAACACATTGATTATAAAATTCTGTGTCTTGGATTTCATCATTTTTGCTTCCTGGACCTCATCCAACATTTCTCTGAATCTAGTCCAGACTAGAACTAGCCCAAGAAATTTGAGGAATTGCTTCATGTTGGTGTCTTTTTGTGAGATACGCTACAGCAACATGTTGGATCCTACTTGAAGTCATCTCTGGTATACTGTGCATGTCATCTTCCATTTTTCCCAACTGCTGAGGGTTAGGGATGTCTCATGTGCACCATGGAACTAAGGACTTTCTAAGGCAATTTTGCATTTTGCTTAAATGGGTCCAAATCAGATTGTATCTGCTATGGTATGAACTAGTTGGCCATGTGCTACCAGAACAGGGTACAAATTTGAAAAGCAACATGTAGGAATCCCACATGATTAGAAAGCCATTTTATAGTAGTAGGACATTGTATGTCACTTATTTTACTCAAAATGTTAATTCTGTGGTCATATTTATTCAAATGTGATACCATTGTTTGGATGGCTTGTGTAGGTACTGGTCATAGATAACAAGATGTGAATTCTGTTAAATAAAAGATTCTCTTATTTAAAAAAACATATTGAAACCAGTTTTTTTTTTTAAAAAAAAAAACAGAAGTATGCTTATCAATAAATTTTTAGCATTTTTAAAATTAAAAACCTAGTGCATGTACTAATATATAACAACCAATCCCACCATTATGTACTACTATAATGCCTCCGTAAAAATTGTGGAGAAAAAAATAAAGTAAAAAACCTAGACACCTATGTCTTAGGAAGTGATAAAAAAGTCCCCCTTTGCTGATACAATAAACTGATCCACTGTATGAGTTTTCTATTGCTGCCATAAGAAATCATCACTACCTCAGGAGTTTAAAGCAACACATATTTATTGTTGTGCTGTTATGTCAGAAGCCTGACACAGTTTGCATTGGGCTAAAATCACGATGCCAGCAGAGGGGCATTGCTTCATGAAAGCTACAGGGTAGCTCTCCTTTGCCTTTTCTGAGGTAAGGCCCCATTCCTCCATGTTCAACCCAGCAGCAGTAGGTGGAGGCCTTTTCACTCATCATGCTGTATCACACTGACCTCCACTTCTGTAGTCAAACACTCCTCTGGTTTTTCCTTTGCCTCTCTCCTCCAGGTTTCAGAATGCTTATGAGTACATTGGGTTCACTCACAATTTCCAAATCTCAGTCTCCTGAACTTAGTCACATACAAATGCTTTTTGCTCTGTAAGGGAAGATATTGATAGGTTCTAGTGATTACCACAGGAACATCTGTTGGAGGCCATTATTCTGCCCATCACAGCAAGTTCATGTATATTTAGTAGCAATCCAAAAGAACACTTCCCTAAATAAACCCTCCTTCCAGCTAATCACTCTTTTTCCTTCAATATTAAGGCATTGATTGAATATACACACTAATTGTGCCTTTAAGTATACTAGTATGTAGCTATTGTTATATAATTTCAATGAACTCTAGATTGATTTTTTTTCTTCTCCAACTATTTATGAAAGCACAAACTTACTCATAGTAGTTACTCAATAAAATTTAATGAACTTAATTACAAATGAGGGTTATCTCCCTAATCTATTTTGTTCTCAAGCTGAGAGAGCATTCATTACTTGTAGAATCAGGAAGCAGACTTAGAACAAGATACCCAGACATCTAGGAAGACATAGGAAATTATTTGTAGGGGTCTCTTCAAACAAAGATCATTTTCTTATTTCTATTGTACTTCGCTCATGATACCTACTATGCTTTTCATGTGTGAATTTTTATGCTCCCGTTTCCAATTTGTATTAAACTCCTTGAAAGCAGAGTCATTCAAGAATAGATCTTACCTAATTTGTACTTGTGTCATTGGAATTTCCATAATGGCCTCTTCTTATAAATTTGAATTTTCAGAACACTGCGACCTACTGTCTAGGCCACTTATCTTTTCCTGATTTTTCAGATAGCAACTCTGTGCTCATCCTCTTCCTGTATGAAAGTGCAAGATTTTCCTGTTAGGCCACTTCCCAATTTATTGCATAAATGTACCTTTTAGAATGATGTCTTACCTGTTACATGGTCACATTGAATTATAGTTTGCTTTGCTAGTTAAAGGGAGAATACTTGCAAGTTTTGCTTTCCTTGCTAAGGGTGGGATGGTTGCAGGCAAATCTGATGTGTCCTCCCTTTCCTTTGAATGCTTCTGCTGCTGGGAGAACTTTGCAGAGTTGACTTTCAGTAGAGCATGAAGAAAAATTAGATCAGACATCTCTAAGCATTGATGGGAAATGGTCATGGAGCTGTGTTATGCCAGCCTGACTGGTGATTGTTGATCCTCCCTTCAGCATCTCAGAAAACAAAAGAAAAATATATATTCTTATTTCTCTGCCTGATTGCCAAAGTAAATAAAATAAACAAAAATGGGGTAATACAAATTCAAGCATTTTAAGTTGTATACCCAGATTGGGCTGGAGTTATTTGAAACATTGAAATCATTAGGAAATCTTTTAAAGTGTTGATTTTATTTCATTGTGTCTAGGATGGAATATAAGTTCCTACATTTCTCAGAAGCCCCAAATTAAATGGATGATGCTCTCATATCACATCAGCACAGATTTTGAGTCATGCTTTACCTGTTTTGCACTGACAATAGGACTTCCAGGGAACAAGGAGGTATAATAAATAGGGAGCCCTAAGCATCACTACCACCTTGAGATTACAGGATAAGGAGGAAGGTAGGGCGATTACACATGGGGGAGTATGTTTGGGATTCCTCCATGACCACACAGAAGCAGTGTGCCCTGATGATTATTGCACAGGATCCAGATAGTTCCCAGCTGAGCTCCTGGATCATTAGAGAAACCCTATACCAGTCACTTTCCTGTGATTCATCCTGATATTTTTTAATGTTCAAAATAAGGATTTGAATACCAGTTCCAGGATTCCCTCACAGATGCTGTAAGTATTAACAAGCAATCACTGCTAAGAAAGAGGAGGTATGAAATGCAGTTCTTGTTACTACTGTCAGCCATCTCCTTCCTACTTACTATTTGATGCCCTTCTTACCTCCTACATCTGATTTGTCTTTAGCTCGTGTTCTCTCCATTTTCTTGGTACTCTTCTCATCTGACCATGTGATGTATTATTCAAATGCCCAACTCCTTTTATTGCTAATTATATATTAACCAGGTTCTGACTTCATTCTTCTCTGTATTGAATCCTGTTCCAGGCATGACACTGACAAAAAGGATTCCTACAGCTCAGAGGAAATTTTGGCAAATGACAGTTCCCTTTTAGGGCTGTTAGTCTTAATGGAATATTTGATAAGATGGTAATAACCCCTGAGATCCTTTTATAGCAAACCCAGGGGCGAAATATATATATTTTTAAACAGTCTCAGTGACTTTTATTTATTCATTTAGGTTTTCAGTGGGGTCAGTTCTTGAAGACATGTCACAGTGACAATTTCTTCAAACATGTTAAGCACGTATGATCCAAACTGTCTTCCTCCTTTCAATTGTAACTATTGATATGGATAGAAAATTCGTCAGCATATTTATAATTCAGTCACAGTTTGAAATTCATTTCCTTCCTCTCATTTAGAAGTGAAAAACTGTTCACCAAATTCTAGGATATCCCCTCTACTGGTTTATGAATTCAGAAATTTGATTACTCAGATATATTCTCACCCAAGTTTCCTCTATCCATGGTCTCCGTTTTAATCCCTTTCCTCAATGACAGCTGGTGGCTTTATTTCACTACCCAATGGTTAAAATATGAGCATTTACTCTTGGGGAAAAAATATTTATTGTTCTTGTCAACTTTGTATAACACAATACAATGTTTCCTTTGTTTCAAACATAAGGTTTAATTAATAATATGAATGGTAAGGCAATATAAACATTTTGAGGATAATAATAATGGTTAGTGTTAACATTTATTGAGTCATTTGCTCTTCCAGACGCCACATACAACATGCTTAACATAGGATTTGTAATTTTATTCTGGCAACAATTGTGTAAGGAAGCAACAATTATTATCCTCATTTTGCAGATGTTAACATCCAGATTTAGAGATTCTGTGAAATGCTGCTCAAGGTCACACAGAACTAAGTAGCATTGACTCCCTCATTTCAAAGCCTCTCTTAACCCATGTGTGCTAAATTATTTGGGAAAAGTTTACTAATTCTGGAGCTGTCCAAAGAGAAAACACATTCCCATCTCAGTGCAATGCCCTTTAGTGTTCAAAGTTTCATTCTGAGGTCTTTATTAGAGTCAAATTATACCAGGTTCCTCTTATATAACATGTGTGAAGATAACAGTAAACCTGTTTCATTACACCATCAGCCTTAATTAATATGTTTATAATAATGGCTTGGAATTTATTTAACCAAAATAATAACTTCATTTAACATAACGACTTGGTGCACAGGCGGCATTGTGAGTTACAGCATTCCTGCTGCTGTTTCCAGAACATTTACCATGTGGCTAATGGGAAATCACCTTTGTGATCCTGCTACACCTGTTAATGTCTTGTTTCACCTCTGAAGCCTGATCTCTTTATGTGAAGTTAGGCAGCCCTAGTGAGTTAAATAGGGACCAAGTGAATTATTAACTCTTTTAATGGCATTGTTATGGTTGCATTGTTATTAAAAATTTTGTGGTGCTGTAATAAGAGATTTGTAAAGCACATCCTTCACAGCCTTTATAAAGTGGTTTCAGGTACCAAAAGATCAGTGTTGATGATGAGACAGGCCAGACAGACAATGGATGTGTTCTCACCAAGGACTCACCTTTTTTACTTTAAGCTCTCTCATTTATGGAATTAATTTGAGTTCTAAACAAGTTATAGTAAAATTATGTACCCCCAAATCTATTACCTAATTTTATTTTCCATACTCAGAAATATTCACATTCTTAACAAGTTACCAGAATGATCTCTTTAGGTGTTTCTCAAGAGAGCATGTGTGAGAAGAATGTTTGGGAGATCAAATCCAAGTATGAACCACAAATAGTTAGAAAAACCCTCTTGCCCTTAATTGAGGTGAACCAGATACACTCAGCTCACTGATCTGATAAGTTGGCAAGTGTAGCAGAGATAGCGAGTTCCTGCTCAATTATGATGCCCTTCCTCCCTTCAGGTGAAACTGTGGTGGGAACAGGGCTACTCATTGGAAGCTTATCATTGCCTAAATTTCCTTTCAGTAAATCAGTAGTTGCTAATGGAATACAAGTAGAAGAGTAGAGTTAAGTGCTATTTCTTGGTCTAGGCCTTAGGTCTTAGTTCCAGGGGCATTGCTCATATGCTCCTCCATGTTCTTTCTACCCTCTTCTCACAAGCAAAGCGTGGACATGCCCAAGACCCAATGTCAAGTATAAGACAAGGATAAGATGCTAAGCTGCCCAGCATCTGGGCCACTTGCTCAGGAATGCAGTGTGAGACATCAATAAGCCTATTGTGTTATTATTTTCAAAGATACATTGATGCCCTTTCTTTAAAACAAAACAAAACAAAACAAAACATGAGAACAGCTTAGCTTTCATTTTAATACTACAAATTTGGCTAAAATGACCCAAACTATTCAAAACAATGCATCAAATCTAATAGATATTTACAGCACAAGATCTTGTGGGAAACAAATCTACTTAAAGAATTTAATGTGACTATGGAAATCTCATGGAAATACAAAGAGGTTTTAAGGGGGCACATAATTAGGATAAAAGAGCATGTTTACCTGATTTCAAATACTCATGGAGAGAAGCATGAGAATATTTCTCAGAAAATATAGTTATCAATAAACTATCTGTATTGTATTATACAGATGAGCAAAGCAGAGTGTATGGACTACAGCCTCACCTGGTTAAACAAGAAAATACTTAGCATAACTTTTGTCTTTGAAGTTATGAAACTTAATCCTTAGTTATTCAAATGGTATTTAGGGAGCAATAATTATTATATTTTAAATTCTTGTCACTCTTTTTTTTTATATTTTTAATTTTTTATTGTGGGTTGTTCAAAACATTACAAATTTCTTGACATATCATATTCCACACTTTGATTCAAGTGGGTTATGAACTCCCACCTTCACCCCATACACAGATTGCAGAATCACATCAGTTACACATCCATTGATTTACATATTGCCATACTAGTGTCTGTTGTGCTCCGCTGCCTTTCCCATCCTCCACCCTCCCCCCTCCCCACCTCTCCCCTCCCCTCCCCTCCTCTCTCTCTACCCCCTCCACTGTATAACCCTGAGGGTCTCCTTCCATTACCATGCAATTTCCCTTCTCTCTCCCTTTCCCTCCCACCTCTCATCCCTGTTAAATGTTAATCTTCTTCTCCTGCTCTTCGTCCCTACTCTGACCTTAGTTACTCTCCTTATATCAAAGAATACATTTGGCATTTGTTTTTTAGGGATTGGCTAGCTTCACTTAGCATAATCTGCTCTAATGCCATCCATTTCCCTGTAAATTCTATGATTTTGTCATTTTTTAATGCAGAGTAATACTCCATTGTGTATAAATGCCACATTTTTTTTTATCCATTCGTCTATTGAAGGGCATCTAGGTTGGTTCCACAGTCTTGCTATTGTGAACTGTGCTGCTATGAACATCGATGTAGCAGTGTCCCTGTAGCATGCTCTTTTTAGGTCTTTAGGGAATAGACCAAGAAGGGGAATAGCTGGGTCAAATGGTGGCTCCATTCCCAGCTTTCCAAGAAATCTCCATACTGCTTTCCAAATTGGCTGCACCAATTTGCAGTCCCACCAGCAATGAACAAGTGTACCCTTTTCCCCACATCCTCGCCAGCACTTGTTGTTGTTTGACTTCATAATGGCTGCCAATCTTACTGGAGTGAGATGGTATCTTAGGGTGGTTTTGATTTGCATTTCTCTGACTGCTAGAGATGGTGAGCATTTTTTCATGTACTTGTTGATTGACTGTATGTCCTCCTCTGAGAAGTGTCTGTTCAGGTCCTTGGCCCATTTGTTGATTGGGTTGTTTGTTCTCTTATTGTCTAATTTTTTGAGTTCTTTGTATACTCTGGATATTAGGGCTCTATCTGAAGTGTGAGGAGTAAAGATTTGTTCCCAGGGTGTAGGCTCCCTATTTACCTCTCTTATTGTTTCTTTTGCTGAGAAAAAACTTTTTAGTTTGAGTAAGTCCCATTTGTTGATTCTAGTTATTAACTTTTGTGCTATGGGTGTCCTATTGAGGAATTTGGAGCCCGACCCCACCGACTGTAGATCGTAGCCAACTTTTTCTTCTATCAGAAGGCGCGTCTCTGAATTGATATCAAGCTCCTTGATCCATTTTGAATTAACTTTTGTGCATGGTGAGAGAAAGGGATTCAGTTTCATTTTGTTGCATATGGATTTCCAGTTTTCCCAGCACCATTTGTTGAAGATGCTATCCTTCCTCCATTGCATGCTTTTAGCCCCTTTATCAAATATAAGATAGTTGTAGTTTTGTGGATTGGTTTCTGTGTCCTCTATTCTGTACCATTGGTCCACCCGCCTGTTTTGGTACCAGTACCATGCTCTTGTCACTCTTATTAGTTCCTAAGGTTATCTATTTTTTATTCAATAAAATAACCTTACCAAGTTTAAAACAGACCAAATAATTTATGATAAATGAAAACATCAACATAGGACATAAATATCAAAGGTTTCAATTATTGTCAAAAAATGTTTATGAAGTAAAATAAGAATACCTTTCCTCTTCTGTGTTCGTTCTTACTGATAATAAGTGTTAGTAGAGAACATGTATAAGCATGTTTGGAATGGTTTGTAATATCAGAACAAAACTATATAGGAAGTATAATTACCAAAATAAAAAAATGAATTTCTTTCCTCCTGGAGAATGATGATATTTAATATTTTATGTTTTCTTTCCTCTAAAAATGTAGTGATATTAGGACTAGGTTGAATCATGTCTTTTTGCCAAGTATTGGCTGTTATAGTTTGGATGTGAGGTGTCCCCAAAAGCTTCTGTGTTAATATAGGTACATTTAGAGGGGAAATGTTTACATAATGAGAGTTATAAGTTGATCAATTCATACTGGCTTGAATGGACTAACTGGGTGATAATTGGAAGTAGGTGGGCCATAGTTGCAGGCAGTGGATTATTGGAGGTGTGGCCTGAAAGGGTTCATCTTCTCTGTGTCCCCTTCCCCTTCTCTGTTTCTGGGCCATCATATGGTGAGCCATATTCTTCTGCTGCACCCTTCCACTGTGATGTTCCACCTCACCCAGGGCCCAGAACAATGGAAGTAGCCAACCTTGGACTGAACTTCTGAAACTGTGAGCCCTTAGAAAACTTTTCTCCCTCTAAGTTATTCTTTTCACATATTTGGGCCACAGTGATGAAAAGTTGACTAACATATTGAACAACGGTATCAAAAATGTCAATACTCCATTGGTATGTGGAAATGGGGAAAATATTTCAAAAGTCAGTGAATAATATCAGGTCAGAAAGAGTGGAAATTTCAGGACAAAGATCTTTCCTAAGACCTTTCCACAAGTGCTGTGCTAAGTTTAAATTGACAAACTGAATGCATGAAACTATATACAAGCAATATACAAGTATAACCCTGAATAAAAAGTAAAGCAGAGAGTTCAAAAAAATATTAAATGAATTGAGCAGCATGACAGAAGTTAATTTACCTTAGTAAAGCCACCAATTCTCTGGAGCCTGATATGGTGTTCGACATTTTCTATCATCTGGAAATTTCTTATGATCAGAAATCACTTTGAGTAAGTGAATATTTATTACAATTCTTGTTTGAATTTTCCATCATACAATTTCAGAAGATCAATATCAACATTTCCTACTCTGAATTATATTGTTTTCCCACTAATGAATTTAAGCAAAAGTTAAGGCAACTCTTCTAAATCAACTTTAGATTTCTGAAATTCTAATAACAGATATTATAGCAGTAATTACCATCTTGGTGTGCATATTTACCTTTGGGGTTACACCTAGGTTAAGAGTCCATCACAATTCTCTAAAAATGTCATAGAAGAGACTGGGAACAATGGCAGAATATTGTAGGAATTATTATCTTCCTTAAGTAGACACCATCAAAGACCTATTTGAGAGGATGCCTTGGTAGATGGAGTAAAATAGACTACAGGTTGTTTGATGACCATTCTTATTTCATATATTATAAAAGGGAATCTACCATTTTTAAGTACCAAAGTATTTATTAGAAAATATAGATAGCTTAGAACTATTTAGAACCCTGAAGAAAATGACAACTGAACTCCAAAGAACAACTTATAAAATCACACTTAAGGTCTGGGCCTCCAAGAGAGCTGCTATCTTTGCTATGATATGAATTCTAGAAAGTTGCTACATTGGGAAACCACCCACCCAATTAGGAAACTGTCATCACAGTTTCCAGCTCTAGAACTATCCCCACTCTGTTTTGATCAGGAAGTAATACTATCAATAAGCTGCTACTGAAACTCTTGATTCCAAAGCTATGCTTTCTTTGCTATAATCCTTATCAACAATATGGATAACCTGTGCCTTTACCCTATTAATGTTACTCAGTTCTCATTCAAAATCTCACAAGTGTTCATGTGATTGTTGATACATGTAAGAATTAGTTAAAAAAGGAAAAAAAAGGAGTATAGCTTTTTCTAATTTTCATTTTATCTTTTCAGTTTTTGGTTGCCAGGAAAATGCAGGGGTAGATATTCAGTGTGCTATTCATTGTCTATACCATAGAGCTGTAGGTTAGGGACTTTAGCATGGCTATCCCTACTACATTTTCCTGGTGCACTCATTCATAGCAATTGCAGGTATAACCTGGAAGAAGGGATATGGAAGAAGATTTGGGATGAAAGTGTCCCAGGAACAGAATGCTCAAGAAAATCATTATTGAAGATTCCTGATCAAAATATAGTACCAGAGTACATGTTTCTTCTTTGACTGTATAGGTTATTTTAAAAGCCATGGAGCAATGTTCAGTTTATTTGACCTCAGCAAAATCTGAACTATCCACTTCACAGATTCTCATGGAGCATACAGTTTTTAAAAAGACTTATGAAAAAGAGTGTAGTTTAAGGCTATGTGTAGTCATGAATACTTTGACTCAATGAATTCTGTTAACCAATAGTTTCTGAACCCCCATTTGTCAGGCAAACAGTGGAAATGCTAGAGAAAGAGATACTGTGCCTGTTAAGGAGGAGATCACCATTTATTTAGATTGATTTCAATGATAAAAATTTTAGTAAAAACAGGATGAAGAATGCTCTTTTTTTTGAATTCTGGTGAATACTGATAAAATCCTCCAGTGTCACACTCATGCTGAGTCCTGTACCACTAGAGAGAACAAAGGTTTATCATCACCACAGGTCCCGCATGCCATGATTTATGGTTTTATAAATTGTCAAGGCTCAAACATGAGGATCAGAAGCATGTGGATCACTCTAATTTTGAAACATTGAGTAGAACGTTTCTCGTACTTTTAACGGTTAAAAATCCATGCAGCGGGCTGATGTATCTCAGCATCAGAGCACTCCCCAAGTATGAATGAGGTCCTAGGTTTTATCTCCAACACCACAAACACAAACAGAAGGATCCCATGCTGGGTATGATATTAAGTGGAAAACCATGCCATAATAGGCATGTGTCTAGATTGTTCCTTTACCCTTCTCAGTGTTTAAAGTAGTTTGGCTCCAATTATTTTCGATTGAGTTTGTGAATTGTGTTCAGCCACTCAATGTGAATCATCATTGGCCTCAATTAATTTTTGAGGAGTTCAATATTTGTAACCATTCCTGTTTGAAACTACTTTTTCTAATTCATTTTCCATGCACTTTTATTTTTACCTGCCATCATTAGCATTTCAATGTTTTGAATATAGTAGTTGTTCAGTAAAAACATCTTGCATTAAAAAAAACTTAAGCAATTATTTCTTCCAACCCAGTTTATATAGCACTTAACCTTAGGGCAGGTGGCTTTGAGGGTCAGAAGTGACAACTGCGCTTAATCTTTAATTGAATTAGTATAATGACTTTCCTGGCAATCAGCACCTATGTGTGTCCTCATATATCATCTTTCCTGTGACTGTCTATGACTGCAATGCTCCAGCTCCTTCCTGACCCACAGGCATGCCCATTTCTATATCCATTGAACTGCAGCTGGGTTATAATTATTATATCTTTTTGACTCAGCTAATTAGGTTTGCAGTCTTTTCCTCTTCCTTGCTCTGTCAAAAGTCCCTCAGATGGTGTCGAACAAGAATGCATGTAACAAGAAACAAATTGTTTCTGGGGAGTGCTATTTAGCTTTTTTATTTTCTGCTTTGTTAGCAACGCAGAGGTTTCATTAACAAGGAACAAATGAATTGCAAGGACAGCTAATCCTACATACATACACACATGCACACACAATAGATTGAGAACACAACTAAACCATTTTCTCTTGAGGGAAAATAAAGGAATGAGAGGTAACTTTGGGAGTAATGGCACTTGTTGTTTATCATTATTTGAATAAATTATGTTCTATTTAATAATTGGTAGTTCAATCACATAATATGTTTTTGCATTTTTATCAGTGAAGAGATAAAGCCAGACTCATAGTATGTTACACATATGATGAGACTGAGCACTTCATCTTTTTTTTCCCTCAAAAATCTCATCCATTCCCATCAGAGGAATATTTTGTACTGGAGTAACTGAAAGTACAAGCAAAGCTTGGATTATGAGGATTAATCTCTGTAAAAGTTCCAAGACAAAGGCAGGAAAAATAAATAAATCAGAAATCTGGATGCTATGGCTTGGACTCTGGAGAGATTGTTCATTGTTCTGTTGAAATGCACACCTGCAACTCAATGCTGAACTGAATCCTCAGAGAATATTAAAGTAGAAATTTAGTGTATTCCAAACATCTCAGTTAAAAGGGAAGAAGAAGATAGCACCATAAAACTAAAGAAGAACATACCAAAAAATTAGGTGGTCTGAAGAGGCCCTCTCTTAATAGGTAGGGCCCATTCTGGTCAGCAAATATAAGATGAATTATTATGGCAGGATTTCTCCCAAACCTTTGATGGATATATTCCATGAAATGCAGAAAGAAAAAATATTTAAATCTACCAAATAGTTCTACAGTAAGAAATCCAATAAGCTGATATAAGAGGGGAAGAGAAAATCAAATCAAAAGTATTTTGACTCCTAGCCATGACAATTCCTAATAGAAGTCACTATGGGAAAAAAAGTTAGTTCATTGTAAGGAAAAAATATAGTATAAATTAAAATACTCTTCAATAATGAAATGATTTTTCTTATGAAATGGTGAGCTCCTCATTACTATAAGGATAAAGCAAAGACTAGATGATTGTTAAATATCAGTCCATTGATTTACTCAGTCATGCATTTTTTAACAAATATTTATCAGGCTCCTACTTATATGTCAGGGGATGGTGAGCTAGAAACATCAAAGATGTGTTCAACTCAAAATTTTTCAGAAACTTTTGAGTTTTGGGTAAGAATTGCAAATGCAAGAATTAATCAATAGGTGCCAAGGCAATTCTAAATATATGTGTCTTAAATACCTGAATTATCTACACTTTTACCACTCAGAGGATTTTCTATCCACCCATGTACTGGGGTAAACTCTACGTGGGGCTCCCAATCTTCAAACCTGAGGCTTCCTTTTCACCTTTATCTTGTTCAGTAGTTACTTTTTCAGACAAATCAAGTCAGGAACATTGCTTTGGTGCTCTTGTTTGCATGAGAAGTTGTCAGGCCTGATCTGACCTGCCTCTCCATCAGGATTATAAAGGTGACAGATAGTCAATTTCAGGGATTCATGATCCATTTTACCACAACGCTTCACCTTGCAGCTAAGTAATACAGCCGTGATAAAATCAGCCATAATCACTGCATCTTACTCAGCCCTGCCTCAGCCATAAATACCAGTTTCATAACAAAAAAAAAGCAAATGGAAAATAGAACAAGCGAGGAGATAGAAGAAAGATGAAGGAAAATGTGCAGGTTTATTCTTAGTGACTAATGGGAGTACGTGTTTATGGTTTTTACACTATTCATTTTTCTGTTGATAGAATGGGAACATATATCACATAATCAAGACCTGCTCCTGTAGTTCATCCATCAAAATCAATTACAAACATTTTATTAAGTATTTATGAGCACTTGGAAGTATTCTTCAACTATACCTATGGGACAAATAGTTAAACAGATCCCAGGCACGAAGACTGTATAGTCTAATACACATATACATATATGCACACACATATCAAACCTTTTACTGGGGACAGATAGGCAGACAATGGTATAAACATTGAATATGGAGAGAATGGAATTGGGCAATAAAGAAGCCCTAGAGCCAAAATTTATCATTTCTTCATTGTTGAGTCACACATTGTTCTGAGTGTGACAGGGAAAGACATAATGGAAGCAGGGAACTGAGCCCTGAACAAGCTTAGGTTTTGGAGAAGGGAGACAGACAATAAATAAGATAAAAATCAATACAACTACATAGTATATTAGGAATGACAAGGGCTAAATAGAAAAAAAAAAACATAAAGAAGAGAGGAAAATAGATACAATCAAGCATGAGAGAATTTTTAGATAATCTGGCTGATACTTTAGATAACTCCTCAAGGGTGGCAGTTTTGAATAAAAGCCTTAAAATAAATTAGAAAACAGATCATCCACATGCAGGAGGCAAAATTTCAAGTTCAAAAAGACTAAGGTAGAAGAATATGTGTTCAGATCTACAAGGAGACTACTGCAGCTTGAGCAAGGGGGAGATGAAAGTAGAGAGAAAATAGTGGTCCAGATAGGAAGGGTACCAAGAACCCTTCATAAAGACATTAGATTTTACTCTCATGAGTAAACCACTGGAGCTTTTTACAAGAAGAGAGACAAGATATGACCTCAATGGGAAAATAACCACTTGGACTAGTATGAGAAAAATATGTAGTAAAAGACAAGAGAAAACAGCAGGAAGCCCAGTTAACAGCCTATTGCAATATTCCCCAGTAGATCAGATGACTCAGACGATGAGGAGACTGCAATAATGGTGGTAAGAAGTGATCAGATTGTTATGACCTTTTGTAAGGGACCCATGAGATCTGATGATAGAATATGATATGTGAGAGAAGAGAAGTCCATGAAGATAATAAGGTATTGACCTCAACAACAAAAAGCATGGGCTTGATATTAACTTGACTGAGGAGAAATGTGAAAAGGAAAGGTTTGAAGAAAAAAAGCATCTCAAATTTAGAGATGTCCCATATGAATTGCTAACAAGAAATCAAGGTGAAGATTTCAAATAAAGATTGTACATATGAGATTGAATTCCAGTGCAAAGTTCTAGCTTCAGATTCAAATTTTGAGACTTGTCAGTATATGAGAATACATGTGAGATCACCCAGGTAGACTCTCTATTCACCTCACAAAATTGTTCATTTTGCTGAGAAGAAACTTTTTAGTTTAAGTCCATCCCATTTATTGATTGTTGATTTTAATTTTTGTGCCACAGGAGTCTTACTAAGGAAGTTGGGGCCTAATCCCACATGATGGAGATTAGGGCCTACTCTTTCTTCCATTTCTGGTTTTATTCCTAAGTCCTTGATCCATTTTGAGTTTTGTGCATGGTGAGAGATAGGTGTTGAGAGCCACAGCCGAAGGGGCCCCAGCAAACTTCCAGCTGATTGGCTCACCTGGCCCCAGCAAACTTCCAGTTGCCAGCTGATTGGCTCCTCTGCGGTGATGCTCATTGGGCTGTTTCCCAACCCTTTCAGATCACGGAGCTGCTCATTGGGGGACTCTTTTGGCTCCGCCCACGTGACCCAGCCAATTGGCCTCAAGAGCAGGAGGAGTGGGGGGTTGAGAGGCTTGTGGGAAGCCAGTGGTGGCAGTTGGGCTCTGAGGGAATTCCTGAAGAGCTCATGTGGTGCGGAGTGTGTGTTCTAAAAATAAAGTTCTTTTCTGCTTGACAAGTGGCTCGTGAATTTTGCCCAGCCAGACTGCAGCAGATAGGGGTTTGATTTCATTTTGTTACTTGGATTTTCAGTTTTCCCAGCATCATTTGCTGAAGAGGCTATTTTTTTCCAGTGCATATTTTTGGCACCTTTGTCTAATACAAGATAATTGTAATTTTGTGGGTTCATCTCTGTGTCCTCTATTCTGTATCATTGGTCTACCAGTCTGTTTTGGTGCCAAAACCATGCTGTTTTTGTTACTATTGCTCTGTAGTATAGTTTAAGGTCTGGTACAGTAATGCCACCTGCTTCACACTTCCTGCTAAGGATTGCTTTAGCTATTCAGGGTCTCTTATTTTTCCAGATGAATTTCATGATTGCTTTTTCTATTTCTATGAGGAATGGCATTGGGATTTTGATCGGAATTGCATTAAATCTGTACAGTGCTTTTGGAAGGATGGTCATTTTAATTATATTAATTCTGCCTACCCAATAGCAAGGTAGATCTTTCCATCTTCTAAGGTCTTCTTTGACTTCTTTCCTTAGGTTTATGTAATTTTCATTAAATAGATTTTTCACCTCTTTCATTAAGTTGATTCCCAAGATTTTTTTTTTTATTTGAGGCTATTGTAAATGGGATAGTTTTACTCATTTCCCTTTCTGAGGATTTGTCACTGATATACAGAAATGCCTTTGATTTATGGGTGTTGATTTTATATCCTGCTACTTTGCTGAATAATGGGCCAAGGACCTGAACAGATACCTCTGAAGAGATGATATAAAATCAATCAACAAATATATGAAAAAATGTTCATCATCACTAGCAATCAGAGAAATACAAATCAAAACCACTCTAAGATTTTATCTTTCTTCAGTCAGAATGGCAGCTATTATGCATACAAACAACAATAAGTGTTGACAAGGATGTGGGGTAAAAGGTGCACTCATACACTGCTGGTGGGACTACAAATTGGTGTAGCCAGTATAAAAAGCAGTATGGAGATTTATTGGAAAATTGGGAATGGAACCACCATTTGGCCCAGCTATCCCTCTCCTTGGTCTGTACCCAAAGGACTTAAAAACAGCATACTACAGGTACACAGCCACATAATGTTTATAGCTGCACAATTCACAGTAGCTAAACTGTGGAACCAGCTTAGATGCTCTTCAGTAGATGAGTGGATAAAAATAAATGTGGCATATATACACAATAGAATATTGCTCAGCAATAAAAGAGAATAAAATCATGGCATTTGCAGGTAAATGGATGGAGGTAGAGAAGATAATTGGCTAAGTGAAGTTAGCCAATCCCAAAAGACAAAATGCTGAATGTGTTCTTTGATATAAGAAGGATGATTCATAGTGGGATAGGGAGAGGAAGCATGGGAGGAATAGACAAATTCTAGATAGGGCAGAGGGGTTGGAGGGGAGGGGAGGGGGCATGGGGTTATAGACAATGGTGGAATGTGATGATCATTATTATCCAAAGTACATGTATAAAGACACACATTATTATGAATATACTTTGTATACAACCAGAAATGTGAAAAATTGTGCTCTATATGTGTAATAAGAATTGTAATGCATTTCATTGTTATATAAATAAAAATTTTAAAAAAATAAAAAAATCAAATGTAAACACACTTTAACTGAAGATTATATATAATCAAGATTCACATTATTTAAAAAATTACCCAGGTAGACAGAAAAGAGTAGTTTTCTCCCAACTGAGCCCTGAGCATTCCAAATTTAAAGATTCTCCTCTCCAATTTGCCATTGACCAACCTCTGCAAGTCATTAGCCCTTCTAGTTCTAAATTTCATCTTTTTGTAGATGAGCTCTAACATACGTATAATTAGCTTATGAGCACTGGAGAGACACAGAAAACTTAGATGCAATAACATTAGTTATAGCAGCAACATCAATAGAGACAAGAATTAACTATTACTCATTGTGATGAGCATTCCATCTAAGGTTTGCTTTTTACCTGTCTCAATTCTTCTTCAGGAAATTAAGCTCATAATTATTATTATTATTGACATTCTGCAGGTGTGAAAACGGAGGCTTTGAAAGCTGAAGACTTCTTCAATGTCACACATTGAGCAAGGTTTATCTGATTCCAAAGCTGGGCCTCTTAACTTGTTGTAACTCTACTATGAGGATGGGATTTTTCATAGGAATCTAGCAACATTCTCTTGTTTTCATCAATAAGAATAATTCCTGAATTTCAATTCTTCTGTAAGACTCTCTATAGAATCATAAGAGAACTTCACATGGTGACTGCATAATGCAGGTTGTTATGTGAGATGGAAGAAGATATTTTAACTAGGCAGAACTGGATTTTCATCTACTTACTATCTGTGTAATTGTAAGAAATTTACTCAAATTTATCTGAGTATCAAATTCTTTACCTGTAAAATGAGAATAATAATACCTTCTTAATGATAGCCACAGGATGGTGCAAAGATTAAATAAGAGGAGAAACATAAACAACCTGGTATAGTGTCTCAAACAGGATAGACACAGAGGAAGAGTCACTTTTGCTGTTGTTACTATACTCATCATTATTTGAGCAACAAATTGCCTCCTGGCTCTTTACCTTTCTCTTCAAATACTGTACTCCATCCCACTTTATCTCACTGTTGAAAGATGTGTTTGCCCCCTTCCTTTGCCTTTTACACACCAGTCCCACCACCCCCATCCCACTTGCAGTCGCCACATCTCAATCCTTATGCAACTAAGAATGAATTTTCTTCCCCTTTATATCCTATGTAATGGCATCTTTCATCTTTCAAGGAATTCTAAGTGTGTTATAAATATTTGTAACAAAAACCATGAGGATTGGATTGGTTATAGAACATATTATGGGTAGAACCAAGGCCTTTATCATCACTTTCTTCAGTATTGAATATTTTCTGCATATATATTGTATGTTGGGTACTCAAAGAGCATAATCCAACCCCCTGACATTACCATTGCCCTCTAGATGCATCTATTTTAAAAACATGTCTCCCCTGTCTCACGAAATTGAATTGGAATATTCCTTTCTTTCCACTACACCTATGCACACCATAAAATTGTTTAATAAAAATAATCTGAGTTATCGGGTAAATAATTTCTAGGAAATTTATTTTGCTTTATAACTACTTATTCATCTCAGTTCATGTTGAATTATTTTTGTTAAGAGTATATATGAAATAGACGCAACTATTGCTGAGGTTATGAAATTAGCCTTCCCATGTTGTAATTTCTTCCTTCTTTTAACATTACTCAGACTGCTGGATTTCAGTTCACTCTTCTGTTCTTCGGTAAATATGAGAGTTAACAATCAACTCTCACAGGTTTCTCTAGTCTGTTTGTTTTAAAATGTATCATTGCCCTCTGCTATCTTCCACTCCACTTTCTTCAGGTTCTCATTTCATGTTCCAGCTTGTTTTATGCGAATTTTCTCTGTGGATTTCTATTCCTTTCCAGTGGAATTTCCCCACAGGGCTCTGGAGTCTCCTGTTCTCTTTCCCTGCAGCTCTTTTAGTATTCAGTGTTGGAATCAGAGTGACATAAAATGCTCTAAGAATCTCTGTAAAGTGTAATAGGTTAACTAAATGTTTTTTTTTTTCTATTTTACTTTTAATCTTGGACAGGAACATCATGAGAAACAGGAAATAAGGGACAAAGATTCATAGGTACATCTTTGGGAGAGATAAATAAAAGGGTTACTATTAGATTTAATAATTGGATAGGCACAAATGCAAAAACTACAATACAAATAAGTTGTTGTAAAAAGTGAATGTAATTTCTAACTTGATTTTTTAATTTTTAAGGAAGGTTTCATAACATGTGTGTATGGGCACCAAAATAGTCTGCTGAAAATAATTGATATAAACAAAAAATGCATTAAAACATTTGAGAAAAGAATGCATTCTAAACCCTTACTCTTTGTACAGGATTAACTTAGGACAAATTGTAAATCTATACTGTGAACTCACTACACTTCTGTAGCTAAAAATCTGTAGATGGTGGACTACATTGGAAAAGTTGTACCAATCCAAACAAAATGCTCTGCACATCATGTTCACAAAGCACAAAACAAACATGACTGAGCTAGTGAGATTTAGTACATTGAAATTCAATGGAAGAGTTAAATTTTTTTTAAAAGTATATATTTTTTTATTTTGCAAAGTCCAACATTGGGAGTGAATTGTAATTTAAGTCTATGAGATCAATAATATTATACTTTTTACCAAGTGTGTTCAATGAAGCACTAGTTAGTGGCTAAAAATGAGTGAAAACAAAAATTGAGAATTGTTGGGGTTACTAGAAGTTTTCTCAGAAGCTTCACTATTCTGGTACTTATTTTAAATCTATAGGAAACATGTGGTAAGCTTCATTTCCGAACCTTTTTTGACTCATAAAGTCTTTTTCTTGTATGTGAAACATCTTGTAAGACTAGAATTCTATTGACAGACTTGGGATAAATTTTTCTTCTATATTAGGGGTTCCACTTGAAGTAGGAAGAGTAAATGTCTAGACTCGCTGATGCCTTGAAATGATAAAAACTGAAAATATAAATGATTTCAAGTCAGCTTTTATTAAATGTTTGTATGACCCATAAAATATAAACTGCTGAGGTACATTTTAACCTTTTTTGGAAATTTCAAAATCAAGTGACCTTTTAGATAATACTCTTGGCAATTCAGGATAACTAGGAACAGTAGTTTACCCTGATCCAGTGTGTAAATATTTATTTTCTAATATTTTTGGCTTAAGTGAAGTGTTTAAAGCCAGGTCTCTCAAAGTGAAGCTTTGCAGAATCAAGGATAAGCCCCTCAAAATAATTTCCTCTCACAGAACATAAATTAAATGATATTCTTGGTATACAAACAAAGTCATATGTATCCCAGAAGAGAATGCAAATTCCAACATCTTTAAAGATAAAATATCAGATGTTAGAGAAAAGTTAAAATTTTAGTGAGTTACATACCCAGATCCATGGTAGGAGGAAGGGAAATAATGCATTTCTTTTATGTCATAGTTTTTGTTTAGTGCTAACATTTGAGATAAAGTGACCTAGAGTAATAACATAATGTTTGGCAATACTAAAAGCAATTTTAATGTATTTTTTATTAAAAAGTATGGAGAAGATCATTCTTGTAGTGAATACCCAGGACAGTTATGTCTTATTGGTAAATTCCACATGTCAAAGTTGATAGGAATATGCTACCCTTAGTCTCTAGGAGAAAACTGCTTTTGCAGTGAACTTGAACTGAACTGCATTGATTCGTGAGATCACAGGATCTGTTCTAAATATTAGAAAAAGGAATGAGATGCTCTGCTTGATAATATCATGTCTCCAATGTGAACTTAATTCAGATTTAATGCAATTACTCTGTGTTGATTAAATCTGAAACTGTTATTAAAAAACTGAATTATTGAGGTTTACCATTTATATAACAAGTTTGGCCTTCTATATTGCACCATAAACCTTAATCATTATGTTGGCAATAATGGCTTTGTGGTTATTTAACATAAATAATTACTTCAGCTGCTAAAATGAGATGATGCAGCATTACACTATTACACTATCCCTACAACTTGTAGGATAGTATTGCTATTTCTACTTGAATTACTTAACTCTTAGCATTCAGTTATTTTCTCCCTGTCCATTTAGTGAATACTGCTAAATTTACAGAATCATGTCTGGCCTTTGCCATAGTGTTTTTCTCTGCCTGGATTAATGTTATGAGGCTGTGCATTTAAATACTGTCACCCAACTCTTAAGGTTTGTATCTTTATCATGGGATGGAGACTTATTAGCACAAATATACCCTTTAATGGCAAAAAAGAAAGAAAAAAAGAAAGAAAGATCTCTTGCTTGGTCACAGATCATCTGCTCTATTCCTCATTGTTCTAAGAATTAAAAACAATAAACTTTTCATGTGTATATTTTTTTTCTATTTTCTTTCTGTTTGGTTGACTGCTCGATTTTTTTTTAGGTAAAGGCATATTTAAATAACAAATATTTGTGTGGGGATTTTTAAGAAATTTTGCCTTGGAGAGGAGAGGAAAAAATGAGAATATGACCACTGGGTTTTATAGAGATACCATCCAGTAGGAAAGATCATAGGAACCAATATTCTTATCTTCTAAAATTCTAGTATAAGGGAAGAACACTAGTTTTACTCATCTCATTCTGGGTCATAAATCAAAATTAAAATTCTAACTCTTGAGGAAGTTTTAATTTATGATTAATATAATATCTTATGTATTGTCCTCTGCTGTTTGAAATCTGAGGTCCTATTTTGTGTTGAGCTCAAGTTCCTTCACTTGACTCCCCCTTGCCACTTACAAAATAGATATTCTCCTTCAGAAATACTGTGGGGCCCAGGATGCTTAGGATTTCTGTGGTTGATAGTGTTATGTTTTGGTGTAGAATGAGCCATCATATAAATCTTGCCTCTGCCATTCATATATTTATGTGGCTTTGGAAAGTCTATTTAAATCTGAATCCCATTTTCTCATCTGTAAAACCAACATAGTAATACCTACTTTGTAAAGTTGATGGAAAGATTTGAGATAATGCATATAAGCCACCAAGCACAGTGGCTGGCACATTGTTCTTACTCAGTAAAAGGCAGCTGTATTATCCTTTGTTGATGATGAATTTACTATACAGGCAACCTATAGGGATAAAATGACTCCAGTACACAAACAACATGTCAGGGTATGCATTCATTATCCATCTGTCTTAGAATATTGCATGAGAAATTATCAAAGAATGGCACATATACTACCACCTCACTGTTGTGTACCCACTGCAGGCATTTTTAATCAATCACAGTAAGCCCAGACATAGCCTCATAATCTTTCTCAAAACAGTGTTCCAAGCAGCTACTACTAATCAATTGCTATTGACATGAAAGATGAATCCTATTTTCCACCTAATAGCTAAACAGGGAAGTGAGGCAGATAAGAAACAGTGTGCTAAAGGGACTTGGAACAGGAGGCCTTTAGGCAGAGGCTCAGGAAACTGTGATGCAGGCATTCACTCAGGGAATGGGGAAAACAGTAACTGGAACAGGCTGCAACCCAGTGTGACAGAATAAAAGTGTAAGTAGGCAGAGGTTTGAAAGATATGTCGATATGTGAGTGGCTTTCTACTCTGGATGTGCAAATGCCAGCCACAGCTGGTTCACTGCAAAGGTCAGTGATATACATAGAAATTTGTCATTGATTTATTTAATCTCTATTTTGCAACCTACCTCATAGCACAAACTAGAAATAAAACAAAATAAAATAACTAATAAATTTATTAATTCTTTCAAAGGCTGTGTTCAGATGAACTTGTCATTGATTTAAATCATGAGTCTAGACTGATTCATCATCTCTGATCTCCAGATTCTAGCATACACAGGCCCCGGGTTGTGCCCCTAGAATGGCTTTCTCTCCAAGTTGGACAGAGTTAACATGAGATGATCCTCCCACGTGGGGACTTGAGAGATTTATAGCACCTTTTTCAGCTTGATAAAATCGCACTCTTTTCTCTAAAGAGAAGTTTTCTTGTCTTAACTATGAACCCACACAATGAATTGTAATCCCAAACACATATCCATTTGAAAGATGTTGCAAGAGATCAAAGGAGCAATGTTTCACAAAAGAATGGAAAACCCTTGCTGCTGTGGTGGTCCCTAAACCTCTTATACACAATCAAATATCCATTTCCTTGCAGTTGGTCAGATAGCAGGAGTTGAGGTTCATGAGCATGATAAGTGGGATATGAAAACATAATACCTCACTGGCTGCTCCAGAGCCCAGTTAGCTTTCACTGTGGTATTTGGTGAACTAGGCTGTGCACAATCTTTCAATCTTGCAGTAGAAGCAGCTGGTAGTTTAGCGTCACTCTTTCCATGCCTAAGAATGCTTGATTTGGCAACTATAGTATAGTGGGTGGTCTTGGTCTCATCTGGCATATCAAATTCAAGGTCTTTGTGGCATGAATGACCATGAGGTGTCAGACCTGGATTGTGACCACTACAAAAAAGGATCCTGACAGTACTTCCTGGATTGGATTGTTTTATTTTTCATGAAATGATATATAAAATAAATCCATTCTAAGATGGTTTGTATATAGGATGGGGACAGTAGAAATAACTCTAATTAATCTTCAAATGATTAGATGTCTGTAGATGTCTGGAATTTTAAACAAATTGACTTCATTGTCTCTTTATTTTATTGATTTCCAAGTTAGACTAGCTTATGGAATAATGAATACCTCAAGTATGCTAGTTTTTTTTTAATTGTATTACAAATATGCACTATATGCTTTACAACTTAGACCACCTATGGAACTCTGAGTTCAATTCTGGACACTGTAGCATAATCAGGGTAGTAACAAACGGGGTTGGCTCAAAAGAGTGTACTTAGAATTGTGCAGGATCTACCTTATAAATATTAAAGAGAATTGGAATATTTAGTTTAGAGAAAAATCAGTGTGGGTATATATCTTACAATTATTGAAGTTTTACCCAAGGAAAGATGTCAGGTTTCCCTCACAGAACTTGTGTCCATGTGTAACAGTTATTAGAAAACAAATTTTGTCTAACAGAAGGGGAGAATATTCTCACAAGTCTAAGGATAGGGTGATACTGGCTGGTTTTCAAAATAGTGAAGTTGTTTTTAATATAAATGCTAGAGTAAAAACTACCTGACCACCTAACAGATTATACCAAAATGTCACTGTTTCCTAATGATACAAATATAATAAAAATTCAGTGAATGTAAGTAAATTACCATCCTGCCTTCAACTCAAAAACAGCATAACAGGAAGAAAACTATATTTAATACTGCATATGTTGGAGTATATAGGGAACTTGCTGCTACTGAATTGAAACTAGAGAATGAAGTTTGGACCAAAGGTATAAGAAGAGAGAAAGAAAAAAATAAATAAAGAAAAGATTTTGGGCATTTTTCACAGATGGTGGCTAGTGATGGAGCATTGCTCCACTCTTCAGAGCTGATGTGAGCTGGCATAAGGGGGTTGAGTGACTGGTCTAACAAGAAAAGGAATCCTAAAGTTAACTTTTGAATTCTGAAAGGGTATGGGGGAGGGGAGAGAATTTCTAAAAAAGAGGCAAAGGGAATAACCAACAGTGATAATTCAAAACTCAGAAATGCAGAGAATAAGTGGTAGAAATAGAAGCCAAGAGAGAAAAGAAGTGAATGTTACAGAAATATGTGGAATACACATAGAAAAAGAAATGATAAAGAAGTCAAATTTAGTATGGCTCAGGTGGCAGAAAGAAAAATTCAATCTATGAATGGAACCAATTCTGCCTCTTCCAGTCAGAGGACTGTTTGGAACCAGCTATGCTGAGACTCAGCTGCAGATATTAGTTCAGCAGGTATACCCAAGGTTGTGTATCAGTCCTGAGATAGGCAGAAATGAGATGTCAGATGCCTGACTTGGTCCCTTCCCTTCTTCTTTTGAATAGGTCATTCACAGCACAGGACCAGGCTCCACCAGTAGCCCTTTATCCATGTCCCTAGTTGCCAGGACCAAACCTCCATGGGGTGTCCCATTATTCTGGTCCCCTCTTATCTTCAGATAGTCTGCTCTTTTAACTAGCTGTTCTTGTCTGGTGCTCAACAAGTGAAAATTACCAGAGGAATTTGTTATTCTTATGAAACAGACACCTTATTATTCATATGATACTATGATACATTATCTATGTTCAGTATTCATGAGACCTAGAGAGATCCAGCTTGACCTGACTGCAGCCATCTTGAGTTTTAGCCACCGTAATTACCCCTGAGTAATGCTGGTCTGTTTTCCCTGCATAGTTTCCCAGCATACTTTATGTGTGCAAAATTTTTAGAGTAGTTTGTGAAACTGTCCTTGGTACAGTCAGTGTCAGGAATGTGCCTGACATCTTTGATGTTAGATTGATACAAATCAGATTCATTCCTGCTTGGAGGATGTAACCTTTATCCTGACTACTGTATAAGTCTTCTCCTGTGACTCAAGTCTCAGGATTCTACTAGTCTTCCTGGCACCCTTAATCCCTTTTGATCATAAATCACCAGTAAAGATTACACTGAGTAATTCTGTTTCTCTTTGGTTTCTTGGCAACTTCTGCCTATGCTGATTGGTTCTTTAACATCAGAATTTCCTGGAATAGAGAGGTCTTCATGTTCTCTCTTTCCTAATCAAGTAATCAATGTACAACTAGACAGGGATTTTCCAAATAAACAGACCCCACCTATTATTGTCCAGAATAGCCACTCTAATAATGGAAATCTAGTTAGGTAGAAATGAAGTTTGGTATGGCTTAGGAGAGATAAATATGAGCTGTTGGTGTAATAAATTGCCATCTGTCTTCCTAAATGTAGTTTGAGTATTATAAGTACCTAAACATTGTTTTATGCTTCTAAGTGATTTTTTGCAACATTGGATAGTTATGAAAATGCCTAATACTTGGAGTTTTCAGCTATCTTCTATATCTTGTACATCCTCAAGCATGACTTAATTTTAAAGTGGGAGAAAAAGAAAAATTATTACTAGTATTAGGATGTTGAATAAGGTTTATAATAGCAATAATCTCCCATGAAAACAGTTGTTATCATAGTTAATGCCCATTTTGTCAGTGTGTTAACCTTCCATGCCTCTGCCTCGGACCATTAAATGACCAACCATTTGTTAAGCACCCCAGAGCAAGCAATTTCAGGGGGAATATTTCTGAGCTCATTTTCTAAGTAAAGCACCAGAGGTGACAGTGATTAAAACTACCCAGGTTTGTGTACACACGTGCATCCCTAAATATACTTTCACAAAGTCTTCCTCTAGCAAAATCTTGCTTTACACTTCAGAGACATTCAGAGCAGCCTCCCAGCCCCCACAATATCTATTCTTATGCACTTACTCAGGTACCTCCAACTTGAACCCACCAGCAGAAACCTGTGCTGTCTCCTGACATTCTTTTGGTGTCTCAACTGATTCCATTATAAAGTATTTATTAATGTCAGCTCTGATGTTCAAGAATGGAACTTGCCTTTAAAATGCTCAAAGCAAGCCAGAAGCAGTGGTGCATGTTACAATTGCAGACTTGTGAGGCTGAGACAGGAGGATTGAAAGTTCAAGGCCAGCCTCATCAATTTAGCAAGGCCTTAAGTAATTTATTGAGACTCTGTCTCAAATTTTTAAAAAAATAAACATAAATGGCTGGGTATGCTGCTCAGCAGTGAAGTGTTCCTGGGTTCAATCCCTAGTACCAAAAAGTAGATAAAGAAATAAATAAGATGCTCAAAGCACATTGCTAAAGAATAAAAATGATCTTACTTGCAAGCATGAACAAAACAGGAAAAGTAAGAGATAATCTGTTTCTAACATCCAAGAGGATCTATCCTTGAAATAGACACAGTTTGCAATAAATGATAAATTAGTTCAATGTTAGTTGCATTCAATGTTTGACACGTATTATTTCTTTTAATCCTAACTCCATCTCTATGTGATTTATATGATTAATAGTACCAACTTATGAATGAAATAACAAAATTTGAAAATAGGCTACTTGACTACAGATCCAACCTTTTCACTGCTATAGTATAATATATTGATTTCAATTTCAAGACCAAATAGTGAAGATTCCTAAGAGCAACTGGATGTTATCTCACTTGTATTCCTTGTCAATTCTGTATCAGATCAGCCACCTGTTATCATTGCTATGGTGGTTAATGATATTTGTTAAGCTCCCCTATATGATTTTTGTCTATTGAATATTTTGCAAGCATGAGCTGGTTTTCAAAGTCAGAGCAAAGTTGAGTTTTGTAACTTAAATACTGATCTAGGACATTGTGATGATTTAAGAAAAATCTTGCTCCTTCTTTTGCATTAAAGATAATTTTTATACTATGCTATCATAAATCCTCAACTAGTCCAGAATTATAAAACTCTAATTATAGATAGGGTTTACCTGACAAGTAAAGGTAGTTGCGCCTATCTTCAACTACTTTCCTTCAGGGAAAAATTATTTCAATGTAATCTCATTTCAGGGAAAAAAATATACATGAATGTTATGTAGGTTTTGACATAATTAGCCATTTCATTAATGAAATAATTGGGCCTCCTTAATCAAAGGTGGAACTTCTTCCTTAAAGCTTAGTTTGAAGAATCAAATGGGCGTAACAGTAGGAGGCACAAAAATTGGTTCAGAAGAGATAGGAAAAATTTTAATGAGGGAAAGATCTTTTCTCATTAAGCTTCTAATTTGGTAAGGAGATATTCTATTTTTAAATTTTACTTCCCATCATCATTTTCACCACAGTTAACATTGTCAACTGATAATATCAGATGAGTGCCATACATAATATGTGCAAGAAAATGCCAAAGGGTGAGAAGAACTGTGGATTGTTTGCCATGATTAGTCAGCCCTTGATTTCTGGTATTGACAGAGAGAAGCCCCAGAGCAAATTCTATCAATTCAGAGATAATCCTTGGCTCTCCATTAGCCAGTGCCTTCAACTGACTGCAACTCGATATTTTCAGACCAGAAAAGCACAATTAGGATTTAAAAATGATCAAAGTACCATGCTTGACTTTCCCCCAAACACCCAAACTGTACACATAAACTAGTTTCAAGTTATGGGCAAATCTGAAAACCACTCTTTCCCAAGCACTTTAAATCCAATATATTCTGCAGGAGGAAGTAGGAAGCTGGTTCATTAGCACCTGCTTATGTACTGCCTGTATAAATGGTGCTCTTTATCATCACTTTGTTGTCCCAAGATTTTCTTGCTTGGAGTTCCAGTTGGCAGAAAGTCATAATAATTGGTGTTGCCAGATTAAATTGGCTTCCCCACCTCTGTGTTCCTGAGCATTCCCTAGAATTGAGGTATTAAAAAACAACAGAGCAGTAAGTAGTCGAACAATGTAAGGATGAGTAAAACTGAGTCATGAACTTTCTTGAAATTTAGTAACATCAACATGCAATATGGTTTTCTAGACAAGTATGATGCTGTAAATAATTGTCATTCCCATTAACCTCTGATAAATATCGAGATCAATTATGAGATGTCTACAAGTAACATGGTCTAACTGTTAATATATGACCCTTGCAATTTTTTATAAATTAGGAAATATTCTTAGAAAAAATTCAAGGTAATTCCTGAATAAAGCCAGTCTTACTTTTTTTTATGTTATGATCCATTCTCATGAATGGGGAAATGATAGAAAAGCAACTAATCAAAAAGTGCATAGAATTTTTGATATGCTCTTCAACATGTGTCTTGTGTGTTGATGTCATGTCATCTATAAGCCAAACTGAAAAACATTAGCAACATTTACTTTTCTTTACAAGGGTCCCATTGAGACAGGAGTTTTGATGGAGGGTGAGGGAACAAAAGAAATAGGACCCATGAGACAACAGGCAGCTAGTCTCAGAGTTAGGACATTGAACGGAGTAGGTGAGGAGTAAGGTTCCTGTCTTTTTCCCCCTTGCCTCTATTTAACAACTGCTCTGTTATGAATTTTGAATAAAATTTTCTCATTATAGCATGGCAAACATGAAGAGTAAAATCTGATCTAAAGCTAAACTCTAAGCCTATGCACTCAAAAGAGATGTTACCTAAAGTAAACTTACTTGGGAGGGAAGAAGTCAGGCTGTCCCAGAGAGTGGAGATCATTAGCACCCCTTGGAATCTCAGGGGCCTGTACTCTGTGAGAAAGACAAACTTCTCTGGTGCAGCATGGCACCATCCCCAATAAAAATTAGGCACATAATCTCCAATCAGTGTATTCATGTGACCTTAGTCTACACTTCCACAGGAAAGGAGGCAAGAAGTGGGTATGAGTATTTATCTCTGTGCTGGAGCATAGGGCTCTTTAGAAAAGTGTTTTTGATGTGACCATATATATAGGTACAATCCTGTTGTTCTCTCTTCTCTTTCTGTAAGTCTTGAAGCTGCCTGTACCTTTTTTCACACAGCCTGGACACCTTGTTCTGCTCAAAGCCCTAACCATGAATATGGTGCCCATTATGTTGAGGGTTCCATTGGTTCCTCATCTTATATCAGAACTCTTTATGAAAAAGACAAAGATGTTTAAGAAGTATAACTTAGTAAAATTCTAAAAAAATAACAGCTATTATATATCATTTTTCTTCATCTCCCTCTTACACAATTCTCAGTTATTCAGATGAAAAAAGGTAACACTCATGTTACCTGGTGTTACAAAACTAACACTTCAAACTATAGGTATGGAAGACAGCCTCAATTTTGCCCTGTGGTGGTAGGGGAGCTGCCACAAGGAGACTCACTTTATTGTTTCTGATAAGGAAAATTGACAACGACTTCATCTTAAGAGAGAATGACAGTTCTAGACTGAGAACTCCTGGCTGTTTGACTCCATCAAAATAGGGATCTTGCAGCTTTAATAGTGGGAGGCCGAAAATGCCTACTCAACAGCTTCAGTACAGTTTTCCCCAGCACCTACCTAGGAGGATGCATGGAACATGATCAGGGCTTTGTAAATATTATAGTGGATGAATCAATTAATAAATGAATAAAGAATGAATTATGGTTATATTATAAGAACATAGAAAAAGGAAATGAAGTATGATGTTCTACTTCTATCTGTTCTCACTGAGCCTCAGTTATCTAATCCATAAAAACAAAAATCACATCTCTGCTGGACTACACAGATATAACACAGCATGTAGGACCACACCTGGCCCTTACCATTTACTCAATACTTACTAGCTGAATTTGAATCTGGAGTCTATTCTGAGATCCATTTGAGATATGGCTATAGTCCAAGATGCATAGCCAAATAGTAGTAGATGAATCTCAGAGGAGGTAAGAATTAAGCCCCTGCGTCCAGGATAATTCCTGATATAGTATTTGAGGAAAAATACCCACTCCCCACTAAATTCTTTGTATTGTGTCTCGTTTCTTGTTTTCTCTTCTTGTTCCTTGTGCTTTAAAAAAAAATGATGCCTTACATTCTATTTTGTTGATGTTTTTGAGTGGCTAGTAGCTTTGGGGTGGAGTTTTCATGATATGGATCAGTGGGAGGAATTTCTTTGGTGATGCAGGTTCAGGCCAAGATATACAAGTTTTTGAGAGCCACGGACCATATCTTTTTACCCATGGGGAACTTCTGAATATTTGGAATAGAGAAGTCACAGGATGAAACTCCTTTGGAAGTTGATCAAATAGGAATTTATCAGTTTGTTTTAAAAGCAACAAAGAATCAATCAATCTGTAGCTTTTATGGCAGTTAGTAAAATAATGGAAGTCTAATATCATGAAAATTTGGACTGAACTAGTGGCAATTGAAATGAAAAATTAAAAAAAAAATTCAAACAAAGTTGTCAGTAGGACTGAATTATTAATTAGGTTTTAGGAATAAAATGAAGGACTTAGATTTTAAAAAGTGTTATTTTAGGCTTTATAGTATTTGATTTCATAAATGGGATGTACATTTACACTAATGATAATCTTACTAGTAGTCACCTTACTATATACACATACATATATACAGAGAAATTAATATATACACATGTCTTGTGTATATGAATCACTAGTAAAGTTGTCTTTATGCAAAAGATTATATGAAGATGCACTTATTTATGAGTATAGACACATGTGTATTTTTATATATGTATATGGTTTATGCAACATATTGGTACTTGGACAGACTTGTGTTTTTGTTTTTATTGGTGCCCCAAATCAAAATAAGGAAACTGAAATTTGAACTCATGTTTCTCTGATTCCAAAGACCACCCTCTTCTCTTCAACATGCAGGCTTCTCAGGAAATAAATAACATGAGATCTCAATGGTTGGGAAACTAATAGTGCTCTGAACAAAATAAATCATTAAATAAAAGAAGTCACCTGTACATGAATGAACATGAATTTAGTTTGGGGCAACAACCCCTGGAGCCTGACTTGCTCTGGACTATTTGCTAAAGGTCAACTACATGCTGAGAAGCAGGGACCAGTCCATGGCAGATATATTGTTTGGTCAAAAACAAAATAGCTTTTGTAAAGATTATTATCCCCTTTTCATTATATAGCTAGAATTTCTAAATCATCGGTTTAGAAAGGAGTAATTATGTACTTCTCTTTAAGCTTTCCAGCATCAAAACCATCAGGAATGTACTCTACATTAGAAAAGAATCAGAAGTCTGGACCCTTATTCGTCTGAGTTCCATGACTGATGAGAGTTTGTAAACCTTAACCTCCCTATTTGAAAAAAAAAAAAAATCTACTTATGAATCACCCATGGCTGAAGAAGGTTTGGTAGGTTAAAGTAGGTGGGAGGAAAAAAAAAAAAACTATTCATTTTGTTTTTAAACTCAGAAGCATTAAAGAATAAATAAATGAATAACCCACCATAGTCAAGGCTGCTTTCACATTTCAAAGAGCTTTTCCAAAGAAGGTCTTTATGAAGGTACATTAGCATGTGCAAATTAAGAGTCTTCATATACTAGGCAACAGCAGCAGTTAAGGGGGAAAGAAAAAAAAAAGTCAAACATTTAGAGACAGCCGAAAGCTAGCTAATTACATATCTTTATCTGGGCTTCTGTGGATAGCAGTGCATTTATCAAGAATCCCTTACTGCCCTCTGTGAAGGGCTCTTGCCTTTGGTTTTGATGCTACCAGATCATAGGTAGGGAAAATATCATCAAAACAGTTCATTAGCACATGGTTCTCCTCCACATATGGACAGTTACTGTAATCCTAATTAATGTATTTTTATGAGGTATTTTTCCTCATGTTCAGATTATTCTTTTATACATCAGTAACATGATGTTTTAAGGACTATTCAACACACCAAATAAAACAAAGTCAGGAAAAACTTAACTTTAGTGCATCTAGACCATAATGTTTTATATGTGGGGAACTGAAGTGTGTGTGGGAAGGGATGGGATTTAAGAACCCTTGTCTTTTTTCACATAAAATAAATGTAGATGGTGCATGATCTTCTACCCCCATAACCAGTGCAGTGTGTGCTTCCACAATAGACACCTTTATTTGCATGAATGAATAAAGGCCTTTTTCATCAGAATCTTTGAGTTTACATGAATCTGTCATCTATAACTGCTCCCCACAAACAGAAACACAGGAAATAAATGTAAATTTATTCAATACAAACTCTTTCTTCACTAATATGCTAATTAAGAGAGAAATATTTGAGAATGAAGACTGATATACCAAGATAATAGACATATAGTCATAGTCACTTCTCGAAGGCAGAACTTGATGTATTGTGATTGTTCAGTATTTTCTCTCCAGGAGGTCATCCCTTCCCATGTTTTATAATGCTTTTTATTAATATATGCATGGAAACAAATGCCCTGTTCTTTTCTATCAGTTTGGCTTGGACTTCTAGGACATGTTAGCAGTATACCACTAATGCTGATTTCTCATATTTATAGGACAAATATGAATATATTGATAATATTTACAATACAAACCCAACGCATGGGTACTTTGCATTAAGAAAACATAGTATATTAGATAAATACATATATAAATTTATATATATATATATATGATAGAACCGAAGAATTATAGTATATATTTTATACATATATACAAATATATGCATATTTAATATACATATTTGTTTTAATAAATATATAAATATTAAAGACTATATATATCACCAGCAATATGGAGCTGGCATTCACAAACCATCTTCTGAGTTTGCTCTAATTCTTTTTTCTATAACTAAAGAGAGGGAACTAAGGTTGCCTCTTGACCAAGTTGACACAAAGAATACAGATAAAATAAGAAATGATGACTTCATCTTTTTTCATCCTTCAAGACTCAGTTCAGCGATTTATTTTTCTTCAGTAATTATCATTTTTCTCTACAAGGTGAGCAAGTTTTCTCTATTACCCTCTGCTTACTTCTATCTTTGCACTTAGCATATGCCGTTGACCTGTTGCATTAATGCTTCTCTCTCTCAGATAAACTCCAAGATTTTTGAAGGCTGAAATCCAATTGTACTCATTTATCTATCCACAGCAACTAGTTCAATGCCTATAATGCAATTGACTCTTGGTAAAAGTTGTCAAATTAGATGAAACCATTTTACGCAGTCAGCTTTCACAGTACAATTATATACCTGATTAAATATATTAAAAAATGTTTACTCACAATTTTAGGGATATAGTATGTAAAGTGAGTTATGGTATCAATATCTTTCTATAGAGGCTAAACTTTATCAAGACATTAATTCATTTTGTACAAAATAAGCATTTTAATGCTATGGCTGTATTTTCAACAGTTTTATAGAGAATAACTTGACTGAGCATCAGTGATGAGTATCCATAAAACCAAGAATAGATAAATGATAACTGATCCATATCAAGACATACTGAGGTGTTGGAAAGAGTTGTGAAAAAAAAGTATTTATCTTGTGGTGTTTGCTTGCAGAATATCTACCATTTTCAACCAGAACTCATATGTTATCAGGATGAGCTAAGTGGTTAGATAAGGGTATATCTCCAGAGATGACATCCACAGATAACCCTGAAACTAGTCTCAGATCTCTGGTTTTTTTTTTTTTTTTCATTTTCTTATAACTCCATAACTGGTCCCAAACTCTCTGTTTTTTGGAGACAAAATTTCTCACTAAGAGCATTGACATATTCAGAGAAGATGAGACTATATCTCTAGTCCTCTGCTTGTCCTTTGTTTTCTATGAAAATCCAACCAGATTCATCCTGTATCATCAAGTCAGCCTCATCTGTATATTTGGGATGCTCTGGCACCTCATCAGCATCACTGTGCATGAATATGTCTGGGCTTGTTTCAGGAAGGGCCACTCGCATCAATTTTTATTTTTTAATATTTATGATAAAAAGGAATGCACTTTTTATGCTGTTCATAGCCAAAATAGCATGAATCTCCTCCCATCTCTAGTAAAAGAATCTGAGGATTTTGAGATAATATGAAATAGCTCTTTTACATTATAGTGGACCAGAGACAAGAATTAAGATAGAATCATAAGAAGCTTGAGAGTAGGGGCCATTTCATGATTTGTTGTTTTCTTCCACAGATTCTTGCATAATATTCTTTGAAATAAATATTTGTTCATTGATTAAATGAACATTTTACACATTTTTATTGGTGCATTATAATTGTGTATAATGATAGGATTTGTTGTCATATATTTGTGCATGCACACAATATGACACTACAATTTGGCCAATATAACTTCACCACTCTCTTCCCACCTCCAACCTCCTGGTCTTTCTTCTTTACTGATCTCATTTTGATTTTCATAAAATCTACCCACACCTTTCTTTTCCTTCTTCCTGTCTAGATTTCACATATGAGAGAAAACATAGGACCTTTGACCTTCTGAGTTTGACTTATTTCACTTAACATAATTGTGTTCTCTAATTCCATCCATTTTCCTGAAAACTATAGTTTTATTTTTCTTGTGGCTGAATAAAACTACATCGTGTATACATACCACATTTTCTTGATCTGTTCATCCATTGATGGACACTTAGGCTGGTTCCATAGCTAGGCTATTGTGAATTGTGCTGCTATAAACATAGATATGCATGTACAACTATAGTAAGATAACTTCAATTCTTTAGAAATATCAAGGAGTGTCTATAGGGGTTATATAGTGATTCTATGCCTAGTTTTTTGAGGAAACCCCATAATGATTTCTACAGTGGTTATACTAATATATAATTCCAACAACAGTGTAAAAAGTATTTGTTTTTCTCTACATTTTCTCCAGAATTTATTATAATTTTTTATTCTTGATGATTGCCATTCTGACTGGTGTTAGATAAAATCTCAGAGTAGTTTTGATTTGCATTTCCCTAATTGCTAATGATGTTGAACATTGTTTCATGTATTTGTTGGCCATCTGTATTTTTTTTCTTTTGAGAATTGTCTGTTTAATTCATTTGCCCATTTTTAAATTGGGTTTTTGATTTTTTTTTTTGGTGTAAAGAGTTAAAAAAAAAAACTTGACTTCAAAAAAATCAAATAACCTATTGTAAGAGATAAGAGTCCAGTTTCATTTTTCTATACATGGATAATCACTGTTTTCAGTTTAAAATCCTTTTTTTTTTTCTCCAGTGTGTGTTTTTGACTCCTTTGTCAAGGATCTGATGAGTGTAGATGTGTGGGTTTGTCTCTCTCTGCGTCTTCTATTCCATACCAATGGTCCGTATGCCCATTTTTATGCTAGTATCAGGCAGTGTTGTTTTTTTATTTTGTTTTGTTTTTACTATTACTCTTTAGTATAATTTGAAGTCTGGTATTATAATGTCTCTAGCATTGCTTTTTTGGCTTAGAACTACAAATTGGGTTTTAAAGACAGAAAGCAATAGTGTGAAGTTTATTACCCACGTTTCTAATTTATTCATTAATTTGTCTTAATTTCTAGAACCATTGGGACTTGTGCATGATCATGCTCCCTTGTGTCTTCAGGGGGCCTTAGGTTGCTTGTCAAGTTGTCAATCACACACTCCATAAGAAATGACAGAACTTCTTACTGTGTGATAACTCTAGGAGCTGAGAGGAAACCAGGGAGAAGGTATGGATTTGTCAGACAGAGCTTTGTAAACTTTGCTTTTCCTACAGACTGATTACTTTGATGAGGTATTCCCTAGTATTCTTCTTGTAGGTATTTCAGAAACAGGAATCCACAGGAAATACCAGACTAAGATTTGGGAATTCAGGATTTTATTTTTTCCCTTTGGTATTGTCATTGCAACTCAATGAAAGGCCTTTACTAAGACCTAAACATCCCACTCTGTGTTTTCCAGGATAAAGGAAATAATATGTGTAAAGTCCGTAGTTCTGCATAAATAATAGACTAGATCCATGTGATAATGGAGCTTATAATTATATAGTTAGGGCACTCTGCAGTTTCACCAATAGAATCACCTATGTTGAGAACCTGAAAGAACAGAATATTGTTGGTCCTTTAGCACTGAAAACGTAAGACCCAATTTTGAAATATTTCAGATATTCTGTCATTTGACATCACTCAGGGACTAGTAAATATTTCTCAGATCCCAAGTTTATATTTAAAATAATTAAACAGACAATATCTGCCATTATTGCAACTGTTGCTGCTTCTTTTTCTCCTTCTTTATGTTTTATTAGGCATCAGAATAGAGGCCTCTTTTACTTTGAGTTTTCCTCTACATTCACAAAGCGAAATTACTCCTTCTACATAATGACTTCACAGAGCACCAGGTAGAACATATCTGTTAGTAGCTTTAGGTATTGAACTGTTAACTGACATCTGAATAGAAACTGAAAAGTCACCATTTTTATTTTCAAGAACAACTCAAACTTCAGAAATTGCAGGCTGGTGGGAGAACCTTTGAGATTTGGAAAGATACAGAGCCTTTTCGTTTATTTTCCAACAGAAAACAAGTCACGGGTCAACCATTAAAATCATTCTTCTTCAACCTTACTGGGGACTCCAACAATCCGTGTCTCTGCTAAAAGAAAAGTAAATAAATGAAGAAATAAAAACATTCAGGGTACAAAAGTATCATTAAATGTGTTTGTTGATTTGACTTAAACTTTACACACTGCTTGAAGAAAAAAAATATATTATATATATAACTTGCACTTCCACATGACTTCCAGCTGATTCCCGCACTCAGCCATGAGTCTTAGTCTAAATCTAGTGAAAATCACTCCATGATAGAAATATTTTCTTTCTTTTCTCCATCTATTCACACCCAGTTTTGATATATTTCCCAGTTGCCTTTCCATTCATCTTCACCCCAGCAGGGTGTCTGCACTTTAGTGGGGCTGCTAAGTTTGTTCCACTTAGCCAAGGCTTCAGGACAAAACTTGCCATCTCATGACAGTTCCTAGGCAAGGAGACAATGTCTATGAAGGGAGGTACATTTCTGGTAGCAGTTATTAGAGGCTTCCCCGTACAGCCCAGTGTCTGAAAAGATAAAATAAACAAGACCAGGTAGGAATGAAGCCTGTGATAGCTGAGGCAAAGACAATTTTCACACTGGCCCTACCCTGCTCTGCCTCCAGTTACTTTCTCCCAGGGCCCCTTTTCTTGACCTACTTACCTATCCCTTTTTCTGTCATTTTCCTAAGATCAGCTCTGCTCTTCCCAGGTCCTTCTTCATCGTTGATTTCCAGGTGACTTGTTCCCTCTCCACATACAGGCACAATTTCTGAGGTTGTGTGAGGAAGGCTGGGGATATTTTCCTTGGTACAGTCAACTCAGACACTACTGGCAAAAGAAGGTCCTATATGTCAGTCACTTGCCTTTAAGACCTAGCCTAAAGGATATTTCCTCAGGCTAAATGACCTCTCCTCTGTTCTTCTACACGTCTGATCCATCCTCCTAACATGAGATGTACTAATGTATCAATCCTACAGATTCTTCCCCCTTTTGAACCTTGTCTTCTCCAAGGTAGGGTTTTGATCTTTGAATATTTAGTGTCTAGCACTGCTTGATATGTAGGAAGTGCTCAAGAAGTATTTCTCAAATGCATCCCTAGGTCATATTGTCAAACAGTGATCATTAACTCTTTATAGCTTTGTGTTTCTATAAACCCAAGCCCAGGACTTCATAAAAAATTGGGGGTTCCTGCCTGTGTGGTGGGAAGACTAGAACCTGGTCAGGTGTCCTGCATCTCGGTAGCTTTGGAAAAGAAACATTAGAGGAGAAAAAAATGCATTAAGATGGACAAGAGGGTTGCCTCATTTAAAATAGAAAGTATTGCATACTACAAAATTTCAAATGTCAAATGATCCATTTTTGTCTGGGATTTTAAAAAACTCAATGTTTTATCCACTATGCCTGTCTTTGCTAGCTCTAACCAGAAATGTGTTCTGTCAAATGGGCATTTTGGGGCCAGCTTAGTTTCTCCTGATATATAAAAGGTTCCTTGGTGTCCAGTCTAGTGAGTTTACTCTCACTTACAATGAGGGAAAAAGGAGAGAAAAAGAAGGCTATCAACTATTTCCATCTGCAGGACAGAGAAAATGTACATTGAAGATGAATTATATTCCAAACCTTATTTTGTTATCACTTCCTGCCAATTATGTGGTGGGAGAAAGGATGAGGTTTCATAGAGTTCTATAGATTTCTAAGCTTGAGGGCACCTAGGAAATTGTCTAATGCAATTCCTTTGTTTTGTAAGTGACAAAACTGAGGTTGGGAGAGGTTAAGCATTAGAAGGTAGCAAATGGCACAGCAGGGCTGGAATCCATTTTTCCTAACTACATTGCATCTTCCTCTTGTTGCCTCTATGCAACATGGAGAGGCAAATAGTTCTGTGCCCCGCTTCTCCCTTCAAAATGTTCCTTTGCTCCCTGTTTCCACTCACTATTAAGAGACTTATAACCCCTTGATTCTCTCACTTTGTCTCTCAAAATATAATTCAGGAAACTGACTGGCTCTATACTTATGTATAACTGGTAGGCCTTAATATTGCAACATTTTAAAAATAATACATATAAAGGTTTTGACATATAGAAATAAAAAAGAGACATTACCTGCAATATCAAATCCCAGCTAACCTTGTTCTTTAAACAATAAAAGCAATATCTGCACAAAGTTAGAAATTCAATAAACACAAAAGATAAACTATAAGATGTACCTTCTACCAGGGCAGTGTCCTAGTAGAAGTTGCTTTTAACAGATTTTACCTATGCACTCTGAAAAATATTTTTAAAAATTATACATAAGTAAGCAAAGGTAGCTAGACAGAAGAATGAATATATAGTTAGGCATGTAGATAGGTGAGTAGATTAAAATTTTGATAAGACTTTAGCTTACAAAGGTGTTTTGCATTTAATAACATAACCTACAGAATTTTCAAAATCATCATACATTTATCTACATCGTTTTCTAAAGCTGCATAGTATTCAACTCTATGGATATATAATAATTTAATTAATCCCTAAATTTTTTAAGTTTTGCTACTAGGGGTTAGAATGATCATGCTTGTATATATTTATACCTGTGTACATGCATGTACATACACACACACACTTTTGCAAGAATAACCATATAATAGTGGAGTTATTAGGTAAAAAGGTATAAGCACATAAAAATTTGATAAACATTTTTATAGCAGGTATTTGAATGTCTAAGAAAGGAAGGACTTTAGAAAACAGAAATGAACATTTTATTGAAACTTTTACCATTATCTCCCTGAGGACTGAGAAAAGGTATTGAAGAGTGAGTAGCAGGGAGAATTCCTAGCACATCAGTCGCTAGTATAGAGCAAAGGTTCCAGATTTAGACTTGCAGGACCTGTGTTTCAGTGACACTTCTGCTGTGATCTTTACCTGGGGTGTCAACTCGATTCATTTCGACAAGGAGAGATGGAGAACTTTTCTAGTGACTAACACATAAAGTTTTTCAGCATGGTATATCTTCATCCACGATGCAGAGAGAGCACACCTACATTGTTTGGCAGAAAACATTAAATAGGAATGGAGAGAATTTAGTTTAATGAGGACGGATGGGTCAGTGCAAAGTTAGAGGACAGGAGTAAATTCTCATGTTCATTGTACAGTCAGATGAATAGTTAACAAAAATATATTGTATATCACAAAATAGTTTCAAGAAAGGGTTTTTATGGGTTTCACCACAGGGGAATAATAAATGTTTAAGATGATGGATATGCCAATTATACAATTTGATCGTTATACAATACATACAGATATCAAAACACCATGTCATACCCCAGAAATATGTGTAATTTTTAAATGTCAAAAAAGTAAAATAAATCTTAAAAAAGAATCTGTTTCAAGATGGCTGCTTGGGTTTTTAATGTAGGAAGTTTAACAAAGATGCCCAGCCAGACCTGCACTACAGGGGCAAAGAATAGTCCTCCCTGGAGGAGAATATCAATTTCTTCATCTGAGCAGGCCACTGGAGGGCATGTGGACAGCCCTGCCTCTGCACAGTGGGGCCACCTGACCAAGGGAAGGGCTCCCAGCAGGAAAGCAGGCAGCATTTCCTAAAGGTTCCAAAATGGAGAGTGTGGAACTGTCCTCTCTTCGCTTTTTCAAAGGAGGTCATCTCTTCACTCTTCTCTTATTAGTGTATTAGTTAGTAGTGCAGGACCAGCAAGCTAAAAGCAGCAGCCGAAATCTGATCAATAATGTATCCCTCTATATCTGCATCAAAGGCAGCGTGGGAAGGAAGGGAAAGCAGAGAGTACCTTCAATCACAATGCACAGCAGCAGGAGCTGGACAGCTGAGAAGGGCCTGAGATAGAACACACAGAAGACAGAGCCTGGGCAGGGGGTCTGAAACTGGGGAGAGAGACCCAGTTGTTAAAAACAATACAGTTCTTATTTTGAAAGGTTGAAGCTTCAAAGGACAAAGGAGTCTCAGAGCTTTGGGGGGGATCAGATTGTATATATCTTCTTTACAAGTACAGGGGTCAAATGAAACAAAAATCCTGTGCAAGATTTTGGATGTTTCGAATCCCTGTCCTAGCTAGAATATTCCAACTTCTTTTTAGCCTCCTTTCTCTGCATGACATATTAGGCCTAACAAAGAGTCATGGATTTGGAGTTCACTGAGTACTATCAGTGGAACCTGGAAACCATGCAGAAGGCCTCCCAAGATTGCATTTGAGCCATGCTTTGTTCACAGCCCCACTTTACCTTCCCCCAAGAAGTATAGGTCTGGAAGTTGGAAATTGGAAATGTGAAAGTTGGGAGGAATGTTAAAGCCTGAACTTCCTATCTTGTCGATGAGGAAACTAAGGCCCTAGAAATAGACGCCTTAATTATCGTCAAGTAATCAGAAGCAGTTCTCAGACCTTTTAAAGCACCACTTTAGTCATATCTTTGTGGCTCTACCGTTAGGCCATGCATTTAGCATTTCTGTTCTTGTTCATGGGAAAAAATTAAAAAGCCAACCAATGTTTCATTATTGTTCAGAAAAAGATGCATTTATATGTTTTTAACAAGTGTATGATTTGTCCAGTAAAGAGAATAGCAAATTGGGATTTCTAAAGTGATGTGATTTATTTCACATGCCTTGAAGTCTATCACTATTTCAGGAAATAGACTAGTTGATGAAAGAGGTATATGTTTATGTTGTAAAGCAGGAGGGGAAGCAAGATGAAGAGTAAAAGAGATATTATATTCTAAAGATATAAATTGTTTTTTTTTTAATCACCAGTTTTAATCTCTTAGTATGAACCTAAAACAATGATATGGGCTTCTTCTATATCCAGCTGAATATTTTCATATATAAACCAAATGAGTATATTTATGTGAGTTGTTTATTTATGGTCTGTATCCCATTAGAATATAAGATCACAGAGCAGGTCTGCAGTTCATAGTTGTGTGAATTAAGGTAACAGTAGATGCTATAGCATAGAAATTTCCTTCCAGCTATCCTCTGGTTAAGCCAGCATTCTTATTACTTGTACTATAAGTGGTGATCCCACCTCTTTATACCAAGTTGTCCTACCACCTTCAATGTATCTCCCAACATCATTGTGGTAGGTGAAATACAATAGAGAATCACAAACAACAAGGGCAGGGTAACATTTTCTACTACCACATTCCATCAATTAATAGTTATATGTCCACACCTAACTGCAAAGGTTAGAAAATATACTCTAGTGGTGTTCCCAAGAAGAGAAAATGGGTCAAAGATCACTTAGTAACCTTTACCACACTATAGCTGGGGTAAGTAGGCCATTCTGCCTGCTATAATTGCACTGTAACACATTGTATTTACATGCCTATCATATCTATCTATATATATCTTTTTCCTTTCTGTCTTTTGTTGGTGTAGTATTGTGGATTGAACCCAGGGTACTGTATCATGGAACTACATCTCCAGCCCCTTTTATTTTTACTTTGAGACAGCATCTCATTAAATTACAGAGGCTGGCCTCAAACTTGCCATCCTCCTGTCAGCCTCCAGAGTACCTGGGATTATAGGTGCATGACACTGCAGCTGGCAGGATATTAAATATTTTAAGCTCAAGGAAGTTGAGAAGCAGCATGTATAGGAAGATCTTTCTGACAGTCCCCCAACCATCTTCCCTAAGCAAATCACAAAACTTAAGAAAGCTGTTCCAACCTTTCTCTGATGCCTAAGAGCCTCATGTGAGAGGCACCCTCCTTGTACACAGAGGAAAGAACACCCCTTATCTCTGTAAACAAAGGATCACAGAAAAGAATTTGAACAATAGGCTTAGCTAAGTTTTTTCCAAGTTATTACCATTCACTCATATCCTTTTGCCCTCTCATACATCTCCAAGACTGACTGGCTACTCCTGATAAAACAGCACAAAATGCAAAGGCTGGCAATTTCTTTGGGTCTTCATTTCCTTATGAAGGTTTCCTGGGTCATGAAAAACGTGTATTAGATAAATTTGTATTTTTTTTTCTTTTTTGTATTTTATTGATGCATTATAATTATAGATAACAGTGGAATTTTTTGTTACATATGTGTACATGCATGTGATATAACTATATAATTTGGCCAATATCATTCCCCAGGATTTTCCTGGTTCCTACCCACCTCCCTCCCCTGGTCCCCTTTCCTATATCCCACTGATTTACCTTCATTTTTCATGCAATTTCACCCCTATTCCCCATCGTCTTTCTTTCCCTTGTACCTCCCTAACTTCCACAGATGAGAGAAAACTATGAATGTTTTCTTGTGCCTTTTGTCATAGGGATCTTAGCCTTGACCCTAAGGTGGATATAGAAAAAGATAGTTTTCCTTTATATTACTCTATAACCATTGCCTAGGGTAGAAAGAGTTTGGTACATGGCTGATCAGAGGGAAAAAAAAAAAAGTTGATGGGATTTTTGAATGAATGAATATAGCCTACCCTTTAACTCTCCCAATTCTATCAATTAAGTAATTAAGAGTAAAATACTTATCCAAATAGAAATGAGGATTCATTATGATTCCATTTTTAAAGAGGGTCTTATTACTCTTCAGCTCATTTGGTTTTTCTTTCCCCTCAGCAATGATCCTTAACTGAAAATAACTTGATTTTCTTCATTAGCCAGTTTTCATGAGGCCAAGTTTATTAGAGCTGTCTGAGGCCTCTTTTCTGTTCCTCCAAATTGTCATATAGAGTTGACTTCATGGGAACAATGTGATAAAGAAAAATATTTTCAGCTACCACGATATAGGCAGATTACTTTACACTCTACACCCACAGAATGTAGATTTTTCTGCATTTCATGTATCCATTTGGAGTGTGATTGTTGTTTTTCACTTAAAAACACAAGCCCAGCACGGTGGTGCAGGCCTGTTATCTCAGTGACTGGGGGTAAGGCTGAGGCAGGAGGATGGCAAGCTCAAGGCCAGCCTCAGTAACCCTGCCAGACCCTGGGGGCTAGGGAGGGTTCAATCTCCAGTACCAAATGTGTAAGTAAATAAATCAATTAGTTAATTAATTAAAAAAAAAGGCCAAGTGACATACAGAGATTACACAAGTCAAATAAGAACCTATCCTAATGTCTGAATGATTTTTAACCAACCTCATTTTCAAGAGTTTCTTTGGCTTTTTTTCACCTATGCTCTCTGACTACATGTCAAACCCAATCCTTTGCTTTTTATCTTCAACAGCACCAAGAGAACAGCAGGTAAATGTGCCTAGAATAACTGTGCAGTACAGCATCTGCCTGGGGCCTGGCTTCCTGCCTTCATTAACACCTTAAAGGCTACGGATTGTAGCTACAGCCTTTGAAACACAGTCCTTTTCCAGCTTTCTACCCTCCTTCCACCTTGCCCTTTGCAAGTCCCCTCCAGTCAGAACATAGGCCCAGGGAAGCTGAAGATTATACTTTTTTTTTTCTTTTCTTCTTCTCTCTTTTTTTTTTTTAACCACATGCAGTGAGAATAAGATATACACACACACTATTGATTTTAAGCTGTCAGATTCATAGAGCAGGAGAAGGAGAAACATGGGCAAGCGACTGAATTCTTGCCAGCTTCATCTTTCTCATCTATGCAATGGGAAGAACTGTATCTTGGTGTTAAATTAGCGTCAGAAGGTGGAAGTGAAATGCCTCTTCACAAGTGTTTGTATCCCTGCCCTTCTTCGTTCCTCTCGCACTTCCTCTGAGGTTTCTTACCTCTCTCCTAGCTAATGGGCTTTTTAACCCTCCTTGAGTTATCAACAAACAAATTTTTGCACTCAATTTTGAATTTAGTTCGCTTTAAAGCAAATCCTTTTGACCACCTTCTCTGTTTAAGCTTCCCCTTAAACTCACTTGAGTTGTGCTGACCCATGCCATCATCTCTGGCCTCATGTGATTATTGAGCACTTATAATGTGGCTATTCTGAATAAAGACATGCTCTTACAGTTGGAACAAACATCAAATTTCAAACAAGAAGATGATATAAATATATAAAATATGAGATATAAAATATCTCATCATGTCTTTGAATGAATTATATGTGGGAGTGTTAATCTTTTAGATACATCTATTATATAATGCATTTATTTAAATTACTTTCACCTGTTTGGTTTTACTAGTTTAACCACACCTACTAGGAAATTTTAAATTACACCTGGCTGTCATTTGTGGCCTGCCCTGTATAGTCATCCTTCTGTAGTTTCAGCTTTTGTATCTATGGGTTCAACTGACCACAGGCAAGAAATATTCAAAAGAGGAAACAATGTCTGTACTGAATATATGCAAACAGTTTTGGTCATTATTCCCTAAACAGTGCACCATAACAGCTATTTATATAGTATGTGCATTACACTAGATATTATATGTAATCTAAAGGATGATTGAAAATATATGGAAGTATCTATACAGGTTATGTGCAAATAGGATACCATTTTATATAAGAGACCTGAGCATCCAAGGAGTTAGCTATTCTCTGAAACCAATCCCCTGTGGATACCAAGGGCTGGCTCTACTGCTGTTAGACAGCACTATAATTGAGGTATCTCTGACTTCAATTCCACACTCCAAACTTCTTCTGAAACAGAATAAACATTTAGTTTGTGACATCTCCTCTCAATTTGACCAACTATAAGTCAGATCTCTTCTGTCCCCAACCCTGATAACACTAAGAATTGTTTTAAATCTAGAGGATAAACATGGTATTTTAATATTCCAAAGAACTTGAATGTTATTTGTGTATGGAAAAGAAAAAAATGTGGTTTTTTTTCACACACACACAATAAATTGATTGTAGCCACTTACCTGAAAGAAAGAACTGAATTTTTGACTTCTTCTGACCTTTAAAAGTCGTGTAAATAGGAATATGGCAGAAAAAAGCAAAAAAAAAAAACTTGGTTTTGGCTTCAAATATGCATAGGTTCAAATTCTAGTCTCACATAAACTTGAATGTATAACCCTTGGCAAGTGGCTTGCGTTTTCCGAGTCTGTTTTCTCAATGATAAATATGTATTAGTGAAAATTAGACTTAAATTATGTAAAGTGCCTGGCATATAATGAGTCTTTAATGAATGCTTCAAATATTGTTTCACATGACAAATGTTATTTTGTATTGCTAATTAATATACTGGGACCAAGGGGGAGGGGCAGATGTTGAGGACTTGTAAATCCCACCAACCTTTAATAAGACATCCTGTGTGCATGTTATTTTTCAACTCCATCTTTTGTTGTGAGTCTTAGTTTCAACAGATGCTTATTAAAAATAACCTTAAAATGTTGATGGCACCAAAATATTAAAAAATTGAAGGTATAATAATTCTGAAGGTTGAAATATGACTTTTAGGCAATATTCTATTTTAAATTCATTATAGAAAGCAATTGGTCTTATGGTCTAAAAACCAAAAACATAAAAAAAAACAACTTTGCAACCAATACAGAGATTCTTGATATTCTTCAAACTCAGAGATATGCATAAGTTGAGCTTCATCAAAACCAATATGGTTGTAGCTCAAGAAACAAAGTGTAACTTTCACAAAGTAAGAAAAAAGAAGTTCTTCATTAATTTTCTAGAAAGGTGAGAAAGCTTTTGTTCTTCAAAGTTCATTAAGAGCTGTATTATCAGGCTATAGAAACTTTGACTTTAAGCAGAACATTCTGTTTTTCAAGGTTTCTATATATATATTATTATTCCAGTTGACCTTTAGATGAAAACGTAGAAATGATAGAAAGGAAGACAAGATTCTTAAGTGGCTTATATAGGTCAAATAGAATGACCTCTGAGGTTTGCATGGGGACTAACTGCTTTTGAGGCATGAACTCCCTAGGACGCTACCAGGGACTGACTGAGCACAGGAAGCCCAGGTTCCCTTCAGTCCTTTTCCAACACCAAGTCTGTTCTAACGTTCAAGTATTTCTCTTTTATAATTAATTAAAGCAAATTAGGCCTCTATGAAAGGTAATACAACTATAAGGTCAATAATGTCAATTTCTTATTTTAGGACTAAGTATAATCCTGCTGGGATAAAATGCACTTGTGACTAAGAGAAGCCAAATTAACTGAGTCTCAACCACCAGAGTCCCTACAGCTAGAGATAGCACTGGTCTGAAATTTTTTAAATCAGTGCCAAATCGTTTTGTGGGCCACTAAAATTGTCTCCATCAAGAAGTAACTTGGGGAGCTGGGGTTGTGGCTCAGTAGTAGAGCACTTGCCTAGCATGTGTGAGGCACTGGGTTCGATTCTCAGCACCACATATAAATAAATGAATAAAATGAAGGTTAACTTCAAAAAATATTTAAAAAAAAAAAGAAGTAAGTTGGGTCAGGTTGGGGAAATAGCTCAGTAGGTAAAGAGCTTGCCTAGCATGCACAAAGCCCTGGGTTCAATCCCCAGCATCACACACACACACACACACACACACACACCAAAAAAACATAAGTAACTTGGGAACAGTTCAAAAGTAGGTTGCAAAACAAATGCTATGTACCTCAATATTTAATGAACATTGAGAACAGCATCTGGTTTAGAATCTTGATATATGATATCTTGTTCCTTCCCTTTACCACAGGCTCCATTGAAATTCCACTCATCCATGAAGCTTGTCACTTGCTTTCCTGTCACATCCTTAGTTACCATCTCCCTTCCCCACCAGTTACCCTAGTACTTAGCAATAACTTTGTCTTGCAGAGGTTTCCATTATTTATATATGTGTTCATCTCTCCAAATAGAGTACCAGGATATCTGAAGCAGGATTTCCTTCCTGTACTTGTATCCCATGTCTTGCTCAAAACACTCAGGATAGAATAAACATGCACCTACTTATTGAATGGGAACAAAATTCTTCTCAAAGTGAAGGTCAATAGGATTACATTTGAAGGCAAGCATCCTTTCAAACAATTGGGTGTGCCTCAACACCAAGTGAGTTTTTCATTCTTCCTTTTACACAGTCCCAAGACCCCTTGCTTCTTGCTTAACCAATTAATTAAAGAAGTATTATTATTGCTTCAGTGTTAGGATATTACTGAATTTCTTCTATTGCTGGGTGGGAATGCACCATTGAAACACAAGGGCTAAACGTGCCTCTTAAAAGGTAGTTTTATTAGTTAAGTAATACATTGATCAAATTGCCCCCAGAAAGTTTTTTTTTAAATATATTCCCAGAAAAGTATAGGTGAGCTTAATTTTTTTTTTCAGTTGTCTTTAGCCACCATTGCAGAAAGTTACTTGGTGAGCAAGGACCACATTGTCCAATTTATAAGTTATTTTCCTTCAGTTGCTATTAATCAGGGTACCAATTTTCACTTCATTTTTAATAACTTAAAGAAAATAAGCCATGTTTCAGGGGTCTCTGTTAGGATCCTTTGAGAAAATCCATACCCTTTTAGTTGCAGAACGTGGGGTACAAGCATTTAAACAGATGCATCAGTTTAGTTATTTCCATGTACAGTTATTATTATTCTTTGCACTGCTGCTGTATTTTGTTACCTTTTTACATTTTTAATTCCAATGTTTATTTGGACGTCTCCTTGTCTTTGAAAACCTTTATAATTTTATCCTCTGAAGTGCCTGCAGTACAAGGCTTAGTATACTATGCCATTTATATGATATATTTTTCAGAGACATAGGAAAGGACTCTCTAATCCTCCTTTTATTTTCCTAAGTAGCTCATTGATGCCTGAAATGTTAAACTAGAGATTTGTTCTTTTGGCTTAAGAATTGGGTCCTTATTACAAGAGAATCTTTCAAAATAGATATAACATTTTCCTTCTCTAAGTCTGTCTATTGCTATATGTAACTTTTATGGCATTTATCATCTTTATTTTCTAGTACATTTATTAGCATATTTATCCTATATCCCTGTTCTTAAAAGCAAGAGCTATTCATTCTTCATCTGTCTTTGTCCCACTTCTCCTAGCCACATCTTCTCTGATGGATAAAAAAAAATAGGTTGTAAAAGATGAAATACATAACCCCACAGTAAAGCCAGGTCAAGTTTCCAATTATTTAACCAAACATCACAGAGCAGGAGATTGGGACCTGCTATACCAAGTCTCTCCAACAGGTTTGGTGACACAATGATTTCACAAGCTTTTATGGATCTGATCTCCACTGGTGCTTTGCTGCACCATGATTCTTTTCCTCTTAAGGCTCCTATAATCATTATGCAGAATTGATGCAAATAATCTTTTCTGTTGTTGTTGTTGCTAGAGCTTCCACTGATGGGAGTGCTTTCACTAGTCATGTATACACACTTATTTCTTATGCCAGATTGTGGGAGTAAAGTCCTATTCTCATGTGGGAGCAAAGAGGAATCAATGTGCAGGAAAACTGAGCTGTAATACAGCTCTGCCTCTGGCTCTGCAACCTCTCCAAGCTCCGTCTCTGGCCTCAGCACAATGTCTTATACAGTTGTCATTCCATAAAAATTTGTTCACACATGCATGCATACCCACCCACGCACTCATGCATGGAAGAGGAATTGAGAAGGGGGAAAGGAAATCAGTCTTATAGATTCAATGTTTTCATCGACACACAGAGTAAACAGATAAATCTCAGGTCAAGTAATGTGGCTGTGGTCACACAGCTAGGAAGCAAGGGAACCTTCAAACCCAGTGTGGTCTAATTGCAAAGCCAGAGAAATTTTCAACACACTCTGCTTCTTCATCAGCCATGTGTCTAATAATAGAAATAATCTAGTTGGTGTATTTTGTATTCTTTGCTTTAAAAAAGCCATTCACATACTTTCCATTTTGTGTTCTATTTAGACTTACTCTGGCTTTTTATTCCTAGTTTTGGTTGATTATTGTTCTTCAGTCCTGGTGTTTTGTTTTCTCTTTTTCTTTCCTCTTCCTGCTCACTCACCTCTTCCTTCTTTCTCATTCTTTATCTCTTTTCCACTCACTCTTTTCCAATTCCATTAATGAAAGTAGATAATAACTTGTGAATTCAAGTGGAACTTCATTTCTGAAACTGCACACTCATGCTGGAACCCATTAAGCGCGATAGCGAGAAATGAGAGAAATCATAATTATCAGGCCACTAAAATACATGAAACATAAAATTTGTCAGGGAAAGTAATTGAAATTATTGGAGCAGTTGGGCCTGGTGCTGAGCAGACCCTCAGTGATAATGGAAAGGTTACAGGCGATGTTTAGCAATGCTGATGAGGTCCAAGGTGACTCTGCGCCACCACAGTCAGCAAATTTATGCTCTGCTTATATTAATTTGCTAATCCATCTCTGGAAATTGGGAGAGCTGTGGTGCTCAGGGAACCCCATCATCGGCCCAGCAGAACAGGTACTGATGACACATTTCTTTTCTTCACCTGTGTAAGTTTTTTCCCCTTCCTTCTCTCATTCATTTTTCTTTTCTCCTCCCAGGCTTCCCTTTGTTCTCATCCTTGTTTTCTTTTAGTTTTTCTCTCTATCCTTTCCCATTTATTCTGAGTCCTACATTGCTCTTTAATTCCACTTAAAACTATCTAATTATTTGTCAGATTAGTGTGTATGTGTGCTTTCTAACAAAGGTGTTGCTCTGTAACTGGAGGATGGGAATTTTTCTTCCTGTGGCCAAGGCTGCTTGCCACTGAGATGAAACCACAGTTCAGAGCTGCACTACAAGGGTTCGTGGTATTTTAATTACCCCCCAAAATACTGGCACTGCGCATGCTCCACTGATGTGAGTGGATGTAATGTTTAGGAAAAAGAAAGAACGTGATTCTCACACCATCAATCTTAAGATTCCTCATGTGTCTCTGACCTCAGCAACTTAAGAATTTTAAATAACTAGGGCTGCATATGCACTGTGCTTCTGGTATAGTAGCTGAGACACAGAAAGTATCATCCAAAAGGAGCTCCAACTTCATATGAGATAAACTAATGTATTTGAGCCAGAAGAGTGGGATACTTTTTACAAAGATATTTGACGCATTCTGGAAAATTAAGGGAGTTCCATAGCTGGTAAGTGTTATATGCAGAATAAATACATAGATCCCTGATGTGAGTTGATGCTTACCTTAGAACTTTGTGTACATCTTCCCTATCTCCTGGATGATCATTCATATTTATACCATGTTTTACCACTTTCAAAAGTCATGTTTGATACCCACATATTGAACATAGAGAAACTATTATTACTCTTTCCTATAGCTGAAAAAAAACTGAAGCTCAGAAAGACTAAATAAATGTGCTAGCCAAGGTAGCTTGACTAGTGGACCACCCATCTTTTTATTCTGTGCACTTTCCATAGTATCTTACATCCATGTCTACTATTAGAAAATTCTTATTCTTCCAAGTCTACTATTAGAAAATTTTTTGTATGGGCCTGAAGAGCATCTTGGTTCTTGAAGAGTTTGGTGTCTTTGTGGTCAAGTTTGATTCTCTAGTTCCTCTCTCCATGCATGGCCATGGCATATCTACACTGCCTCAGTGCTAACAGGTTATCAGTGCCAAATGCTTGTTAGGTGCATTAGCTCCTGTTCTAAAATCCCCCACTAAGGAGTAGCTCAATAGAGATTTAAACATTTTTACAAATGAGTGAGTTAGCTCAATCTGCTTGTTGCGTAACTCTAATTGTTAAAAAAAAAAAAAGTTTGTTTGATTTTCTTTTCAGATTAAAGCCATGGTCATTTAATGGAATTCCACCCTTTGGGTCACTAGGAAGAAATCATCACAGAGACAATTGCTGAATTTCTGTTATATGCCAGCTTTGCACTCATGTGCTGGATGGAAATAGTCACCCCTGAGGTAGCTGTCTATGAAGGCTCTGTGATCTAATATTAAAGTCTGAGATTATTATAAATAATTTGTAATGTAACATTTTATAAAATAATAAATTTTGAAATAGAATTAGAGATGTCAGATTGAAATACACTTATGTATTACTTGAAAAAATATAAATTCTTGGTTTAGGAATAATAATAAGAAGAAATGAATGTGATCTCCAAGGTTAGATAAACTGTTGTGAAAGACTCCACTGTTTTCTTTTAACTTTTTTTTCTTTAAGTTACACATAATAGTAGGATATATTTTCACAGAATATACATGCATATAGTAAACTTACCTATTCAGGTCCCCACTCTTGTGGTCGTACGTGATGTCGAGTTACCCTGGCCATGTATACAAATACAAGGATGGGAATGTTATGACCAATTAATTCTACTGTCCTTCCTATTCCCCTCACTCCCCTTTCCTTTGTTTCCCTTTTTTTAATCCAATAGAATTTTATTCTTCCCCTCTACACCTTCCCTTAGTGTGGGTTAGCATACACAAATCAGAGAGAACATTCGGCCTTTGGGTTTTGGGGATTGGCTTATTTCACTTAGCAGAATATTCTTCAGTTCCATCCATTTTACTGGCAAATGCCATAATTCATTCTTCTTTATGGCTGAGTAATATTCCACTGTGAACATATACCACATTTTCTTTATCCATTCACCTGTGGAAGGACACCTAAGTTGTTACCATAGCTTGACAATTGGACTCCACTGTTTTCTACCTAAGGTTTTACAGGTTGCCTTACCTCTCTATGCCTCAGATTTTCATGTGCAAAATGAGGATATGAAGAGTACAATCACATTATGTTTTTGGCAAGACTATTATAGGACATAGTACAAATGAAGAACAGGAAGGGTGATCTGATACTTATCAATAGAAGCTGATAAAGATGAGCTAGTGTTATGTTAATGATGACATTTGGGGATATCTAGGTCCCTCTCCTGAGTCTATTAGAGTTCTGTTCTCCAGGTTAAGACTGAATTCATTACTTGGGTCATCTGTTCATTTATTCATTCATCTAAAAGTTGACTGAGTGTCCAGTATAGACAGGATATGTACATAGCTTTGAAAATGAGAGTGTAAACAAAGCTACATTTGAAGGAGATCACTATGTGTTTGGGAGAGGCAGAGATTATTAGAATTCGGAAACAAGTGATTTGATTTTTATATGAAACAGATAGTAACACAGACCAGGACACATACTTCTTTCGTGGCTGGAACTGTTGATGGGTTGTGAGTCACAACTTGCATTTTTAAGGGAGAAATCTTCAATCAGGTTTTAGAGGGCAAATTAGAAGTAGGGGAGAGAAAGAGAGAAAAGACAGATTTCAAGCTATATATGTGCCATATACAGAGGTGTGGAAGTGTGAGGCATTGGATGGGAATCCTAAGTGGTATATGGATGAAGAATAAGATTCCTATTAGAGAGAGAAAGCTGCAGAGGAGACTGGAGAGCAAGCCAGAGTCTTATTGGCTTTACCTTGATCTTTTCTTGGCAGCCTCATTACATGGGAATAAATTAAATTCCAAAGTCTTCCTTCACATGTGCTGCGATTAAAGAGGGTTTATTTGAACAGGACACAAAATACCAATGCTTTCCAAGGCATACAGGCTCAGCCAGTAACAATGCCAAGAAGAAACCAGGGGACAACAGGAGAACATGGAGTACTTGTGGGAGAAACTTGGGCATTGTTTCAAAAGACTCTGTAGCAGATTCCTATATGTGAAGTTCTGGAGAATATCCATGCAAAATTGAAAGTTCTTCAGATTTTCTAATGAAAACAATAGAAAAGGAAGGCAGGAAAGCAGAAGAAAGGCAGAAGGGAGGATTGATCTCAGGCTTCAGATTCTTTAGAAGAAATGGTCAATTGAAATTATTCACTAAAATTCCTTTGTCACTTTCTGTATGCCTGGTGGCTATTATCAAACCATTGGGATGAATATTTCCTGGATGTCACTTAAGGACAATCTTGGATCACTTTTCTAGCATTTTTCCACATTTCATGTCATAGTTATTGTACTCAGAAAAATGCTTTTACAGTTCCCTTGAAAAATGAAATTATATCCGTAACACTAATGCCCAGTGACCAATAACATGGCACTGAAAATAAAGAAGGTTTGTTTCAAAATAGGTCACAGGAATAAAATGATTAGACTGTATAAATCTTTTAGATTCTGTGTAGCACATACAGATATAAACACCACATCGAACAAAAACAAATGAATTCTAAGCTCCTAGCATTGAATTGCCATCCAGTGTTCCCAAATTGACAAGATGATGGTATTATTTCAAACCTCAAATTATCTAATTATAATATCTGCTAAGCTGTTGTTGTTTAATAGGGTTTCTCGTGTTTATTTTACTATTCCCAGAGTAAATTCCATTTTGTCAGTATAGTACAGACACTGGTCTTGAATTATCTCAACTATAGCTAAGGGACAGAATTAGGTACTGCTCTTTGTAGAGCCAGAGCATTTGTTACATTTATATTTGTGAATATACAAAGAAGCATTTGTATAAATAACTTCTACTTCCTGGTACCAAATGGCACATTACTCTAGAAATAAAGATTGGAAAGAATACCTTTGTTGCTCTACATAATACATGAAGACAACTTACAGTTTTGTGTAGTAGTATATCTAAAAGACTCCTAAAAAAAAAAATGTGACTTTCTTCCTGTCCTAGTTTGTGCCATGGAAGGTTCTAATCCTTAGTAGACTAGAAGAATTTCTTGGAATGTTTGTTATAACTTTTTATTCAACAGAGGAGGAATCTGTGTCCCAAAGAAGATGACTAATTTGCCTCAGGCCTCATAGTTAATTATGGCAAAGCTAAATCCCCAAATCCCTTGCTCTTTCTATTTCCATTGGCTTTCTGGACTTTGTTGTTTTCTTACGAAACTGTTTTTTTTTTTTTTAATAGGTTCTGTGAATGTTAACATTTCTCTTCAAGTGTGTTTTAGTCTATTCTGTCTAACAGAATATGAAGAATAATAAAACATATCATTCTACATGATTTTTCAATTGCTTTATTAAAAGGATTCATTTCATTTAAAAACACACCACAAATAATACGAACACAGATATGTTGTTAGCTTACTAATGCAGAAACCTTCATCTTGTTAGTGCTCCCACACTGAGAACATCATATAAATGTGGAAAATAGGCACTTTCAACAGAATTTCTGAAATCTATGATGCTCAGTAACTATGTCAATTAACAAGAAAATGTATCTCTGAGCTGCTCCTTTGAGCACTAGGAATGCTTTTATGTTTGGACACTACTGGAAAAACTGTTCTTGGACAAAGCAGCTCTAAAGCATTTGAGCAACAATGAAATTTCACAGGAAGAAAAGTTAGAACTGGGAGCACACCAGAAAACTAATTGCTAAGAGAGAGCTGCCTTTATATACACACTGTTGTGATTCACAGAGATACCATTTAGAAGAGAATCAACAATTCTACTGTATAGACACTGCATCCTCTAGAACAGGGGAGAGAGAAAAAGAGGTTCCCGTGGCTCTGGGGATTTTCTGAAAGGCACAACTGTATATCTGTCACTGGAAATCATGTGGGCAGTCTATCATGGGGAAGAGGGAAACTGTTCAATCTTTATCAATTCAAAAAAACGAAGTACCATTCTCTTCTCTAACAGGCTTCTCAGTTTTGGCAGAAGAAGCTTGATCCTTTTAGACTTTTTCTTTTCTTGTTTAAACAGTTTTCTTGGAAGAAAATTGACACAGAGCAATAGCATATATTTGAAGTATACATGGTTTGATTTGTTTTGATTAGTTTCACACATGTAACCACAGCATAATCAAATTAATAAATGTTGCCATCACCTGCCAATGTTTCCTCATGCCTCTTTTTAATTTCTCCTTTCTGTGCCTCTCTGTCACCAGACCACCACTGATCTTCTGTCACTGTAGATTAATCTGAACTTTCTAGAATTTTGCAGAAGTGGAATCATATCACCATGGCCTCTCTTGTCTGGCTTTTTTCACTCAGTACAATTACATTACTGTGAGGGTCATCCAAGTTGCTGCAGGTATCAAGAGCCATTCCTGCTAAGTGCAAAGTACCATTTTGCTGTGTTGATATGCCATCTACTGCTGGTCCCTTCACTGATTGATGGATATATGGGTTGTTTCCATTTTGAGCTATTGAAAGTAAAGTTGGTATGCACACCATGTATAAGCATTTGTGTGGATACACCTTCTTATCTTTCTCATGGGTAAATTAGAAGAAGAGTGAATGGGCCTTAGTGTAAGCTTTTGTTTAACTGTAGACAACTTCTTTCATTTGGGAAATATAAGGGGTAAAAATTCTAAAGTGACTACAACAGGGCCTTTCAGAAAGTTTTTGGCAGAGATCTGTACTCAGAATTGAAGTGCACAGAGCATTTGATCTCAGCTTTTGGTTCTTTGTAGCTGCAATTCCAATAAAACTTAAAAAGAAAAATCATGGAGTCTCTCGCAAGATGGGAAGCACATACGTGAGCAAAGAATTAAAAATACAATCTCAGAAGGGCCCTGGGCATCCTGAGGCTTCTCACTGGGCTCTCTTCTGCACTTTGGACCTCTTTTTAAATGTAAATGATACAGTGTTGGGAAAACTACAACTGGTTCTCACAAATGATAAGTGGCTTAAAACTGGATCATTTTTCCAAAGTATGTAATAACCATCAATTTTAAAACAGTGTATTTGCTTTAAGCTAACTAAGTCTTGGGAGCTTTTCACATACTCTTTTCATTTGATTCTCATAGTATTTTCCATTTTAGAAGTGGAGGAAGTGGAGCTCAACAAATGTTGACAACATGGTGTAGTAGATAGAATTTCTTAACTGGAATCAGGAAAGTAAAGTTTGTAGTCATGTCTTTGTCTTTTGATCACTATGGGACCTTGGACAAGCCATTTAAGCCTTCTAGACTTCAGCTTCCTTTTTCTTCTTCTTATTTTTTTAGAGCCTCATAGTTGTGCATAGCACTTGGGTTCATCCTGACACACTCATACATGCATGGACATGGATGATCCCTCCTTTTTCCTGCCCTCTTTCCCTCCTGTCCTCCATCCTCTCTCCCATTCTCTTTCCTCTACTGGACTTCCCTTTGCTTGACTATTAATTTATATTTGATTGGTTCTTTATATTATCTTATCCTTCCCTCCCCTTTTCCTTTACTTTACTCTAGCTTCCATATATGGCAGAAAACATTCAACCTTTGAGTTTCTGAGTTTGGATTATTTCATTTAGCATGATATTCTCCATATCCATCTATTTACCTATAAATGTCATAATTCATTTATTTTTATGGCTGAGTAGAACTCCATTTTGTGTGTGTGTATGTGTGTGTATATATATATATATATATATATATATATATATTACAATTTCTTAATCAATTCACTTACTGATGGGCAGCTGGGTTGATTCCATAATTTAGCTATTGTGAATTATGCTATAAACAATGAGGTGGCTGCATCACTGTACTATGCCAATTTTAGATCTTTAGATCTTTGGGGAAAATACCAAGGAGTGGGTATAGCTGGGCCATATGGTGGTTCCATCCCTAGATTTTTGAGGAATCTCTATACTGCCTCCCAGAGTGATTGTACTAGTTTAGAAGTCCCACCAACAAAGTACAAGTAAGTGTACCTTTCTCCCCACAACCTCGTCAGCATTTATTGATGTTTGTGCTGTTGATCCTTGCTATTCTGACTGGAATGAGATGAAATCTTAGTGTAGTTTTATTTGTATTTTCCTGATTGCTAGATGTTGAACATTTCTTTTTCACGTATTTGTTAGCCATTGTGTTTCTTCTTTTGAGAAGTTTCTGTTTAGTTATTTTACCTATTTATTTATTTAGGCACTGGAGATTGAACACAGGGGTGCTTAGTCACAGAGCAACATCCCCAGTCCATATATATATATATATATATATATATATATATATATATATATATATATATTTGTTGTTTGTTTGTTTGTTTATTTAGATATAGGGTCTTACTGAGTTGTTTAGAACCTCACTATGTTGCTGAGGCTGGCTTCGAACTTGTGATCCTCCTGTCTCAGCCTACTGAGCTGCTGGGATTACAAATATGCACCACTGTAACCAGTTCTTTTGCCCATTTATTGATTGGCTTATTTGTTTCCCTGGTATTAAGTTTTTTGAGTTCTTTGTATATTCTTGGACATTAATCCCCTATCAGAAGAATACCTGGCAAAGATTTTTTCCCATTCTATTCTTAATCATTTCCTTTGCATAGCAGAAGCTTTTTAATTTGAAGGTATCTCACTTAATTGATTTTCTTACACTTTAGGAGTCTCATTAAAGGTAGTTGTTCTCAGAAACAATGGAGTGTTGGCCCTATGTTTTCTTGTTGCAGTTGTAAAATATCTGGTCTAATTCCCGAGTCATTACTCCATTTTGATTTGAGTTTTGTGAAGCGTGTGTGTGTGTGTGGGGGGGGGTCTACTTTTATTTTTCTACACATATAAAGCATTTTCTCTAAAATCATCTTCTTTCTTGATAAGGTAAAAATTTTGAATAGTATCAGTCATGTCAGTGTGAGTTCTTAGAAATATGATCTTCCAATATTTTTAATTTGAAAAAAAAATACATAGTCAAATATGATAAGGAAAAATAGCATATCAAATTCCCTTCAGAGGAGTCACAGTATAATTATTATATTAAAGACTAAGAATTCACAGAGTAGAGAGCCTGTTTTACTTGGGTCACGTAGCATTTCCCAAAATTATTTGCCTCAGAAACCTTTTCAGATTGATTTTTTAGAACTGACACATTACGTAATTCTTTTCAAAAAAAAAAGAAAAGAAAAGAAAAGAAAGAAAGAATAAAAAGAAGAAAAAAATGATGAGAAACTCTGAAATAAAAATTCCAGTTGGGAATGTTGGCACATACCTTCTAATCCCAGAGGCTCAGGAAGCTGAGGCAGGAGGATAAAGAGTTCAGCAAAAGCAAGGCACTAAAAAACTCAGCGAGACCCTGTTTATAAATAGAATACAAAATAGGGCTGGAGATGTGGCTCAGTGGTTTAGTGCCCCTGAGTTCAATACCCAGTATCAAGAAAAAAGAAAAATTCCCAACAGACCCAACATTCCCTTTGCTTTGAATATTACTCTTTGACATTCACAAAGAAAAAGCATAGAAGAATGATGGAAATGAGAAGCTGAGTTTCCAAACTTCTCTTCCATTACTTTATTCTTTGTGTCAACTACACTCATCAGCTTGTGCTGTTTTATGATGACAAGTCTGAAGTTGTTCCTACCAGCCAAGAAGAAAGAGTTTCCATGACAGCCAAGTCACTGGGCCTAATTTTGAACAGGAAAGAATTTATCCAACCTTTATTGTTGCTTCTTCTAGTTACAGTTCCTTCCTGGGCAGTGCTTACAGGGCTGAACTTTCGTATAACAAGTATTGAATTATCTAGTTAAGATTTGTAAGAGGGACATACTTTACACTTCCCGGTGAGAAGTGTTTTGACTGAAAACTTTATTTGAAAATAGCAAGGTTTCCTCACTTAGACAAAATAAAACATTGGGTGATATTGAATCACAAGCCAATTTCTTTTTTCAGTCTTTGTTTTAGGCCAAGACAACTCTATTCTCCAAATCAGCAGGTGGAGACTTCTGTAAAGTCTGCCTCAGACTCTCATTTGGAAATGTTCACAGTACCAGAAAACAGTATCAAGAGAATCCCAAAGAACAAATGACAGGAGATGATCTCCTCATTTCTCACCCCATCTTGTCCCAGGGACAGCAGAGACAGCAGGGTCCTTTCCTTACACAGAGGTAGTTGCACAACTTCATTTCAGAGGAAAAGCCAAAGTCTGTAATTTTCTCACTAGCACTTCCAGTTTATCTTTAATTTCCCCAGGATAATAAAAATAACGACACTCCGAACAATAAAAAGACTAAGCTTTTTTCCCCACGTATCTACATTATAGAACTGAACAATTAATAGCTTTCAGTCTCAAGATTCCAATAAATGTACTGTAGAGAATAGAATGTGTTTAAGTATATATCTACATTAGAAATACAACTGGTCTTTAAGGTATATTATATTACCAAATTTTGGAGGAAGAAAAAAAGAAGGAAGATGCAATATATGAAAGATACAAGCAAGCAAGTTAAATTGCTTTAAAAATAAGTTTAAAGGGATAGAAATTCAGACACTAAGATGTTAGAGTTTAATGCCTACTCTCCTCTAAAATGTGCTCCCAAAGTCAAATCTGTGGCAAGTTTAAATCCTTTTCTTCCATCTCAGACAAGATTACTGAGATCTGTGTGTTGACTCATGTTTGATCTATTAAAAATTGAAAACTGAGTTTTTAGGAACTTGGCTAAGCATCTCACACTCTTATTATCAAATTCTCCTTTCCAAAGATGTAGGATGTATATTCATTTCTTTTCCAAATGAGTTCTATAGGACTTTTAGTAATGAATGGCTTGAAATAATTGGTATCATTTCATAATCTTTGTGAAAGAAAGCTGAATTCTTTCCATGAATGATTCTGACTTTGCTCACAATAATGGAAAGAAGGTAACATATGAAGGCGGGGCGTGAGGGAAGCTATTATATTATCTATTTTTAATATTCTAAGCTATTTTCAACTATTACACTTGCATGTATTTTATTTAATGCAAAATAAATAATAACACTTCTCCACATTCTTTTTTCATCTTTAAAGCTCTTGTTTCTGGTTGCTATGGTGATGATGCCACTCTGATATTTGTTTAAGTGGATCACTTTCATCTCACTGCCTTGAAGACAGGTACTAGAAGGGCCAGAAATAATGACTGACAACATAGCCGGCTAGGTAGAATAAAGGGTCCTTGTTCTGTGGTCTTGAGAAGAGAAATTGTCCTAATAAGAGTAACAAAGGGGATCACTCTCTCTAATTATAAGGTTAATTTTATTTTATCTTCCAATTGTGTCTTCTTTTGTTATGTTTTGTTTTATAAAGGAATAAAAAATAATACCAGGAGAAAATAGGCAATGTTTTAAGCTGAAGTCATTTTTAGGAAAGTTTTCTGTTCGAGCTTAAGGGGATCTTGGGAGATGAGGAAGGCAGTGGACCTTTAAGAGAAAGCTGTTTTCCTCACATAAGATGAGAGAGACAGATGAAGGCATCGTTTATAATCAAGAAAATGCTCCCCAAATTCAACCTAGGTCTGTGATTATGTCAACACATCAAAATTGGTTTTGAGTTTGTGGTTGCTTTAAATTCCATGGCATCTTCACTCAAGAGAATCTAACTTACTTCCACTTACTTATCCAACGAGGGATAGAAATCCAGCCACTAAGATGTTAGAGCTTAATGCCTTCTCTCCTCTAAAGTGTGCTCTCAAAGACAAAACTGTGGCAAGTTTAAATGCTTTACATACAACTAGTTGTGTTTTTTGGGCACACTGCTGGCATGTGGAGAAATAGTGAGAATCACTCTTGATGAATGGTTTTCAGTTCCTGAATGTACTATCTAAGAACATTATCCAACTAATTACAAGTCCAGGACATTATGTAATTAGAATTAAGTGTTAGGGGATGTTTGTATCTGCACTTTGTTTTTCAGCTCTGCTTCCACTCATATCACCCTGGAAAAATAGCTTAGGATAAAGAATGACCTTTGGAATCAGATATACTGTAGTCCCAAATTCCACTGCTTAATTCCGGTGTGACTCTGGAAAATGAAGTGACATCACTGACCAAAGCAACAAACCTAATGGTGTTAACACTGGGCTTGGTTGGACATTAAATTAAATGTCCTCAAAGTTTTAATGATAATAGGGAATATAATCTTGGTTTCTTTTGTTCATGCAAAGTATGCTATGCTCTCCTTTTAACAGTATTCAACATCCTGTTAAATTGTTTATCTAAATGAATCAAAGGTGATAGTGTTTACAAAACAGATACAGCAGTGAGTCAGTTGGTTTTACCATTGAAACGTGCATGAATTTGAATGGCCCTTTTGTTTCTCTAATCCGCAATGTCCTTATGAACTAAACAGACCAAAAAAAGAAGTTAGGCAAAGTCTAAAGTCTTTTAGCTCTCTGAATTCTGTAACACCTTTTCTCTGGTTCTGGGAGTCCATATAACACCATTGTCCCCCTTCTTCATTTAGAATATAAATCTGCTCACCCTTTGAGCTGGCAAGAGCGGGGTTGAAGGGCATTATAAGAACATCCCCAGCTGGTGGTATGTGCTGTCCCTCAGGTCTTGGGTTTGTCCACCTTCTGGTTCATGAACTCTTGTTTTATCACCTAGTGAAAAAGAAACTTGTCCTTCAAACTTAAAACAAACAACCTAATAAAACAGGTAAGAGGGAGGAGGATGCTTTCCAAGCCATTCTTGGTGAGGTGCCAAAGGCACCTGTAAACATTCACAAATCACACTTAAGTGTGATAGAAATGACTTGATTTGCAATCATCTCCCTTTTTCAGCCCTTTAATTATGTCTGTATTTCTTTTTATCTCCAGTCCTCCAAAAAGGTCATTCTTGTTCATTATTTAAATCTGTATGCTTTATGTGTCTCTTTTTCCTTTGAATATTAGAAAACCAAATACAAAAATGTTACAAACATACTTGATGACTGGAAGATACTTTGTTTTCTGATTTGAAAATCCTCTGTCCAGGGACACTCTTTACTCATTTTCCCTTCCTTCCTGAGTGATTTGTGTTTTGTACATATAATAGTTTTACCTAGTAATTCTTCTCTTTATTTCTTTTGCTTTCCACATTCCTAGGAGTATTCAAATGCACATTCACTATCATTATATGCTTAGGAGATACTAGTCAAATACTTTAAAATTCAAAGCAGTAAAAGAATAGCAGGGCAATAGTCAAAGAAGAAAAGCACGGAAGAGAACTAGGAATTGAGATGCAGCAGTTAACTGAGCAGGTGAGAGAATACATGCACCTCTCTTCTCCAGTTCCTGGTGTTCTGAGAAGTTTGCATATAAATCATGTTTTAAAAATTGATTTAGATTTCCCATTCACTGGAATGGCATTCAAAATTCTCCTGTACCCTTTCTATGCAACCTACAGCTCAAATAGGGATCGTAAACCCCACCATTATTCCTCCTGCTTTTGAAAATACACTGATTTTTAACAGTTGAAGATGAAAATCACTGAGCAACTTTTTAAGAAAAATAGCAGGCCAACATTACCAACTCCCATTAGAATTACATACATTCTAGATCAATGGCTTTCCTCATGACATTTAATAAAAAATATTCTACTTAATAGCCAGGTATATACATACATACACACAAATGCACATATATGTTACACACACATTTCTGTATCTAAAAGTTTTACCAAGCAATATGTACCCCCTCTTTGCTTGATACATTTTGTTTACTTTTCCTTTCTGTTTTATTTTTTTTTAAATCAATGAAATTGCCTAAATAGATTTTATGGCCTACTAATATATCACAATAAATGATTTGGAAAACATAGCTGTAGGTAAACAGTCAATATAAAGCATTAAATCATCCCATTAAAAAGTTGAGACAAGTAGAGATTTGGAATATCGGTTCTTCAAACTAGGCAAGTCTTCAGATAACATAGAAAATCAGAGAGATTTTCTGATTAGAGATAAAAGACAAGAGGATGTAAAGTCTCTTGAGAATTCTCTTTAGATAAGTTAAGTCAAAGATTGGCGCATGATGGCACTTGAATACTGGGTGAAAGATCGCATCTGCTGTCCTTCTACCTGAAACCTGAGGCACTCCTAAGGTCTTAAGGCAGCACATGATAACCACATTGAATTTCTCAGTGCCAAGTTTTCAAAAGAGTACTAAGAACAAAAAAAAGAGCAAGCCAGAATATTGGGGAAAACCATAAGGGACGAGAAGGCACTCCTGTGAATCCAGGTGAGGGAGTAGGACCTCTAGTCCTGGGATCCCAGTGGAATGAGTTAACCAGATCCTCATTATATAATACAAAAGTGCTTGTCATGGAGACAGATGAGCCCAGCTCTAGCCCTGACACCGACACAGATGTGCTGAGTTACCCCAGGGTAAGTCACTGTCCTTTTTAATCCTAACAGTCCTCATCTTTTTGAATCTTAAATTTTCATTTAAGAAAAGAATCTAAAAGAGTTATCCTGTGACTTTTGTGATGTGAAATATAAGTCCATCTAAGATGTGGACCAAAGAGAGGCCGAACCATTCTCTAGACGATGAAAGAAACACAGGGAAGAGTTGTAGACCCAGAGATGCCAAACAAAGGAGAACAACAACAACAACAACAACATAAAATAGACAAACAATGACTCAGGTTTCTGGTTGCAGGAGATCAAAACACAGGTAGAAATTCTGAACCAAGAGCAAGAAAATCAGACTTAAACTGACCACTTCCTCTAAAACTGAATTAAATTAAATACATTCTAGGATGAATTTAATTTAGGATGTATTTGATTTAGAAGGAACTCCTTTTAATACCTTCCAATACCCAGACCAAACTTTCTCTGTCTTAGGGACAGAGTAAACTGACCCAAAAGGAAAAGAACTGTAGTTGAAGTATGCTTCTAGAAATATCAGGAGTGTAGGAGTGCAATTCCTTCCCAAAATTTGGACTACCAAAAATTTTATACAATCTATGAACTGAATCATTTCAATCATTTCACCCTTTTAGGCCAGGCAAGGTGGAGCACACCTGAAATTCCAGTGACTTGGGAGGCTGAGGTAGGAGGATTATGAATTCAAAGTCAGCTTCTGCAACAGGGAGGCACTAAGCAACTCAGTGAGACCCTGTCTCTAAATAAAATACAATATAGGACTGGGGACGTAGCTCAATGGTCAAGTGCCCCTGACTTCAATCCTTAGCACCAGAAACAACAACAAAGCACTCTTTTGTAAAATCCTGTAAAATTTACTGCTTAACTTACAAATTCAATTTCTTTTTCTTATAAGCTTGCTTAAAGCATGCATAACTTAATGATCTATAATGGAAATTAATTAAGTCAACAATATGATAGAGTATTTCGTTCATTTATTTGTTTATTCACCAAATATTAATTGAGCACCTGTGATTTTCTGGGACACTGTATTAGACTGGAGGCTAGAAAGATGAATAATATTGAGCTTCTGCCTTCAAAGATTTCATGGTCTAGTAGGAGAAATAGAAGTATAAATAGATAAATTGCAATACAATGTGATAAGTGCTTTAATAGAGATAAGAAATGATTAATATAAATGAAAAGAAAATTAAGCACATTAAGCCCTTCTCAAAAGAGGGGAAATTTGTTCATGTAAAATATTATTATTAAGTTGTATTATTCTTCAATTCCCTAAATGATATTTGAAGATAATGTCATGCTCTTTTCTCTTCCAGCCCCATTAGTTTTCATTTTTACTCTTCTGGGGTATGTGTGTGCATGTGGGCAAATGTACAGGTGGATTTTGTTCTGCCATTTTGCTTCTAATTCCTATAAAAATGTCAGTGTTTTTATAACTAACATAAAAACTATAATTAAGAAAAATAAATCTTAAGACTACAAAGTGTTCTTTCACCCCTCCCCACCATCAGCAATTCTAGTTCTCTTTTGGGCAATTGGAAGATAGTAAAGAAAAAAAAACACACTAAGGAATAGAAAAAGAAGGAATGAAAAATGACGATAATAATGATAATAATAGTGGTAGTAGTAATAGTTGTTGTTGTAGCTTGTACTTATTGAGGTTTTATTATATGCTGGATAGAGCTAAGGTTTTTTTTAACATGCTTTAATAGCTTAAATCCTAATGATAACCCCATGAGGTAAATCTATTATTTCCTTTCTATTGATCAGAAGCTGAAGCACACAGAGGTTAATTAACTTGCCTGAGGTCACAGAATCAGGAAATGCGGAGGCACAAGTTGAAGACAAGCTGCCAGACTCCAGAGTGTGCAATTTAATGCTTGCACTGGGCTACGTGGAAAAACGTTCCTTCTCACATTTTTTGCTTAGAAAATCCTGAAGTGATATTCATATTAAATATATATTAATAGAATGGAATAGAGCCAGCAGGAGAAGGAAATGAAAGGCAAAGCTCTCTGTAACATCTTGCTTCATCCTCTGTAGTTTCCGTTTGTTGCCTTATCTTGTGGGTGGCATAAATCAGGACTGTGGAACTTTTTTATAACAGTACATTTCTACTTGATATCTATGCTTGGGGTGTTTTTTTTCCACTCTCCTTTGGTGGAAATTTTTCTACCCACAACTCCCAAGCCAAGCATCAGAGGGAAATTATTTTCTGCTTTTATATTCTGTGAAGATAATATAACTAAATGAGAATAGGGTCACCTTTAAAAAGATCACCATAATGCTAATTGTATTTCATTCTGTTCAAGTTCATTTGCTCCATGATCACAAATATTAATTAAATGACTACATTATCCCCACTTTATTCATGAGGAAAACTGAGGCTCTAAGCAATTAACCTCCCATGCCTAGAGGTGGTTTTCAATTTGAACAAGATTGAAAAGGATGGGTGTTAGACAGTATCTTATTGCTCTTGTTCCAGAGAAAGTTTCTCCCTTTCCAGGTAATCAGGAGTGCATAATATTGTCCCCACCCACGCCTCTTTGGGAGGCACCCCTGCTGTGTCACCAGCTTTGCCTGGTAATTATGCAGTTCTGTTGTGCCCAGGTTGTTTTGCTCTTGGCCTCTAATCCAAATAGGAAAATAGCTATGCCTCAACCCCCAATGAGCACTGCTGCTCCTTTTGTGACTAATTTCTAGCAGCTGCCCAAGGCCCAGGATGCGAAAATGGCCTGTGACCTGACCCTGAGTGGAATTGATGTATTTAAGAACTGAAAAAGCCTCAGAGATTATCCTGCCATGTCTCCCTCTATTCTATCAGTAGAAAGGCTGAGGTCAGAGAATCCACCTTCACAGTAGGCCTCTCTCCTGAATCCCTTCAAGTGCTAGTGGTATTTATAGGGAAAATATGAGACTGTCAGGAGGCCTCTGAGATCCCCTTTTTTTTTTCTTATGTATTCTTCTAATACCCAACACCATGAAGATGTTTCCTAACTTGAGGATCCTACTAATGGAAACATTCTACCAGCAAATGACAGTGATTTTCCTGTGGGAGAACTGGACTTAAAATCAAAGACTGGAGTCCAGAACCTGCCTATGTCACTATGTGACTCTGTGACGTTGGACTTTGGTTTTAACCTCTGTGTTTTTTAGCATCCATACCTGTAGAGTGCAGATGGTAGTGGTTACATGAACAAATGGTTGTTTCGGGTATTCAATGAGTTGTTAGCTGCATGGTTCTTTTCTTTGCTCAGAATATTTATTTACTCCTTTTCATGGCTGTTATGATAAAGTTTTAAATACTTAATATGGCCTCCATGACCTCGCATGGTCTCTCTTACCTGACTTGTCCTTGTTTTCTTTGTTCCACGTATTCTAAAATTCTTTTAGTTCTTCCAAAGTGGTACTGCTTCTTTTCTTATAGTTTTCTGTTTTCTCTGCCTGAGGCTGTCTCCTCAACCCAGCAAACTCAGCTCTCAGGACTTAGCAAACATGTCATTTCTTTGAGTATCCCAGGCTTGATTGAGTTGTCTGCTCTGTGCTACAATGTTCCCTTCTAATTTTCATGGTGTTCATTCATTTTCATGGGCGCTTGTTGAATATTCCCCTTTTCCTCTAAATTGTAGATATCATGTAATTAGGAACCATGCATATCCTACAAACTTGTATAGCCCCAGCACTTATTCTTATCTATCAAGTGTCAGGATATTTGTTGGCTCTTTGATTATTTATTTTAATATGTATCTATATACCATATAATCATAGTTTATACATGAATATACAGTCTGTGTATTCTCCTAATTAAGTACCAAGTGCATAGGTATACATGTGAAATGAAGCAGAATAAGCATGTCTACCTGGGTTAAATAAATGCTGACTTTTAAATAATTTATGTGTTTATTTTAATTAGGTACATAGGACAGCAGAATGCATTTTGATTCATTGTACACAATTGCAGCACAACTTTTCATTTCTCTGTGTACAATGTAGCATCGTACTATATGTTCAGTCATACATGTACCTAGGTAATAATGTCCATCTCATTTCACCATCTTTCCTACCTCCATACCCTCTCCCATTCTTTCTTTCCCCTTTGACCAATCAAAGTTTCTCCATTTGTCCCATGCCCGCCCCTATTATGGATCAGCATACACTTATCAGAGAGAACTTTCAACCTTTGTTTTTTGGGATTGGCTTATACTTCGCTTAGCATGATATTCTCCAATTCCATCTATTTACCTCAAATGCCATAATTTTATTATCTTTTAATGCTGAGTAATATTACACTGTGTATATATACCGCAATTTCTATATCCATTCATGTATTGAAGGTCATCTAGGTTGTTTCCACAGTTTAGCTATTGTGAATTGAGCTGCTACAAACATTAAAGTGGCTGCATCACTGTAGTGTGCTGATTTTAAGTCCTTTGGGTATAAGCTGAGGAGTGGGATAACTGGGTCAAATGGTGGTTCCATTCCAAGTTTTCTAAGGAATCTCTATACTGCTTTCCAGAGTGGTTGCACCAATTTGCAGTCCCACCAGCAATGTATGAGTGTGCCTTTTCTCCAACATCCTGAAACATTTATTGCTGTCTGTATTCTTGATAGATATCATTCTGACTAACATGGGATGAAATGTTAGAGTAGTTTTAATTTACATTTCTCTAATTGCTAGAGATACTGAACATTTTTTTCATATATTTGTTGCCTGATTTGTCAATAAATATTTTCTTCTGAGAAGAGTCTGTTCAGCTCCTTAGCCCATTTGTTGATTTGGTTGCTAAATTTTTTGGTGTTAAGTTTTGAAGTTTTTTGAGTTCCTTACATATCCCGGAGATTAGTACTCTTGATGATGTGCATGTGGCAAAAATTTGATCTCAAAATGTAAGCTTTCTCTTTACCTCATTGATTGTTTCTTTTGCTGAGAAGAATTCAGGAGAGTAGCAATATATAAAATCAATACCCATAAATCAAATGCATTTCTACACAGTGATGAATCCTCTGAAAGAGAAATTAGGAAAATCACCCCATTCACAATAGTCTAAAAATAAATAGATAGATAGATAGATAGATAAAATACTTGGGAATCAACAAAAGAGATGAAAGACCTTTACAATGAAAACTACAGAACACTAAAGAAAAAATATTGAAGAAGATTTAGAAGATAGAAAGATATCCTATGCTCTTGGATAGGCAAAATTAATATTGTCAAAATGGACATAATACCCAAAGCACTCTACAGATTCGATACAATTCCAATTATAATCCCAAAATTATTCCTTATAGAAATAAAAAAAGCAAACATGAAATTTATTTGGAAAAATAAAAGACACAGAATAGCCAAAGCAATCCTTAGCAAGAAGAGTGAAGCAGGAGACCTTAAACTATACTACAAAGCTATAGTAACAAAAATGGCATGGTATTGGCACCAAAATAGAATAGAGGACACAGAGACAAACCCATATAAATACAATTATCTCATACTAGACAAAGGTGCCAAAAAACATATATTGGAGAAAAGATAGCCTCTTCAATAAATGATGCTGGGAAAACTGGAAATCCATATGCAGCAAATTGAAATTAAGCCCCTATCTCTTACCATGCACAAAACTCAACTCAAAGTGGATCAAGGACCTAGGAAATAGACCATAGACCCAGCACCTAGTAGAGAAAAATGTAGGCCCAAATCTTCATCATGTCAGATTAGACCCAAACTTCCTTACCAAGATTCCTAAAGCACAAGAAATGAAATCAATTATTAATAAATGGGATGGAGTCAAACAAAATGCTGATGTTTTCAGACAGCTATTGGTAACAACTCTTCTGTAGAAATCATAAAGCACACAAGGCATCATTGCATTAACCTTTCTACTTCAAGCAAATAAATTATAATTTATACTCATTAGACATTCCCTCAGGCCTTTTCACTAATGAGTCAGATTCCTTCTGCTCTAAGTCCTCAATCCACTCAATCTTCATCCAACTCTGCAGCCAGCCAACAAAAGGATCATCTCAACTCCTTTCTCCTTTAAATTCATGGTTTAAAATGATAGGACTGGGGAAGGCAAGATGGCGGAGTAGAGGAAGATGCAGAGCCGAGCAGTCCCTCAGCAGCAGACTTGTAAAGTGGGAAAACTGCTCTTTATTGAGGTGAGTAACAAAGGAAACTCACTGAAACATAACACTGAACTGTAGGGAAAAAAAAGTTTATAGAGCACAGAAAGTCACTAACTTGAGCATAAGAAATAACACCTTAGAGACGCCAGGTTTGGCCTCCAGTGGAACAGTGAGGGGGACGCTGACAAGAGATGTGTGGCTAGCAGACAAAGAAATTAAAAAGTAAATCAAAATCAATTTTGGGAAAACCTGAGGTTTACAGAAGAAGGATGATTTTAATGGACATAGAGTTGGCAATTGTTATGGTTTAGGGATTAGGTGTCCATCAAAGCTCATGTGAGAGACTATGCAAGAAGGTTCAGAGGTGAAATGATTGGGTTATATGACAGCCTTATTGCAATCTGTCAGTTAATCCCTTGATAGCATTCACTGAGTGGTAATTGAAGGCAGGTAGGAGTGGCTGGAGCTGGGGCATTGGAGATGTATCTTTGGGGTATATATTTTGTATCTGGCAAGTGGAGTCTCTCTGTGCTTCCTCCTCATCTGTGAGCCACTTCCCTCCACCACACCCTGCCTTCCCAAGGAAAGGAGACGGCTGTGTATGACTGGATCTCTGAAGCCAGGAGCCCCCAAATAAACTTTTCTTCCTTTAATTGTTCTTGTAAGTCCTGTAGTCACAGCAGGAAAAACAAACAAACAAAAACAAAAACCTGACTAAAACAGTAGGAGAAGCATCTCCATGAAAACAAATCATCCAGAAGTCCTTTGGGATGAGAGTGTCCCATAGGGACAGAGAGCTCTCAGCAGACAGCCCTCTGTTTCAAGTGCTAACATGCTGGCAGGTGAAGAGAATATTACCAGGCACTGAAAGCTGAGCATCTTGCCCAGCTGGGAAGAGATGAGGGATTGGGAACTCAAAGGAAGTTACCAATAGCCAGTGAAAAAATTCTCAGAGGGTGCCTGATCCAGAGACACTGAATCAGGCACAAAAAGACATTTTACCTGAACATTCAGTCTTGGGATCCCAAGGAAGAAAATCCCATAATAGCTGGCACCCCACTATTATGAAGATGTTCACTGTGACCACACAAGCACATCTGCACTCCAGGGTGGATACTTGGTAATTCATATCCATAATGGTGAAGGTAATATCAGTGGAGGCTTATTCCTTATTCCCTAAAAGTGTATATTTCTGAAAGTCCAGAGATCCAGAAGTCCAACAGAAGTAGAAAGCTCAACACAAATAGGGGAAGCAGACCAAATTTCAAATACCAACAAACTTAGTTCCATAAACCCCAAGTTCAAACCTTAGTGATTGGTATCTTCAATCTAAAACTCTGCATCACCTTGCTTAAAGATTACACAATTAAACAGCACTCTCCAGCCAATTCCACCCAGTAGTGGGAGACTGGAAGCTGGGCTGGGAACAAAAGGACATTGAACAAAATTACAGAGTCAAAAACAAATATAAAAACTGAAAATCTATCCCTGCCAACATATTTCACCATCATAGGGCAAAAAGCCCTCTATCTCTCAGTAAGCTTTGTTTTTCTTTTTCCTTTTACTCTTTTTTAAAACTTTTTATTCTTGTTTCTTTTGTTCCTTCATATTCCCAATTTTTACTCTATTTAAATTTTAACTTTTTAAATTTTTTTCAGACATTTCATTATTTTATTCCCCTTTTTTTCATTCTGCATGATTTTGTGTATATTTAAGTGTGCGGGTGGTTTTGTATGCTATCACTGCACAGATAGGTTTGAATATGTATGTGTTTTATGTATTTATATGTTCATATAACTTTATGTACACATTATAGCTCTCTTCTGCACGTGTTCATTAGTTAGTGTAGGTTAGACTTAGGTGGAGTATAATTATATGAGGGTTTGAGTTGTTCTGATTTTGTATTTGCTGGTTCCTTTGTACCGAATGTTTAGGCCATCCTCTCCCCTTATTAACTCTTCCAATAATAGCCAAATTTTCTTATTCCCTCCTCTTCTCCCTCTGTCTTCTTTTTATTACTTTCAGTTAACTTATAATTCCTCCTTCTTCACAGCTGACACCTGTTCTTATCTCCTGCCTCTCCTCTGATCACTTTTTCAAAGACATCGGATTTTTCTTGCCTTCCTACCCTATTTTATCTTACTTAAGAATGTAATCCCACTAAATAATAGAAAATATATAAATTATGTAATTCCTATCCCATTTAAATTGTAATTATTCATATAGTGGACAGCATAGAATAGCTGTCAAATACCTGATCTACTTCACTGTTTTTTAATGCTGGTACTCTCGTTAAATGCTGACCCCACCATTCCTATATAGGTGACAATTAGTATTATAAATGTCAGAGTAGGTACGACATTTATCTTAAGATTGTACATCTGTTGCTGATAATAGTGCCACTCTTGGATCACCCCTCCCTCTAAGAGCGGCTGGAAAGTGATTGGGAACCTTCAAATTCACAGAGTAGAGACCCTGGTGCTAAGAAATACTCACATCTCTGCCTGAATATCATGCCACACAATCTACTTCCACCTGAGAATTAACATTACTTTAACTCAAGAACTGATGAGACCAAAACCTCAAACTAATAACCAGGCCCCAGAGAGAGGGGGACTTTCAGTACCACCCCTTGACATCTACTCATATGTCAAAAACAGACAGGTCCCAGAACAAATGAGGTGATTAAACACAAAAGGACAAACATAAAAATAAGGAAGCGGAATGCATCTCAATTGATATGCAAATCCAAGACATCTGAAAACATAAGGAAACAGACAGACCAATCTCACCCAAAAATTCACAATCCCCAACAAAGCATCCAACTGATATTGAAATGGACAAAATTCTAGAGAAAATAATTAAAAAACTGATTATTAAAATGCTCAATGAACTAAAAGAAGATCTAAGGAATGGATCCAGAGAACAAATACAGAAAATGAAAGACTAATCCAATAAAGAAATTTTAAAAAATGATAAGAACCTAAATTTAACTCCTAAAAGTGAAAGACACAATCAACCAAATTAAAAATTCTCTTAAAAGCACCACTAACAGATTATATTGTGTAGAAACTAGAACCTCAGCCCTTGAAGACAAAACTTCAGGCCTTGAAGAGAGGGTATATAATCTTTAGTGTACAGAACACAGTAAAGAAAAATGATAGAACATAATCAGAATATGGAAGAACTCTGGGACAACATCAAGAGACCAAATATGAGAATCACTGGTATAGCAGAGAACATGAAGATATAGGCAAAAGGTACTAAAAACATTTTCAATGAGATAATGATAGAAAATTTTTCCCATATCAGAAATGAAATGGATTCCAAATGGATCTAATCAAATAAGAAGTTCTCCAAGACACATCATAGTCAAAATTCCTAGCATAGAAAATAAGGAAAGAATATTAAAAGCTGCAAGAGACAAACATCAGTTCACACTTACAGGCAAATGAATAAGGCTAATGTCTGATTTCTTGATTCAGACTGTAAAATCAAAAAGGGTCTGAAATGAGATATTCCAAGCTCTAAAAGAAAACAACTGTCAGCCAAGGCTATTATACCCAGCAAAACTCAGTTTTAAATTCAGGAGGGAAATTAAAACTTTTCATGACAAGAATAAACTAAAAGAATTCATAAACCACTAAACAAGCACTACAAAGAATACTCAAGGATAAACTGCTCAGAGAGGAACTTAAAAGAAAACCCCAAAGTTTGCCACCAGTAGAGGAAGATCAATAGAAGAGCAATCTTCTAAATGAGAATTAAGACAAAATTAAATATAATAAAAAATAAAAATGTCAGGAAACCACAAACACATACTACCACACAATTAAAAGACATAGATTAACAGAATGCATTAAAAAATAAGATCTAACAATATACTGTTTACACGAGACTCATAGGCAAAGAAACCCACAAGCCTAAGATAAAATGATGGAAAAAATATTCCATGCCAACAGACTGGAAAAAAAAGGAGGGATAGCTGTTCTCATAACAGATAAAGTAGATTTCAAGCAAAATTTAGTTAGCACAGAGAAAGAAGGCTACTATATCCTGGTAAAGGAAACAAAGCAATAAGAAGTTATAACAATAGTAAATATTTATATGCTAGATGTCAGCACACCAATTACATTAAAAAAATATTCCATGACATTAAATCTCACAACTCCAATACAATAATACTGGGTGATTGCCGCAGTCTGGCTGGGCACAAAATCAAGAGCCACTCAAGCAGGAACAAACTTTATTTTTGAAACTGCCGCCAGTGCCCCGTATCCTCCCCGGAAGATTGCCAACTGACCCACACACGGCCTTCTCCTGGATTCCAACAGGAAGTTCCTCCTCCCGAATTCCCTCCTACCGCACTTCCCCAACCAATGGAAACTCTCCAGGAGTCCCTCAGGCCAAGGTGAACAGCAGGAGTCTAATATCCATATGAATGCAAATCTTAACATAATCATATCATCTCAATGGCTAGCTGGCATCACCTTTCAACCAAAAATGCCATGAATCATATTACTTGGCTGTGGCTCTTAGCAGGTGATTTCAACACACCCTTATCACCAATAGGTCATCAAAATATAAAGTAATAATGAAGATATTTCCAACCTAAATAAAACTATACATCAAATGGACTTAATACACATCTACAGAACATTTCACCCCAAAGTAGCTAACTTACCTTCTTATTAGCAGCTTGAGAAACTTTTCCAAAATAGATCATATTCTAGGTCACAAATACAAAAAAAAAAAAAAATCAGTACACTCTCATGGATTCTATCAGATCATAATGGAATGAAACTAGAAGTCAACAGCAAGAAAAGTGATAGAAACCTCATAAATATTGAACAATACTCACTTGAATCAAGAATGGATCAAATAAGAAATGAGAGTAAAAATTAAGAAATTCTTAGAATTGAATGAGGATGGAAAACAACATATTAGTATCTCTGGGACAGTATGAGGTCATCTCTAAGAGGAAGATTTACAGCACTGAATGCCTACATTAAAATAAACTAGAGATCCCAAATAAATAAGCTTATAGTCCACTTCAAGGCTTTAGAAAAAGGAGAACATACTAATTCAAAAATCAGTAGAACACAGGATATAATTAAGATCAGAGCCAAAAATTAATAAAATTGAGAATTAAAAGAAAAATTACACAGAATCAGTGCAACAAAGAGTTGGTCCTTCAAAAAGATAAATAAGATTGACAGAACCTTAGCCAAATTAATAGCATGATTTTGGCATCAAAATAGACATGAAGACCAGTGAAACAGAATAGAAGACACAGAGACAAACCCACATACTTACAGCTATATGATACTTGACAAAGGTGTCAAAAATATATTTTGGAGAAAAAACAGCCTTTTTATCAAATAATGTTGGGAAAACTGAAGAGCTCTATGTAGACAATTGAAACTAGATTACCATCTTTCACCTTGCATAAAAGTAAAATCAAAATGGATCAAAGTCTTTGGAATTAGATAAGGAAACTTTCAATTTCTAGAAGAAAACATAAGCTAAACACTATACCATATTGGTTTTGGCATTTATTAGCAAGACTACTGAAGCTAAAGAAATAAAACCAAGAATCAATGAGTGGTATGCCTTCAAATTACAAAGTTTCTGCGCTGCACATGAAATGATTAAGAAAGGGAAGAGAGAGTTTACAGAATGGGAGAAAATCTTGGCCAGGTACTCCTCTGAAAGAGGATTAATATTCAGGCTATATAAATAACTCAAAATTTAACACCAACCAACTAACCAACCAACCAACCAACAAACAAAAGCAAACCAAATAACTTAATCAATAATGGGCAAAAAAACTAAACAGAAACTTCTCAAAAGAAGAAACACAAATGGCCAACAAATTTTGAAAAATTTGTAACATTTCTAGCAATCAGGGAAATGCAAATCTTAACTCCAGTCAGAATGGCAATGATCAAGAATGTAAACAATAATAAATGCTGTTGAGCAAGTGGGGAAAAAGGTGCCCTTGTACATTATTGATAAGACTGCAGACTACTAAAACCATTCTGAAAAGCAGTATGGAGATTTCTCAAAAAACTAGGAATGGAACCACCATATGACCCAGCTATCCCACTCCTTGGTATTTTCCCAAAAGAATGAAGATCAGCATACTATGGTGATAGAGCCACCTCAATGTTAATAGCAGAATAATTAATAATAGCTAAATTATGGAATCAACCCAGCTGTCCATCAATAAATGAATGGAGTAAGTAATTCTAGCATATATACTCAATGGAGTTCTACTCAGCCACGAAGAAGAATGAGGTTATGGCTTTTGCTGATAAATGAATGAAAATAGAGAACATCATGCTAAATGAAATAATCCAAACTCAGCAACTCAAAGGTTGAATGTTTTCTCTCATATGTGGAATCTAGAGTAAACTAAAGGAAAGAAGGAAGGATGAGTAGGATATCATAAAGATATGGGGAAGATCAGTAGTGTAGAAGAAGGAAATTGAGAGGCAGAATGGAAGATGGGTAATGGGAGGCAATGCAGAATGAATTCTCAGAAAATCATGTTATGTGTATGTACAAATATGTCACAGGGAAATTAACCTGTATGTGAAACTAAAAAGGACCAATTAATATAAAGAAATATATGAGTGAAAGGAAGTCTAACAGAGTACAAGAACTGGGTAGGGTAGGAATGACAGGTTATGAAAGGGGGCAAGGAAAAGTAGGGCTGATTGTGAACTGAAATCGAATTCTATGCATATATGATTTTTTGAGGGGGGGATGAACCCAACTATTATTATAACCCTAAAGTTCTAATAAAAAATAAGAATATGAGTCAATGTAAGCCCCAAACATAGTTGCAAGTCACTGTCCAGAAGTTTGTCTTTCCTCCAGTTAATTTTTAGCTTAATATGTGATAATATTGCTAATGAACTACCCTGTAGCTATGTCATTGTGTAAGGTGTTGTTCAGTAAGATTAATTTTAAATATACATCATAGACGGTCTGAGAATAATCATTCCATTTCTTTGCTACTTTATTTAATTATCTGAATAGCTTTTATTTATATAAATTTTATGAGAAGGAATAAAAAGGCTAATACTAAATATTAGGTATTTATATAAATACTTCACTTAACCCAAGATCATTTACTTGAGCTTACTATAATCTTGGTTTGCTTATGTTGTACACAAAATTAGCATATATTGATGCTTTAGCTTTTCTTTCCCAGTCACATATGGAAACCATATTGAAACAAATGGAGTGAAATTTATTAATTTACACTATTTGTGTCCAAAGAGGTTCCTGTAGACAATTCAACAGCTTAATTTAAGGACAATAGATTATTCTCTCCAAATAAGTGGTTGTTATATACTGAGTTGCCCCAGTGACCTTAACACCCTCACCATTTCACCTGGAGTACAGATTGATCCTAGCCTTACCTTTTGTTGCTGCAGTGAACCATTATGTTACCCAGGCTAGTTGGGATTCTCTGTTTTCAAAGAAAAAACATTAAGCTTCCTCCTGTCCCCTTCCGCCCAAAAAAGAAAAATTTTTTGAAATATGAAGACTACTTTCATCTGAATAGCTACATCTTTGAGTAATCCTCTTCAGAATCAGTCTGTTGTTATATAATGTGACCAGACTACTGAAAACGAAATAAGTCTTTCTAGAGGCATGGGGTGTATGTGCACATGTGTGCATGCACTTGGAATTCAAAAAGTAATTGTGCAAGTAGCATGATTTAATCTTCCTATAATTTAATCTTCTTTCCTCATTGTTTAAGTTCAATTTTTAAACTTAGAAGCAAAACATAGTTATGTGAAATGTAAAATTTTCCTTCAATTCTGAGCAGTTTTATTTCCTGCAAAATTTTATGGACAAACTTACTTTTGGAAGGATCACTTTCTTTCACTAATGAGGGTTGTGTTCAGACAAGATAAAAACAAAAAGAGATGCAAGGGTAAAAGAAAAACAAAAGGATTTAAAAGCTAAAGAAATACACACACACACACACACACACACATATATAATCATTTAGACACATTTTAAAGACCTATTTAATAGAAAACACTTTAGTGAATGAGTTTTTATTACAAAACAACTGCACTCTCCTTTTGTGAAAGTAGGAAGGTGAGAAGCTACTTTCAGTGTGAGAGATTTCTCTCTCTGTTGCAAGACATAAAACAAATTATAATAATGTGGTTGCACCTCAGTATTTTTGTGGAGAACTTGGGTCAGAAATGGCCAAAAACTCAAGAAAGGGCTTTTTAACTCTGCTTCCCTTTTTTCATTCAAGCATAGTACTTCTGTTAAGAAATTTAAAGTTGTTAGGATGTTTTTGTTTTGTTGTGTTTTTTGTTTTTGTAATTTCTGTAAGTTCCTGGAATTTTTAGAGACTCTGTTCATCTACCAGTCCACTTCCCGTATGCTCCTCTTAGCTCCACTCACTTTTTGGTTCTTTTTCAATATTACTTAACTTGAAACTTGCATCCTTGGTGATCTGGTTCTACCTGCACTCCAAGATGAGACATGTTCTTCTTCCTCTGGGCTCCTGGGATCCCATGTGAATCTTTCCTCTCCCCTTTGTACATTGTGTTATCTAATTTCATGTTCATCTTCTCTGTAGACTTTGAACATCTTGAGGACTGGGACTAGTTTTTTTTATCCTTGTATTCACATGCTTATGATGTGAATGGTATACCAAAGGCCCTCAAATTAACAGTTCAATATGTATCTGTTGAATACACACACACACACACATACACACACACATACACACACACACATACACACACACACACTCTCTCTATATATATAATTTTTCCTTTTTATGATCACTTTGCATTCAAATTCTGTTATCTGGGTTGGCATTACCTACAAATTTCGAAAGCAGTCAGTCCCTGTACTGACTGCGCAGTGCTGGACAGGCATCCGGGCCTTAGAATGGCAGCCAGAGCTCTGGCGGGAAGGGGGGCGGGAGGAAAAATTTTTTTTCAGCTTATATCCAAGCCATCGATAGCCATAGAAATACATGTATATGTATGTGTGTATGTGTTTGTATGTATGTATAGATAGATAGAGGTACAGGTATAGATTTAGCTACAGATAAAGATAGAGACATAGATATTTTATGGCATATCCTTCAATTGTCCACATTTCATCATTGAACAATGCAACTTTGGGGAAGAAAAGAATGTTAAAGTTTTGTTTAATCTGACATCCACGAGTCAATCACAGTTAACTAAGTCGCCAAACTCTAATCTCTTTATAGTTCCCCATATGCTTTTTCATATGCTTGCCTAAAATAAAGACAAATTAGATCTGAAGATGTCTGATTTGCCACTTTATGAAAAAATGAAATAAGTTTAGTTCTACACTAGATGTAGATTTTTCTTCATAAGTGGTCACAACTAATCTACCTCCCAGTTCATTCTAGAAATACACATTGAGTTCATCAATCTATAATTTTGCCATTTCTTAAAATTGGGATTTTTGTTCCACTTTAATCTCTAGGATTTAGTGTCCATTCTTTTGCATTGTTATAATAAAATCTTTCTGGCCCTGGAAATTTGAAGACACTTAAATTGCTCAGGTAATAATTTACTACTGCCTCATCTGCCAGAACTTTAATTTGTTTTCACAATGTTTATCCTACTCCTTCTACTGGGAAAAAATAATTTCTTGCTAGAGAAGAAGGATGAGACACAGGAGTTGAAAATCCTGGCTTCCTACTTTCATTTGTTGCTAGGTCACTATCTTCCCTAAGCCACCAGCTTTTCTGAATAAACCTTACAAATATAAACACATTTTCTTATTGATTTTAGAACATTTCATGAGCTTGAGGATCATTCTAGCCTTAAACCTTCTTGACACAGAGTTTATATATTTTTGGCACATCTAATATATGTCTTCATATGCCCCTTTCCATCTTTTATTTCATGATTTTTAGAATTTGAGCAAGAGTTTCTTGTGCAATTGCATTAATGCAGTCATGTTCTTCTTTTCTGAAAATAGTGATTTTAACTAAATTTCTTCAATTTCTCATACTCTCCAGCCCTAGTTATTTTTAAAATTCTGATTTAGTTAGGCAATTTGAAGCTGAATATTCTATACATAATTCCTTTCTTGGTAAACCTAATTTGTGTGTGAATACAATTTCACTTGGCTCTGATAGGTACATGGGGGAAGGTATTCATGATGCAGCCTTGTTAGTTTCCTCAGTTTTTTGTGAAACGTAAAAAACTCACCACACATCATTCTTCTTGTTAACCTATGCATACCCCATACACAAATGGGAATGAAACCAGTATCTCCAGGTATTTTTAATGGAGAATAAGTGCAAACTCACTGTCCTTGGATGGTTTTAAATTCTCAACAGAGAGAAATAATAATTTCACAATGGATCAAAGTAAAATGTATATCTTTAACTGAATTTCATTTTGACATAATATTAAGTCATATTAGGAATATCACAAGACAAGAAACATTCCTATAAAATTCACTATTATACTCTTTGAATATTGTTAAGGCTATTGTTACATTTCTACATGCCCAATAGCTACTTCTGCATTGTTTATTTGGATGAGTTATGAAGTTCCTGTGAGTCTTGTAACTGATGCTGTTTTTCTCTTATAGAAAGTTAGGACCCACATTGGTGGCTATCATTAAAAAAGTATATAGTATAGGGATTTATGTCTGGCATTTTGGTATTATGTTTACTTTGGGCTCATACTTACCTTATTTGCTATGTCCATTTACATTTTTGTAAATTGACACATATTCTTTTAGTAAAGAGGCAAGATTGAAATATAAAAAAAGGAAAGAAAAGAAAAACTGTCATACGATTCCTCTTCCTTTCATTACAAAATGACTTTCTCCCAAGGTTCCCAACCAGATTCCAGCCCAATCCAGTTTATATTTGGTCACAGTGAAACCTTCCTGTCCATATTTGTGATTCACTGAATCCACTGAATCCATGGAATAATCTCACGTCTGTTCTAAGAACTACCTTATCAATTCATGAAGACTGCTTCTGAGCAAGAGTATCAAAGGTGTCACTTTTTTCTCCTTTACCTTCATCAAGTCTTTTCAAAAATTTATCAGATGCTTCACTTTTGTTGTAGTGTAAATTTCAGCAGAAATGTAGGTAGTTGTAATTTCACATCATTAATCTATTTGAACTTTGTGCTCTTCCTGTAATCTGTTAGAAAAACACCAACCATATTTCCTCTGCAGTACTTTATCACTATATCACTTTTAGTTATTTTTCTTTCATATTTTCTCCTCAACTAATTATGTTATATGTGTTACATATAAAATAATAAAGGAGACAAACTATTTATCTGTTAGAAATTCTTACTGTGTAGGGGATTTATGTTGACCTGGGAGAAAAGTCTAAAAATTACAGTCTCCAAGTATATTCTATAAGACGTGTTAAATAAGCACAACATTTATGGTAGTTTTTTTCATTAATTCAAGTGGTTTATCATTAGTAACTAATTGATTTAGAAGTCCAATAATTTAGTAGCCATTGATTTAAGCTGATCTCACTTTTTAAAATAAGCAATTTTTAAAAATGCATGACACAAACTCTTTTTCTTTCTTTCTTTCTTTATTTCTTCTTTTTTCCCCCTTCATTAGAAAAATATAATAGCAATAATTGACTTGGGTCATTTGTGCTAGGTGCAATTTCTTTTCTCATTCCTCCTCCCTCTCTCAGCTTTGAAGCAGTTCTTCATTTCAACACTTCTTTAAGGACATTCAGACTGCCTTTCATCTGGATAGGAGAAAGTAAAATCCAGAGGAAAGCACAGAAATAAAAGGGAGCAAGTCAGGGGAGCATGTCTTCAGGAAACCCAATAAAGTTGTTGTTTTTGCCTGTTCACAAAGCAAATTAAAAAAAAAAAAAAAACAATTCCAGAAAGGAAGCTACAAGATGCTTTGCCCTCAATGGAAACAAGACTGAGAAACAGCACTCATTTGAGAGAAAGGGTCTTCATAGCATATCATTTGAGTTCATATGTATATATAAAACACATTTGTGTCATTCTCTGTAAAGTCATCTCATAATCAAACTTTTAAAAATTGGCTATAAAAAGATAAAGTCCTGTACTTCTAATTGCTATGTCTGTAGTTGCAAGGCAACAGAAGAAAAAAAAAAAATACTCAGAAGAAAAAAAAAAATACCGTGTAGCTGAAATGGGAAGGCTTTTGGTTTTGTGGTTTCAGTATCAAACTTAGCACTGGTGCCTTTGAGTTTGGACATTCAAAGTAAACCTTTCAGGCTTTTGACATTGTGGAGTAACAATCTTATGAGAAATCAAAGGATAAAAAATTCAGCGCAAGTGAGGGTTGTCTCATGCATTTTAAAAGCAAGTTTGACTTGAATATATCAGGGTGGAAGGTGAAGTTGCTGGTGCAGATAAGATGGCTACTCGAGAAATGAAAATGAGAGACATTCTGTTTTCAAACCCAGGAGGAAAACAACAAACTGGTCTTTTATATCTAAACCTGCTGAAAGGAAATTTCTAGTAAGAAAAAAAAGTAGAGAGGACAACTAAAATATATACCGTGATTATTTTATCTTAATTGTATCAACTGATACAAATATTCCTAAAAAAAATTGTCAAAAATCTCTCCAGAAATGTTTTTCTAAATCTATTAATTTGATAGATATTGTTCTTATACCTTTATCTTCTAATTTGACATAAAAATAAAGCAGAAATTATGAGAAAATTAAAAGTTAATGTCTATCTCCTGTATAATTTTAATTGTATTTATTTATGATTTATTAAAAGATGGCAGATGCAATTTAATGAGAACAATGACTTTTTTGAGACTTTTTTGAACTCTTCTAAAATAGGCATGTTGGTCTAGCATATGCCTCACAAATAAAGCTTGTAAAAATTCAATTCTTGGAATTTTTCTTATCAGTTCTCATTAATTCATGGCATCTATGAAAGTTTTTAACTTTGTTGTTGAGATACAGTTTCCAGGGTGGCTATTACTGCCACTTAAGAAAAGTATTTACTATCATGCTTTCTCTGTAGTTAATAAAGCATAATTGGATCCATGGTGATGAAGAGCATATACAAAATATAATATGCCATTAAATTCAACATCTTCTGCTTTCAGAAGCCCCTACTCCAAACTGTATTATAAGCTCTGTGACAAAATGCACTATGCACTTAAAAAATAAATGGCATATATTATGAACATTTATCAGGAAAGGAGAAGAGTATGCAAAATATGAATTTGCACATGTAGGAGTCTGCAAGAATAGAGAATCACCATATTGATAGCATTGAACAAAAAAAGTGTTTTGGCATGCTAAATGCTCAGCTTTAATGCTGCTTGAATCTATTATTCTGTATTTTTATATTCCACTTAGATGAAGTCAGTGTACAACTGAAAAGGTGATAGAACAAGAAAAGCATATATAAGACTATGTAATAAAAAACAGATTTTATTATACCCTTCCCCCATTAATTCTGCATTTATTCCCCACCAAACATCATGATTTAAGGACAGCTTTGGGTGAATATAAATAACACCATATTATAATTGCACACTCCCTTGCTTTATTCTTTCAGCGTGGTGAGTCCACTGAGGAAAGAGCCTATCTCTGTATCCGAGCACTGGTCTTAACACCTAATCAGTGTGTGAAACATAATCAGCTCTTAGTATATGACCGTTTGATTCAGGAGCAAATATGTGAATGTGTAGGTATAGGGTGTAAGAGTGGACTTTATAGGGGGTGTGGTACTCTAGGCAAGACGCAATTTTAATCACTTGAAGTGAAATTTTCAGAGCATATTTCGTCATCTCTTTGTGCAGCTGCCAGCCTATCAAAGGGACAATTCTGAACCTTGCCATTTGTAAGGGAAACCCCTCCATCCTTACCATGCTAATGCATCTGGATCTTGTCCAGATCCATTCTGTATCCTGGATAGTGATGAGCAGAGGTCTAATGCACGCAGGTGCTGTTGTACCAATGTTTCATTTCATTTAGTTTTGTTTTGTTTCCAGTGAAAAAGTGGGTAATGCTTTCAAATCTGTGTATACAAAACTCTGTGAGGAACTCTGCGAAGGAGTGCAGCGTTTTATGGGTCTTTTGGCTCTGGCAGCATTTTCAGCCATTGACTTTAGAGAAGAATGCACTCATAGGTTTCCGGACTGTTAATGATAGCTTGGAGCCTATAATCTTGTAGTTTGGATTATTTCCCCCAAAACATATTACTTTAGATTTATTCTCACAAAATGAAGCTCTTATGCTGATATGCCACTTTCATGCCCACTTACCTGGAAGCACAGGAGACTTCCTGAACACTGTTCCTATTGCCTCAGCATTTCCTCATTTAATAGAGCTTGCTGTCACATGAGGATGTGGAGATTTCACTGCATATACATTCATTAACTTCATTTGTTTTAATGCTATAAGGAATACTGGCTTCAGTGCAGATGCTTTGGATGGTGAGTGAGTGCGGTGGGGTGGGAAGGGTTTATGCACAATTTGGAGTCTTCATCAAAGAAGTTGGTCTTTTTGTTTTTGTTTCTTTACTCCACCACATCTGACAGAGCCAAAAGGCATTTATTTGGGCACATCTGTCTGCTTTTTTCTATCTGTGGGCTCCATGCTGTCTAATCTTTGGTGAAACCCACATACATCAGAATAAAGATATGTGCCTCTTATGGTAGGGACATTGACTTGGCTAATCTTTTGCATGGGACTTTAAACTTTTTGCTTACATAAAGTGGGTTAGTGAGAAGAGAGCTGACTGTGGAATCAAATAGTTATGTAGAGTCTGGTTGTTATTTCTGATGAGAACGTGACTGAGTAATTTCACTGGGTTTCTTTTCCTATCCACAAAGTGGAGATTATAAGGTTTATCATGCAGATTTTTTGTGGATAGGCAGTGAAAAGGCACACTGCAAATCATATTGTATATCCTTGTGTATCATGGTGCTCAGGATTTTCTATTTCCTTCTTCCCATTGTTTCTGATAGCTGCCTATCCTTTAACCTGGACCTCATTATTTTCTTCTCACAACCCTCACAGAGGCCTACTCCCTTTATTGTGCCTGTCTGACCTCTTAGTCCCTGCTGTCCTGATTCTGTCATCTACCAGGCAATTCTTGCCCAGTGTGGCATCTCTGCTTAAGCATGCCCCTCATTTGGTGACTTTTTAAAAGAAATCATCCCCACAAACAGACTGTAGAAAAATCTCTGATTCTCTATGAATCAAATGTTTTCTTATTATTTTCCCAAAATGAATATCAATTACTAGAGCATAATTTCCCCTTAAATTATAATCAGTAAATAGTGAACAGGACATGTCTTCCCAGTTTCAGGAGTCTGGGAAATATAGCAAAACTATGACCTTTGAAGTGTTTCCTATATTACAGATTTAGAGACACTTTTGCTTTGGTCTGGATTCTTTTCCTTAATGGGCAGAGATGAAAATAATCTGAAGGGAAAATTGATATCTTAGCAGAGCAGAGGTGTTATAAACTAAAGGTCAGGGCCAAATGAATAATCTGTAAAATTAGAATACTCTCAAGTGAGAAGGAGGAGACAGGGGTTCCAAGTGCCGGTTGGCTGGGGGAGCAAAAGTGGGATAAGGTGGGGGCAAGGTTAATTCTGAAGGCCCTGAACAATTGGGGAATCACTTTTTGTGATGGCACCAGTTTTTTTGCATGGTGGAAGTTATTAGGGTAAAAGAAGATGTGTAAACTGAGTCACAGCACCCAGTGTCTAGTCCTGATTTTGGAAACATGGAAAACATATTGAGCACCTATAGACTTTACAAACACTAGCTTGAATTCTTAAAAGAAAATTATACCCCAGACAATAATTGGGTTATTCCAATAAGACCCTGAGCAAAATATTTGAGTACAAACCAATAAAGGGTCCACTAATAAATATCTGCTCATTGTGAGAAATGGTGGCTCCATCCTGTTGAATACCCTTTGTGAAACTGTGGAGAATACACCTCAGAACTGTGCCTCCAAATAGCAAGGAATGTGAAACATTTATCCACAAATATATCTTTCTTTGGTAGATGGTTATTCCTAGAAGTATTACCTTTCCTTCACTGCCATTCTCCTCCACATACAGAGCAAACATCCCTGTGGCCAAAGAAGGCAGGCAGAGAACACAGGAAATTGTTCATTGGAGCCATCAATGGCTTCTAAAGTAGGCTAAGGAACATTTGGGTGGGGCAATGACAATCTCCTATAGAAGAATAGTTTAATTATTTCCATATAACCAGGTGAATACACTAAGGAGTTGTGTTCAATCTAACTTATATTAGAATCTGATTTTGTCACACTTTGGTCACTCAGATTGGGGTCCTGTGGAGAAATTATGTTCATGCATAATTTGCCTTCTTTACTAAAATATATGTCAGGACAGGAACTAGCATTTATTTTACTTAAACTGCTCATCATCTAGGAGAGTACTTTGCTGAAATGAACTGAATTCAATTCTACTTGAAATTAGAAAGAAATGATTCTCTAAGACCCTTTATTTTTCCTCAAAAATCAGAACATTTGCTAGTGTTAACCTGCTTCTCTATGTCTATTTTTGTAATGCCTCCAATCCCAGTGGACCCAAATATACTGAATTAGCAATTACTGTATAGCACATTTAGCATATTTAGAAACCTTTTTGCCCACCCTTGGAATGCAGCCAGCAGGGCAGAGCACAACAGCTGTTCAGTAGTAATACAACATAAAAATTTATGATGAATAACCCACCTGGATGTGTCTCCCATATAACAGGTTGCACATTTGCCATCTTGGAGTCTCCTCTAGATCACATTTGAACTTCTAGTATCAAGAGTGCAAAATAATATTCTTTAAGTCATTATTTTTAAGAAAAGAAAAGCAATTCATAGTGTCCTTTAATTTTGCCCATTAGAACTGGAAGTGAAAGTGACAAGCCATAAAAGTTCTATGTCTTTATCATGAAACTGAATGCTCCCAAAGAAGAAACTTGTGTCTTTGGAGGAATGAACTCTGTGCCATATGGGGTGATGATGACATCATGGACATGTATGTGGTTATTCAGCATTTAACAATATCTTGGATATACGCTCCTTAAATTAAACCATATAACATACTCATCTTGCAGAGGAGGAGTTAAAGACCCAAAGAAGAGATGGAATTGCATGAAGTAATGCCAGGAGAGTCCAACCTCCACCTCTGTTGCTTTCGCATCCTTCGGCCTTGACAACTTACACCATGCCTTAACAACTTTGTATGCAACATGACAAAGGGTTGTGGAACTTGCAATTGCTGTCCAATGAATTAACCCTACCATTTTATTTTAAAGGACCCTATGCAGAGGCTGGGGGTTTAGCACAGTGTCTAGTGTAGGTGAGGCCCTGAGTTCAGTCTCCAGTAACTCACACACCAAACCAACCAAACAAAAAGCCCTTAAAGGGTCCTATTCATTATAAATTTAGAATTCTATTGACTCAAAGAACAGTAAACCTGGCATCTAGGGACCATGGCTGCAGTTCTGGCACTTCTACATATCACTGTATGATGATCTTGAATTAGTTACTTTACATATCTCAGTCCTTTTTTTTTTTTACATTGCAAAATTCAATTGCTTCCCTAAAATTGTCCATGCCACTGTATTAAAGATCCTACAAGATTATGCTTTATCAGATCTAAAACACCATGTAAAAGGAAAGTGATCATCATTCTTTGAGGATCAGACAACCCTCTGAATGCTTTGTATATTTTCTTTTCATTTACTTTTCATACAGTTAGGTGAATATGACATTTTCCATTTTACATTGTAGGGGGTTAGGAAATTGAATATTAGTGAACTGCAGATTCCTACCAGAGATCACACAACTTCTAAGTGGAAACCAAGTCTGAAGGCTGGTCTGTCTGATCTATTTAACTTTAGCCTCATTCTGTCTTCCATACACCTTTTTCCAATCATAATTAACTAGGAATGTTTAACTGAGACTGTACCAACATAGAACATTCATGAAGGTAAAATGCCCATAAGATAATTATGGCTGATGTGAAACTAAGTTTTGGGGTGTTTAAAAATATTTTTTTTAGTTGTAGATGAACATAATACCTTTATTTTATTTATTTGTTTGTTTGTGGTGCTGAGAATCAAGCCTAGAACCTCATACATGTCAGGCAAGTGCTATACCATGGAACCACAACCCTAGCTGAAACTAAGTTTTAAAAATTCTGATAAGCCTACTCTTTTGTTCACAATCTTTCCCCCTTTATCATTCTCTTGTCCTAATACTAATGCTTTATTTCACTGTCATCACTGATTGAGTACCTGCACTAAGTTCTGAGGAAGAAAACAACTCACAATGTGACTCCACAAACAAACAGTATTGTTCAATAGAGCTAATATAGCATGCTCACTGTGTTCCCTGCAGAGGCAAACTCTGGAAAGTGCTGAGGAGCCCAATGGCTTGGAGGGCAGTCTTTTTCCTACCAAAGAAAACATTATCTGTTAACCTTATTATAAGAAGACACAAACGTATGAATGCTAAGGTTTGAAATGTTAACTGTCATTGGGAGTATTTTCACAGTTTATATGGATGACATTTAACAACCAAAGTGGCTTGAGACCCAACCAATCATCATAGAGATAGTTACACTCCAGTGCCCTAGGGGTCCCCAGCTGTGTTCAAGTATAGTTTAGCTGCAGGAACAAAATGAGGTCCAAGGAGTCCCAGGGGAGGGGCTCTGTAGCCAAAGCTAGAAGAATGGGGATGGAGCATGGCATCTGGGGCTCAAGGCAGCAGTTATTGTTCCACTGGTACAGAGATTTTCCAGTATTTTCACAACTAGGAGAGCCCTCCAGTATCAGTTGGATACCAGCTTTGTTATTTGCCTTTTAAGGCCACTCCTCTATTTGCTTTAAGCCTTCCTGAGATTTGCCTTAAGCTCCCCTGTGATATTTCAGACATGTGCAGGCCACTGAAGGAAGTGCCTCAATAATCTCTCCATGTGCAGAGCTGCCTGCTTTGTGAGTAGGTAATACCACATACCAGAGAGACCTTGAAAGATTGTAGTATGTTTAGAGTTGATCAAAGGAAAACTGACTTGCATTTCGCAGGATCTCCGATTTTGACTTTAGTAAAGTAATAATAACTGCACAGTGTTAAAATTCCTTTAGGCTCTACTCTTGACAAAGCACTTTCACATACATAGGGTTATTTACTTCCCTGTACAATTTCATGGATGAAGCAGGGTTGCTATTATTATCCCTATTTTATAGAAAAGCACATGGAGACATAGGAAAGATAACTAAAAGGAGCATGTAGTAAGCAAATGACAAAACTTGTGACTCTCCAGGAGGTAAAAGTATGGGGTTGGGGCCTAATTGGAATTAAAATCTGGTTCCTATTCTCATTGCTGGGTGATCTCACACAAGTATTCTTTTAATCACTGCCTTGGTTCCATCTTTTGTAAAATGGGGTCAATCTAATTATCTACCTGCTAGAGTTGTCTTGATACTTAAACAAGGAAATGTTTTTAACCTATACAGTACTTGGCACAGAGTAAGCACTCAGGAATGGTAACTGTTAATGGAAAGCCAGTCCTCTGCCTCCTAATCAAAAGTCCTCTTATTTATTATATGCTCCCACTATTAAGCCTACTAATATCAGCAACAAAAACCCAACCTCAAATTATAGAATCAAAACAGAATACTGAATAATTTGAGATACCAACTGTTGTGGGTGTACTAACTGCTATGTGATAATATTTACATGTTTTAGTGCCAATGAAAAAAATACTAAGAAAAACAAATATGCATAAGCAAATAAAAATATTTCATGATTTGGGTTCTAATATTTGAATCGCTCCATTCTGCAGTATATTAAAATTCATTGAACACAGAATTTGAAGCTCCTTATCACAGTAGGATATTGATTAATTTCACAACCAAAATATTAGGACTAGTAAAGTTATAGAGAATAGAGGTACATTTATCACATCCAGCAAGATTTATTTTCTCAAATCTTCTTTGTGCAATAAACCATTCCATGCAATTTTTGCATGGGGTGGTCCAAGCTGTCAACTTGTGGACTTTTAACTCCTCACCTCTTATTTTAGAAGTGCGGGGATACATTGGGCAAAAAAGATTAGGTTTTCATAGTCTTCTGAACCTAATAAGATTTTTATGTATCTTTAGAAAGCACAAATTTCATGGTCTATGGGGGAAACTGCTTCATTTCAGAATCTCTTCTAAAATGACTGCAAGAATTGCCAAAACAATTCAAGAACAGTTTGGAAAACAGAGCATAGGTTAAAATAAGAATGTATTTCTTTACCCTTGATTTTTACTTAAGGCAATCTCTACTTTGCTCTATGAATCAATAAGCATTTTGTGTTACTCTGAATTGTTTATAAATGCATATATTTCCCTGGATACTGTGAATTCTTCCTGAGTTTTGTGGGTGTATAGGTATTGGTCGCTGCTATGGAAAATTCATTGTTCATTGGATGAGAACTACTTTGGGGGATGTGACTTATTTCCTCTTCACTCTCAAGAGCTCTGAAAATCTGGATTTCCTGGCCCAGACCATAACCACACCTGTGACTCATTAGTTGTCTACATTTATCAAGATCATAGGCATGAATATATAGCCTAATTGTCCCCTGGAATGCAAAAATACAGGGCTGTGACAAATCTCAGTGGCTACTATTATATGAAATTACTCCCTAGAGCAGGAAATTCTTTTCTTAAGCATTTTTGGATTTCCAAAAATGTGGAAAGCTCCCACTGCCTCATATTTTTTTCAAAAGGACTTTTTGTGGGCCAGGTAAAGTTTTCAGAGGTTTTGCTGTCTTTATCATTCTTAGATCAGGCCCCTATTTCTTAACACAAGTGTTGGTCTCTACAGTTACCTCTTTCAAGTTGCCAGTAACGCTGTGTGAGGGAATCCCTGAGGCTCTCACTCTCATTTCTGCCCTGGTCGGTGGCTATGTACTCTGTATTGGACTATGCTGTGTCCCCTTATGACTACTCACATCTTGGGCCTTCTAGGCCCTACTTTGAAAAAAAATCAAGGTTTTCCTACATGCTAAAGTCCTAGCTTACATCTTCCCTTCTCTCAACAATTAATGCATTTAGCCATCAGTTTCATAATAAAGCATATAAAGCCAAGGTCTTAACCAGCTATGAGAGAATAACATAGACGGGTAGTTTAATCAACAAACATTTTCTCTCACAGTTTGGAGGCTGGAGGTCCTAGACACATGATATCTGAGTGGGTTCTGATAGGGCCTTCTTCCTGGTTTATAAATAGGTGTCTTCTCATTGTACCTTCATAGGGCAGGGAAACAATACTCTATCTCCTCATTCCCCTAAAAGGGCACTAATTGCATTTATGAGGATTCTATCCTTATGCTCTGATTATGCCCAGAGGACCTGCCTCAAATTACCACCACATTAGTGATTTAGGCGTTAGCATATGAATTGGGGGGACAACAAAAATATTTAGTCTGTAGCACACAGAAGAAGGTAGAATTCAATGGTAAATTAAAGGTGACTGCTACTGGGGAAGTTAATATAAGGAAAACTTTCATTTAGACCAGACAAAAGGGGAAATAGGCTTGCTTATGAATTGATAATATACTATCATAGGAAATATTTAAGAGCTGCCTGAACAATGGACTCATTCTAGAAGGAACTTGAGTATTAGATGGGTCATTAAATAACACTGAGATTCCTAGAACCTTTTTTTTTTTTTTTGAACTGAGGATTGAACCCAGAGTTTTCCACATGGAAGGCAAGCACTCTACCACTGAGCTACATATCTAGCCCATTTTATTTATTATTTTGAGATAAGGTCTCACTAAGTTGCCCAGGCTGGACTTTTACTTGAAATCCTCCTGCTTCAGTCTCCTGAGTCACTTGAATTAGCAGTGCAATAGGTATGCACTGCTCCAGAATATAATATTTAATATAGAATCATGAAAAGTAAAAAGATGTGATCATATATTGCTTCTGCATATTAAAACATAACCTGTAACAGGGCCTACTTAATTTCAAGTTGAATGATGTATTTATCTTACTGTTTTCTTTTGAATAAGAGATATAGAGCCCACAAGGAAAAGCTTAGAAAAGAAAGCTTGCAAGAAATGTCACACAGAACTTACAGAGTATGTATATACAATATGCTTAATATATAGCTCTTTATGTGACATCTTTAATTACTTTTTACCGATAGGGAAATATAGCCTAGGCCTCCTTATTAGGTTTATACAACATTTGATTACAGGCAAAACTAAAAGTCTGAAAAAATAAATTTGTGGGCAGGCACAGTGGCGCATGCCTGTAATCCCAATGGCTTGGGAGGCTGAGACAGGAGGATCATGAGTTCAAAGCCAGTCTCAGCAACAGTAAAGCTCTAAGCAACTCAGTGAGTCCCTGTCTTTAAACAAAATACAAAATAGGGTTGGGGATGTGGCTCAGTGGTCAAGTGCCTCTGAGTTTAATTTCCAGTCCAAAAAAAAAATTGTGCCTTCATACTACTCAGAAGAAATAGTTACCTTTTATTTTGAGGCTTGTAATTTTCTCTTTGTGTTTTCTTGCTTTTTCTTAAGGATGAAGTGATCAAAAGGATAAATAACTCTATCTTACAACACACTTTGTTTGTTTTGTTGTCATTGTTTCAAAGAGCTTACATCATTTTTCATTTGATCCTTTGCAGGACAACAGTCCTACAAAAAGGTTGATGAAAGTAATACCTTGTCAAGTTTCCAGAGGAAACTAAAGCTGAAAGAAGTTGAGTGACTTGTTGAAGATTGTGCAGCCATTAGTGAAATATAATCCCAATCTCTTTACTCTTAAAACCAAGATGATACTAGCAGCATAATGCAATTAGCATATTTACACATAGCAACTTCCAAGGGCTGATAAATGAGCTTAATCAAGGCAAAAATAATTTGAAATACAAATATTTAAATTTTGTAATATAAAAACATATTCTGGAGTTATGTATCACCAAAGCGTGGGTCATATTTGTTTATGCATTCAAATGCAAGGGTTATTGCATTACATTATTTTCAAGGACTAAATTGATAAATGAAAAAGAGAGGAACCCATGGTTAAAAAAAATCATGAAGTGATAGAGCTATATTATGTTTGAGTAAATAAGAGGTGAGAAAAGATGCAAAGAGGGGAAGCACTTGTGCTAAAAACATCATCATGTTGCAGCTGAGTCATTAAAAATGATTAGATGAACAAAGAGTTAATTAAAGTACAAAGCATGATGATGAATTGGTTGCATTTGTGAATGAGTGAATGAATGAGTGAAACATGGGGGTGGGGAGGTTAAAATTCAGGTTTCCAGACAATGCTTAAAAGTCACTGTTCTTACTTTTGTACAGAGGGGTAGGAGCTTTGTGCTCATAGAGTACCAAAGGTGGAAAGAAACTGCTGTCAGTGCTGGTCCATCTTCTCTGTCAGAGCAGCACCATCTTTACCCTTAGATGCCCACACTATAATGAGAAACAGGCAGTAGAGTTCCCAAGAGCAGGTGCATAACCTTTGCTGATACTTCTTAAGTGGCCATAAAGAAGTTGGCTGAGCATGAAATTTCACCATTAAAGTTTATGCTTTGAGTTGAAGGGGGTGGGGGGAAGAAGAAACAAAATTCAAGACTAGAAAAAAAAAGTGGAGGAGGAAAAATTGAAAACAGTTCATATGAGAAGATGATGTGGTTCCTAAGAGATAGTTAATTTTTAGAAAGGAAAAACAAGATATTTTAAATTCTAAATCCAGTGTGCACTGGAGGTTCTTGCCTTTCCTGTCATCTAGAAAGAGGAGGGAGAGTGAGAAGAGATTCTTTTATTGATATCTGAACATGAAATGGTCGCTGATGCATTTCTGAATTGTAATGAAGGAATGCTAGCAACCTTCTCTAACCACCCAGAGAGAGGTTTCTGTTGCAGGGACTCAGAAAGTGTTAGTTGAGCAATAGGTTGTACTTACCATTGTGTTGAATTGGCTTGGAAATGTAAATACCTTCACTTAGATGACAAAAAGAAGTGCCATGAATTTTCTGTAATAGTTTTTTTTTTTTTTTCCAGCTATTCTTCTGTTTGCTCAGTACCCTGAGGTTAAGATGGAGTAGAAAAGACCTTTTTTAACCATTTACAATTTCTTTGTGTCCTATAGTCTATTTTGGAAATCTACATTTTTTTTTTTAAGATAAATATTGTCTTTTATATTTGCTGCATTTTCTCTTGCTGCTTCTTAGCATGGAGTCTGGCTCCTAAGTGAGAAACAGGAAATATTTTATATATGCTCTTTGATCTGAAATAGATGAAAATCTTGAAATACGGCCCGAGTATCATGATTGGGATTTTTTGCTGCAGTGGGTAACTCATCTGGTCTGGGCTTTGGACTGATATCACAGAAGCGCTCTGGGCCTGCATGGCCTTTGGGAGTAATGTGCTTGCAAGAAAGTGAGTATTGGACTTGAGTTCTTCCATCTGCCTCTTCATTCTACTCTTGGATCTCAATTTATCTGCTATCTCAGCACTCCCATTTTAGCTTAAGAGAACCCATAAAAGTGTCTGGACTCCTCCTGTGCCATATACAAAAGCATAGAGACACAGAGCAGAGGAGATCTGCCACTACATCATCTTGCTGGTCCATCTTCTTTCAGAGCAGCACCATCCTTCAAGTGAACAGTGAGGAATAGGAGCAGAAGCTGTACTGGGTCTCAATTTCTCTGCAACTTTGCTAACACATCAAAGTCAGAAGCCTTTTTTTCTACCTTGCCTATGTTGCCTTGACCTTTCATTGTCTCTCATCTTCAAAAGACTATCTCTCCATTTCCTTTCCCTCTCTAGAAGCACCTTCCCCAAATTTTATATTTTCATTTCCCAGGACATGAAGCACAGTGGCTCAGCCGTAATGGTAGATGGGAAACAAGAAGAGAAATCTGCTTCCAACATGACAGCACACAACAAGGGATATTTACAAATTATTATATTTACACAAATCATTCCATTTATACTCTATCACAGATATGATATAAAATTCAACGCTCTTGTTACTACTGGAATCCTGAGGTAGAATGGATTATTTAATGAAACAATATATATTCATTTTATAGGAAAAATTTTTGAAATATCAAGGTAATAAAATTCTGATGGCTTTGCATGAGGCAAAATACTCTTTTGCTAAATGGAAGCAGCATAAGAATGAAATACTGAAAACAGATTTCAAAACTAATGGCAGTGTATGTTTAGCTTCTGAATAGCAGTGTCACATGTGATCCCAGAGGGCCATTTACTGCAAAGCATCAGTCCACTATCATGTAGGCACTTCCCACACACACATGCACACACACACACACACACACACACACAGAAACAATGCTCTAAATAACCATTCTCTGTGACTGTAAGGCTTGGCTCTTCTTAGAGCAGCCCTGAAAAGAGGCTTCAAGTGAGAATCATTAAGAAGAGGTTGGTTGGGGATGTAGCTCTGTAGTAGAGCACTTGCCTAGCATACATGAGGTCCTAGGTTTAATCCCTAGCACTGCAGGAGAGAAAGAAAAGGTAGATAAATAATTATTTTTACTGTTTAAACATTTCCTGAAGTAATTAACTATATATAACCAAGAAAATGATCCTAAGGTCAGTAGATACTGACCATCCCTTAAGTTTGAGACTTACAAGAATAGGAAAAACAAAACAAACAAAGAAACACAAAAACTAATACCTGCTAAATCTTATACCAAAGGTGCATTGTTCTGCTGCAAGAAACTCAAGGTTAATTTCTAGTTAATGGGTTGTTTGATTCTATGAGTTTTTCTTTATATCACTTTTATTTTTATCTTCAGAAATTATAATAAACAGACATATGAAAAACTATTTTAATTGGAAGTTTTTCTTCTTCATCCTGCATGTCTGTCATACATTCATAAGTGAGTCAAATGCACATATTTATCATTTAGAATACGACCTCCCATTGATTGTACTTTTTGCTTACTTATTACTGGTTCATTTGCCAGTAATGAATTATTGAGAGCTTAATATAATAAGCATAGTTATGATTCATTGGTGCATTCACTATGTGATATTTGTTTAACTAAAGAAAAGAGAGAAGAAAATGATAATGATTCAAGGTCTTACTTAAAATTTTTTACACATAAAAAAATTGTATATATTTGTGGGATATGGTAATATTGATATACACAAATATACTGGGTAATATTCAACTCAGGGTAAACATATCTATCTCCTCAAATATTTATCATTTCTTTGGGAAGAAAACATTCAAAATCTTTTCTCTTATTTTTTTAAACACACAGTATATTATAATTATCTGTGGTCTCTTTATTAGGCAATAGAACAACAGAACTTGATTCTTCTCTCTATTATTTAGTACCTGTTGACCAACTTTCCCCATCTCTCCCTCCCTGTTGTTCTCATGAGCCTCTGGTAACCACTATTCTACTCTCAACCTCTCTGAGATTGACTTTTTAACATTCCACCTATGAGAAGGATCATGTAGTGCTGTCTTCCATAACTGACTTATTTCATTTAACATAATGACTTTCAGTTCCACCCATGGTATTGTAAATAACAGAGTTTCTGTATTTTTTACAGTTGAATAGAATTTCATAGTGTATATGTACCAACTTTTTTTGTATCCACTAATCAGCTAATTGACACTCAGGTTGTTTCCATTTTTATCTATTGTGAATCATACTCCAATGGAACGTGGACATACAAAGTCTCTTGAATATAGTGATTTCATTTCCTTTGGATTTATACCAAGTACTGGAAATGCTGGATCATATATAGTTCTATTTTTAATTGTTTGAGAAATTCCCACACTGTTTTACACAGTGGCCATATTAATTTACATTTCCATTAACAGTGTTCAGGAATCTCCTTTTCTCTACATTCTTGCCAGCATTTGTTATCTTTGGTCATTTTGAGAATAGCCATTGAAACTGGAGTGAGGTGATATCTCATTGTGGTTTTGATTTTCATTCCCCTAATGATTAGTAATATTGATCATTTTTCCCTATACCTCCTGGCCATTTGTATGCCTTTAGAAAAATGTCTACTTAGCTCTACTCTACATTTTAAATTCAGGTTATTTGTTCTTTTGCTATTGTGTTGTTTGCATTCTGTGTATATTATGGATATCAACCCCTTATCAGACGTAAAGCTTCCAAATATGACCTCCCGTTCTTTAGGTTGTCTTTTCATTATGACAATTGTTTCCTATACTGTGCAGGAGCTTTTTAGTTTGATTTACTCTTTGATTTGATTTACTCCTAGTTGTCATTTTTGGCTTTTTTTTTCTGTGCCTTTGGGGTTTTGTACAAAATACCCTTGCCCATCCTGATGTTCCAAACTATTTCCTCTATATTTTTGGGATCTCATTTTTAACTATAATCTAAGTAAACATGTCTTTGAAATGCTGTTTCTTCAAACTTTCTCTCATTTAATTTAGGCAATACTCCCCTATGACTGTATATGCCAATATCATTAAAATATTATTTTCCACTAGTTTTTGTTTTGTACATATTGTTTTAAATACAAAGTGAACACAAATAAACACATCCAACAGTATTATGTAGTTTTGCTTGGAATGGTCAGGAATCTGAAATTCTTCCTTCTTGAGTGAAGCTTTCATTGTATATATAGACTCTCTCTCTCTCTCTCTCTCTCTCTCTCTCTCTCTCTTTCTCTCTCTCTCTATACACACACACACACACGCACATATACATATGTGCGTGTGTGTGTGTGTGTGTGTGTATCCCTTAATGGGTTTTCATTGTGGATCCAAAATTATGTATACTCTTGTCTTCATTTTATATATTGTTATCCTTTTGTGCATTTTGAAATGAAAACAAAGAGCCAGTCAAGGAAAAAAAATCCTTACAAAGTGCTTTTCCAGTGCAGCTGCCTTCTACTATTTTTCTACCTAATGTTTATTAGTGTTTGATTTTGTTATGAATTAATAAGGACATTATAGAGATTAAAAATTCTCACAAGAGTCATCATCTCCAAAAGCAAAATTCTGCTGGCTTGGTAGGTGACATGTGGCAATAAATGGGAGATAGATGAAAGGAATAGGACAGTGATAGCCATATGATCCAAAAGGGGGAAAAAAAAAATGTGGTATTTAATTCCTTCAATGTCTTGAGAATCCATCACTCAGACAAAACCCTTAACAGAAATCTAATTCTCCAGTTGCTGGACAAAGTTAATTAATTTGCAAATATATTTCATCTTCTAAGTGACAGCCTTGTCTACTCTAGGCAATGAGGAAAAAGGAGGCTGAAACTGGAGCATGAAGAGCTGCCGGGCTCACATGACACGACTCTAACCCTGGAGAATCGAGGTGACACTAGCTCATTACATCTCCTCTAAATGAGCTCCTCATAAAAGGGAAATATTTTGATTAAGGTAGTGAGGGGGGCACTTGGCAATGCTCTCCATGTGCTGCTTCTAATTGCTCTGCTGTGTACTTAAGTTTCTTCAAAGGAATGGTGCCTGCAGGGAAAGGGGCCCTCCTGGCTTTTGTCATCAGCCCCAAAGTGAGGTGGCAGATTGTTTGCTTTTCTTTCCTAATTCCTCTGGTTGCTGCATTCCTTGCCTTCATCTCTAATACTTTTATATGGAATTCACTCACCATGCATGGGAACCTTTCAATTTGCTTCAGTTAGTGACTTGCACTGCCAAGATTCTAGCACAAGGTTCAGTAGAGACTCTAGAGTTCTAGCTTGGGCCATTTCTACATACAGATTTCTAGTGATAAAGATTATTTCCTTCTATTTAAATCACTTCACAGGTTTGTATGCTTTTACAACACTGGCATGATAATTATAAAGTCAAAACTGAAGGGACAGGGAGAAGATGAATAAGAATCTACATTCACAGTAGAGTCAGGCCATGCTTTATTCTCAACCTCTCCAATTATCTGGTTTTAGCAAGAATGGATTTTTTTTTTTTTGGTCTATTTGCTGAGTCAGCAACCTCTCATTTTGTAGAACACAAAAAGGCATGGTTATCAGCATAGTGAGCTAGAAGGAAATAACTAAGGATAAAGTTGGAGATTTGTAACCAAAAAAAAAAGCTTATGCATGGCTTTGTAGACCATATGATAGAGTTTGGCATGTATTCTAGGTATAATGGGAAGAAGCCATTGAAATATTTAGAGAGAGGAATTAAATGATTTACATTTTCAAAATACTATTATGACTACTATGCCAACAATGGATGGAGGAGGAGAAATAATAGAATCAGGGTATTGTTTTAGTTCTGAAAGAAGATAATGTATTGAAAAGGTTGTCTGACTGAAGATTTTTACTGGAGGTAGAAAGAATAGGCCTTGCTAAAGAACCAATAATATGGAAAATTAGTTTAAAAAAATATCCAGGGAAGAGGACAGGTCAGGATGAGCAACTGAGTGGTCATAATCGCCAGGATATTCAGCCCTCTTTGCACTTCGTCCTACATGCTCTTAATAGTTTAGATAGTAAAAGGTACTACATCTGCAAAGGTTTAATATGGTGGTATAAAAAGAGACTGTCAACAAAAACAATATTATTCAAAGAAAGTCCTAACTAAAATGGCATCAAGAGGTCATTAATGAAAAATGACCCATGTGCCCAGCACTGTGGTGCACACCTGTAATCCCAGTGGTTTGGGAGGTGGAGATGGGAGGATCACAAATTCAAAACCAGCCTTATCAAAAGCAAGGTGCTAAACAACTCAGTGAGACCCTGTCTGTAAATAAAATACAAAATAGGGCTGGGAATGTGGCTCAGTGGTTGAGTGTCCGTGAGTTCAGTCCCTGGTACAAAAAAAAAAAAAAAAAAAAAAAAAGAAGAAGAAGAAGAAAAAGAACAACAACTGATGCATTCCTCAAGTTGCCACCTAGAAATGTGCACTTTTGGTCACCTGTACCTTTTGACTGCTGGTATCTGAAATAACCAGATCATTACATTGTGTACAGACCCTCAGTTCTTGTGTCAAGAAGTTATCAGAGTATATATATATATATATATATATATATATATATATATATATATAGAGAGAGAGAGAGAGAGAGAGAGAGAGAGAGAGATTTTTAAATGGTGAATGTACATTATTTACTTTTGGGGGGAGGACAGGGGGCTGAGGATTGAGCCCAGAGGCAGTGAACCACTGAGCTACATCCTCACAGCAAGTTTTATATTTTATTTAGAGACAGGGTCTAACTGAGTTGCTTATGGCCTCACTAAGTTGCTGAGTCTAGCTTTGAAGTTGTGACCCTCTGGCCTCAGCCTCCTGAGCCACTGGGTATAGGTGTGTGCCACTGCATCCTGCTTCTTCTCTTTATTTTCTATCATGTGGTCCTTGTAGCTCTTGCATTCTTTTCCATCTTCAATAGAAATTCTCTATAAACAATTTTTATTATCTTATAATGATTTAGAGCTTTTTGCCTCTATAAGCCCCTATTTTCTTTTACACACACAGAGCATTCCTTATACAGGAACGAGCCCAGAGGCAGTTCTATCCAAATCAGTATCTCCCAAATTGTAATTACTAAGATCCCAAATAAAGATTTATGTTTTTTTTTTACAGACTCAGTATTTAACTTGAAAGACACTGGCCAGATTCTTGAAACCAGCCTTTCTGGTACTTATTTTCTCTATTTCATTCCAACAGAATCTTATTAGCCTTTTAGTAATTGTATTTGTACAGATTCCCCAGGATACTGCATTCTGGATCTCTTCATTCTGATTCTTGAACTCAGATTTGGTTACTCCAAAATTCCTACTGGGGAAACTTCATTTTGAACAGACTTTCCCTCTCTTCTTCCGGTATTGGGGGTCCTAGCCCTAAATTCAGCACCTGCTACTTATGATGAGTCCAGCTTTAGATTCTGGCTCTTTTCATTTTGGTTCTATTTCACTCATTTTGCTGAGCCTTTTCCTGCTAAGTCTTGAGATAGGAAAGATAATACCATGATACAAAAGTCTGTGGCCAAGTTTCACGAAAATTCCCCATCACATTAAATCTAATGTCCCAGAAATACCTATCCTAAAAATGACCTTTCACCTTTGGCCAACCTTCTGACAATGAGTTCATAAAAATATCAATTGATTTATCTAAAGCATTAGTTCTTATTATATCAGAATGGGCAAGAAAAATGACAAAAGGCAACATTCTGGAAAAAATTACACAACTGTAATGGACTATAATTAAGGGAATTCATGAAACAAAATAAGAAATAAGATTGTCTAAAAAAGAGGTGGGGGAGGGCTGGGGATGTGGTTCAAGCAGTAGCGCGCTCATCTGGCATGCATGTGGCCCGGGTTCAATCCTTAGCACCACATACAAACAAAGATGTTGTCCTCCGAAAACTTACAAAAAAAAAAATTTTTTTTTAAATCTCTCTCTCTCTCTCTCTCTCTCTCTTAAAAAGAAAAAAAAAAGAGGTGGGGGAGACTAAAAAGAGAGAATGGCTTGTTTCTTTCCAAAGATCAGAGCTCCTCCATCTTGTTAGTGAGCATCCATTTGGAAATTTTAAGATATACATCTCATTTTCAATCTTGCAAAGTACAAAAGCAAAAGTACTGTTTCTGTTCATTTAATAACCAGAGATTCATTTCTAAGAGTTTTACAATATACCAATCAAATGAATTGTAGCTAAATCCTCATTTTATTCAGGTCCAGTGAACTCTAGTCCCAGTGAACTAATGAAAAAGAGGACCATTTGCTTCATTCTTGAATATAGAATTCTACCAAAAGAAAAAAGAAAAAAAATAAAGAAAAAGAAAAAAGGAAGGTGGGGGGCCAGGGACACTGATTCCTTACTGGTGTTAAAGGGATCTGTAAGCCAGTTTAAAAAAAAAATTCATCAATCACCTCTGCAATCTAAAAATGGGGGTCTGAAGCAATTTTTATAATGCCAGGTAGCACTAAAAAGCTTGAAATTGCTTCATTCTTTTAAAAGAATACATTATTCTAGCTAAACTTTCCACCTAGTTGTCATGGCAACCTTGCCATTTTCTACCATGTAGAGACAATTAGATATTAACCTGGGCATTTAGAGAAAGACACTTCTAACTTAGAGAAAGACTTGTTGATTTGTGTTTGGCCGAATAAGTCAAAGAATTACTATTATAATTCTTCTCGGAGCTAATCCTCTGAGCTTGCAGGCCATTGTCTTATAAAGGAGTAGCTCTAATTTTTATACATAAACCTAACACTATCAAGAGAAAGAGGAGATAATCTGTGTTGTGTCAACTAGTAGTCTAGCTGAGAAACTAGAGAAAGTCATGTTTTTGTATTTGTCACAAATCTTTAATATTTTAGCTGTCATTACTGCAGATTGATACTAAAATGGAAAAATAATTCATGTGAGATTTAATTGAGAGAAGTGGCAGGCAATTGGATATCTGTTTTCACAAACAACAATTATCAGATCTAGTCCTAACTCTTTCATTTACTTACATATCTTGTGATTGGTAGCAATAGAAGCAATGAGTTGGAAACCCCGTGAGAATGAAGGAATTAATCCTTTCTTTATTAAGAATTTTGTCTAACTGTTATCCTTTCTTTTCTATCAATTCACAAAATAAAACTCTTTTTTATTATCTTCTTTACTATTACTGTTCTTTTTTTTTTTTTTACTAGTAACCTAATAATACACAGAGTAGGAGAAGGTAGAGGCATATTTTTAGGAAAGTAAAGTTCTTTTTTATTAAATGGCACACAAAAATGTATTTGAGATGTTGTTGTCACAGAGCATTTGTTTGACTCCAAGACAATGTTATTTCTCGGGTTAATGTAGACATTTACATAGACTAGAGCTATCCCCAAAACATGTACCATTCAGATGAGGAACAAGGTGAAATGCAATAAAAAATGTGACTATAAAAGAACAATGGTTTCTGTTAGGAAAAAAAATTGGGTTTTTCTCTTCAGTGTACTAACCAAAGGAAGTGATATATTTTCTAATTATGTTGTCATTGTTCAAAATATTTAGGGAGCTCCTCTCCTGGAAATTGCTTCTAGAGTTTCTTGCATGTTATTTCAATTGTCCTAAGCGAAGCAAATCTGTATTCTTTGAGAGTAAGCCAAGTCTATTAAAAAAGTGGGTATTCCAGTTTAGGAAAACCATATTAACTTAATTTTTTTTAAGGAGCACTGAAGGCTGTATTTGTGTGTGCATGAAGGTGAAGGAACAGATGGGTGTATTCATGTGCTAGGTTTGCTGTTAAAATACCATAGGCCATGTGGCATAAATGAAAGAAATTTTTCTCAACATTACACAGGCTAGAATTTTTAGGTCAAGCTGACAGTCAGTAGAGGTCAATTTCTTCAGAGTGTCATGGGGAAAGGATTTGTTTCAAACCTCTTTCTCTTTGTTTTTTGAGTGACCCTGGCTACCTTCTCCCTGGGTCTGCATATTATTTTCCCATGTATATGTCTGTGTAAAAATTTCCTTAAAGACACTAGTTACATATGATTAGAGGACATCCTCATGATCTCATTTTAACTTAATTGCTGCTTAAAAGACCCTATCTCACAGTATAGTGGCTCAGTGAGTTCCTGGGGTTACAACGCAATATGGGAATTTGCTGGTTCAGGAAGGAATGCAGGCCATAATAGTGGGTGTGGTCTCTAAATAAAATGTGAAGGCAAGTCCCACAGGAAGACAGTCTTCTAAGAAGGAAAACACTTTTGGATGTTACACCCATTAACTTTTGCTGCATAAAAAACTATCCTAACATTAAGGCATTTAAAAATACTTTATTTATCATAATTCTTTGTGAAAGTCAGATGGTTGTGCCAGGTATGTTAGGGCATGCCTGTAATCCCAGCTGCTTGGGAGGCTGAGGAAGGAGGATCACCAGCCTTAACAACTTAGCAAGGCCCTAAGCAACTTAACAAGACCTTGTCTAAAAGGATAGATAGATAGATAGATAGATAGATAGATAGATAGATAGATAGATAGACAGACAGACAGATAGATAGATGAGGGTTAGGGATGTGGCTGGGGATATGGCTCAGTGGTTAAGCACCCATGGATTCAATGCCCAGTACTGGAGACATTGGAACTCATTTATGTTGGTGCATTAAGAGGAGTCTTCTGGATTAGAAGATACACAATGGACTCATTCACATTTCTGGTTGTTGGTCTGGAGGAAGGACAATCTGTTCTCTTCCACAAGGACTATGTTTCTCCATGGGCTAGACCTGCTTCCTTGCATGATATTCTCAGGCCAGTGTTCCAAGAGGGCAAAGGAAGAATGCACTAGGTCTCATGAGGGCTTTCCCTGTGGTATATTCTTTCTTTCAAAGTGAGTCATAGGCTAGCCCAAAGTCAAATAATTGGGAATACTTTCTATCTCTTAAGGGGATTAACTACAAATAATTTAAGTTATCACACTCTGAAAATTCTGATGTGCTTGTTGAAGTACAAGTCTTTACATTTATTCCATTTTTAAAATTTATTACATTTTGAGTTTCATTAAATTTTGGAGGAGAAAGAGTGGGACTTGCAGGCCCAAACAGAATTTTTAAAAAATCTCATTGTTCCACATCAATGTTTATAGTAGCTCAAATCACAATAGCTAAACTATGGAACCAACCTAGAAGAATGGATATAGAAAATGTGAGATATATATATATATATATATCTCATATATATATATATATATATATATATATATATATACACATATACATATATATATATATATATATATATATATATATATATTTCCCCAATGGAATATTACTCCAGCTTTAAAGAAGAATGAAATTATGACATTTGCCAGTAAATGGATGGAGTTGGAAAGTATGCTAAGCAAAATAAGCTAATCCCAAAAAACCAAAGGCTGATTTTTTTTTCTCTAATATGTGGATGCTAATTCAAAATAATGCTGGGGTAGTGGTGGGGGGCACTAGAAAAGAATTACCTTAGATTAGGTAGAGAGAAATTAAGAGAGGGGAGGGGAGGGGATGTGAGGATAGGAAACATAGTAGAATGAAACAGACATTATTACTTTATGTATATATGTGACTACATGACCAATATGGTTCTACAACATGTATACTCAGAAAAATTAGAAATTATATTCCATCTATGTATGATATATCAACGTGCATAAATGCATTCTACTATCATGTATAACTAATTAAAACAAATTTAAAATTTTAAAAAACTCTTATTGTTTAACTTTTAAAAATATTCTCTTCCTACTTTAAGTGTTATTAATTTTGATTAACTATTGTAGGAAATTCACCTGTAAAATCAGTTTGTATTCCTCAAGCACAGTCTGGCCATAGAATGAAGGAGACAACCTGAGAACTATTGCTGAAGAGCAGAGAACAGAAAGCTTATAGGTAGCATGCGTTATATTTTTCATGTTCCAAGGAATGGATGAATACAGTTAGTCAGATGATAAATCCATATTATAAAGATACATTAACAAGAAAAGGAAAATTGAAAACTGTTCACTGCCATCCAGTCACACAACATAAAGAACTCAAACAGAGTAGGCATGGTGCATGGCCTGGCAACTGTATTAACTTCCAGCATCTGTTCTAACAAACTATCACAAATTTGGTGGCTTAAAACAACAGAAGTCTATTCTTTCACAGTTTTAGAGGCCAAAGTCCAAAAATCGTGCAGGGCTATTTTTTAAAAATCTCTCTTATCTCTTTTAGCTTCTGGTGACTGCCACAGCTTTCCTGGGTCTGTGGCCACTTTATCAATCTGTCTACATTCATTTCACCTCTCTGTCTTTTTTCCTTTGCCTCTCCACTGGTAAGGACATTCATGATAGCAATTAAGGTCCAATCAGATAATGTAGGCTAATCTCCTCATCTTGATATCTTAACTTTATTACATCTGCAAAGTCTCTCTCCCCCCTCTTCAAATGAAATAGTTTCTAAATTCTAGGAATTAGGTCTTGTTATCTTTGGGTTGCCATTGTGCACCCCACTACAGCAATTACCCATTACAACTCTGTAGCCTCCAGAAGCCACCTGTCACTAAGGACTAAGAAGTTATTGAGAGGTGAACAGTATGCGCATATTCAGCTGTGCCAGCCTGTTTGTATTCTTCCTTCTCCTCAGCCCCAAGGCAATAGCACTCCACTCCACCATATTCTGTATTATCATGTGCAGTTCAGTGTCATTTAGGACTTAGAGGTCTTTCTCAGTTCCAGTGAGTATAAGAGAGGAGCCGATGACCCTCATTTATTTATTTATTTCTGAAACTAAACTCCCTTGTGTTAAAATATCTGTAGGATTCTCCAGAGTTCCAATTTTGGAAAGCAGCTAAGCTTAGAAGAGCTCAAGATTTGCTTAAGTTATGACAGACAACACAGAACTGCCTTTGATGTTGCCCTGAGTGACAAACAGGGTGGAGAGCTCTAATGCCAAACTCTCATGTCCCAAAGAGACAATGGAGAATGGCAGGAATGGCTCTATAAATTTTGAGAAGCAACCAATTCTGTTTTAATCTGTCTTTGGAACAAATCCTAGCATTCATAAAAAATGCATAGGCCTAGTATCTCACATGTAATTTAGAAGCAATGATGATTTCAGGTAGGATATAAGATCGAATATACACTTCAGCAGGACAAGAATCTTGGAATGTTTATATTTTGAGCACCTGGAACAGAACCAGGGGCAGCTAGAGCCTTTTAGGACCTTGCTTTAAGAGATTCTACTAGGCATAAAGTACCTAATAATGGCTTTTCCATTGAGCACAATTCCCTGAGATATAATTAATGTTTTTAGGTTATCATAGTGTAAGCATATTTATTCAGACTTGAGGCTGTTCTAGTACTTTCTCTAAAACACATAGATAACTTTGTATATAAAATTGTCATTGCATTTAAGTCAAAGGTTCTGTGATCAGATAGTCTCTGAAGGCTGTGAAATACCATATGCCTACGAGTCACCTAGATGGTGTGTTAAAAATTACTACTTCCTGAACCTGATACTCTAGAAATTCGATTCACTGAAGATGCGATACTGATTGAGAGTCAGGTGTTTGAGGACTGTATAGTAATAAATACATTCTCTTCCATATTCCAGGACTTCCAATTTATGATATACCATGTTTGAGCAAAGCCAACACAGGAGTCCTACTGAATAGGTGGCAGGGTTCGGCAGAAGAAAGATAGCCAAGCCAAAAATAGTGCATTTTTAATTTGTTTTCTTGATGTTTTAAAGAAATGAGTCATTTGAACTGTAGTCACTTCTGGTCATATTTAACTTTTTTTAAATTTATAAAACATCTAAAATTGAGCCTTCATCAATGAAAAAAATATCTTTATCTTATAGCAAAAGGAAATGATCTAGCTTTCCTGATGTTTGCTTCACTCCCAGATCTCGGTTATTTCAGGATCTATGTCATATTTCTCAGCTGTACTTTGTAACGCAGTATCAAAGAAAGAGCATGCTGGCAGTTTCTGAAAAGATTTGAGACATACATACACACAAAAGGACCCAGAGAGAAAGCTGAGCTTTCCTTGGTAAAAACGAGCTATCTGTGTGATCACCACGTTTCCATCCATACATCTAGAGAGCAGTTTTCCATTACAGAAAGGCACAGTACTTTAATGAGGCTCTTTGTCTATACATCACTTATATCATCTAATTTTATCTACATTAACTATGTTCTATCGAGGAAAATAAAAATACAAAATAAAATAAATATTAGGGTGACAGTATTGAGCCTATGTTTGAACTGTATTTTTTCCCCTTTATGGTGATTTCAAAGCATGGTCATGCTTTAGAAGTTTAGAGTAATAGGATACCTAATAAAATTATAATGATCAGACTGCCCCCAGGAAAACTAGGACAGAAGTGAACATGCCTAGCAAGGCCTGTATCTGACCGAGAGCATCAAGGTCCTTAGAAGTGATTGGCCTGGCTCTTTCTTCTTTGCACTGAGGAACGTTGATTACCAACCTGTAGATACTTCCTGAGATGACTATTTCTGTATTTGTCCTTGATAAAGCACCCAGGAACATTAGACAAATGCTAATTTAAAATGCACCATTAGAATCTCTGAGGACACACATGTATTTGATAGACTTTTAGATGGCATTTATCTAAAAAATACATAATTTGTAGACAATATAGTAAGTTTTCCTCTTTTAAAAGCTAAAACATGACCTGCCATTATGTTTCTTTTTAAAGCCATACTCTTTCCCCAATTGTGAATTTAATAAAATTTTGTGGAGTTTATTTCCAATAAATCTTAATTGTAATGCTAATACTCTAGGGAATTTGATTAATATACTTAATATATTTGCTTTTTTAGGCATATATCAAACTTTAGCCCCTGAAAACTGAGACTATAGCTTATTTTTAATCAACTATAGAATATTTTTAAAATATATTTTAAGTAGGTATATATTAGATTTGAAGAAAATCCTCAAGAAACTTGAAACCAAAGGAAAGATATAGATTTTCTGACAAAATTATAATTACATTATAAATCATTGCCAAAAATATAAATTCATGTACACAATGAATGACATGGATGGACTTCAACAAAACTAGTGAGATAAATGTTTTAAACAAAAATTTCTAAAAATGAAAACAAAAGTACAGAATATGTAGAAAATAGTGATTAAATTAACACTTTTGCATGAAAATGTGTTTTGAGAAAAATACACCATCACATGACAAAACAATGTACTTGAGGAGCATTCAATTGAAAAAAATAGAAACAAAATAACATTATATCCAAACAAATTGCAGTTTAAAATATAAAATTAGAAAAATGAATGATAAAGAAATCCAAGAGTAGACTTAAAATGAAAGAGAAAGGAATCAGCATAATAAAGGCACAATGTAAAAATTTAGAATTAAGAACAGATTAAATAGTACCTGAGAAAAAGAAATTAAAAGAATAGCAAAAATATTTAAAAAAAATTTACTCAAAATACTTTGAAAGCACGAATGAAATCAATGATTTTCCTAGGAAAATAGAAATTAGAACATTTGTAATATCTAATCAGATAATTCTCCGAGTAGGGACACTGACAAAACTCTCAAACATCTGATTATCAAACAAGAGGTAAGCCAAGAAATACTCTTAGGTGCTTTCTTTCAAATCTGGAAGGGAGGCATTTCTAACACTTTGAAAAAGAAGGTAACAACTTCTTTGTTAAAAAATATACCTGAAAACAGTCATTGAGAAAAAGAAAGTATCATTTTGTCAAGTAAATATTGATATGACTAACATAAAGAAAATTTACCATGAGTGAATTCAGAAGCAAATGAGTACAATGTTACACTCTGAATGAGATCTATTTCAGACATGAAAGGATGATTCAATAGCAAAATATCTACCAAGATATCTTATGAATAAGTTAGAGAAAATATATTAATCTTGATAGAGGTTTATAGCACTTTCAGAAAATAAATTCAACCTCCATTTCAAACTTAAATGTGAGTTGCATAAATTTAAAAGGTGTAGACTTTCAAAACATGATCTAGATACATTTTTATATGTTTACATCCAGGATCATGATTAATGGTGAAACACTAAAGGCATTCCCTTTACTATTCTGAAAAGAAAACAATACCATTATAACCATAAACATTTTTGAATGTCATAGATATTAAAATTTTACAAAAGAATAAAATGTGTGATATAAAAAATTGAAAAAGAAAAATATTCTTATATTTGTACAATATAGGATTGGATGTCTAGTATCCATATAAGGCAAATAAAAGCAAGTAGAAATAGCAAGTACATCTTAAGTGGTAATTGATTACATATTAATGTACACAACAATTAGACACATAATTAAATTCAATTTACTAGACAAGTCAGAAAGATGTAATATTTTTGAACAAGTTTAACAAAAACATGTAGTTCCAATAAGGAGAAAATGTTAACAACTCCTCTGAGGAGCAAACTAGTCTTGTATGAAGGGTGGGGATTTAGCAATTGCCTAATATAAGAGAGACTCTGGGGCTTCATCCCCCACACTTCAAGGAAAAAAAGAAGATAAAAGCTTAGATGAATGAAAAATCAGAATATTAAATGCATACTCTGTTTAAAAATAAGAAGATTTGATTTTAAAAGAAAAACAATTTGCCTAAAAAATGTAGAATTTCTCAAAATGCCAAAAACTTTTGGAGAACTTGAAAAATAATACTAACTGAAGTTTTTCTATTAATAGTTAAGTGTTCAGATAATTTTCTAAAATAATTTGGGAAAGTGGGAAGACTTTTACATAGTAAAACAATTTTTAAACCCAAGTACTAAAAGTTTAATGTAATGTTGACAGAAAAAATAGGCAGAGTGATGGGAGAAAATAGAGGGATCATAAAACAGATTAACAATTACATGAGAACTGATATCTTAAAGGTGAATGGCACACTAGATTTGGTAAATGTTGTGGCACCTGACTAGCAATAGGAAAAAAAAAACATATCTGCACTCACACCCTGCTCTGTGTGATAATAAAGTTGAGAGGAATCAATTATTTAAATATTAAATGAAACCCTAATAAACCAGGATATTTTAAGAATGAATTTTTTTAACTTAAATTTGAACTGATAATGCTCTAAGGATGTCAAAATATAAGTTATTTTAAGTGAAAAAATGTTTGGGGCATAAAAATATTGAATATTTGTGTATCAAAAATTATATAAAAACAAAAATAATAATCTAGGAAGTATTATTTAGGCAAAACAAAACAATGATTTAATTTCTATAATATACAAAGAGCTCATTCAAGTTAAAAAAATAAAAAGGACAATAAATAAGCAAAAGGTTTGAACAGGGATCAATGCAGAAAAGAAAGCATAAATTAGTCATTAGTTACTTTCATTTTTTTTCCCAAGTGGTGGTGCTGGGCATCAAACCCAGTGTTTCACACATACTAGGCAAACAGTCTGTCACCGAACTATACCTCCAACCCTGGCTACTATCACTCATAATCAAAGAATGCGAATTTAAATAATTCGATATTAATAATATTGGCAAAAATAAATCTGTCCATAGCATCCAGAATTGATAGAGGCATAGGGATGTGTACACCAATGTTCCTGTGGTGAGAATATAAATTGGCCCACCTTTTTAAAGGAATATTCAGCAATATCTAGCAATTTATTAAGCTTATCCATAATCATTGAGTCATCTATTCCCTTCCACAAATTTTTCCTCATAGATTTCCTTGCACATGTGCACAGGGATATGTGTATAGTGATGGTTGTGGAAACAGTTTTTGCAAGCAAAATACTGGAAATAAATTATATATGCATAAATAAGGACTGATTGAATTTGTTAAAGTCTCAAAGTGAATGAATACATTTTATATATAAAAAGGTTGTTAAGAGATATTGAAGAGTAAATTAACTGTGATTCTACTTGTATGTTAAAAAAAAAAAAAAAACTGGAAGAAAATGAGGCACACACATGCCTGCCAGCAGGGGTTTTGTTTTGGAAATGGAAATAGGGGACAGCATGTAAAGAAGGAAATACTTTTTCTTTCTTTGATAACCTTCTGGCTGGTTGAGCAATATTTATTAATTTAGTAGTATCTATAATAATAATGATAATAAAACTTTTAAAGTATGAATATAGCTGGGAGATAGGAGCTAGTAAAAGAATGACCTATCTTATACCTGTCCGTCTTGATGATGACATCAAGAAATGTGACAAGTATTAGAAAAAGCAGTGGCTTCAGTGACAATGACTCCTTAATACTGCTCAATACTTGATCTCAATCACTCACTGGGTGACTATATACAAATGAGAAAGAGTATTCTTTATACTTACCACAGAAACAAGCAGGAAGAGAAAACTGATTCAGAGTCTTAGATTCACTGGATGATTTGTGCAGGCACTAGATTTCTGTAAGCCTCAGTTTTCTCATCTGTAAAATGAGAAATAATAATCTTTAATAGATCAAAGAGAGTTATGAACACAGCTAATGAACACTATCATACAAAATAATTGTTTTGTCTTTGAAAAGATGCCTCATACTTTTCCTTCAGCTCCCTCTTTACCTACGTCAAAGCAGATAGCGTAGTGTGGAAATCAGGAAGGTTGTAGCATGATGAGTGCTTCCTGAATTTGAACTGTTCTGAGCCTGAGGTAGACTTTTATGTGTGGGATTAAAAAAGGAGATATCTGAATGGTCAGATTCTCACTTCACTGGTTTGGTACCAGATGTTAACCATACACATCTTCTCTGCCTTGAACTATTCTTGCTAGCATCTGTCCCTCTGCATTATTTACTGCTGTACTCAGCAAAATTATTTTCTTTCTCTGTTTATGGGTATATTGCTGAACCCAATAGAGGTGTGATGTGTTTAATCATACCCTGAACAAGGATGTATCAAATTCATTAAAATTAGATACTAACTTAGAAAATGAGACATATGCATACAAATTAACCCTGGAAATCATGTTAATTCTAAGTACAATGTCTTTGATAAGTGTAGAAATGAGGTTATCCTTTGATGATTTAAATGTTTTACTATCAGAAAATATTCAATTTACCTTGCCTATAAGAACCAAACTTCTGCACATTTAAAATAAATATATAAAGAAGTAAAAAGTTCTTCAAGCATTTTTTCCAAGCCTAATCTTCCTCATTTCCCATTATGACCTTTCCTCTATAACTAGTCATTGAATTTGTCCATTTGACCTTCCCTATTTCTCTCACCCAAGTTGTTGTTCATGAAAGGTTTCTCATCTGTTACTTACTGTTCCACACTGCTTCTTCCCTTCACTGTGATGGTCACTTTTCCACCGCTCTACCAGTTCTAGTCTCTCCTCCTCTATGCTCCATGGACTCAATGATTGTATCACTCATTATGGCTCCTGTTTACATTCAACTCAATGACACTTCATGTCATCAAAGTCACTCAATCTCTTTGGATTTCATTTTCCTCACCTGCAACATTAAGCAGCTGAAGAAGTTTAATCATTTATTCAGCAAATATTTTAACAATGACCATTTTTATAAAAGGCATTTTTCTGTGGGCTGAGACTCAGCAATGAAAAAAAAATATATATATATATATAAATAAAATTTCCCATTCTCTTGCAGTGGGGAGAAATACAATGTTAGAATAGGAAGAAGCATAGATAGGTTTGTTATGCAGCAGGTTAAATGATGGTAAGATGAGTGAAGAACAGGGAATGGAAATGCCAGGGGCAGGGGAATGTTGGGCTACAACTGTAACTGTAGACACATTTCGTACTCAGATTTTCTGAGTTTTAATGTATTTGTACATTTCTTTCAGGAAGATTACAAGTTCTAGGACATGATGACATTCATAATAATTTTCTGTTATTTCATGCTGTGAGGAAGATGTAATATGGTGAATAAAACTTAGATTTGAAAGCCAGAAAGATTTGAATGATAACTCTAGATCTGCAGTGCAGTTACTCTGTGACCAGACAAGTCACTTTAGCTCTCTATGAGCTCTTGTTTCTTCCTCCATAAAACAATATCTACATTGCAAGATTGTAGTGAGAAAAAAATTAGAGGTTTAACATTAGTACAGTGGCTGATCCATTGTAAGCACTTAACAATTTGGAACTATTATTTATTCTATATAAAAAAATTTGACAACTTTATTTGTTGAATAAATAAAAAATAAACATTGCATATAAAGGGACTGGATATCTTATCCACTGAAAAAAGATATTCACTCATAAACAAAGCTTGTTACCTTTTTGTTCTCACAAGTCTTTTTGCTTCTATGCTATCTGAAACAAAATATTAGAGTCAAAAGCTGGTTGTTGGAACAAATTGGCAAATTTTAAATAAGGTCTGTAAATTATATATTATTACCAGCATTATTACTTTCCAGATTTTCATAATTATGCTTTGATTATACAGAATAATACTTTTGTTTTTAGGAGATTTATACTGAAGAGTTTATGGGCATGGAAGCATAATATCTGTGACTTTCAAATGGTTCAGAATATGGGCATGTTTGTGTGCACACATGCTGCACATATGCATGTATATACACGTACACACAAAGTTAGTCATATACAAACACTTGGGAATCTAAGTGAAGGTCACATAAGAAGCCTTAAAGCTATCACAAGGAAGTTATAATTGAAATATATTACTCAGTGAGTTAGTGGATAAATGAAGAAATGAGAGCATGAATTAATGTTAACATCATCAGTAAAAACAGAATAAAATGATTTAGTCATCTGCTACATATAGTCCTCTGTGAAACTCTTGGAATTCTTAAAGACCACTAAAACATTGAATTTTTGTAAGCTAAAAAGTGAGGGTAAATGTTAAGTTTTCAGTTTTCCTATGTTTGGGCATTTCCATGGTTTGAATGTGTCCCCCCAAAATTCATGTGTTAGAAACTTCATCCTCAATGTAACAGTGCTGGAGAGCATGCCCTTTGGGGAGTATTCAATGCCGTTATACCAGGGGTTTGTGAAGGTAGATTTGCCTGCTTCTGCTCTTCTACTATGTATGGCTAGAGCTTGTCTCTACCTTTTGCCTTCCTATCCTCCACCATGAGTGGTATACAAAGCTAGAAGAACTTCACCAGACAGCAGACACTGATGGCTTTGTCTTGGACTTCTCAGCCTCCAAAACTTTCTGTAGTTTATAAATTATATCATCTTAGGAGTTTTGTTATAATAACACAAATGGACTGCAACAGGCATTATGTCATTGAGATAGAAATCTTAGGTATATGATCAGGTTTTTATCAAGCTTTATAAAAAGTAATTTTGATTACATGCTATAATGTGCATATATATATAAAACTATGTTCATGGTAATGTGATACATAAGAATAATAGATGTCATGCTACAACTGATAAAGCGATGTCCAAATTTTGTATATTTTCAACAGGGGACAGATGCATGTACTAACCCAATGGATGCCTTCCCTAATTCAAATGTATGTGTGTAGTTTAACATGGCTTACAGGAAATTCACAAATTCAACCATGAAATTATATCAGGGGTTTCTTTATCATATTGTCTTAAGTGTCTTTAGAAAATAAAAATAGAGACTTTCAAGCTTCTGGTCTCTTACTTTGAGTATTAGCAACTCATTAAAATTTCATACTCTTTTCTAATTAAATGTAGACCTTGTCTATGCAGCAGATATTCTAAGAAACCACAGAGATGGAGTAATTAAGTGAAAAGCAAATCATACAGGAAATACCTATGCCTTCTTATATTTTCCGAAGATTTTCTGTGCAATTTGTACTCAGCCTTCAATTGTCTCTATTCTGATATGTTAAGAGCTGTTGTTTTTCTCTTTCCCATGTTACTGTTTTAAAACAGCCAAGCATCCATTCAATCAGAATTAGACACATACAGGAACACATACACACACATTTTCTCACTTTCTAGAAAGACCCCTCTCAAAGAGAAAAAAAAAAAATACCTAAATAAAAGCCCCTGTAATCAGTTACAAGAGTGCTGTACCAATTACTTCCCTACGGGGTGACCTTTTCATCTTTTAATGGCATTTTGGAATAAAATCGCCCTAACACATTGGGAGTGTTATGTGTGTCACATTTCCAATTCTATTTTTTCTCTTGTTGGCACTGAATAAGGCCTAATGTATTCATGACCTAATTAGAGTAATTTTTGAATAATAATGACCTCCTGGGGGAGACTCTTTTTTTCTTGGTACTATTCAGACACATTAACTAGAACAAGTGTTTCTTAATTTTTAAGTGTTTCTCTGGTTATTGGAAGTATTTTTGCTTCATTTAAAATGGAAATTATATAACAAGAATCCCTAGAGGAAATGAGCAGCACTTTGTTTAGTTTTCATAATGCTTTCTTTTGAAATGCTGTATTCCTGTTATGTTGTTGTTACCATTTCATCTCCTTCCTTCCTTTCCGTGGATGTGACTAAAACCAAGAAAGACACATCATCACATTTGGAAAAAAGCTTAAATGATGCAGGTAGTCCACTTGTGGCTGTATCTCTGAGTTTCTGAGATGCTGAATTAATTGTGCAATACTTTCACTCCAAATATCACCCTTTTTACTATCTTATCCTTTTCTAATATGAAAATAGACAATAAGGGATACAAAAGTAAATAAATGTATTAACACTAGCTGGAAATTTATAGATTGCCCCAACTCATAAATACTCAGTAGTTATGTTTTATTTAAAAAAAAATATTTTTTCTAATACATGACAGTAGAATGCATTTTGACACATCATACATAATGGTAATGTAATAATATATGTACATAGGGTAATAATGTCCGATTCATTCTAACATCCTTTCTACCCACAGGTTCCCTTTGCTCCCTTCACTCCCCTCTGCCTAATCCACAGTACCTCCATTATTTCCTACCCCTGCCCATTGTGATTTATCATCCACATATCAGAGAAAACATCTGGCCTTTGGTTTTGGGGGATTGGCTTAATTTCTCTTAGCATGATATTTTCCAGCTCTATCCATTTATTTGCAAATGCCATAATTTCATTCTTCTATTTTTTATTTTAATAAAACTTAACTTCTTATGTGTGTTTGTGTTTGGGTGTGTGTACATTGAATATCCACCTTCCCTAGAGACCAGCAGAAGTGATAATTTTATGCTCTCCTTCCTCAGCTCCACTAGAAATTCATGCAGTCTGCTCTTCCTTTGGCCCAAACAGATCTCTTCCCATCCCCTTAGGTGACTTCTCAGTCATTCCCACATGGTCCTGCTACACACCTGGAATTATTAGCCCATCATCATTAAAATTCCTAGTTTCCCTTAACTCCCCTACTAACCCCTCACTTCAATGGAATCCTGGTCATCATGAGATACTGCCATATCTGTCTTTCAGGGTGACTGCTCTATTCTGAAAACTCCTTCTAAAATAGGTCCCAGAGGTTGTGTTGAGGTTCATGCTTCTCATTGCCTGTTTTAGACCAGTTATTTCTTCGTTGGATCCTCTGCAGCTCCTCATCAGACTATTTTTCTGCTACCACTTTTTATTCCAGTCATATGGCAGCTTCCACTCTCTACATGCTTGTAACCAAACACTCTCTTTCATTCTACCTTTATTGATGTGTAAAATTAAAATATACCAGTATCTTAAAAACTAAAATCTCTACTTCAGTAATCCCTTCCTCTTATACTGAAGACTCATTTATACTAATAAACTTCAATGATTCTTCAGTCACATCATGACCAATCCTTTTTCACCCAGCAACATTTTTTTTTTTCCTATCCTCACTTGCCTCCTGACAATTAAGATGCCACTATTCTCCAGCATCATTCCTTGTATACATCCTCACCTCTCGGGCCCCTCCCTTCTTCTCTCTTACTTGTGGAACAAAACTCAGATCCTAATTAAATGTAAGATGCTATGAATCAGCCTCATTCATAGTGGGATAGGGAGAGGGAGCATGGGAGGAATAGACGAACTCTAGATAGGGCAGAGGGGTGGAAGGGGAAAGGAGGAGGCATGGGGTTATTAATGATGGCGGAATGTGATGATCATTATTATCTAAAATACATGTATGAAGACATGAATTGGTAGGAATATATTTTGTATACAACCAGAGATATGAAAAAATTGTGCTTCACATGTGTAATAGGAATTACAATGTATTCTGCTGTCATATATAAATAAAAAATGTAAGATGCTGATTTTTTTTTCCCATCCATATCAAACAACTGAATTTGGTTTGGGAAAATGGGTACATTTTGCCTACCTATCATATATTTTATGATCACGAAGTTCAAATGAGCTTGAGAATGGTGCTATATATTTCTGCTCAAGTTTCTTATCCATTCAGTGAGGTGGATATTTTACGCCTTTTCCTCTTTGCTCTCTTACCTCCTCATTCCCAGTCTCTTCTGTTGGTGTCCATCCCACCTAGGTTCTTTTGCTTGGCTTAAAGGGCAAAACAAGAGTTTTTTGTTGTTGTTGTTGTTGTTGTTGTTGTTTTGTTTTGTTTAATGTGAAAGGAGTTTGGAACTATGGGAAGGGAGTAAGACTTCAGGATGTTTCCTTGTCTAGCATAGAGACACAGAGGATCTAGACACAGCTCTGTCCCTAAAAAGCTGTCTAAACTCAGGTTAGCCTTTCAACTTTCTGGAAATGTTCCTCAATTCTAAAATGAGCTGACAAATAGAATGTTTATTATAATCAATCCAAAAATAATCAGACCTTCAAGCAAATTCTTTTCTTACAAGTCTTACAAGCACTGTGCCATTAGAGCCTGTTGAATTCTGAGAACTTTTGTGTTCTGATGGCTGAGAGTATGGAGAGAATGACTAGAGGGGGATCTGGGGACCCAGGGAGTAGGAAGATTAGGGGCAGAAGAAAAGAAGTTGAATAGAATTTTCTTAGGTGCATTGATATACATCTTGTTGTATTAAAATCTACTGATGTCAGAGGATATTACAAAGCCATTTTAGTATTTGTGATAAATAAAATAATTAGATACACCTCTCAGAGTCATAAGTTAGGGAGGAGACTGTCCTAATGTCATGTCTATTTTATAAAGGAAGGTGATGATGTAACAAAGAGCCCCAAGGGGGGCCGAAAATTGAATATTGAGTGACGTGACAGAGACAGGGAACCTGCAATGTCCCCACAGTTTTAACTTGAAGAAACTTAGGTACATGAATGACTGACCACCTCAGGCTCAGCAGTGGTTGGAGGGCAGTACACATTTTGTGCACAAAGTGGCTTTATGCAAATTAGAAAAGGTATCACTCTAAAAGTACTTCCTGTCATCGAATTCCAAAAGTACCTGTTATTTGTGGACAAACAGGACTATTTTTGGGTATCAGCAGACACTCTTTTTCGCACCTGTGTATCCAGATGGCCAGTTTGGCAAGCAGGAGCACAGAGGAAATTTCAGCTGCCTTTGGTGGCTCTCAACCACATGTTCTGATCCAGGGCACCATTCACATCCATAAGCAGGGCCCTAGCAGCATGAATCTATTCTTTATAGATGTATTAAGAGAAGATAGGAATATTCAAAGAAAACCCTAAATTATTTAAGCAAATACCTTGGAGTGATAAATAAAATAATTAGATAAAATAATTGTTTGCCCAGTGCTTGATATATTTGTCAGAATACTTTCTGCCTAGAATGACTTCATTTACAGTAGTATTTATTACATTTTTTAAAGTAGTGGAGGTTAATTAACTTTCTAGTTAACAATGTTCCAGCTTGAATGTTTGTGTCCCTTTAAACTTCATCTGGAAACTTAATCCCCAGTGCAATTGTATTAAGCAGGGGATGAGGCCAGTAGGTCATGAGGGCTCCAATTCATGGATGGGATTAGTGGATTACAAAGTGGCCAGAAAGAACCCATTGTGTCCTTTTGTCCCTTTAACCATGTGAGGACGCAGCCTTTGCTCCTTCTGCCATGTGGGCACAGAGCAAGGCACCAGTTTGAAAGCACAGAACAGCCCTCACCAGACACTGTATCTGCCAGAGCCTGTATCCTAGACTTCACAGCCTCAAGAACTGTGAGAAATCAATTTCTATTATTTACAAACTACCCAGTCTAAGGCACTTTTTTTTTAGCAGCCCAAACTGAAAACAGAAATTCTTTTCAATGAAGTTATCCTAGACTAACTAGATATCTGCATGTGAAAAAAGAAAAAGAAGGAAGGAAGGAGCTCACCCCACCTCACAAGATGTACAAAAATTAATTTGAGAAGAATCTAAACATAAAACCCCAAACAATAAATCTTCTTAAAAGAAAATATAGGAGAATATCATGAATCCTGGGGGTATTCAAAGATCTCTTTTATTTTTGTTTTGCAAACATTTATTACATAAAATAGAAAGCACTAATCAAAAACAAAATTTGGCTGATTTAGACTTCATCAAAATTTAAAACTGTCAGGTAAGGAGGTGCACACATGTGATTCCAGTGACTTAGGAAGATAAGGCAGGAGGATCCCAAGCTCAAAGCCAGACTGAGCAACTTAGCGAGACCCTGTCTCAAAATGGAGAAAAAAAAATTTTTTTAAAGTGCTGGGTATGTGCCTCAGTGGTTAAGCACCCCCAGGTGTAATCTCCAGTGAAAGAAAGGAAGGAAGGAAGGAAGGAAGGAAGGAAGGAAGGAAGGAAGAAAATTATTTAAAACTTCTGTTCACCAAATGATACCATTAAGAAAATAAATAAGCAGGCCATAGGTGAAGTTTTTGCATATATACATCTGACAAAGGACAATATACACACTATTTAAAGAATTTGGGCAATAAAATAAGGAATGATACAGAGATAAACAAGTAAATAAAACTAATGGTCATAAGACTTGAATAGATTTCACAAAGAAAGACATATGGATAACTAATTTGTTCATAAAAATACAATAATCATCACTTATCATCAGGAAAATTAAAATTAAATTCACAATATAACATTCACAGTTAGTAGGATGAACAATGTTAAACATTACCAACATACAGCAAATAGCACTCTCAGTTGTTGCATGTAGGAATATAAAATGGCAGTATCATTTTAGAAAACTTGTTTTAGCCATCAATCATAAAATTAAACATTTACATACTCTATGCCCTAGCAATCCCATTCCACAGAAATAAAAGTATATTGTCCACGAATATTTGTAGCAACTTTATTCCTAATCACCTCAATGTGAAAAACCCCAATCTCCATTAGAAAAAGAAAGGGTACAGAAATTTTAAAACATTCCTTCGGTGAAAAAGTATTTTGCAATAAGAAGGAATGAACAACAACACAGGGAAATCTCAAAAACATTATTTTGAGCAAACAAATTCAGTCACCAAATGAGGTTCTAGAATAGGAAGAGAGACCCATGGAGATACAGAACAATGGTTGTGGTTAAGAAGTAGGATTGGCCTGAAATTTATTTGGAAAAATAAGAGACCCAGAATAGCCAAAACAATCCTTATCAAGAAGAGTGAAGCAGGAGACATCATAATACCAGACCTTAAGTTATACTACAGAGCTATAGTAATAAAAACAGCATGGGTATTAGCACCAAAACAGACATGTTGACCACTAGCACAGAATAGAGGACATGGAGATGAATCCACATAAATACAGTTATCTCATTTTAGACAAAGTTGTCCAAAACATGCATTGGAGAAAAGATAGCGTCTTCAACAAATGGTGCTGAGAAAACTGGAAATCAATATGCAACAAAATGAAATTAAACCTCTATCTCTTACCCTGCACAAAAATCAACTCAAAGTGGATCAAAGACCTAGGATTTAGGGCAGAGACTCTGCACCTAAGACAAAGCAGGCCCAAATCACCATCTTGTCTGCTTAGGACCTGACTTTCTTAACAAGATTCCTAAAGCACAAGAAATAAAATCAAGAATCAATAAATGGGATGAATTCAAAATAAAAAGCTTCTTCTCAGCAAAAGAAATAATGAAGTGAAGGGAGAGCCTACAAATGGGAGCAAATTTTTACCATACACACAGCAGATAGAGCACTAATGTCCAGGATATATTAAGAGATAAAAAAGCTTAACACCAAAAATAAAAAAAATCCAAGAAAACAAATAACCCAATCAATAAATGGGCTAAGGAAATGAGCAGACACTTCACAGAAGAAGATATCCAAATGGAAAAAAAAAAAATGTTCAACATTTCTAGCAGTTAGAGAAATACAAATCAAAACCACTCTAAGATTTTATCTCACTCTAGTCATAATGGCAATTAACAAGAATTCAAGAAACAATAAGTGCTGGTGAGTATGTGGGTGGAAAAGTACACTATCCATTCTTGGTGGGATTATAAAATGGTGCAAACACTCTAGAAAGCAGTATGGAGACCCTTTGGAAAACTTGGAATGGAACCACTGTTTGACCCAGATACCCAACTCCTTCATCTATAACCAAAGGACTTAAAATCAGCATAGTACAGTGATGCAGCCACCTCAATATTTGTATCAGCTCAACTCATAATGGCTAAACTGTGGAAACAGCCTAGATGCCCTTCAGTAGATGAATGGATATAGAAACTGTGGTAAATATACACAATGGAATATTTACGTCAGCTTTAAGAAGAATGAAATCATAGCATTTATGGGTTAATGGACAGATTTGGAGAATATCATGCTAAGTAAGCCAGTCCCCCACCAAATAAAAAACGGCTAAATGTTTCCTATGATAAGTAGATTCTGATCCATAATGGGAAAGGGGTCAAGGGAAGAATGGAGGAACTTTGGATTGAGCAGAGGGGAGGTAGGGAATGGGAAGGAATTTATGGGGGGAAGATGGTAGAATGAGATGGACATCATTACCCCTATATGGGTGTGATTGCACAAGTTGTGTGACTCTACATCATGTACAATCAGAGAAATTAAAAGTAGTGCCCCATTTGTGTAAAAAATAAAATTAATTTTAAAAGAATTAGGATTGGCTAAGAATGGGCATGAGTAAAATTTTTGTGGAATGAAAACATTCTACATTTTAATGGGGTGTGGATCATACAGGAGTCTGCATTTGTGAAAATTCTTCAGATAATTCACTTAATTTTCTGTACATTTGACTATAAAATTATATCTACATAAATGTACATGAAATAAAAATAAAACTGTAGCACATGCATCCTCTCCTAGATGTGTGAAGGTCATTCTCCTCCTGTCATGGTGTTTAATCTCTGTTATTTACATGCTCATTCACCTTAAGAGGAACTGGTCCAGTTGACTAAGAAGATTTTCATATCTTCCAACTTACTGGCAAACTCTCTGAAAGATCTAAGTTTGGGCTCTTGATAAATTTCAACCCCAAGAACTTTTGGCAGATACATGACTGTTGAGCCTTTGAGAAACTGTTTCTTTTATATCTTAAAACATCCTATACAAAAATCTCAGACCAACATAGGCCTGGAGAGGAAATTACATGTACATAATACAGTTCTGAGCCTGGAAGTATCCAAATTCACATATAAAGGACAGGTGGACTTTAACAGTTCAGAGGAAGCACTGCTTTTTGTGGCCAATACTTTTGAGTTTCTAGTAAATTCCCACTTCCCAAATATGGGTTTTCTTCTAAGCTGATCTTGACTCAGATTCGCTTTTGCCTTAAATATGGTTTTTTCTACCTCATGGTACAGAAGAGACTTCAAGATAAGCCTTTGTAAACCTCAGTAAGTATTTGAGTATCTGGTCTGTGAAATGCACTGTGTAGTGAGCCTTGTAAAAAGTCATGGTTTCCAGGTTTAAGGTATTTTCTATCGACCTTGACCTCTTGGATAAGTACCAAGACTGTAGCAAAGAAGTCTTGAGGATAAAGGAAACCTGTGACCAGTTGAGAGATTTTAATTGATATTGAGCTCTACTACTCAGTACTTCTTTCTGTTGAGAAATTCAAATGTTATTAAACTGACCCCATTGATTTCAGTTCACTTACCAAGGGGCTCTAATAGAGTCCTGGGGGATGAGAACAATGCATACCCCTGTATCCTTTACAATGACTCTGATGACTGAGTGATCAGGGCAGTCTGTATGTAATGATCACAACAAATTTGCCAAGAGCTTTTGCAGCACTGGTTAGAAACACAGAGAGCAATTGAGACATTAGGGTCAGCAGTAACCTAAGGACTGTGCTCCCTTTCTGTAGAACTCTGTATTTAGTATTTAGTATACATCCTATGAAATACAGATAATTCTTAATACCTTACTGCCACATTATAAATTCATTTTAAAAGGTGACAAAGCCATACTGTTAAAGTGCAAGAATCTTTCAATACCAAATCTATTCAGTTCTTCAATTTGGATAAAGAGAAATCAAATAGCCAGTTTGGTAGCAATAGATACAAGTGTTTCTAAATCTATTTGGCTTTTTGATGATTCATTTTTAGATAGTAAGTTCAGAGAGCAAGGGATATTGTTAAATATATCAAACTCCTCCATATTGCATATTTGGGATAGTAAGAGTTTAGATAACTAAGCGGGGGAGGATTTTGGCTTCATTCTATTTATTTAGTTTTATTTTATGGTATTTTATAAGACAAATCAGCCCCAATTTCTCACCAGGTGTAGAGCTATAAGGGCCCCAGTATTTATGACACAGTCTGAAATTGCAATCATCTCTTTAGCTCATAGTTTAATTGCACTGGAAAATTCACTACCTAAATAGAGGTATAAGAAGTACACATGGATTATGAACTTATGTATATGGATTATGGTTTTATGCATTTCAGGAAGAAAAAAAGCACAGATGTTTAGACTGCATAAACTACTTCATTGGTGTATCAAATAAGCACAGGTACAATTCAAGCAGGTGGGAGTAGGAAAAAAAATAGAGAAAGACTTGCAGATAAATTCCTCAGATTCTGAAACTACAATAGGAAATTAGCATTTAAAACTTTTTTTTTCCTTGTTAAATAGTGGGAATGAGAAGAATATCTTTGCTGGGCACAATGTTGAACAACTATAATCCCTACAACTCAAGAGCTTGAAGCAGAAGAATTGCACACTTGAGGCTAGCCTCAGAAACTTAGTGAGATCCTGTCTCAAATCAAAAAATAAAAAGGGCTGGGGATATACTCAAGATGAAGCACCCCTGGTCCAGTGACCAGTACTAAATCAAAACAAATGAAAAAGCATATCTTTCCTTATTCCAATTCTTCCCAGGTTGAATTACACTCAAACCAAGCATCAACAACTAAGAAACCCAGTGAAATTATTTATGTGCACATACAGAGAGCACAGATCCTCTTCACATTCACTGAAAATGAGTGTAACGTTTTCAGTACAACGTGCGGACCTCATATTGTACTAAGAGTTTCCTCTTGGCCTAAACATGTATGATGCTGACTTTGTGGATCAGGGTAAACACTACCTATTAGGAAGAAATTTAGGAATATGTTTCCCCTTTTATAATCAAAAAGACTGGGGTCAAAGAAACTCAGAATAATATAAAAGAGATTTACAATCTGTATAGGTCAAGTTGCAATTGAACTTTACTGTATCCTTGCTCAAAAGAGAACTCTGACTATAAGTTTCTTGAAATTAAAAGGCATTGATACAATGAAACTGCTTAGAGAAGTCATAGTAAAATGTTCTTTCTCACAGATTTACTGAAAAGGAATCTGTTGGTGGTTGGTCTCCCCTGTGGCAATCTGAAAGCTTTAAAACTTGGAAATTAAGAAATTGGGTGGATTATAGGTACAGAAAACTGTCAGGAAGCAGCCTCAGTCTACTTAGTACAGGCTGACTGCCCCTAAAGAACTCACAGCTCAGCCTGTAATCAAATATGTCACAGAGGGTCTGGGCTGCCTCTGTGGAGGTGCTTGGTCCCTATTAAATTTAATGGGTCTAAAACTACATTAGGGAATACATGTAGAGAAAGCCTGTTTTCATAGGACCAGGTCCCTACTTTCATGGGCACATGCAAACCTGTTTTAGGTGAAAGCCCACAGCAGAGGCCAGCATTCTTTTATTTCATCTGCATATTTTTTTGCCTGTTTTGCATCTACCAGACTTAAAGCTCTGGAGAAAACAATAGTCAAAGATGGCCCTCATGGAATGTAATCATAGAAAGAAAGAAAAACAAGTAAATTAATAATGTGGATAATAGCCAGTGGTGGGAAAAAAGATAAAGCAAGAGATGATTCTGATGATTGGCTGACAGGGAAGGCATTTTAACAAGTGGACACACAGATGGGAAAATAACAGGAAGAAGATTCCAGACTAGAGAAATATCATCTGCAAACACCTGGAGGTAAGTGTGAGCGTGACATATTAGAGGACACTAGGAGCCCATTTGAGTGAGCCTGAGGGAGATTTGTAGTTAATGAGTTTAGAGAGGTTAGCAGAAGACAGTGCACAGGATCTGGTGATTCGTTGACTGACTGGCTGATTTTACAACCAGGAAAATCTACAGGGTGCAAGTGAGCACCACAGTGGGGCAGGGATCAGGGTGGGGTGGGGACAGGAAATAGCACCATTAAAGGAGAGATCAGGGAGTGGTATAAACTGACTTGGAAGATCACTGAATGCCCTATGAGCATACATGATTTGGGGAAGGAATGGCCAAAAACAAGATGAGCTAGTGTGTTGTTAAGTAGTTTAGGTGAAAAGTGATGGCAGTATCTCTGAAGATGGTGACAAGTGATCAAATTCTGTAAGTTTTGAAATATAAACCAACAATCCTTAATGATAGGCTATGGTTTGTGTGATAATAAAGAAGAATCAATAATGGCTTCAAATGTGGAACCTAAGTCAATGGGGTAAGGTAATGCCATTTTTTTCATAAGACATAAGGGAAAAATCAACTTAGAGGCACAGGTATAGCAAGAGTTCTTTTTTTGAACAGATTAAATCTTAGGATTCTTAGAAATCCAATGGGGGATATTGAATAGGAAATTGAATATATAAGTTTAGAACTTGGAAAGTGATAGGCTTAGAGAAGAAAAGTATCTAGGGACAGAGTAGAGAGTAAAGAGAGATGAGAAGCTGAATGAAGTCTGAGTTTTGAAAAACAACTAAATTTAGGCGTCCAGAAGTTTCCATCAAAAAAGGCCAGAAAGGAGCTGAAATAGGAGCTGGAATCTCAGGAGCCAAATGAAAATCATATTTCTGTTTGTATCAAGTGTTGCCAAAAGTCAGACTATGATAGGGATAAATATTTGACCATTGAAATAAACAAGGTGGAAGTAACTGTTAACTGGGCAGAAGTCATTTCCTCAAAATTAGATAGACTGCATCCCTTTTGGAATTGATTGAGGAGAGAATGTCAAACAATATAGTAGAGGCAGCAAATATTCTTTTTTTTAAATATTTTTTTTAGTTGTAGATGGACACAATACCTTTATTTTTATTTTTATTTGGTGCTGAGGATCAAACCCAGAGCCTTCCACTGGTAGAGGTAAGCACTCTACCAGTGAGCTACAACCCCAGCCCAGCAAATACTCTTTTAAGGTGATATGTTGAAAATGGAACACAAAAATGGGGCAGAAGCTAAAGGGGAACATTGAGTCAAGGGACAATTTTTCTTTTACACTATGGGAGATAATATTAGCACATGCTAATATCCTGATATAAATCTGCTGTGGAGGAGAAAGTTGATGGTGTAGGAGAAGGAGGGCAAGTGCAAAGTGAAATCCATAAGTGGGTGAAAGAGAAAGGCCTCCAGTTCACATGTGCAGGGGCTGGCTTTGATGGAGCAGTGACAGTTCATCAATGTTAACAGGAGGGAAGGCAGCATCTATTGATCCAACTGCAGGCAGGTTGGTAGATTTGAAGGAAGACAAGCAAGGGTCATTCCATCCAGAATGCTTCTATTTTCTCAATTAAATAAATATTGAGGTCACAAGTCAATGATGAAGTGAGTTAAGTCTTCCTGGGTATTTGAGAAAGATGGAAAAGGGGTAAAATAGTCTTTTTAAAAAACATGAAGGAGTGAACTTATATGAAAAATATGCATACTTGCTGGAAATGGTGAAGTCCCACTTTAAATATATGGCCAAAGCCTAGAGTATATCCAGTTATTGGAGTCTGGTGATTCTTTCATTTATTTAAGCAACTCATGTACATTAGTGGAATAAGAGGAAGACTAGGTTTTGCCAAGTATGGTTTTAATGTGTTGGAAGAAAGCCAAGTGCAAGTTGATGATGTTTGCAAGAAAGTGCTTATTGCGTTGTGTCATGGCATCTAAGCTGGTAGAAAAGGAAAGGAAAACAGGAGGAGAAAGAGATGAAGTGAAGAAATGGTAACTAATGGATTGGCATTTTCCCTGGGATCAAAGCAGTGGAGCAGCTGAGGAACTAAAATAAGTGAATTTAAAAATAGAAAGTGGGAACAGAGGCAGGGTCGAATAAAATCATTATTTTGGAATTGGCGATAACAAAGTGCAATAAATACCATGAGAATAGTTGACCGAGATGGAGGAAAAGATCACTGCAAAGGAAAAGAGCAAGAAAATGATAGCCTAAGTTGTTGCACTACATAACTGTGAGCAGAGACTAACTAAAATCCAACTAAAGAAACAAATTAATTTCTAAATATTTTAAACAGAAGGGATGACCATGAGCTCAGCAGATGAGTCAAAGAAGCAGGAGTAGATGGTATCATATAGTGATGACTTCAAAGACTTTTGAGTTTTTTAAGAAGATGCAAAAATAAATAGCCTGATGTGGCAGTGAGGAACAAGATGGAAGCCTACCACACCCCCAGGTCAGGTTGCTGTAGGGGCAGGAGGTAAAATAAACAATCTCTTGTAAGGACTACAGGGGCATATGTGATCTCAGGAATATTTAGGACTTGTAGGCAAGTACAAAATATGGTGAAAGATTTGGGGAGAGCTAAAAAGGGCAGAAGTTTAGGCCAGATCTGGGTGGCACAGAGCTTCATGAGGTCAGTCCTCATACTGATGGATCCTGGAAGTCTTCTACTTCTGGTGGTGCAAGCTCTGAGCAGGGAAGAGAACACGAGAAGTTAAATTATGGTTAGTGTTCTTGTCCTCTTGTTAAGGGTAGGTAGCTAACCATGGCCTCCATCCTCTACAGAGTTTTCTAGGTACCTTGTGGTGGTAAAGTTCTGGTTTCAATGCATGGAGAATGTGATTTCACCATAATCATGAGAGGTTCACTCTATTTCAAGACCAAAGGTTTATAAGCCTGTTTACTGATGATAGCCAACAGTGTTGTACTAAGGGGAAGGACTAGTGGTAATGGATAGTCAGTGAATGGTGTCCTCTTTTTCATTCTCCCCTATCACAAAGAAATATCTTCAGGAAATGAAAGTATGACATAACATTCACAAATTGTAAGAAAGACAGTCTTTCTCAAACTTTACACTGTCTAAGAATCTTCTTGGAAACTTAATAGAAAAGCAAAAGTCTGGGACTCAATCCCCAAGGCGCTATAGATACAAGGCACTCCCTATGATTCCTTTTGCCTAGGAAGGTAGGGACAATGCTGAATAGCCTGGCATGATGATTTATGGCAGCTCCTTAATTCTAAAAATGTCCAGATTTGCCAGATTTGAACAATAAAATTCATTACTCTTAGGAATAAGGCCTGGGAATCTTCATTTTAAACAACCATTCCAATTGATACCAATGCAAGCAGCCTCAGTTCCATGCTTTGAGAAAATCCACTTTATGGGGTGATACTGTTTGTTTTGACAGTTCCAATCATCATAGCTTTTCCATATGAGGCAGGTGAGTTCCATCTTGACCAGGTCCTTATGTTGGGAAATATCTGCAAGAGTCCATAGTGTTTATGATAAAGGTAAGTTGATTTATTCAGAAAGGACTGACCCCTACTCTGAAAAGACTACTGTGTGTAATATATTATGCCAGCTTGAGCACAAACACACACATGTACACCACAGACACATGTAAGAGTGTTGAATAGTGCTTATTATGTCACAGATACTCTTGTAAGCACTTAAAATGCATTAGCTCACATAAACCTCAAAACCATAGTGAGACACAGAGAAGTGAAATACTTGCCCAATATCACATAGCAAACACATGTCTCTAGTGTCTGGCTCCCCAGCCTATGTTCTTAACTGCTAGGTTGTGCATCTTGGAGATTCTTCTTGTAGGAAAATGCCAATCTTCTTTGCCTCCTCCCTGAACTGGTGATAATCCTTTACAGACTGCCCACTTGTCATCTCTTTGTTTTATTTTATTTCTGCTGATCTGCTATCTACTCTACCAAGTTCTTGTTCATGTTTTATTATGAGTGACATTCAGGATCATTATTATTTGTAGACAGCTCTTGTCTTTTCATTCACAGAAATCTACCAAAATCATAGGATTTCTTCACTCCCAGATGTGGCGTGAGTAGGAGGCAGGGAATTAGCATTCACCCAGCACTTACTAGCAACTACTTGGTTTCATTTTACATAATCTTTTATTCAATCTTCACAACAACTTTAAGCAGTGAAGTTTTTTTTTCTATTTTTTTTTTTTTTTAATGAGGGAAATGGAGTTGGAGGGTCATAAGCAGTTTGCCAGAGAAACAGAAAGTAGTGAGATCAAGGTTTGAATGGTGGAGAGCTGGACTATGTATGCTGCTTTTTGTGAATACCAACAGGGGCTTCAATTCTTGTTTGCTTTACTCTGATGCTCTCTCCTTGACCTGCATTAGTAATAGTAAGAGGAAGGATCCTCTTTCTCTCAGGTGAAAAAGCCACTATTGGATGAGGTCTACAATGAAAGATGAAAGAACAGATACCCTTTCAGCAATATGCTTCACTTCACATCTGTTATTTGAAGAAATTCTAGGTCATCCTCCTCCATCTAAAAAGGACTTATTTTCTGACATTTTGTCCTATATACATGGCTCTACTTACTAATAAAGAAACATTATTTCAATGGCCATATGGCTGATAGTGAGTAAAATTATGAAAATACCCTTTTCCTCTAGGTGGGTATGCTCTGGGAACATCAGGACAAATGAAGACACCAAAGACAACACTCTGCAATGAGCGTTTGCTTCTCTCTCTTATTGTAAATTGTATATTTGGATGAGAATCAAGTCATCACCACCTCCAAAAAAGAAACCTCAGTGCTGAGTTTTAAAGAGAAACATTGCCACAATCCAGGCACATAAGCTGCCAAGAAAAAAAATGGAAAAAAACTGGACAAAAATGACTGTAACAGCCAAGGACACAAAACAAGTCCCCTGAAAGTGATTGATCCTGAGGTGGCCTGAGTCTTGTTAAGACTTTTAGCAAGGCTGAGTAATGGCTATAAATCCTCAGACCAACTCGACAGCTGTATCATCTTGTATCTATAAAATGCCTATCTTTTCATTCCCTAAGACCATTCGGACTCATATTTTCCTCAGTGGGGATGCCCACATTCAAGTTTCTACTCTCAAAAGTAAGTCAAAGATTAAATAGGTGTAATATTTTTGCCTCATTTCCTTAGATACTTCACTCAACTTTGCCCATACTTTTCTAGTTGGAGGGGCAGCCTTCCACCACAGTGTGCGAGGCATGTTTCAGGTTAGCATCTGTCACCACAATAAGCACGCAATACATGTTCCGTATCTGACAGATGCGTTACTCACTTTGGGGGAATTTGAGGGCCAAAAAAATATCACCTGATTGGAAGACATACAGGACTGTAGCAGCTTTTGTCATATACAGTCATCTTATTGAAATGGGAAATCAGTTTGATAGACTGATAGATGATAAAGATGTGTGTGTTTTAATACATAAGGAGTTATAATAACTATTAGTATACATTAAATGAAATTAAATAGTCCTGAAAAGTAAAATTTCATTAAAATTTGGAGTGTCTATCTGTGTGTGGTGGGGTGTAAGTGCAGGCAATGTTGAGAGATTATATGGCCTAATACAGAAAAGACCTCCTCATTTTCCTCTTAGGTTTAGCACATGAAGAAAAACAATGGGTTTACCTACCCTCACATTTTCTTTTTGTTTTCACTTTTTTTATTGGTTCTTTTAAGATATACATGAAAGTACAGTATATTTTGACATATTACACATACCTGGAGTATAACATATTTTAATTAGGATCTGATCTTGTGACTGTACAAGATATAGAGTTTCACTGATCATGTATTCATACGGGAACATAGGAAAGTGATGACCATCACGTTTTCTTACCCAACCTTGAGTCTTTTTTTTTTTTATTTTAAAAGTAGATGGAAGTAATAAACACACACCCACCCCCCACCACACACACACGCACATACACACTGTACTTGCAGATTCCACTTCCATGGATTCAACACACTGTGCAAAAAAATATTTTTAAAAAATTGTATATGTAGTAAATGTACAGATTTTATTCTTATTGTTCACTAAATAATTTAGTTGAACAACTATTTTCACAGAATTTTATATTGTTTTAGGTATTATAAGTTATGTAGTGACGACAAAATATTTTTGAGGATGTGCTATTTGCAAATACTGCAGTATTTTATATAAAGGAGTTGAGCATCCATGGATTTTGATATCCAGGCACAGCCCTGGAAATAATCCCCTGGGGATACTAAGGGACACCTGGGTATAACTTATGATTGACATGTGGTGGGGGGTAGATAGATATAGATTATAGGTCTAATTATTTACAAAGGATGTACAGTCAGTCTCATTTTCATTTGGGTATATAATATAATGTTACTAATACTTCATTATCACCTGCTCTTGCTTCAATGAAGAAAACTTAAAATTTTCTCTTACATATTCTTATTTTCATGGACACAACCATGTGTATTGTTTACTGCACATACTATAAGAATTTTAAGATAAGCTAACTGGAGTTCTCCAGCATTCAGTCCACATCTGATGTTTCAATAAAGTTTTTTTGATTGAAGCAAGAGCAGAGGTTAATGGAGTTTTAGAACTATTATATTATATACCCAATGATGATTTCAAAACCTATGGAGATTTTTCTCAGGTTTTGACTGCATCTCCCACTTATTTATATCTGGCACAAGGGAGAAAATAATCATTTCATGACAATTCATGTCACAGTTCTATTTTAAGCACCAGGATGCAATCTACAGTGATCATCCTTTTATTGTTGTTTTCAGGATGAGACCGAGGCTGCTTCCCATTAATCTGCCTATAAAATTTGCAACAATAAGTATGCTCTGAGTTAGCTTCCCAGCTTTGTTATTTACTAGCTGTGTGACCTTGAACATATTCTAAGCTGTTATATGCCCCGGGTTTCTATTTTAAAAAGAGGGGTTGCAATAATACATGATTTATAGGGATGAATCAAGGATCAAGTCATATGCAGCCTGTGAAAGAATTTTTAGCAGAATCTGAGTTGCCCCTACTCTGTCATGACTTCTCCTAGCAGATGCAGAAGAGAATTTTAAAGCTTAAAGATTCCATGAACTCATTTAAACCAACTCACTTCTCTCACAGACCAGGAAATGAAGGGCTAAAGGGAGGAGATGACCTACCCAGATGCTTATATGCTGAGCAAGGACAGAAGCTTAACAAGAGCTGCTGATTCCCTGTTCTTGGTGGTTCCCATGAACCATTTATTAAGTCAAGGGGGTAACATCAAATATATTATTTCTGAATTTCATGGGATAAGTGAACAAGACTGGTAAAGTGAGGATGCCTTGGCAGCAATATGGCTTAAGAGAAAGATGGTTTCTGCATTTGTCAGTAAGTACTTTGACATCAGTTTTCCTCTGAATTTCCAGCAAGAAAACGATCTACATTCTTAGCATTGGAACATGGATTATGAGGTTCAGATAACATTACTCCGTTCTTCAAACAATTATTGAACACCTTTTATAAACCAGATGCAATGTTAGTCTGAACATTTTACTAGTTTCCAAAAAAAAAAAAAAAAGATCTATTTTTTTCCCTTTTCTAGTTTCTGATTTCATTCTTAGCCGTATAGGTCTCTAAAAAGCCAACCCATTAATAGCTTCGACTCTCTCCTGATAAATTATTTAAAAACCTTCTTCTTTGGTCTGGAAACATACCATCTTACTTGTTACTATGGCTGAATGGTGTGTTTGGAAGGAAAACTAGTTTTCAGTTATCTTATCTAGTAAAAACTCCAAATGAGCTCTTGGCAGCAGAAGATAAGCTAAGGTGGGAAGAGGGAGAAATACTACTAAATAATAATTCTGTGTCTCATGCACACATACACATAATTCTGCTTCAGTTTGCATAAGACCCTGGATATTTTCTGTTCTGCTTCCCAGAAATCACTGAGGCACAGCATCCACGGATTGTGTTTCTGACTAATTGGAATGCGCCAGAGTAGAGACCGTGACCCAGGGACCAAGTTGATGTCACTTTTAGTTAGAGGACAGGAAAGCACATTCCAGAGACATGCTATTATGCACTGCTGAGATTAAGGGAAAATCAGTTTCTAGAAATTCATGAAGAAGGATGATTTTTAATGAGCATTTTTGTTTATTTTCATTAGTGATAGCTTACTGACCCAATTAATGAGAAGTCAAAGCTTTAGTTGCAGAGATGATTAAGGAGAAAATAAAAGCATAACTATTTAGAATGTTATTCAAAATTACACAGAGAAAAATATTTCTTAATCACAGAATAAAAATATATTAATTGTAAATTATAAAAATATATTTATATTTAATATGTGCCAATCATTGGTATTATAGTCTACAGAAGTCAGGAAGTTTTGAAGGTGGAGTCAAAATGTGTAGAAAAGGTCTACAAAGACTGAACCAGAATGAACTCTCTTTAGTATGAGTTATTCTCCATCCATGCAAAATTTATTATTACTACAAAACTCAAAGATTCAACAATATCTTCTCACTTGTCCACCTATGAATTCCTGCAAGTGGGTACTTATTTCAGTTAGATTCTTACTACTGATGCCTGGAGGAAGAATCAATATTCTAAGATGCAATTGTCATAGTGCGTTTGTCTCTGCTCTGTCAGTATCCAGCTCTGTGAATCTTCAAGCATCTTTCTAAGCTTCAGTCTCTTCATCTATAAATTAACCCCATTATCTTGGAAGCACATTGGTTTTTTGTGTATTTCAACTCTGAAATCCTATAACTGTAGAAATAGTTCAACAGAGACCTGTTCAATTATTAATCTTTCCCCATATTTCCATATGTAACTTATAACTGAATTTATATATGTGTGTGTATACACATGCATGCACATGCATGGTCACGCACACACACACACACACACACACACACACACACACACACACCTCCACAACTTCCTTTCCTCTCTCATCAGAAAACTTTCTACAATGAAAGGAAATTTTGTTGTGGAGGCAACAACCTACAGGTGCCTGAATTTTTAGTTTTTTTCTTTTTCAAATTTTTAATTAATACATAATAATTATATGTATATATATATATATTTATGAAGTTCAGTATGATAAGTCAATACGTTATACAGTATGTAATAATCAAATAAAACTGATTAGAATTGCTTTATATTTGGAATTTTTAAAATCCTCTCTTCTAGTTATTTTGAGACATATAATAATTGCTGGGAAGTGTAGCCTACTACACTATTGAACACTAGAACTTATTGCTCCTATTCACCTAAACTTCAATAACCATTAATGCACCCTCTCTCCGTTCCTTCCTCCCCAACCTTCCCAACCACTAGTGACTACTATTCTACTCTGAACTTAACGAGATGAACTTTTTTAACATTCACAGATAAATGATAGCATGTGACATTTATCTTTCCCTGCTTGGCTTCTTTCATAATATCTTGCAATTCCATTCATGATGATACAAATGACAAGATTTTCTTTTTTTATTTTTCTTTTTTTTTTAGTACCAGGGATTGAACTGAGGGTTGCTTAACCACTGGGATGCATCCTGGGCCTTTCCTATTTTTTATTTTTTTTTATTTTGAGACAGGATCTTGCTAATTTGCTTAGGACCTTGCTAAATTGCTGAGGCTGGCTTTGAACTTATGATCCTCCTGCCTGAACCTCTGGAATTACAGGTATGCACCACTGTGCCTGGTTCATTTCATTCTTCTTCTGACTAAATAATATTCCTCTTTGTATCAATATGCTACATTTTCTTTATCAATTCATCCATAAGTGGACATCTCACGTGATTTCATATTTTGATTGTTGCAAACATAACTAAAATTAATATAGAAATTCAAGTCTCTCTTGACATACTGATTTCCTCTGGATTTATACTGAGTAGTAGTTTTGCCTCATGGTATAATAGCTCTATATCTAGTTGTTTTTGTTGTTTTTGAGAAATATCCATCCTTTTTTCCATAATAGCTGAACTAATTTACCTTCCTACCAACCACATAAAAGACTTCCCCTTTCTCTACATCTTTGCCATTTTTTTTGCATGTTCTTGTTAATAGCGATTCTACCTGGGATGAAATAATACGTTATTAAGATTTTGATTTCCTTGAGGATTAATGGTGTCAAGTATGTTTTCATATGCCTGTTGGACATTTATATTTCTTTTTTTTGTTGTTTTTGAGAAATGTCTATTAAAATCATTTGGCACATTTTAAATACTATTATTTGGGTTTTTTTGCTATTGAATTATTTGTGTTCCTTATATATTCTAGATATTAATCCCTTGTCAAATGAATAGTTTAAAAACATTTTCTCCTAGTTCCTTGGTTGTCAGTTCCATCTGTGTATCATTTCCTTTGCTGTGCAAAATCTTTCTAGTTTGAGATAACCCCTATTTCTATAATTTCTTTAGTTCCTTGTGCTTCTGAGTTTTTATTCAAAAAAATTGCACATACTAATATATGAGCAAAATAAGTCATATAAAGTTTTCCAACAAAGAAAAGTCTAGAACCAGATGGCATCACAATAAATTTTGTCAAATTTCTAAAAATAACTACAAATTATTCTTTTCAAAGTATTCCAAAATTTTAAAAGGGAGAAATCACTTCCAAACTAATTTTATGAGTCCAACATTACCAAGAAACCAAAACCATGCAAAGACATAACAAAAAAGAAAATGCATATCAATTTTTCCAATAAATCCAGATGGAAAAAACCTCAACAAAACACTAGCAGACCGATTCCAGAAACACATCAAAAATCATACACTATGATCATGATGAACTTATGCCAGATATACAAGAATGGTTCAATATAGACAAGTCAAAAATATAACACAAAACATAAACACAATTAAGGAAAAAATATATATGATTATCTCAATAACAACAAAAGGATCTGATAAAATGAAACACCCCTTTATAATAAAAATTCTTCACAAATTAGCCATAAAATAAACATATCAACACAATTAAAGCTGCATGTGATTAAAGCTGAAAGCAATTTCTCAAAGATCTGAAATAACACATGTATGTCCCCTTTCACTACTCTTTTTCAACATGATACTGGAAGTCTTAGCAGATTAATTAGGCAAGAGAAAGAAATAAAGGACATTGAAATTGGGAAGAAGAAAGTCAAATTATGCCTGTTTGTAGATTATGTGATATTATGTAGAGAAAATCTTGGACTCTACGAAAAATTGGTTAGAACTTATAAATTAATTCAGCGAAGTTACAGGATATACAATCAACATACAAAAAATCAGTAGGATTTCTATATTCCAATAACAACTTGCTGTAAAAGAAATCAAGATATCAAAAACATAAAAAGTACCTAGAAACAGTTGATTTATCTGTTTGTTGTCTAAGGAAGGAAATGGGCTAAATAAATATAAGAATTAAAAAAGAGTTAGGAAGAATAGATTTATTTAGAAACCAGAGTTTAAAGCAGGAAGAGATGAAGTATCTGAGTGAAAGAGGAAAATGATCACCCAGAGCTGGAGTTTGGGATATAGAGGAAACCTGTGACAGAAGATCATTAACAATCACTTTTACTCACAAATTTTTAGGACTTGAAAGTCCTTCTTGATCATCTTGAGGAGTTACATGGCAGACTTTAGGAGACTGGCTAGGAATTTTTTTCTATTATGTTGGACTTTGGATTCTCCTGGTACAACCTGAGATATTTTAATTATCTTTCCAATGTTTTTTTAGATACTATTTGATTCTGTGTTCATGTAGAAAGGGACATGATATAGTTCAAGTTTATTAAGGTATATATAGATATGATGCCTATTTTTTTAGCTTCTTGTGCCCATATAAATATTTTTCAGTTCCCTATGTCCACTGTTGCTGCTCTAGCCACCCTGACACTAGAAACTTCGTAACATGACTATATCCTTTATCTAATGGCATCATACCAAACTCTTAGTGACAAATCTGCTCTTACATTTCTCCTGCTTCTCATTTTAGTTTCTTCTATATCTTTACCAAGGGGGTGACTGTGTTAATCTCATGCACACACTAAATAAAGATAGGAGATGACAGCTACAAGCTAGGGTATACCATGAAGTTATTTTACAACAATTTAGGGTCTAGTAATTCTTCAGAAAAAGCTATAAAGTTATCTCATGGTGACAGCTACAAAAAACTTTCTCTAGCATGCCCATGTGTGGCAGGTCACCAGCCCTGGCTCTGGTCTTATTCTGTTCAGCCTTTCTATAAATAAAAGAATCCCAAATGTCATCACAAAGTAAATTTTACAGAGATAGACGTGGGGTCATATATCCTACAGATTAGGAGCTCTATGTGTGTGTTTCTATAGGATTTGTAGAATTCCCAACACTTTTAAAATATATCATTTTTTTTTTATTTGATCCTCCTTGCAACCCTGTGGAGCAGGCAAGGTAGAAGACATGGCCCCAGATAAGGAGTCAAGCCTTGAAAAATCAAGTTAGTTCCCCAAGACACACAGATGCTGTGATAGTGTCCATGGCAGCGCTCTCTAGATTTGACTTTGGATTTAGAGTCCACTCCTTCTTAACAGTCAGATGCTCTCTCTGGGTAAATCTGGCCAAGATCAGAACTACTGCCTAGGATTTCACAGGAACTTGTAGTCAATAATCTCATAGTATCATTTAATCTCATCACTAGGTTTGGCTGTCATGTCAGTGTACTTTCAGCAAAGTTGAGTCCTAGAAATTTTCAAAACCAAGGGAAAATCACAAGCTTATTTAAGAGCTACTTGGAATAAGCATTATTTAATTACAATATATTATAGAAGTTTGCTTATCTAGATTACATTTAATTAGTGAATAAGAATAAGTAGCTCAGGCTGGGATGTAATTCTTGTCTAAAGTGCTCAGGGCCCTGGGTTTGATTCTCAGCATACACACACACACACACACACACACACACACACACATACACACACACAAAATTAACTCTAGTTTAGAAATGGGGAAAGTGAGTCATATTTCCTGAATCCTATATTATTGTTTTATTGCTTCCTTACTTTAATTATCTCCCTCATGTTCTTGTTATGTCACAAGTGGGATAAAGAACACACTGACTCAGGTGGAAAATATAGCACAGCCAATTAAGGTCAATTGCCTGATATTTGGCAATGTTTTTTTCTTTCACTCAAAATGTTGGCCTTGGAATTATTGCCTGGGTATAAAAATTGAGGCTGTGTTAATCTCTTGTTTTGGAAAGACACTAAATAAGATGTTTCTTTAATACCTTCTTTTACAATTATTTATTTGGGATTAGAACCTCAATTTGGGAAAAATCAGTATTTGTATTCCTTTATCTTTTGTTTGGTCTTCTTGAAAACTAAGATTAGAGAGCAAATTCAGTATATATTTGGTTCAACATAAATTCATTGTCAAGAATTTCTTCATTCAATTATCACTGATTTCTTTTCCTTCTTCCTGTTCAATTTATCACTACTTTTTTAAAAAAATTCATTAGAAAACATATGCTCATTGAGTCTTATTCTACCCTTAACTCAGAAACCAGGAAGGCAGAACAGTCCTATAGAGTGGTATGCCATGGGCCAATAAACAATATGATTGACATACCTGTCTTTGAATCCTGTGCAACCATCAAGTAGTTCTAATATTACTAGTCATTGATTTCATAGTATATCAATGTCCTTGCACAATATAAGAATGAGACTCTTCTTGAAGAATAATAGTGAAGATAAACAATTCAGCCTGCTCTGGAACTATAAGTTCATGGAGAGAAAATGATTGAAAAAGACATCAATTTTACAAATGTAAAGCTAGTAAATATCATGAAATTGCTTTTTAGAGAATAAACTTCTCAAGGTGGAGGAAATACATACTGCTTATTTTTCTTTCCTTTCTTAGAAAATGATGTCTATAGAATCACCAGAAGTAATTATATAAAGACCTCTCCTCCCAGGTATCTCTCTGAGTGTTTGAACTATTAAGTATTATAGTGCTATGGCCTCAATTATATTGTTCATGAATGGTAGTTATTATTCTCTTTTGAGTGGCTCATAGGTGCCGACTCTGTGCACGGCACTCTATCCAGAGATGCCCACATAAAATTACCCTGCTGAGCTAATCTGAGGTGAAAGGTAAGAGAGTGGCTTTTGTGGTAGTGAAAGGCTATGAGACAAGGCAGAAAGCACTGTAGGACAAATTATATTGTTATAGTGTGTGCATGTCCAAATATATAACAACAAATCCCACCATTATGTACAACTATAATGCACCAAAAAATATGGAAAAAAAAGAGAAAGCACTGAAGGATCAGAATCAGAGGTTGTAATTACAACATCACTTCTTAATTTTATAATATTGAGAAAATCATGTACTCAGAACTCAATTTCTAGAACTGTAATGTGAGATAACAATATGTGCACCAAAAATCAATTGTGATGATTCAGTGAGATAATATTTGAAAGCTTTTCACATATGATGCTCTCAATATGGCTGTATGAAATTTGCTGGAATATTAGTTACTGTGAAGAATTCTGACTAAGGGCTATGAAGGAATTTTCAAAATCACAAATGTGCATTTCCAAGAATCTACTCTGTGGAATATGACCATGCTTTTAGCTGTTAATAGGTTTTAAATAAAAATAAAGGATTTCGTACTCAAATAAGCTCAATGAGGCTCTATATAGTCATAAAAAGCACATTAGGATACAAAGCAATTAAAAGTCCTATGATTTTAAAAAAAATTTAAATCCAAGTATTTAGCCAAGTAATATAGCTATAGAGTACATTCTCATAGAATATATACTAAGTCCTTGCAGAATATGCCATCATAGAATTATGGAGTGGAAAGAGATATTAGAAATTATCTTGTTAAAACCCTGATTTATTTTATTTAATGAATAAGAATATTGGGGTACATAGAGGTTGAAGAATTTATCCAAGTTCACAGCACTGAAAAAATGGTAGAATTAAGATGAAAACGCAGATTGATGTTCTTTTCCTTGTACTGCCTGCTGCCAATACAGATTAACTCTCCAGTGGCTAACCATGAATCACTCATTAAGAGTCTTTGAAAAGGGTTGGAGTTGTGGCTCAGGGGTAGAGCATTCGCCTCGCACCTGCAGAGTGCTGGGTTTGATCCTCAGTACCATATAAAAATAAAGGTATTGTATCCATCTACAACTAAAACAAAATATTAGGGAAAAAAAACAGAGGCTGGGGTTGTGGTTCAGTAGTAGAGAGCACTTGCCTAGCATATGTGAGGCACTGGGTTTGATCCTCAGTACTAGATAGATAGATAGATAAGATAAATTAAATAACAGTGTTTTGTCCATCTACAACCAAAAATTTTGTAAAAAGAGCATTTGAAACAGCAGCCCAGATCCTTTCTCCTGCACTTAAACTGTATACCCTTTCTCAACATTTGAGCTCACCACTCTCTTTATTCCTTATGCTAGTGAGCATGTGCAAATTCAATACCATGTCCATGCTGCACCAAGAAATAGCTAGTTCTAAATACCAGTTCACTCAACTAGATTCAACTTAATTCAACTTGTGCAAGTAATTGTGCAAGTATTTATTGAATCCTTATTGTATAGCAACATGGTAAGGTATCCAAAACTGAGAGAAACCTAGTCATTGAGGAGTATTAACTTAAATATTCAGAGGCTTTTGTACAGTTTAACAAGCCTGTTAAGGTTTAGAAATGTACATCTGTTGTATTTACATAGACAAATTAATCTTCATAGCAGTATCATAATATTTGCCTTACATTGAAATGCCCAAACACCACAATTTTTAGAATGAATATTTTCTCTTATAGTAATAATCATGTTTTGCCTCTTTGTTCTTTTTTTTTTGGTGTTCTTTTATCCTTTCAAAGAAATTTTTAAAATCTTGCCTATATACACGTTAACCTGAAGATGTTCAGTGTCTATTTGCTTATTTGTTATGTGAAGTTCTACTGTATTGTTAAAATCATATTTGACTGAAAGTCAGATGTGACCTGCTCCTATAATCCCAGCCTCTTAGGAGCCAAAAGCATGAGGCTCACTTAAAGTCCAGAAATTAGAGGCCAGTCTAGATAAAATAGTAAGACACTGCTTCAAATATGTGTCTCTCTCTCTCTCTCACACACACACACACACACACACACACACACACACATACCAAGAAGGGAGTGTGCTTGGGATCTAGCTCAAGAGTAAAGCATTTGCCTAGGATGTGGAAGGCCTATGGCCCATTCCTAGTGCTGAAAATATATCATTTGGCTGGGTAAAAGAGAAGAGGAAGACTTAGAGTACCATTCACAGGAAAAATGGATTAATTAAACCCAATGTAGGGTCTAGGGTTGTAGCTCAATGGTAGAGCACTTGCCTAGAATGTGTGAGGCACTAGGTTGATTTTCAGCACTACATATAAATAATAAAATAAAAAAGCCCATTAACAACTAAAAAAAATATTTAAAAAACTAAAACTACAAAAAACAGGGTAGCCATGTCTTCTTCAAAACATACTCCAGAACTATCAGAATCTGAATGAGAACATTCAGCACCTTTATTGTTTGGATCGACAGTATAAACCCTGGATCTGAATAAATACCTCCACTGTTAACCAAAGGATTTGTTTTGTTGACTTCTAGTCTCTTTTCCTTGCATGAGAAATAACCTCTGGAATACTATTCCTTTCTAAAATACAGTAAATTCTTCTACCTTACATACAACAAATGTATTTGCCTTTGCTAAGCAGTTGAGTTCCATCTCTTAATGTCATAGATAGGTGTCTTAAAATTACTCTCAAACCCCAAATTGCCATGTTCTAGAACAATGATGTATTGTTTGCTGAATTTTTTTTCTAGCATTCAGACTCCTAAGTACAGCATCATATATCTAGAGTAAAGCAAGCCATCAAGCATTCTTCTAAACTTATAAAAAATAATTTATTGATAAAAATCTCATCACTGCCTACTCCAGAAGCATTTAATGGTTTCTAATTCCATTTTTCTAAAACTTCAAGTCCACTATCCTCAGCCTATTCATAGATCCATCTGAAAGCATTTCTTTAAAATAATGATTGGAATTATTTTTAAAAAGCATATTTGTTTTTTAACTTAAAATCAATATGTTACTACATACTGAAAATTGAAAGTGTATTTCTATTTTTAAAATATTTGCTGGGGCTATCTCACTAGGAGAGAGGGCTTGCCTGGCATGTACTAAGGCTCTGGGTTCAATCCCTGTACTATCCAAAAAATAAAAATTAAAACTAAAAGAAATTCTTAGGAACCTTGAAAATATCTTCTAATTGGATTATTCTGAGACATTTATCCTGATAGAAATAAAAGACGTTAACTTTTAAAAGCTGAAAGTCAACTGACAAAATCAGGTGACCAGACAGGATACAGAACTGTTACAACAAACAAAGTTGAATTAAGAGGAGATTACTCTCAAAATCAAGAATGAATCAAACCAGTAACTATGAAAAGTGTTGTGAGGATACTGTGCCTTCTGCAAATTAACAAGAAAGTTTATAGGTATCTAGATGTTGGGTCTGATGATGCCTCATTTAGCTCTTGAACTTTGACTCTACATTCATTTTTTCTGACTTCAAAAATCACAGCTAAATTATTTGGCATAATATTTTAAAAATGCTTTCTCATCTTTGCACCAAATTTATAATTAACTTTCATTCTCTTTTGTATTTATAGCAACATTTACTCTATGGCTTGGTAGCTAGGAGGTACTTAACAGATTTTGTCTTATTCTTCATCTTAACTATTGAACTAAAAACTAAGCAGATATTTAACAAATTGTTGTTCTTGAATATTGCTGTTTCTATATTAAGAACCAGATATCCTACTTGGTGGCTAGGCTCCCCCAAACAATCTATCTTTCTTTCTTACAGTTTTTCCTGAAATGTTATCATTTTTTTGTTTTTTGTTTTGTTTTCTGCACTGTTCTAAAGCATTTTAAAATTTCTAAGGTATCTACTATACATAGGGCTTGTGCCATTAAGTCTTGTCTATTTTAAATACTCAAAAATGCTTCATTTGATTAAAAAAATATCGTAGTCAACATATCTAGGGTGATTATAAATTTCCAAGCTTATGAGTTTTCAAGAGGTACCCTTATGAGATAAGTTTAATTAAGCTAGGCATTCTATTAATCATTTCTAATTACTCATGCAAATCACAGACGCTCTGGCCTGTGGTTTAATACTCTGATTTTATCCCAAATGCAGCTGAATTCTGTGGCCCAATGAGTATTTCAGTGAACAATGAACATGTCTTCACTGATCTTGTTACTCTTTCTAGATGTGGTAATTGTTAGAAAAATCACAGCTATATTAGGTATAAGTGGTGTTTTTGTTTTTGTTTCATTTTTTAATTTTCTTTTTCTTTTTCTTCTTATTGTTATTTCTTTCTTCTTCTGGCATTGGGGATAGAATTCAGATACTTATACATGCTCAGCAAGTACTGAGCACCCACCTCCTTTTTTTTTTCCCTCTCTCTCTCTCTTTGTTTTTGAGACAGGGTCCTATTAAGTTGCCCAGGCTGGTTTCCAACTTGTCATCCTTCAGCCTCAGCCTCCTCAGTACACTGTTAAAATGTTTTAATTGCTGAATCAACAGAAGCAAAGGTAAAAGAATGCAATAAGCAGTTGTATTGCTACCAGCAGCAGTACTTCCCAACAATGCTTCCACCTGGTTGTGTACTGTCCAGGGTGATGACCAAAGATGGATCCTTTTATTCTTCCTAGACAATTTCTACTGGTTCACTTCAAAATGGATGTTAATGAAAGCATGTTATCCTGAATTCAGTATCAATTTTTCGCATACATAAAAAGCACATAGAAGACTTCTTCAATCTGATTCCATATTTCTTCTCTATTCTAGGGGTTCATAATTCAAGTATAATTTTAAATATGGAGCTTTTTCACCTATCCCTATTCCAAATTTTTAAGGAAAATCCATAATTGCAAAAATATGATAGACTTATTTCTAAATAAATTAATAATTTACAGTCTAAGTTTTGAAAAGTAGTAATAAATTTAAGTGTAGGAATTACTATTATGCAATCAAACTATAATGCTTGGTGAATCTATGAATTCAAAGATTACCTTGTAATCATTTTACATGTCCATGGGGATTATATTCTATAGTTTTAAGTCCCTGCCACTTTTCTGTGCCCTAGTAAATTTGCCTCGAATTTGATCTTATTACTTAGATGGAAATATTGAAACCTCCAGTATAGCAAGAAAAAGCAAAAGAAATATCTATATCCGTCCTCCACCCTTCCACCCTTCACAGAAATTTCTCCCAAATTATGTTGCCAATCTAGGCAAGCTAGAGGTGACTGTCACAACCTCAGCTTCCCTTATCCCATCACTTCTCTTCTTGGAGTGTTTCTACCTTAAATTTTGAGTCTTTCTGTCCCCTTGGACATTCCAACCATCAAAATCTGCTGTCACAAAATGTCTTGCTAAATTAATTTGTACTAAGGTATAAAGGACAGATAAAGTTGGATTTGCATTTGAATAGAGATCACTGTTTCACTAAAGGGATTAGGCTCTGACCTGAAATTTTAGGCATCAGCAAATAGATGATTGGAGAACCACTGAAAGGAATTGAGCCTTCTTAGTACCCATGAAATCATACAAAATGTGCATTCACTTATTCACCCACCAAACAGATGTTTAATCTACTATTACATTCTGGATCCAAGCTGCTGGAATTTAAAGTTAGACTCAGATACTTTCTAACCTATGTGATATAATGCTGAACTTTTTTTTTAAGTTTCCCTATGCCTCAGTTATTACATCTGGGGGGATGAAGTAAAGGGGATAAAGATAATATTGTCTATTTTGTAGAGATATAGATAGTAAAATCCCTTGATTCAATACATGTGGAGCAATTAGAAGATGCCATACATATGCTTAATACCCTGTATGTTTTTAACAAATAAAACAAATGTTAACTAATAGAGTGGCCTTGAATTTTTGAGGTCATTCTATCACAAGCAAGGCCTAAGTCTCTGAAGATGTTTCAGTTATCTCCAGGGACTAGACTACATAATTGGAACACTGATTAGATTAAGCCAAGAAATTAGAATTATATATAATTAGAATTATATATATATATATATATATATATATATATACACACACACACACACACACACACACACACACACGTGAAGGGGAAGGACAATGGGGGGATATTTCTTAAATTAAAACATTTCGTGGGCTGGGGTTCTGGCTCAGTGGTAGAGCCCTCACTTAGCATGTGTGAGGTCCTGGGTGGGATCCTCAGCACCACATATAAATAAATAAAATTAAGGTATTGTGTTCACCTACAACTAAAATTTTTTTTTAATTCCTTAAAAACACATTTTTTTAAAAACAATGGTTCTTCATGATAATGGTAGTGTAGAATAATTAAGTGGATTTCTAAATTCATGACTGCTTCTTGCCTTTCCATATTCTCATATCTCTCCTTTATTTCCCTTTTAAAATTTATTCCACAAATATTATTTGGACAACAAGAGGAGGTGAAAGACAGCTGGGAATCAATGATAAGGAACTTAGTTGTGGATACTTGGGTTTGGGTTGCCTTTTGAGCAGTCACATGACTATATCCAGCTGGCTGAATTCTAGGGTCTGACCTCAAGTGGAGATTAGTAGTCAAGAGAGAAAAAGAGATCCCTTGCATATAGTGTAGTGGGATTTAAAGATAGGCTGCTCCATAGAAAGCATACATCTTAAAGGAAAGGTCAACCAGACACAGTGGCACACACCTGTATTCCCAGCAGCTCAGGAAGCTGAAGCAGGAGGATCATGAGTCCAAAGCTAACCTCAGCAAAAGCAAGGTGCTAAGCAACTCAGTGAGACCCTGTCTCTAAATAAAGCACAGAATAGGGTTGGGGACGTGGCTTAGTAGTCAAGTGCCCCTGAGTTCAATTCCCCATACCCAAATTAATAAATCAATAAAGGAAAGGTCTAAAGTCTAGAAAAATGCTCTCTACCAGCTTTAAAGCAGAGAATAGAAGAGGACCATTCAGCTAGGATAAAACTAGGATGAGAACACAACGTGTTTGTTTCATGGGTAAGAAAGGAGAACTGCATTTCTAAAGGAAGTTTAAGTGTTAAAAACTGCTTCTGGTAAAATAGGATATTTGTCCAGTGAGTGTGCAGTGAGATCTTAATGATATTTGTCAAGGTAGTGTCAGAGAAGTGGTGGGAAAAAAAAGCCAGATGTCTGTAAGCTAAAGAGAGAATTAAGAGTGAGGAGTAGAGAACATGGTTTGTATTGAGAAAGAAAAAAAAAAAAGCAAAGGGTTTGACAACCTCAATAATATAGTTTATATGACTGAATGACTGTATCCTTATGTGTTATTTTCTCAAAGCCTACCTCTTCTCTTCTGAGACTAAAACATCAGTGGTCCATCTCCTGCTCTTCAAAATTCTAGTTCCACAATCAGCACCCCTAGAGTCATAGCAATAAGTAGTGTAAAACAATGACCCTGTAGATAGGTCTAAACTTACCCTTGACTAGGGATGTCTAGACACAGCCAGCCAGCAGAGAGTCAAGTTTCAATTTTAGGAGTGAGATCAGAGTAGGGGATATATATATACAGATCTCATCAAAAAAGTAGTGATAGTTTAAGTAGTAAGAAGAAATAGGTAACTGAGAGATTACCCTGAAGAGGGAAAATAACACAGATCTTTGTTGAAGTTTCCGTTGGAGATAAGAAGTACAAAGACAGTCTGTCAGAGAAAGTGGAGAAACAATCAGAGAAGCCAAAGAACTAGATCAAGTCAGGTAAGAGAGGAATGGATAAAGAAATTCATTTGTTTGCAAGTCTGTTTTATTTCTCTCTCTCTCTCTGTATGTATGTATGCATACATACATATATATAAACATACAAATATATATAAAATTTATACACACATATGTACATGGATGTATGTACATATGTGTATATGTATGTATATATCAGTATTATTGAGATGTAGTTCATATGCCATAGAATTTACCTATTTAAACTGCAAAATTCAGATGTTTTCAGTATATTTCAGAGTTGTGCAACAATCACCTATCCACTTATGTACTGAGGTGATTGCTCTCAATTTGAGGTAAAGCCATTGCAGAGGAATAACTGGGGATAGGGTGATTATCCAGGAATTTCAAAAATAGGGAGTGATGAGGGAGGAATACATGTTGTTGTTAAGAGTCATTTCTTGCCAGGTGCCATGGTGCATGCCTGTAATCCTTGCTACTTTGGAAGCTGAGTCAGGAAGATTTCAAGTTTGAGGCCAGCCTCAGCAATTTAGTGAAACTCTGTCTCAAAATAAAAAGTGAAAAATGGATGGGGATGTGGCTCCTGGGTTAACTATGCCAGGTTTGATCCCTATTTCTAAACAACACAAAACAAAAAAGAATCAATTCTTTTTTTGAGATTCCAAAAAAGAGTAACACAGAGATGGTAGTCAAGGAATAATTAAGTCATAATCAGATTTGCTTTTAGCTTTATTTGTTATTTTGGACAACAATAGGCTACAACTGTACTAGATATCTCAGCACATTGAACATTAATAAACAAACAAATGAGTTTCCAAACTGAGTTCCCTTTAAACTCTCTGCAGCCTGATGTTTAATCTGTAAAGCGATGCCTAAATTATTGCTAATCAAATGCCTCACACTCTCAAAGGCACAGAATATATTAGATACTCTTTATATGCTAGATCATATCATTTAAGGCTCAAAAATTCTCATTTACCTTTGAAGCAAACTCTCTAAGGTTAATTGCCAAGGTCACAAAATTAGTGAGCCCTGGCTCATTCTGACTCAAGCCCACTGCCCCTCTTCTTCCATGTGGAATTTCTCTTTCATGCAGTTGCTTTGAGGTTAGTCACTAATGACCTTGAAAGATACAGCTCTTGGAATCCAATCTCACTCCCCTTACTCTTTTCCAAACTCTCAGAAATTCTCTCTTTCTTTGTGTCTATCTTTCTGAATGTTTGCTTTTCAACTCATTGTTGTTCACATTCTGATTCCATCCCTCTTACATCTATATTTCTGTTTCTCTTCTCTCCTGAGTGCTCAAGTTCTTCTCTAAGATAGAAATATTATGACCTTGTGTTTGGCCCCGCATCTCTTCGATTGTGCTAGAATTTTTGTAGTAGTATATCTGAGAGACACCTGCACAATTTCATCTAAACATTTTTAAGCAAACCAAACACAGGTTGGGGGCAGGAGAGAAACTTGAATTAAACAAAAGTCTCAGCAAACAGTTTTTGAGAATTAATTTGAATTATTTAGAATGGCTTCCTGGGGAAGTGGCATTTTGTCAACATGTTTAAAAATATATATTCAAGGATGTTGTAGTATATTGGGATTAATATATTCTCCATATCATGCAATTTTGCAGAATTTAGTTGAACATTTTCATAGATAATGTTGCTATCCCTTCTTTCTTTCATTGGAGAAGCCGAGGGAAATAATGTTTAAAAATATTCATTGTTATAGTTAATCATACACCAGACACATCTTGGTGTTTGGATAGGATTGTGACATTGCACATTACAAAACCAATCACTTTATAAATTATCTTCATTTGCATTTTACACTTCTGTGAATTTGATTATTAGTGTTGAGAGTTTATGCCTTTAAAAGCAACAGTTCCTTGGGTCTATACACAAAGAAGTGAGATTTTTGTAAATAAATTCTTTTATATTCAAAAAAAGTATTTTACTGCCTCTGAGCTGTAAAATATGGGCTCTCATTAGCCATACTGAGAGTTCCCTGTTACCACTCCAGCTGTTGACTATTTAGTACAGGAGCTGGTGCTAGTGGTATGCAGAGAAAAATGCTCATTTAGCTAGAGCTTTCCAGGTGAAGCTTTCTTTGAGGTTGATTTGAGCATTTGCCTATAATGAGAAAAGCTATGCATTATTCAAATCATGAAAAAAACCTACAAGAATCCTCCTAAATTGTTCAGTGTTTTGTCAAATAAAATAAGTGCTAGTATTTAGAGGAAAATTCCATTACACTAATTAACTTAAGAAAGCCATTAGCTAACACGTTTTTTTTCCTTTAAATGATAGATACTAGGAAATCTCATATCTCAGTGTTTACAGATATATTTTTTGTACATTTGTGAATATTTCACTCATGACCAAACTAAGCTGTGGCTTTCAATTATAGTTATTATGTAATCTAGTTTTAAGAATCTCAAATGCATCTTAAATTATCTTTAAAACAGTTGTCTATATTCAACTGACCTTTGGGGACATATTTTTTGAATGGTGTCATTTTCTTAATGTGCAGTGGTCTATTATAGTGACAAAAGCCCCAGCTCTACTAAAAGGTGAATCTGGATAGGAACTCTAGATGGAACACTTAAGGGATAAATGACCTTAGTGAAGGGCCTAACCTCTCCCAGTTAACTTCCTCACTTAATATCCAGGCACAGAGATCCCAGTGACTCAATTGATTGAGTCATGTGAATCACCTAGGTCATTAAATCATAACTTTACTTGGAAATGGCACATCTAAGTCAAATGTATGAAAAGATAAAAGATGACTCTTTTTTTCTTCTTTGTATTTTCTAGTATTTAATACATGTTAATTTTTAGTCAGTGAAAATAGAGAAAAGTACATTTACAAAGAAACAATAGGCACTAAAGAATTCTTTCGAAAGACCAATGAAAATAGTTCAAGATCATATGCAGGGAAGGGATGATGAAGGATGGGTCTATCCATTGCCATCCTCCTCACCTTCCAAACTGATGCCTCTGGAAATAGATTCTGCCATCATCTGGCACATTCCTTGGTTTTCCACTTGCATAGCCAAGAAGTGAAAGAACCATGTTGTGAGATTTTCAATTTGATTGTCTCACATGAGGGTACCAGTGTTTTCAGACTGAAAACAGCATGTTACTACACTTTGGCAATAATGCATTAAATACAGATGGGTTTGTTTTTAGCCAAATATGTATCATACAGCCAACAGCTGTTTAGATATTGCCAAGGTCTGTTTAGTATACAGAGAATCTGTGAGTGTCTGTTTTGCTCAAGAAAAGATAGTGGATCTTTGTAAAATCTCTACACAGGTGTCCAGCTAGCTATAAAACTGAAGGCAGAAGACACCAGCACACTGACAAAGGTGTGAAGTGGGGATTTTTTGCAAAAAAAAAAAAATTAAATTTTAAAATTTCAATGCCTAATTTAATATGAATACAACTACAATATTCTGACATACATCCAAGTTACCATTCAAGTTCTCTCAATGGATAATCTCTTCTAACTTCAGCAATAACATAATCAGTAATGATCCTTGGTAGTTTTTCCTGTTTTCTTTAAAGCCACAAAGCACTGAAGAGTGTGCAGAATTTTAGAAGCCAGAACTTCCTTTCTACTTCCCCACAAATTGTGAGCATCCATGAACATCAAGGGTAGTGTTTCTCATTGCTAGGGTTTTAAAAAAAATTACTCTTGAAGATATCTAGATACCTAATGAGAAGAGCAGATAATCTGAAAAGTAAAATAAAATCAGGTTTAGACTATCAAATTAGTGACTTATTTAATAAAGGACTGTGACAATAAAAATCAACAAAACAGAATTTAATGCAATTTATGTGTGGAAGGGCTTCCATGCCACTGCCATTTGTAAACATTGTTATAGCTCTTGAAGCAGGAAACACACACACACACACACACACACACACACACACACACACCTGTTTACACTCTGTATTTTAGGGATACTGCCACCAAGTGGTGGTAAGTAAACACAATCCCATTAAAGCACCAGTCACTTTTTCTTTTACTCCCATAACCATGTATTTCTACATCTTTACAAATATATCTTTTTCATTGTAATGGATAGCCTCACACATTTTAATCAATCATCAAAGGTGAAACATTTGAAATCAGTTGAAACTCAGAAGGGAGAATTAACTTTTACAATGCATGCAGTAATGATCCACATTTTGTGGGACCTAAAGTTTAGGAAATTAGGGTTGTGGGGGTGGTTCTTAAGAATACAACTGAAACTACACAATTCTTTATGAACAGAAATAAGTTGCTATCATGCCCATTCACAAAAATTGGGTCCTAATTAGAATAAGATACATCCTATGCTTGTATATTTTTATCAAAATGGATTCTACTGTCATGTATAACTAAAAATAACCAATAAAATAAAATTTTAAAAAATAAATAAATATTTGAATTAGAAATCATATAACCACAAAGAACTCAAGGCTTATAGATACTTTTGTCATTTCTGGAAGCTCTTTAGGCATTCCCCTCAAAATGCTCATTTTTGGAAATACCTCCACTTTGCAACTTGGGCTCCCTTCCCCTTCTTACATATTTGACAATGTGAAAATAAACGCAAAATTACAATGAAAGGGACATTGAAAAATCCTTTCAGAATTGAATGGGGAGGCCATTAGGAAATAGGGCATGTCTAGGATCCAAGAGGCTGCCTAGAATGTAAACTTTGGTCATATTCACCTTTGACCTTGCATTTGGAATGACTGGACAATTCTGTTGAGCTCAGATACTCAAGATGCATATTCAGAGATTATCAGATTTTCTTTTATGAACCCATTTTGCTTTATCTCCTATCCCCACATAGCTCCTGTTCCTTCCCAATATTGATTAATTCATGCATATAAACTTCCACTTTTCCTGCCTTCCCTGGAACACTGATTCAGGGCTGTCTGAACCCATGCTTCCAAAATTATAATTCCTAAGATCCTAAGTAATATTCTTTGATTTTGCAGTTTCTAAGTTTGAATTGATCCAGGAAACTATTATATGAATTCTACCGATGAAGGGGTGTGTACAAGGAAAGAGCTTGAAAAGTGATGTTTTATTAGTTTTATGATAAATCCATCAAAATATAAGTTTCTGGCTTTTCCTAGCATTAATTTGCAACTGTGAGGCTGTCTTACAAAATGAGGATAGGCAACTGTGTACAATCCTCAATTCCAAAATACTTTCATTATGTTCTGTCTAACTCACAACAATGCTATAAATATTTATAGTAACCTTGTATTTTACCTGGTTCAACATCCTTGATCATTTATCCTTTATTCCTCAGCTGGAGACACTTCAGTACCTCTGACAGGGCAATCCCCTTAGTCCCCTTCCCTTTTGCTCTCTAGCCAGAAAAGATTGCTTCTCCTTGCAAAGTGGTAGCTTATCAACTAAACTGCCTGATTTCCACCTGCAGGACTAAGGACAACTTTCTGAAATGACTTCAGTTGGTAGGGGAAAGTGACATAGGAGGAGGGAGCAAGAGGGAAAGGGGCAGCTAAGAACTTTCTGGAGAAACTTAAGTTCACATCTGTTTGATTAGTGGTATTTTTCTTACGACATTGAAAATCTTAAATGAGACAAAGTATTTCATTGATTAAACAAAAAAAAAATTCTTATGCAATCTTAGCAAATATTCTAAACTCTGATCTAGGTTATGGTTTTACACATACTAGAATAGATGCTAAAATTTTCCCGTGAAAGGAAAGCTAGAAATAAACTAGTTATTAAAAGAGTTGGGGGCAGGAAAGGAGGTAGGAAAGACAGTGGAATGAGTTAGACATCATTACCCTAAGTACATGTATAAAGACACGAATGTCGTGAAAACAGTTTGTGTACAACCAGTGACTTGAAAAACTGTGCTCTATATATGTAATATAAAATGAATTGCATTCTGTCATCATATATAAGAATAAATCAATAATTTTATTAAAAATAAAATAAAAGAGTTCTTTTGAAATGTACTAATTTTATTAGACCTTTCCTCCCTCCCATCTTCCTTTCTTGGTCTTCTACCTGCCTCAGCCCACCCCTGTTTTAAGTATTGTCTTAAGATATACATAGGATCCTAAGATATGTATAAACCCATCAGAGGATTGGGACTAGTTTATCCTAAACTAGTTTTATCCTAAAAGATGCTGAAAAACAAGCCAGAGAAAGCGTTCCTCTTCTTAGCTTCCACCCACAGAGATTCCTATAAGGCAGCAGGAGGACAAAAGCAACCAGACAAAAGCCCAGCCAATTGTTTTCTATTTACAACTGATATTGAATACTTGAATTTGGTAAAAAGCATGAATTAATGAAGAAAGCTAATAAGTTTCCAAATCATTTTGTCACGTAAAGGCAAGGTTAGCAAAGGCAATTTGCATGTAAATCAACATTTACCTGACACGTGCACTTTTCACGGCTTAAATAAACTGTGACATGAAAAAGATGAAAGACATAGGACACGTATAAAAATCTTTAAAAGGTAATTGGCAGACGCTCGCAATAAATATTTATTAAGCAAAGAAATGTCCTTTTCTGTTTTCCTGCCACTGTGAGTCCTGCTTCATCTCTGTCGCCTTCCAGCTTTCTCATTAGCTATGACTTCTCTTTCATGATAAGGTTCAGACCACATTCTGATGGTGGAGGAGGGAGTTTGAAGGAGGCTTGGGAAGAAGGATGTTGTTTTTTCTTACAAGCTGCCTTTTTGAAGCCTTTTGAAAAAGTCTTAGACAAAGCTGATGCCTGAAAAGTTTGAAAGGAGGGAAGAGCATAAATTAGAAGATGAGCTAATGTCAGATTGACTTTGCTGCTCCTCACTCCTGCCTTTTAAATTATGTGGTCTTTTTGCTGTTGCTCCTTGAACTTTAACAGTCCGTCTTTGAACACTGGGCAAGACCATGACATCATGAGGGAAATCAGTCATTTGTCCAATGGCTTTAAGGCCCAACCATGTCTCCAAAACATTTGAGGTACAAGAGAAAGCAAAACTTGTGGTCACCCCTTTGCCCTTTGGGTAGTTGGGAAGGCTTCTGTTTGATTGACCTCATGAATATTGTCTGACCATAACCCTTCAGTGGCCCACTGTAAAGCAAGCTCCATCGGAATCCAATATGCTCTTGCAAAGTAGCCTTGAAAAAAATCACCATTTTGTCTCTAGCCATTGCATTATTATCTTCTTACTTGTCCTCTCCTGTTCCTTAAAGTCTTTTATCATGGCCTTCCTTGTCATGGCTAGCCTATGTCATTGTTTAAAAAATGCTCTTTTAATATTTTATTTTAGATAGATTTTTTTTTTCTAAAATGTCTACTTACCTCATTCATGAAGTACCTTCCAACCACTAAAATGGGAAAGAAGTTTCTATGGACCAACACCTTATCTTACCACATTCAAATACCCTATCCCTCTCCATTCCCAATGCATATAAAATGCAATTTGAATTAAATGCAGTTTCCACATGTAATGAATAAACCTCTTTACCCTCAGTATTTAAGAACTTATCTATGCCACAAAGAACAAAAATTTTAAAAATGCTCTGTTTTGTAATTTTATTTATTTTATGCTTATCATTTTCTAAACATCTGTAGAGAATATTTTAAGTGAATTGAAATATATAATAAATGAGACTATTTAGACATCTCTACAGATCTTGGAAGTGCACTGAAATAGAGAAACAATACTGTAAATCCCTGGCTTAATATGAAGTAGAAGAATGTGGCTTTAAGCTGACAGGGTACACCTTCCACCTCTCCCTTTATTTTGAAATGCCAATTATGTAAATAATATCAACTGTGCTGATGTGATCCAACACAATGTCCTCAGCATTTCAAAACAATGACTTCAGTGCTGTCTGAAATTGATCAGCTGCCATTTAAGTAATTAAATTCTATTGTTCATGTCAGAGTAGCCCCTAGGAAGGCCTATATAAATCTCAAAGGGGCTGTGTTGATGCTTTCCTTTGGAAAAGTACCATCTAGTGTGTCTCATTGCACTTTAATGAGGTATTTACAAGGGACCCTTTCCCCTTTCCCAGGCTTAAAGTACACACTTAAAAGAGAGAGAGTCCATCTCAATTGCTATCTGCATGTTTACATTTAATATTTCTATAAGGATTAAAACAAACATTCCTGATTAAATGTTAACTTATTTTAGGCATTTACTGTGGGCATATCACACATCCCATTATGGTTTGTATGTGAACAGTACTTAATGTGGAAATTACTTTTTAAAAAATTGACAAGGAGATGGAATAACTCATTTCAACATTTCTGCAGGTCTCACCTTTTGGAAAGCTTATTACCGAATCAGGGAATGTGAAATTATATGTTCAAAACTCTAATCTGACAAAAATACAATGCCACACTTTAGAATACTAAAAGATTTCACTTACGTTATAAAATATTGCATAATTTATAAAATGTAAATTAAAGTTCTATTGAAAGTGGCATTGTAAAAGGATGCTATCAAGTAATTCTTAATAGATTTTCTACTGTTCCACTATAGCACTGGACACTTGATTCAGTGTCACCAGAAACTGAATCTTTCCATTTTCAGCAAACTTTAATTTGTTTCTTTTGTATTTCTTTTCAAGCCAAGGCTTGTACGAACTTAGGTTTTATTTAGTTTAGCTGTGGTTTCCTTAACTCAGGTGATGTGAAAGAGGGCAAGTTAACAAACCTTATTCCAAAACCCAGTCATATTTACAAAGTCTTTTGATTATGCATCCCATTACAGTTTCTCCACACCCTACCACTACTTATTTCAAGTCAGCATCATCTACCTCCTGTGTTACTGTAATTGCATCCTAACTGGATTCCCTGAACCTAGACTTTTCCTCTCTTCATCTATTGTTCACACTTTAGACTGAGTAATCTAAAAGCTACATTGATCACCTTGCTGTTCCTTTCTTAAGGACCTCAGAAGTAGCTCCTTTTCACCCTAGGATCTTAACTCCTAATATTACTGTAATAGATCATAAAAAGTACCCATTCATTTCCTCTTTTATGTACATTCTTTTATCTTGCAACTACTGCTGTTCCCATTGAGAGGTAGGGTCTATTTCTCCAACTATTCCACCTGAGCAGAACCTGTGAGAAGCTTTGACCAAGAGAAAGAAATGATACTGTAGGGGTTCTAAGTCTAGGCCCCAGAAGGTCTTGCAATTTTTAACTCCATGATCTTGCCATGTGAAGAAAACTAGTTGGCCAATTGAAGGATGGAAGCCATGCAGAACAAAGACAAGTTTTCTCATCTGAAGCATCATGGACAAAACAACCAATGGCCAGAACCAATTACAGAATAGTTTATACAGTATAATCTTACTATAATTTTGAAGATACGTAAACCAAGGGAGGTTACAAAGAACAAGCCCAACATCATATGGAGTGTTGGAGCCAGGATTCTAAATCTTCTGTGCTTTAATCATGCTTTTCTGTACATGGGATGTATATTTCATCTTTTAGTTCTCTTCCAGTTTATTTAATCACTCCTTACCAAAATTTTTGATGTTCATCAATCATATGACATCTTCCTCAGAAAATCTACTCTTGCCTTTGATAAAAACATAAAAAATATTCCTCTTGTAAAAAGTTTTTCAATTAAACTCTGTTAGGAAAGGTAGCAGAATACAACAGTTACTAATAGGGCATTATGTAAAAATGTGGATGTGTAACCGATGTGATTCTGCAATCTGTATTTGGGGTAAAAATGGGAGTTCATAACCAACTTGAATCTAATGTATGAAATATGATATGTGAAGAGCTTTATAATGTTTTGAACAACCAATAAAAAAAAAATTAAAAAAAAAATAAAATAAAATAAAATCAAAAAAAAAAAAAAAAAAAAAAAACTCTGTTATGAGAGAATCTTGGGATTGACATATAACAGACATTTATTTCAATAGCATTTCAAGTTAATAATACTGACTACACTATAAACTCACTTGTGTGGGTGATACTATAGGCTGAATATATCGTCTCTCCAAATTTGTGCTGAATCCTAATCCTTGGTGCACTAAGAAATGGGACCTCTAGGTTTATTAAGTTATGGGAGCAGAGCTTTGGTGAATAGGATTAATGTCTTTTAAGAGAAACCATAGGCATTACAAATGCAAATAACAATAAATGCTGGTGAAGTTGTGAGAAAAAAGGAACACTTTTACATTACTGGTAAGATTGTAAATTAGAACAATCACAATGGAAATCAGTATAGAGATGCCTCAAAAGTCTAGGAAGTAAACTATTATATGAACCAGCCATACCACTCCTCAGTATTTATTCTATAAGAACTGAAGTCAGCATACTATGGCCATACCTGTATACCCATGTTTATAGCAGCACAATTCATAAGAGCCATAACTATGGAATCAACATGGGATCAGTTAATAGATAAGTGAATAAAGAAAATATGATACATACATACACAGTGGAGTTTTATTTAGCCATAAAGAACAATGAAATTGTGCCATTTTCTGGTAAATAGATGAAATTGAAGAACATTGTATTAAGTAAATATAACAAACTTTTATTAAGAAATAAAACAAACTCAGAAAGTCAAGGACCATCTGTCTTTCCTCATATGTGGGAGCAAGAAAAAAAGAGGAAAAACCAAGGTGTGTGTTGGTGTGTTGTGGTGGAGAGAGTGTCTCATGAAAATAGAAGGGAGACCAGTAGGATAGAGGAAGAGAACCAGGGGGAAGGAGAAGGAAAGGGGAGGTAGTGAGGAATGAAATTGACCAAATTATAGTTATATTTTGTGCATGTATGAATATTAACAATAAATCCCACTCTTATGTATAATTATAATGCACCAGTAAAAAGGAAACGATAATAACATTTTTAAATAAAATAAATGATCAAGATTACATGCAAATTAAACATACCTATAATACCAGCGACTCTAGAGTATAGGCAGGAAGATGGCAAGTTTGAGGCCAGGCTCAGCAATTTTGCAAGGCCCTAAGCAACATGGCAAGACCCTGTCTCAAAAAAATAGAAAAATCTGCAATATAATTCAGTGGTTAAGTGCTCATTGGACCAATTCCTGATTCCAAAAGAAAAAAAAAATTACCAAGCTGGTGATATGGTTCAGTGGTAGAGCAAGGCTTTAGGTTCAATCCTCATTACAGTTACCAATAGTACTGTCCTTGTCTTGGATGCCAATCAATCAATAATGAGGACATGGTTTTAAGAAAATGGAACAGAGACTCCTTTCCTAAAAGCTGTGATTCTTCCATTAGAGGTAATGGTTTAGAAAGAGGTGATTCAAAGGCTACATTCCTGTGTTCTCTGTCTGAATTTTTAATTCACTTGTTAATTTTGGAGATAGTCATTTCTGAGATCTTCTGGTGCTATCCCTCAGTTTGAATTATTTGGTTCCTCTGGTGGGTATGTGCTCTAGGACAGATGCTGTCCAGGATGGAGAAGAAAGGAAATCCTGTTTTCCCCAATTAGGGAAGGGGAGAGAGAAAGAGAAAGAAATATGTCTGTCTTAAAAATAAGTCACAATGGCGGAGCAGCAAGGGCTATATTCAAGGCATAAAGTGTACCATTGTTACAGTACTGCAAAAAAAAAAAAAAAAAAAAATCAAGTATCAAGCCTGTGTGGTGGCCCAGTAACCAGGCAAATTCAAGGTCAGCCTCAGCAATTTTTAGCAATACCTGAAGCAATTTAGTAAGACCCTCTCTCAAAATAAAAAAAAAATAAAAATTAAAATTAAAAAGGAGGCTGGGGACATGTAGCTCAATGGTTAAAAGCCCCTGGGTTCAATACCTGGTACAAAAAAGAAAAGAAATACAGTCTAGACTTGTGTCGTAGTACATGCCTGTAATCCCAGCTACTCTGGAAGCTGAGACAGGAGAATCGGAAGTTGGGGCAAACCTCAGCAACTAAGGGATATCCTGGAGACCCTTTCAAAATAAAAAGTAAAAAGGGCTTGGGATAGAGCTCAGTGATAGAGCACCATCAGGTTCCATCTCCAGGACCACCACAAAAAAACTCAGTCTAAGGTATTTTATTATAGCAGTCTGAATGGAGTAATGGGATTGAAGGAATTATTTTATGTAAAACACTAGGAATTTTGCCAGATACATAGTAAATATATACACCACATAAATGTTGGCAATTATTTACAAGTGCTGAAAAATAATATAGCAGCAAATTGTAGGGATAGTTGGACAATTCTGTTAAGTAAAGCATGATAATAGCATTGAGCTTTCAGTAAATTTATGTAAATAAAAAGTGTCAGGAGAAAGAGAAAGGTTATTGTAGTTCCACACAGGATTTGCGTGTGTATACAGAAGGCTGAAAGCAAGGTCTGGAGGAACAGTATAGATGGAGTGTATCTAATCAAGATAAGAATGGAATGGCCAAACTGAGCTTACCTTCTATAGAGTTGTCACCTGGGAAAACCCACATTGTACTATAAAGAAAATCATCTCATTTTCTTAGGCCTTTGTCTTTCATTAATTGGATAAATTTACAGATTAATTGATTAAAATCTCTTTTGAAAATCAAACTCAATGTAAAAATCAAGTTCATTAAATAAGAACTGATGAAAGAAAAATAAAAAAGAAAGGAAAGAAAGAAGGAAAGAGGCAGCTAAATTTTCTAAGGTATGGACATTTCCTTAAATCTGTAAATAGAATTTCTTGGTGGATTTTTATCTATACCAACACCAAGACAAAGCAGGCACCCTCTCTTTGCCACTGGAGATAAACCCTCTGAATATTTCACTATGAATTCTCTGTGCTGGAATGTTTGTGTGATATGTGCCTGAGTATGTGAGTATATGATTAATTCACCCACTGAATATTAGATTACACTGAGCAATAGTACTTTGCAATAAGCCTAAATTCTTTAAGTTTAAAGAAAATATCTTCCTGTCCTATGATCTGTAATAATTTACAGACTCTAGGGCAATTGCCCCTGGGATTCACTTTCCAGGACCCCCCCCAAAAAATTAATAATAATAATGCCAAGACATAATCCACTAATTGTTTTTCTACTTGAAAGCCAGTACATCATCTCCCTATCTTATCAATTTTGTATACTGCCTAAAGTTTGCAAATAAATAGCTTTATTTTCAACTGAGATTGTCCTTAGCAAACAGGCTTTTTAGAAAACATATTTGTCATGCAAACAAACAAAAGAGTCTGGTTTGAAAATAAAGAGATAATAGAATTTAATTGTACATAACTGAATGATATTGTTAGCATAGAAAATTTGTATGGCACTTGTAAACACAAACGATTTATTAAATTGAAACATATTTGAAGGTTCGTGTGTATTTTACTCAGATTTGTGAATTTTGAAGTCATTCTTTCTGTATAAACACTGGGACATTTATGTTTGTATTATAATCCTAAATCTTTTGTTTTTTTTTTTTTTGTTTTTTTTTTTTGTCCTGTGCTTTCAAAAGTTGTTTAGTGTCTACCTTGTTTAGTGTCAATTTGTTTTTTCCAAAACTTTTCCTTTTGTCTGACCTAGATGACACAAGTAAAAAAGAGCAGCTTTCATTTGCTTAGACTCATTATCCATCAGACACTTTCCCTGTTTTCCTCATTTACTCTTCCCAAAGCTGTTGAGAGAAAAACTGAGAATAAGAGAAATAAGCAAGTTTTCTCAGAGTACTCATCTCACCAACAGCAAAGCTGGTGTTAAACACGGGATTGGTTCAACGCGCATAGAAATGTCCCAAGCACATGAACATGCATTCATTTTCTCAGAAATTTTTTCTCCAGTATTGGAAAATCATACCCAAAAGACAGAATTTATTCTGATTCTCTCTCTACCATACTCACCGAACCAAGTTTTTATTTTCAAGTACTGTGTTCAAATTCTATATTTTGAATTCACATTATGTGTTTTCTTCTGGCAAATGTTATTCCATTATGTCTGCACCTTATCCAGCTGTATACGGTACAAAGTGTATTTGCTAATTTGCATTTTTAGTGCCCTTATTCATGTGTTCTACCATATTTCTTGCTTATTCTACCAGCCCCAACCCTTGGATCATTTAAATCCACAATAGACAAAATGATTGTGGAAACTGAGTCTCAAAGGAAGTGGCCGTAAACCACTGAAAGATAAAAAGCACCCATGAGCAATTTTGACTCCTGAGTGATGTGCCCTTGGCCTGGGCCCTTGACTCTTGCCCTTGTAACATGAAGGTCATGTGTAAGCTCAGGGAAAACTAATACAAAATTGTATAGCTCTAGCCTGCTTCCACCACTTGGTCCAGACCCTAGCAACCATTCTTCTATAAACACCCTACACCAATAAGTTGCTGCTTCTCCTTCTGGAAATAGTACACATTTTCCCTTGAATATCTATCTACTTTCCTAAATAAACCACTGTCTATGCCTTTGACTGACAGTTGTTTTTTGAATTTATTTTCATCCTGTATGCCAAGAACCCCACTGGTCCTGAGTAAAGTTTCCCTTTCTCTCTGTGAGCTCCTGGGATCCTTTGGAGACATGTTGTCCCTGGTGACAATCTGACTTTTCTGTTTAAAATCCTTTCATAAATCTGCTTTAACCCTAACATTTTAGGTTATGATTTTAACCACTTGGCAAGTAATGTGGAAAAAGCTTAAGGAACATTTACTTTTACTCATTGTCTACCACACCTATCCTGCAGGTTAAGCTGCAGACAAGGGACAATTACTAACCTCTGCCTCCAACCATTCCTACTCATCCCACTTTTCTTGTCTGACTAACATCAAATATAAGTGTCTCAGAATTTGTTCAGATAGGCTCAAAAATGAATTAAGGGCTCAGATTCTATGGCAAATATGGTGGTATTGCCAAGATCCCCCTTCCAGAAAGTATTTGCAGCCCATGGTAGAGCATGCATTTGGCTAACAGCCTCCAGCTGTAAACTAGGTCAGAATCAGCCTGGTACAGGGAGCCACCTTGCTCTTGGACACATCCTTCCCAGATAAACTTGCCTCTGGGTGATGCTGAGTTTAAATTATAACCCACCGGGACACTCCCATTGGCAATCCTTTACTGCTCTGTGCATTTGGGCTAAGATTTTTTTGGGCCCTAAATTGGAGTTTTCCTTCTTCCCCTGCCCAATCTGTTTTATTCAATTTTTTGATCACAGACATGGACCCCTAAACAGTGTCTTATTTCTTCTTCTTCAATGCATACCTCAGATTTTTTCTGATATCCTCAGGTGATGTCTTTTTCCTTTCATAGGAAAGCTGTAGCAGATTCTAGCATCGTGTTTGTTGTGTAAGCTACCACAAAAAAAGTCAAGAGGGCAGGAATGCAGAAGTAAGGACATCAAAGAGCACCTTATTTTATTTTATTATGGAAGGAAATATTTCCCAGAAAGCCCCAGCAAAGTCAGCTCTTTATTTTACAGATCAGATGACTAACTCTATGATGTGACAGAAGAATTTATTTAAATCTCTTTCCTGAGATTGCATAGTCAATATTGAAGAAGGGTCATGTATCTGAGAAGTTATTTAGGACAAGTATTAAAGGTTTTGTGCTTATGTTCCCCCAGAAAGAATTGAGAAAAAAAATATTTTTAATATAAAAATAGTACATCAGTGAATCCAGTAGAATCTGAATACAAGGGAGATAATTGTTTTTACAAAAAAAAATTATCTTTAGTATGAAACTTTTCAAATATGCACAACAATATTATAATATATCTCCATTTACTTATCACCTACTTAAAAAAATCAACATCTTGGCAATCTTGTTATCTATATATCCTTCTGGTACTTTTTTCCCTATTTGTTGGAGCATTTCAAAACAAATCCCCCAATAAAATTTATCAAAGCAAATCAAAGACATCATAACATTTGATTAGCAAATACTGAAACATGTATATGAGATAGCAAAAGCCACAATTTTCATTATCTCACAATCAGCACAATTCACAATAATGCTTTAATAATGTCTGTTGCTCAATATGTGTTCAGTTTTTCCTCCTTACCCACTTTTCAAGTTTCTGTTGGACTATTTGAATTAGAATTCAGAAAGTGTGCACAAATTACATACAGTTGATCCATTTTGAGATTATTTTTATACATAATATTTCCATTTCTTTTTAATTTCCATGTAATTTATTTGTTCAGGAAACTGCAACTTTGTCTTATAATAGTTCTTCTGTTACTGATATGATTGTGTTTTCACAAGTGTGTCTTTTTTCATGATGCTGTTTCACATATATACCTTCCCCCTCATTTTCAGTAAATTGAAAATTAGAGCTATCGGATTGATGGACTTAAGGATTATTTTGTGTTGCTTTGTTTGCAAGACTACTCTATGAGTGATGCTTTGTTTTTGCTATTACATCACATCTAGAGGCACATAATGGCGAAATGTCCTACTATTATTGATGTTGAGATTGATTAGTGGGTTCAGGTGCTCTAGCTTGATCCATCTATTTAAAATTCATCATCAGTCAAATAGCTTTAAAAGATGTCTATGATCATAGCAATATTCCATTAAGGTTACAAATAGTGACTTTCTATCATTCACCTTGCCTTTGATATTCATGGTTTTCTATAAAGTAGAACGTTTCCTTATCAACTATTTGGTTACCTTGAAAAATAGACCTACAGAGAAGACAGCACAAATACTTTATCCTTTTACTTAATCAGTTTTCAGGATAATGAGTTATTGCCCTGGAAACCGTCAAAGTTTATGAATGAGGAGTTGTTTTGTTTTGTTTAATCACTGTGAACTTCTGGACTTTGATATGTGTCTCTACAATTGTAGTCATTATTATTTTTGATGCTCATATTTTCTCATTTTGGGAAATGGAAGTCATGTTTAGCTATCATCTATTTTTGGAATGACTCTTGTAGAAATTAATATTTTCTTTCCTTCTAGCATGGCTAGACTCATCATGTAAATGTCCATCTCCTTACCTCCAATTGACCATTATTCCTAGATACCAGTTTGTTGTTTGTTTTGTCTTACTAGACGAAACACAAATGATTTTCGGAAGCAACAATCTGAAAAAGCCATAGGATTTTGATATTCCTGGATATTCAAAAGAGAGTAATAATACCCAATAAATACTTCTATCAGCAATCTCACATTGCTCCTTTTTTCCTGAATTTTATTCCCATTCTACTTATTTCACATAATTTTTATTCTAATGAAATATATTGTTATATCTGAAAGTATATTGATAATTCTGTTATAACACTGCAAGAAATTTGTAAATATTTTGCTACTCTTTACAATCCATGCCTCTAAGTCTTACTTTATGAAACTTTATAAATATCAGTAAAAGTATTTCTTATAAGGATCACAATTTTTTCCTTGTTGTTTTTGGTACTGAGGATTGAACTCAGAGGTGCTTTACCTCTGTACTAAATACTCAGCCTTTTTTTAACTTTTATTTTGAGACAGAGTGTCACAAAGTTGCTGAGAGCTTTGCTAAGTTGCTGAGGCTGTCCTGAGACTTGTGATCCTCCTGCCTCAGCCTCCAAAGTTGCTGTGATTACAGGTGTCTGCCACCATGCCTGACTCTCCTAAAGATCTCATTCATTAAGAAATATTAAACATCTGTCCTAGATTTTTTTCCTGTTTTGTTCTGTGTTTTTATTTAGAGATGTTATGTTGATATGTGAGAAATAAAGATAGAAGTTTTACCTCCATTTTCTGAAAATCATACAAAAATGGAACTGAGGCAGAGAACGGTTAATGAAATAATGCCTCCTAGGCCTTTTTTTTTTTTTTTTGTATCAGAACCATGAAAAGGGAACCTCTCCTGATAGATTAAGTTTGTCCAGCATGCTTCTTAATGACTCAGAGTATTGCAGTGCTGAGATAAGCAGATGAAATCGTCCTTCCGTGAGTACTATATTAACCTCAATGAGATGGTGCACCACTACTTTCTTAGCTTTGGTCTTCTAGAGACTCTTCCTCAGAACCCATGCATTCATTGCTGGTGGACAAGGGTAGAAGAAAAGAGGCAATAAAAGCAGTTATGTCTTCACTCCTCTACCATAGTCTTTGATAGATTTGCATCCAGAATATCTCAAAATTGACAAAGTATCCTGTTTCTAATGGCATACATCCCTCCATAGACTTTGTTTTGTCCTTTGTTGGAATTGGGGATTCAGACCTGGATCTTGGAGCAATGTCCTATGAAAATACTCTCCATACATAAGAAGTAAGTCTTTCTCCTTAAAGGTGTAGAAGAGCAATAATGAAAGAAATAATGGGAAAGAAGAAAACTAACCATTTAAAAATATAAGAAATGTGAAGGTAAAGAAATTGATTTACCTAAAATTATTTGTGCTTACATACCCCCTTGGATAGTTTTTGGAAACTATCAGAGGTACATATACCTCAGTTTGAGGACTGCTATGCTGAAGTATGTATTCAGTAGTGGGACAAAAGTTTCCAAACTTAAATACATGCATAATTGTCCTAAGTTCTGCCAGGTATTTCTTTAGTTTGGCTGAAACATGAAGTGCTTTCTAACTAGTAAATATCCTGTTTCCTTATATTATTGTCAGCACTTGTTATTATCCTACTGTAGTTTTTGATGATCAATTTGATATAAATTGGCATCTTAAGGTGTTTTAATTAATATTTTTCTTATTAGTCGTATTCTAGGTGTTTTCTTTTGTGAAACTTTCTTTTGAATTAGCTGCCCATTTTCTTTTTCTTTTCTTCTCTCTTTCTCTCTCTGTCTCTCTTTCTCACCTGCCCATTTATTTTATTGAGTTTTTTGTCTTTGTCTAATTGATTTTCTGGAATTTATATGTATTCCTTTTATTAATCCTTCTAACAGTTTAAGTGTCAGAACTATCCTTTTCAATTTTTCAACTATAAAAATAATAACCTTAATTAACATAAAACTTTATTTCTAATGTGGTAAAAGACACATTTGCTTTATACTTTGTGATGAATACTGTTTAAAAACAATGCACTCATTCCCAAAGTAACAAAATTATTCCCTCAGTTTCTTCTGTTAGCATTATTGCTTTATTTTCCTAATGTAAGTTTTAAATGTTTGAAATTCACCTTTATGGATGGTATAATTTAGATATGAATAATACTGTCCATGTAATGAACCTATTTTCCTCTAAGTATCTATAAACAAATTTTCTTAATAAATTTACTGTAGTATTTTATCATACCCATATTTCCTATATACATGTAGAACTATTTATCTCCTTTGGTATATTTGTTTATTTCTGTAGCTGTTTCACGATACTTTATTATTACAATTTTATAATATGTTTTACTCACATTTTCTCTGGTGTACTTCTTGAAACTGGGTATGGTAACCTATGATTTTAATTTTTATTGGATATTGTTAAACAAATGTGTAGAATTTCTTTAATTTTGCTGATCCTGTTATAATTTTTATTGGAAATTACATTTAATTTCTATTTAGTCTTTAGATAATATGCACTTTAATAATGTTATCCCTAAAAGCTGGAAATATAGTTCAATGACAGAGTACTTGCACTGCATGTGTGAGGCCCGGGGTTCCATCCCCAGAGCAAAAACCAAATAAATGAACCATCCCCCCCCACAAAAAAATCAATGTTATCTATTATCAAAGTACCATAATTTATTTCGATTTTTATTTATGATATAGTTTATACCTTTTTTTTCTGTGACAACTTTGTGTACTTTTCTAGATAATTTTCTAGATAATTTCATCTTTTGTAGTGATTATGCATGGTCCTGAATTTCTATTATATCTTTAAGTAGGTTATTGTTGGTAAAGATGAATGCTATTGGCTTGTGTAGTTTGATCCAACTCATTGCTTTGAGAAGTTTGATTTGAACTCTAATGGTTTATTTAACAAATTTTATGTTCCTATGTAAATGCTTACACTGTTTAATTATAGCTTTGTGCTAGTTCTTTCAATTCATATATCTCATTTCTTTTTCATATGTTCTTGTGTTGGCTAGGACTTCAGGAACTCTATTGAAAAGCAATAGGGATAATATGGATCTTTGTCTCCCCACTCCCCAGATCTATAGGGAGTTCTTATGAAGATTTTTTTTTTCTTTCAGTAGAATATATGTTGAGGATTTGGTTAATAACCATTATAAAGTTCCAGAAGAGTCTTAATATTTCAAATATTTGAAGTATTTTTTACTTACTTGTTTCTTTGATTTTGTTTATAAATACTTATTAATTTTATTAAGTCTTTTTTCTACATTTATTGGGAAAAAATAAACGACTATTTTTCTCCTTTTGGGCCACTAAGGATGCCTTATGTAGGTAAATTTTTCTGATGTTAAGTCTTTTGTTCTCAGTATAAAAACTACTTGATGAATTTATTTTCTTAGTATTTTGTGAAATTTGGGTTATATAACTATTTAGAATTTCTGTAAATGAAATTGTTAATAATGTACTGTCCTTATCTAATTTTATTATCTTTAAAATCACAGGACTTTTTTTCCTTCCAATTTTTTAATCTTCTTGAACAGTTTTTATGCAAGACTGGATTATCTTTCATTTGAATTTTGATTGTCCTGTAACTCTCTGACTCTAAGACTTGGTTGGAGTTTCCAGGGTACCTTGAATTACCATTTCAAACTTTGCAGTGGTTATTGATCAACTCAATTTTCTACTTTTTGTGACAACTTTGGTAATTATTTAATCATTATTTCTCTGTAACCAATTATCCCTAAAATTTAGAGGTGAAAAAGCAAAAATTTTTTATCCTCACAGATTCTCTGTGTCAGGAATTCAGATAGGACTGTAGTGGGATGGCTTTCCTAAGTTATGATGCTCAGGCTGGAAAAGAGAAGATTGGGGACTGGAGTCAGCAGAAGGCACATTTATTCTCATCTAACAGTTGATGCCAGCTTTGGGATAACGCCTGTGTACTCTTCCTTGCAGGCCTCTCCATCTGGCCTCTCCCTATCATCTCCCTGTGAAAGCTAGCTTGGACTTCCACCATGATGGTATCTTTTCCACAGTGACACAAAGAGCTATAACGGAAAGCCCATGACTCTGCAGATAGCCATGCACCTACACAGGGCCAAAGGCAGGGGAAACAGACTCCTTTCTGTAGAGGGAGTTGCATGATTCTGGTAGCATATATGGACATTCATGGAATTATTATCTGACACAATAATTTATATGTAATTTTTCAATGAGTTCATCTTTGTTTTAAGTGCATTAGGTAGTAGTTGATTGTACCACTCTATTTCTTAGTTGCTGTTTTGTCTTTTGCTATGTCTAAGTCTTCATTCTCTATTTTGTTTAATTGAAAATTGCCTTTATCTTTTAATCATTCTTATCAGATGATTGCCTTGAAAGAACTAGCTTTAGATTTATGTCGTATTCATTACTGCATTTTTGTTTGGTTTCCTGATTTCTGTCTATTTCTTAATAATTATCTCCTTTATTTTTTGGTCTGTTTCTATATTTCTAATGAATCAAGTAGAATTCATGGCTCATTTTAGCTCAGTGTTTTTCTTTTATATATATATATATATATATATATATATATATATATATATATATATATATATATAACTATGTTTTTTCCTCTGAGTTCTACTTTAGTTGTGCCCCTGCAAGCTTTTATATGCAATGTCATTGTCACCCAAATTCTAAGTACTTCATAATTTATCTTCTTGATTCTGGTTTAGTTCAAGGGCAATTTAATAGAAACTGCTTTAATTTCAAGATTAAAAAGGCAATATTTTATCAGGCACATTGGTACACACCTGTAATCCCAACTGCTCAGGAGGATGAGGTAGGAGGATAGCCAGTTCAAAGCTAGCCTCAGCAAAATTAAGGTGCTAAGCAGCTCAGTAAGACCCTGTCTCTAAATAAAATATAAAATTGGGCTGGGCATATGGCTCAGTGTTCTAGTACGCTTGAGTTCAATTCTTGTTACCCGCCCCTTCCCCCTGAAAAAAAGGCAATACTTTTGGTTATTTTTATTACTGGCCTTCTTTGTTATATGTTTATTGTAAATAGAAACAAGACCTTTATTTTATTTGTTTTTTATGTAGTGCTGAATATCCAACCTAGTGCCTCATTATCCAAGGCAAGCACTCTACCACTGAGCTACAATCCCAACCCTTATTACTGGCTTTCTAATGTTATTACAATATGACTCAGGAACATTGTCTGATATTGGATCATTGGAATTAGTTGAGCCTTTTCTTGAAAATTTATGCAAACATTTTTTAAAGTATTCATATAGCTGAAGAGAATCTATTTTTTTTCTCCCTCTAAACTATGAGATTTTAGAAATTCTCAGAGATAATCCAAGATTTCTGCCCCCGGTCCCCCCTCAATAAAATGGTATACATAGATCTGCTCTGCAAAGGGGGAGTAGAGGCAAAAGAGCAAACTAAATATCCTCCCCACAGAGTTTCAGCACATCACTAGTCCAAGGAACTCTTCCATAACAAGTTCTCTGTTGTGGGTTTTTCATGTATGAGCCTCTTTCTCCTTCATTTGGCATATTCAGGGTTGTCCTTTGGGGAGGGAGTCAGTAGTCTCTGTTGATTCCTCCCAGTGTCACTATTCACAGTTGTTCAAGTTAAAGTGACTAATTTTTCTTAGAAGAATCTTGAACTACAAGTGACGTACACAACAGGCCTACTAAATGCTTAGTGTGTGAAGGAACAAAGTGTGAAGATTTATGTTTGATGCAGATCAGTGGATGAGAAGGAAAGGGTTACTTTTTTGAGAAAAGCCTGAAAGTAGGAATGCTGTCATAATAGCTTGCATACAAGTTAATCTGGGTCACAGATTGGTCATTGCCATGTGCTTTCCTCTCCAAATACAGAACTGAGAAATGGTGCCTTTTCTTCACAGAAATAGAGAATTAATGAGGGTTTCTGACTTGTGATTACACACTATAGCAGTAATTTAAGAAAAGTGAGCTGGAGTTTAGGGGCAAAGAGAAGGTTAAGAGAAAGCCAGGGAGAACACTTAAGGGTATTGATGGAGGGACTTGAAATGATAGTAGGAAAAAAGGAAGGACTAAGATAAAATATCTCACAAAAGGAGGTAGGCAAGTAGTATATGTGTGTTGAGGGGGGGGGATGCTGGGGATCGCACCCAGATACTCAAGCACAGGCAAGTACTCTACCACAGATCTACAAGGGACTTGCACAGTGAGCCTTGATGACAAGAGAGGGAGAAATGAGAGGAGTCAGAAATGATTCTAAAACACTGTGTTTGCTAAACAGTTAGAATTGAGGAAATTATGAGTACACCCTCATATACGAGTTTGAGGTATGATAACCAAAACTACAGGCAGATGCTCAGAAGGAGCCTAGAGAAGCAGAAGGGAGAACTCACTGAGAGCTCTATGTCCTCATCAAATGGGAAAGGTTGGCCTTGCTTTCTGCTACTCTAATGGAACACTGAACATTTCCAAAAGACCTTGACCTCTAGTGTACTTGTCCACATCTAAAGTCTTCTCAGACAAGTATTTTCATGAACGTAAAGCCCAGTAGAATTGGGTTGATTGTGTCAGTCTGGTTTTCCAATCTCTACTGGATTTCCGGAAAGAGGATTTCCCTTTTCATGTTTTTAGGGCCAGTGCAGTCTGGGTTTCTTTATATTCCTACAACCAACTGAACATCCACAATTGGAAAATCTAAAATCTGAAGTATTTCAGTGCTGAAATGATGGTGTAAATGGAAACTCTCAAACCTGACCCTCACATGACAAGTTACAGTCAAAATGCAGGTGCACTGAAATTATTCTAACAATCACCTTTAGGCTATGTGTATAAGTTTTGTATGAAACACAAATGAATTTCTTGTTTAGACTTGGGTCCCATCCCCAAAATATCTCATCGTGTACATGGGAATCTCCCAAAATTCTAAAGAATATAAAATCCCAGACATTTTTGGTTTAAGCACTTGAGATAAAAGATACTCAATCTGTACCTCTAGTCAAGTTGCAACCATTCTATTGGAAATTCATACTCATTAATTTTCTGCACACTAACATTAATTCTTTTATCCCGAATGTGAGTGAACAGCTAAATCAAGGGCATAGACCAGGTGGGTTATAACCTTCATGTCTCCAAATCATTTATATAATCTCCCTTCCATCTTCTGAATCTCCAAAATGGTTTTAGATCTTTCCATGTAGAAAGGAGAAAAATTAAAACTGATGTGCTGTGTATTTTTCTGTTTGGTTTGCAGAGATAATAAACTATTTCCGACCTAGGATCTTTGTGCATTAAAATCCTGAGGAGTGGAATGTGGGGCGGTCCATCTCCCTCTCTGCCTGTCTGCCCCTCTCATGGGCTTGTATCTCTGTTCTCCCAGGAAGAACCTGTCTCCAGCAGGCCACTTCCTCAGTGACAGCTTTCAGGCCTCCAGATGCATCAAGTCCTTGGCTGTCACCCTCTGTCTGCAGCCTGTAGGATGCTTCAGCAACTCCAGCCCAGGGGCTTACATTCCTGCTCTGGCAGTGGTTGGGAGGGCATTTGATTCCCCTCTTCTTTCTTTCTTGTTTTGTTTGTATTTTTGTTGTTATTGTCCAATTTACACATTCCAGAGCTGTCATGCTGGACCTCCCCTCCTCCCAACAGCTGTCAGACCCCCCTACAAGGAGACAGTCAGAGCAAACCAGAAACAAACAATGTACGAAGAAAAATTTCAAAGTGTATTCAGAGAAACGTGTTACTTCAAAGGCAGGAGCAAGGTCCCCCTGGAGCTCATTACTGTAGTCAGTGAGATAAGGCAGGGAGGGAGCTGCTCAGTTGCCTCCCAGGAGATGGAGAAAATGGAAGGGGGGGGGGAGCTCACAAGAATGCAGTTTAGATATTTAAAAAAAAAAAAAAAAAAAAACTCTCAACTCTCCATATATCCATCATAGATAAAGAAAAAAGCAATGTCCCTTCTGTGTACCCAGAGATGTTTTCTTCTCCTGATATCCTGCTGATACCCCCAAACCATGGAAGAGAAGTCTTTTACACTATGGAACCAGCCCAGCTATAGAGAAAAGAGGGGAGAGTGGCAGAGATAGAGACTTTATTCTGCTGAATAGCACAGTTGAAGAGATAGGATGGAGAGAGGGGAAGGGCTCCATTCCTGGAGCTCACCACTTGCAGTTTGAAATTCCCTAGGGGCTGTGGGCACCTGAAGATGAAGCTACCTTCGCTCCTGGGGAGCTGTTTTTGTTTTAGTAGCAAAGGTTATAGTTATGGGAACACATTTCAGGCAAAAGTGACCAGGAAGGTAAAAATCTCTTTCAGCAATAATTGATCTTCATCATACCTTAAATTGTGTTTACCTCTCCTATAGCTACTAAAGCTTTTTATTTGCTTTTCCCTAAGAGCTTGTCTTGCTCATTAGATTGTGACATTGAAGGTCAAGGAAAAGGGTTTTTGTATTTTGCTTTTGTTTTGTTTGCTTTTACATCTCTAAACTCAGAGAGTCCAAGAAATAGAAGACACCATAGAAAATTGCTTTTGAACTTAGAATATTTTATTTTCATCTTTTTTCAAATTTATTTTTCAATAGGTAGCAATAAAATTTAACTCCTTTGGGTGTACAGTTCTATACATTTTGATAAATTCCAAGTAGTATAATACCTCTACAATCACAATACACAGTAGTTTTATCACCTCCACACAAACATAACACACACACACATGTACACACACACACACTTTTCCTAACTCTTTGTTGTTAAGCCCTCCTCATTCTTTACCTCTGACAATCAGTGATGTATTCTCTGGCCCTACAATTTGCCTTTGCCAGAATGTTGTATAAATGGAATGATACAGTATGTGACCTTTGAGTCTGGCTTCTGTAATTAGCATAATGCTTTTGAGAGCCATCCATATTGTAGCATGCATTTTACTTTGTTCATTTTTCTTACTGCATTACATCCCTCCATATGGATAGACTACAATTTAGTTACCCATTCTCCAGTAAAGGATATTTCATGGTGTTCCTGGTTTGAGGTGGTTATAAACCAGGTTTCTGTAGACGTTAAATTTTAAGCAGTTTGTGTAAACAGATTTTCATTTCACTTGGATACAAATCTAAGAGTGGGTCACATAAACTTTGTTGAGTGAATTAATGAGTGTGTGCTCTGATTTGCTGGACTTTATTTTTCCTCACTCTAAGCTATGTTTAGTTTCTTTCCTCAACGCACCGCTAATGAAAAATCTGGTATTTCCAATTATTATTTCACATCAAAATCTAGTTTCTAGGATGATTAACCTACCATTTCCACCTTTAGCTTCACTCCATATGGAGGGATGTAATGCAGTAAGAAAAATGAACAAAGTAAAATGCATGCTACAATATGGATGGCTCTCAAAAGCATTATGCTAAAACTGATTGGATAAGCAGTTAAATTTTTATTTAAAGATTTAATTTTTATTTACTTGAGGGACATAGTTTTTAATGCCCCTTTTGGTTCCTTTGAGCTGAGCACATCTGAAGTCTCCATGGTAAAAGAATGGGGAAGCTGGGCAGGCTCAAAAGCATCTCAGCCTATTGGAGAGAATTTGAAGCCCAGAGTTTCCTTCTAACTGGGTTAGCTAATTTCCCCAGATTTTCTCCCTGGTGGCTTCTTATGTCCCCACTTCATTGACGAAGTAAGAGCAGTCTATGTACCTTCTACCTCTGTGCATAGGCATAGAAAGGATGATTATTTGGGCATGTTATACTAAAGGGTATCATTGAACTATTACTATGTATAGTGGGATTAACTTTAAATCAGACAGCAATGTGCATGGGTTTAATCTCCCTGTTAAATATGTATATGACCTGTAGTAAGCAAAGGTAACTAAAGATTGCTATTTTTTTTTTTTTTTTGTTCCTTTGAAGCACTTTCTTTTTTTAACCTCCAAGCTGATCAGTAAAAGTGCACTTTGGTGCTATGTGAATGCATCAAAATGCTTTACATTGAATGAATTTTATGATATGATGTACTAATTTGAAGTAGAATATACATCATAAATTAAATCTTACAACAGTTTTTTTTTTCTGATTAATCCAAGCCCCACCCCCTTTTATTTCAGTCCTGAATACTGAACCCAGGTGTATTCTGCCACTGAACTATGTCCCCAGCCCTTTTTATTTTATTTTGAGACAGGGTATCACTAAATTGCACAGGCCAGTCTTGAAATTATAATTCTCCTGCCTCAGCCTCCCAAGTAGCAGGGATTATGGACATGAACTACCACATTTGGTTCTAAGGTCTTTTTGTATCTTCTTGAGAAAGACCAAACTTTAAAATGTACAATAGGATATACCCAAGGATAATCATTTAATTTGGGTCCATCATTAAATTAAATGATGTGTAAGAAATGTTGATACCTATATAAATAAGTCATTTTAGAAATATCATCACCATCACTTTCAAATATTTCAGTGTTTGGGGAAAAAATAAAACCTATTTTTGCATATACATACTTACCCTTTCTTTTCTTTCTTTCTCTCCTTTTCTTTCTTTGCTCCTTTCTTTCCTTCCTTCATTTCTTCATTCACTCTTTGTTTTTCTTTCTTTCTCATTTTTTTTCTTTCTATTTGTCAGTATTAGTGATGGAACCAAGGTTTTCTGGCTTACAAACAAGCAGCTATTACAAAACTACATCACCAGTTATTTTTCTTTTTCCTTTTTCTTTTTCATACTGAGGATTGAACCAAGGGACTCTCAACCACTGAGCTATATCCCCAGCCCTTGCTATCTTTTATTTTGAGACATGCTCTTGTTAAGTTACTGAGACTGGCCTTGAACTTGGGATCCTTCTGCCTCAGCCTTCACACACAGTCACTGGAATTACAGGCCTGCACCACAGCTCTTGGCTCCAGTTAATTTTTTATGTTCTCTTTTGAGACAAAGTTTCACTAAGTTGCCAAGTCTGGCCTTGAATTTTTCATGCTCTTGCTTTAGCCTCCCCAGTAGCTGGGATTATAGGCATGTGCCACCATGCCAAGCTCATTATGTTTATCTATGTAAATGTAAAAAAAATACTAAGACTCATATAAAGATTCCTGAATGTACCAACTTGATGCTCAGTAAAAATCTAGCCCTGAGTTTGGCCATATGGACAAAATTTTGGCCTGCTGTATTATAATTTGTAGGTGGGAAAAGTGGCCTTCTATTTTCAGATCAGATTTAGTATAGTCAGAAGCAAACTTTCAATGTGCACTTCTCCATATGTAAAGTGGCTTGCATCATTTTTATAGACCCATAGTCTATTAGCCTTCTGAGTTCTTTGGTTGTGAACAGTTTTCTTTCTTTTTTGTTTTTTTAGTAGATTTAAAAAAATTGTTCTTTTTAGATATATACATGACAATAGGTTGTATTTTGAAATATTATACATCCATGGAGTATAACATTTTCTAATTAGGATCCCATTCTTGTGGTTGTTCATGATGTAGAGTTTCACTGGTCATACATTCATAAATGAATATTGGAATGTTCTGTCTGAGTCATTCCAATGTCTTTCCAGTTCCATCCTCCCTCCCTTCCCTTCATTCCCCTTTCTCTAATCCAATGAACTTCTATCCTCCCCACACACTTATTGTATGTTAGTATTCACTTATCAGATAGAGCATTCGGGCTTTGCTTTTTGGGATCGGCTTATTTCACTAAGCATGATAGTCTCCAGTTCCATGTATTTACTGGCAAATGCCACACTTTCATTCTTTTTTATGGCTGAGTAATATTTAATTATATATGTACCACATTTTCTTTACCTATATATCTGCTGGAAGGCACCTAGCTTGGTTCCATAGCTTAGTTATTGTGAATTGAACTGCTATAATTGAACTGGTGCATCACTGTAGTATGCTGATTTTAAGTCCTCTGAGTATAAACTGAGGAGTGGGATAGCTGGGTCAAATGGTGGTTCCATTCCAAGTTTTCTGAGGAATTTCCATACAGCTTTCCAAACTAGTTGCACCAACTTGCAGCCCTACCAGCAATGTTTAAGTGTACCTTTTTCCCCCACGTCCTCACCAATATTTATTGTTATCTGTATTCTTGGTAATTGACATTCTAAATAAGGTGAGATGAAATCTTAGTGTAGCTTTAATTTCCATTTATCTCATTGCTGGTGATGTTGAACAATTTTTCATATATTTGTTGACCAACTGTACTTCTTATATGAAGTGTTTTCTCAGTTCCTTTGCCTATTTATTGATTAGGTCATTTTTTCTTTCTTTTTTTTTTGGCAATAAGTTTTTTGAGTTCTTTATATACTATGGAGCTCAATGCTCTATCTGAGGTACAGGTGTAAAAGATTTTCTTCCATTCTGTAGGTTCTCTGCTCACATTCTTGATTGTTTCTTTTGCTGTGAAGATTTTTCATTTGATACCATCCCATTTAATGATTCTTGATTCTACTTCTTGTGCTTTGGGAATCTTACTGAGGAAGTGAATTCCTAAGCCAACATGGTGGAGAGTTGGGTTGGGTGCCATTTTCCTTGTACTTGCCTGAGCTTACATCCCAGAAAAGGAAGTTAGGGGTGAAGGAGCCTTTGCCACCTAAGGTTTTCTTATGGCTGCTCTCACACATTCCTGCCTCACGTCAAGCTTCACAGGGCCAAACAGGTCTGAATTTTGATCCTGTTTCTATCACCAACTGTGTCTCCTTGTTCTTAAAATTCTTAAAGTTTCTCAGGATTATTAGGATTCTTGGAGCAAATGCATATAATTTAAATAGATTTATTATTCCAAAGTGCTAAGTCCTCTTCATGTGAGTATACCAGTGATAAGTTCTTACCCTTTGAACTGGCAGTAGAAAGAGCTGGAGCCAAAGGGAAGGAGTAGAGGAGAGAAAGAGATGGGAGCAGGTTATAGGCAGGTAATGCATGCATTATGGAGGTAGAGTTCAGCAACCCCATTCTAGGAAAGAAAGAAAAACAAAACACTGGGGTCTTTAATTCACTGCAAGTGCTGTCACCTATGCTACCTGCTCCAGTTTTGTTTAACATGATCTTGAATGTCTCTAGGAAATGTACTAATAGAAGAATCTGTATTTTCATATTACATGCATTACTTTCCTATTGTCTGTCTTTCTCTCTTTTACTCCTTTTTACTCCCTTTGGGTTTATAAATACTTAAGTCCTTGCTTGTTCTTTGAGTGGGAAGAGGAAACACTTAACATTTTCCTAATATATACAATTCATGTTCTTATTTACTGCATAAGGCCCTGTGCTATTTACTTTGAATAACTATATGTTCTAATTTTTGGAATCCAAATTTAGGCATTTGTATTCAACAAAGAAATCCCCCTGTGGCTTAATGTCTTTAAACTGTGTATATTTATGCTCCTGCATCCATTTAGTTCTAACAAAACATATATTCATAAAATGCTTTACTGTTTATACAGTATTTTCATATATGAGTTTTTATATCAAGGCCTCATGAAAATTGAGGTTCAGAAAGAGTTAATGGTTTGTTCAATGTCATACAACTAGGAAACTATCAAATTAAAAGCTAAGAGACTCATTTTATACCTCTCAGTAACAAAAAATCAATAACTTAATTATATATTAAATATATATGTAAATATATATAATTAAATATCTAATCCCTCAGATATAGTTACATAAACATGTTTTCTGTCCTTGACATTTCATTAATTATTTCAATATCTTTGTGAATTTGAATAGTAGTTTTAATTATTTTATAAATAGAAAATCTGAAACATGTTTAGTGAACTGAGTATTTTTATATCTCAGGAAAGCTTTAAAATATTGAATATGACATTATTTAAGCATGTAATTTTGGAGCAAATATCCTTCAGAGAAATTAACATATCTCAGGAATTTGCACTCAGCTCTTTTAAAATCATAAACAATGACAGGGTTGATAAAATATACTTGTGGCTGATTTTTTGATTTTTGTTTTTGTCTAGAGGGTAAATTGACTCACATATTGTATATTATTACTTCCTTCATGCTGGCACTGTTCTGGGCATCTGTGTATATACACTAGCTTTAAGAAAACACAAAATGCCACAAACTCAAAATGAAATGAAACTTCTTTTAAGATACAATTTAAGTAGATCCAGGAAGGTTTTTCTAACACAAAATATAGCCAATTATCTTCTACACTTTCAGGTATAGAAGGACTATCTGCATTTTTTTTTCTACATTCTGTTAAATTATTAGTCCTACAACTCAGGTCCTCAAAATGCAAATTCTTACTAACTGGGAAATCCTCACTAGGCAGGCATCTCTGGAGGATTTTTTCTTTGCAATAGTTGGGTCAAGTGGCAGGGCCTTCCTGCCCTGTCCGAAAGGCTGACACTGGAGACTACCAAGGCTGGGAACAGGTTTCATGCTGAAATCTAATTCCTACTCCAGGGGAATATGCATCTCTAGAAGAAGACAAGGGGTGGGGTAGGGAAGACTTCAGGGAAGCTTTGCCCACAGGACTGAGTGAGAGAATACATCCTCAGAAAGAGTCTAAACCTGTCCTTACACCCACTGAGTAAGCACCAATGGTGTCATAGGACACTTCCAAAGACACACCTCTCATATCCCTTCACAGCCATCATCCTTGCTGGGACTTGCATCAGTGGAAGAGAAGTAGAATATCCATTACTTTAACCCATTTTTCTTAGTTTGTGTTTGTTTGTTTTGTTGGTTGGTTGGTCTAAATGCAATTATACCAAAAATCTCAAATTGAAAAAAAAAATTCTTTTAAAAAATGGTATCATAGAAACTGTCAAATTAAAAATAAAAATGGGATTGGTAAGAAAAATCCGGTTCAAAGTTTCCCCATCTTAAATTTTCTAATTATTCTAGCTATGAAAGGATCTTTCCTGTCTTTCTGGCTATAGCCATGGAGAGCTGCAGGAAATGGGGTCCCAGAGACAAATATCATATAACTCCTAGAATATATCTGGGAGATTCTGCAGAGGCTACTCTTCCATTTTCCAATCAGAGACTCCTGCCGTTTTACCCTGGCCAATGAAAGGGGATACTTTTTGAAAGACTTTCCAAGCTGCGGGACAGCAAATTTAAATGCATGCAGTTTATCATAGAGGTTTTCAACTGTGTTCGGGCTCCCCCTAGCTGCATGTAACCAGATTCTCATTGCTTAAACAGTTCAGCTGAATGCTAAACTCAAAACACTGCATAAAAGAGCAAAGATTTTTATTTTTCTTTCTTTCTTTATTTTTTTATCTTCTGTCTGTCCCATTTCCTCTTCCGAATCCACCTTTGTTACTGCAATCAGTTGCAAGGTCAGAGTGAAGCTATGGTCAGAAAAGGGTACTTGTGGCAGAGAAGGAAAGGGCAAATATCATTGAGGGGATTGTTTTTAGAGATACTTTATGAATGACTACAAAGATAACATCAGCTCCCCTTGTTGATATCTTTATTGGTTTTTCCCTCCAAAGAGACTGGGCTGAATGTGCTCAGTTATTGAATCAACTTGGTCTCACATAACCTGCGTTTACGGGTAATGTCAACTCATCCTTATGCAACCCATGGGGCAGAGGGTGGAGGGAGTCTGACTGGAAGAGCCACATGATCCACTGAGAAAACAGCTACCTGGCAGCGCAGAGAGATGTCCCAAAGGCTTTCCCACACATCTGGAGCGCCTGCCAAGAAAGGGAAGCCTTAAAAATGAGGAAATTAGAAATATTTTAGCTTTTCCATTCCTTACCAAAGCCTGCAGTTACTGTTCCTGCTGAAAGACAACAGACAATATCCCTGTGCAGCTTCCAGCATCCTCAGAGCTCTGCCTTCAGGACACTGACATTTCGGTGTTTCTCTCTTGTATTCTGTTGTTAAACTCAGGGAATTATAAAGTGCCAAACAGATGTAGCATAATATAATGGTTAAAGTCATCCATATCGTTATCCTTGGAGCATTGATGAACAGATAGAACAACTTGTGGTTTCTTTGGGATTAAATGAAGCATTTTAGTCAACAAATATTAATTCAGCACTTGGTAGATGTGGTGCAGGGTTTAGGGAACCAGAACACCTGAACAACTGGAATCAGTCAGTTGTGGGTTCTGCCCTTAAAGACTTCGGCATCCAGTGGAGAGGACAGGCCCTTCCAGTAAAAGGATAGACAGGCAGGTGATACAGACCATGTGCTATGGGAACACGGGTGGATGACAGATCTTTTGTCTGTGAGGCAGACTCAAGAGAGTCATTGGGGCAATTTCATAAGTTAAAGAACATTTGAAGTGAAATTGAGAGAATAGACAGGGCTTTGACATGCTGGAAACAGGGATCGTAGAACATGGTTGCAAGAGGTAAAGTCATGAAGAAATAAGTGGAGGTTGAAGAGTTCATGGAAACTGGATGAAGCCAGAGTGGACTGGGTACAGTGAAAGAGGATGGATGATAAAGTTAGCTCTCTATCCGCAAGGGAGAGGGAGAGGGTCTGAGCTGGGACAGAGGTGCTGATAGCCATACTGGAGTGGATAGTGCCTTAAAGCCCGCTGTGCTTGGTTAGTCTGGCTAATCCTAGAGTCGCCCCAGAGGTGGGTTTATGTTTAATATGCTGCACTGTATTTAATAGCTGAAAACTTTTACCCTTTTCTGCTTTTATGCTAGCTTTCTTTTCAGAAAAGCACGTAGATCCAACTTTCTATTAGTTTCTATCTCTATCACTCTCAGAATCCTCTGTCCTATTCTTGGCATAATTCTATTTTATGCTGAATTACATAGTTACCATGGCAAGTAGTCCCATTTTCTAGATTCAGAAATGTTATAAGAAATAGGTACAAACAAAATACACCTTCAAAGAAAAAAAAAACACAAAATCCACCATGGAATAAAGTTCCCACATTGACTATCAGTATAAAAACACACATACACACAGGTGTTCTGGGACATAGAACTTAACCCTCAGCCACGTTGGCTTCCTGCTAAGTCTCAACCTACTAATGTGACACCTGAATTAACAATCTGTTAAACCTCTTCTGTCCTTCCCCATTCTAGAAAGTACTTCAGTGCTGTAACGTTAAGCAACATTTAGGTAATTAATGCATTTCTGTTGTCATACTGCAGTAATTTTGCCAGAATGTATGTGGGAGAATGTAGATGGATTAAATACATTATTTCTCCAGGGAAATTGAGAGGCCATGTCAAAATAAAACATCACTGTGCATAGTTTACCTTTTAATTTTTTTCCTTAATTATTAGACAAATTTCAAACTGGGCTGTCTGTCTGAATTTGAGACAGGGTCATTTATTTACACCTAATTCCAATTAGAATATATTGAGATTGTCATTCTCAAATAAATATGACTCACTGTGAACATCACCATATTTTTGAAATTTTAAAAATACTTTCCTCCAGACCCATTTTAAACAATTCTGTGTGTGAAGTTAGTTTAAGGATCTGGTGAGACTCCTTAGGTTCCTCTGGTCTTACTGTTTTATTGCAGCCCCTCCTCTCACAGGCAGCAAGATCAGCTCTACCTTCAGGGACACTGGAAGAGTTGCTGCATGTTGCCAGATCACCCTTTTTCATTTTGGAAAATGCAAAAGAGTTAGGACAAATCTCACAGAGAAACGCTTAATGCTTTCTAGGGTCTCTGTTCCATGATTCTGTAGTTCCCAGTGGCACCTAGAGGATCCCAGACTGAACATCTTGATGGGTCCTTAGGAGCAGGTAAAAGATCTCCACTGATGTCAATAAAATTTCTCACAGGAAGGCTCAGTAGCAGGGGTAAACAGAGAAGAGAAACAAAGATGGTGTCATTACTATCCAGACTTTTTATTTCATTTTTGTATTTAGCTCTGACTGCTCCACAGATTCCTGTTTTCTTAGGGCTGGCTAAGTGCTACCTCCTTGCCCATTTTACAAACTGGGTCTCAATAATTGCTCTGAGATATCTTGTGAGCACCCTTCCCAGAGGAGCAACAAATTCCCTATTAGAGTTGCCTTTCTTCTGTATTCTGGACAGAGGAAAGCAAGTCCTATCCTATCAAGTATTGTTAAGGGAAGGGAGGGGCAGGGTATCTAATCAATAAAGAGAGCTCAACAGAAGCAATCTGCATGTGCAGCAGAGGACTTAGGAGAATGTTTTCCATATTTTGTTTTATAGTGATCCACATTTGAATAGCTACATTTTGATTTCTACAGATTAGTGCTAGGAGATTAGCATAATGACATTACCCAGACGCCTTTGCAGTTGTGTTCTTTCAGAGGTCTGTGTGACTGAGGTTAGAAAATGTAATGAATTAAGAAAAAAAGAGGGAAGAATTGTCATGTTTAATATCATTTCCATAGAACTTGACATAGTTTATGGAACTAAGGAATATAATGCAATTTATTCCTTCATCCCTGCTGGAAAGACAAGGGGTAGCGTAAGGGGGAGCAAGGATGCACATAATGGAGCACAGTAGTTATGGAGATGATGTAGCTGCTAAAGAATCAACTTCCACAGTACCTTGGCTCTCAGGGGTGGCAACAACGCAGTCAAGTTAGTTACCTGTGAAATCCAGGTGTGATCAGAATAGCATTTTAGTGAAATTAAACTTGGGACAGTTCCTAGATAATAGATACATGAATGTATGAGAAAAGACCTTGATCACAGGGCCTGATCTGTGCCATGTGCAAAATCAGAATCTCTGGCAAAGAACACCAGGGACGGACGCACGAATTGCTTTCAGTCTATTACACACATGCCAATTGCTATAATATTGAAGAAAATATTCATAAATCCCTTTTCCTTCCTCTGCTTTATGCTTCATTGCCTTTTCCACATTTGTGGTTTATAGATGGAATGAAGAAAAAAATGTAGAAGGCAGATGGCAAGGAGTGAGAAACTTTCCTAGAGACAGGATTGCAAAGTGGCTAAGGCAGTTCTTTCTCATCAGGCATCTGAATTAATTCTGAGCTCAGTCTTTTACTAGCTCTGTGGCCTAAGTTTTAAATTTTCTCTTAGCTTCCTCTGTAGAATCCAAGCGTTTTAAATAATAGCAGGAAAAGATTAGAAGCAAATCTAATTTCAGTAAGGGGTAAGTGTCTAAGAAAGCTCACTATATAGGCTAAGTAGTTTGATGTTGCTTTGTTGAGGAGATGATGGTGAAATTTAAAAAGAACAATCATCATTAAATAAATGCAGATGCAAATCTTGTTGGTTAGGTGTGATATACAGGCCAAACCATGACAAGAAGCTTACAAAAGACCATTGTTAACAAAGCTTAAGTCCTTGATGTTAACTCTGGATTTATTTTGATTTGTTCCAGAGTACAAAAGAATCAAAACCAGAAATATGTGTAATGTGGCAGTCAATGTTGAGGAGTTTGTCATCTGACTCTTTGGGGAACCTTGCAAGTTAAAATAATTACATACACAATTTAGACTGGGTAATTGGAACAAAGAATAATTCCATTACATCAATCAGAAGAACTTGAAGAGAACACAGAGGTGAAATAAAGGGTAGGGGAAGTTTCCTGTGACCAGTTTATTTTCACATCTGGCCAAGCAAATGCTTCTTTTACATAGTCACATCCTTTAATTTTGAAAGAAAAAAAAAAGAGAGAAGATCCCAGGTGAAGAAATGTAATTTGGTCCATGCAAAATGTTTACTTCTTATGGTAAAATTCCATAGATTGCAAAGAGGAAAAGTGTAAGTTTTTGGAAAGAGAACAGGTTCAAGAACCAAGCCCTGTCTCTGTCATTAAGGATTACAAAATGCACGCAAGCTATGTAGTCCATTTATATAGATAATCTAGAACACACAAAATTATGTCTTTTGTAGTATTTCTGTAGGAGACTTCATTTGATAAACATTTGTAGTTACACTTCAACAGCCTCAAACAAAATCAATACAAAAAATAAAACTTATTCCCCCCAACCCCACCCCACCTGGCCTAAGAGTTTAGGTCTATTCATGAGTGATGGACTCTGCCAATAAATAATTAATGGTTACTTAGCAAGAGTTTAGAAATTCCCTGCCATTATTTTGACTCTATTAGGTTCACAAGGTGACTTTTTAAGGAGATGTAAATAATATTTAGCCTAAGTAGCAGTGATTCATTTTCCTGTTTTTAGAAAAGCTTCTGTTTCATTACCATGAAGTAAAAAAAAAAAAAAAAAAATGGAGACTGAAAAAAAGTAAAACAAATCTGATTTTGGAATACCTGGAGCTTTGGTTAAACTGTCTTAGGGAGGCTAGGTCCATTTAGTACTTACATAATATTATTTATTTATGATTTTGATTTATGTGGAACTTCCAGTGGGAGCTCTCCTATGAAAATAATCCTTCCGGGGATAATATTCACGAATCAGCACCAGTCTGTTTGTTTCTTGGGTTCTTGTACTTACATCCTTCTGAGGATGCTTAAAACTGAAGCCTTGATCAATGGACACTGGGTTGAGGATTCCATGAAACTACTACAAAATGTTCTTCATATTCCCATGCTTCCTTGGAAGAGACTTTTTGGTTTAAATTGTCTTGTTGTTTAGCTGTAATTGTTAAGCAGCTGCCTCATTATGCTCTCCACGTGGCAAAATTTCTACTGAAAACTGAGAGAGAATTAGAACGTCAGAAGGGGGCCAAAAAAACTAAATAATGGTGACAATGAGAGAGGCAGTAGGAATGCAATTAGAGTGTGTGGTAGTGAGTTTCTTAAGGCTGGTGTTCAATATATACTTGGAAGGCAATAATGACCTTGGCTATTTGTAGAAAATCTTATTTTCTTCTCAGTTGTATATGTTACCCAAGACTCCGTGGAGCAATATGACTCTTCACCAGGAGTAAAAAGGATCCCTCTGTGAGTCTTATGCTTTAGAATGTCTCCCCTACCAACTATACCCCTCCTAAAAAGATGAGGAATCCTTAGGGGAGGCAAAGAGATATGCCCACCTAGGGCCTGTGCCACTAGCACTACTTTAAACAATTGCCCTGGTTCAGATCAGTCCAAACTTTCTTAGTCATGGAGCATGAGGCTTGCTTTGAGCATCTCCATGGAACTCTTCTCTGGCTCTGTTACTTTGAGGTCTGACAATACCAGTGAAGAACACATCTATAGAGCAGAAGGGTGACCAACTGATAGTTGTTTGCATGAAGATAAAACTTGAATGTGTAGTCTGGGATATAAATATATTAGGATATGAATCTCCCAACAGTGCTGATAAGCCAGGTGTGGAAAGATGAGAGGAAGCCCATAAGTCAGGGGTCAGGGTTGGAACCAGCTTTCATAGTGAAACCATATTCTGGTCCAAGAATTCCAAGTGGTCAAAGAATTCTAGATTTTAAGTTGCCCTTACAAATCATTATGACTATACATTGTCAGGATGGGAGAGGAAAATATATTTTATTATCTGTTCATTATCTTGATTATAATGTTCAAATATTTAGATAAATGTCACCTAGGCCTCCAATTGTACTCCTGCCTCAGGTAGTAGAAACATAGTCTTGTCTGCCATGTGGTTGTCACCCAATGCTTTCTTCCCTTTCCCTTGAAAATTATCTAGGCACTGTAACACGATCAAAATGTCATCATTTCACTCTGTAACTAACAAAAAAAAAGTTTATTTATAGGCCAAAATATCAAAGTTTTACTAAGCAAAGAGGATGTTAAAGCTTGGAATGTTCCCGGTGCCTTGTGAACAGAGAGGTTCTACATAAACTTTCTTGGGTGTCTATCCATGTTTCCTCCGTGTTCTCACTATACTGTCTTCCATGGCTCAACTTAGATGTCCACTAGTGCCTGCAGAGTGTTTGGGAAGCCATAAGGACAACACATGGTAATGCACCATGTTATTCTCACCTCCCAGCATCACCTCTCTTGCCCAGAGACTTCCCTTAGCTGGTGTATAAGTTCAATCAGCCTAACCTGTGCCCAGAAAAAGTAGAGTTTTGGTACATACAGCATACCCCTTCCTCTACCTCAAGCTTTCCTTCCTCACAGAAAAGCAAAGAAGATGCTGCTAAGATTGTCTAAGAGAAAATAAGAATAAGAGCTACCATGTACTGGACTCTTTTTATGAGCAGACAGGCTGAGCATACCATGGTGTTAACTGCAGGAATTATTACTGTTAGAGATGAAATTGAGATTAATGTAGTTTAGAAATCTACAAAAGCTGCTAAGACTCAGAGTGGGATTCAAATACAGGCACCGTGACTCCTAGTATACTCATTCACTCGCTCTACAGCACTGCCTCTGGATCCAATGGCCTCTTCTTTTGATTTCACCCCAAATCAACCTTCCAAAATCTGTACCTGCTATTTTTAAAAGCTACTACTGGCCCCAGGAGAATTTAAAGCATTGTAGATGTGCAAGTAGTCATGAAGGTTCATTATTATTATTTTTTCTAGCCTCATATGGTCTCTTTCAAGGTGAAATTAAAGTAAATAGCCTGTAACTCACCACTCATCAGATGGTCAATACTTTAACCAAGAAATACCACTGCTCAGTGTGATGTTTGGGTATCACATAATATGTCTGATTGCTTTACTTAACATCCAGATTTTTGGCTAAGAAAATCAGAATTCAGAGACATGGGTAAGCTTTAAGACAGATGTATTAAACATCATGTATTTCTCACAAGTCTGTGTGAAAATTTTAAAACAGTGTAATCTTGTGTTACTTCTAGTACTTAGATTTAGATATACTCATCTATTTTACATAGTGATTTGTTGATGGTCATCCATTGTCTCTTGCTAACATGAGAACTAGTGTAGGAGTGTGGGAAAAAAGCACCTTTTAATTTTCATAGTCTTTTAGAGATCTCTCAAGACGTGAATACCTATTTAAAACTAGAGGTGTTATAAAAGGGATTTTATTCTTTCATCAGAAATTTGTATTTTTAAGACTCTTAACTCACTCCAAAATAAAAAGAGTAAATAAATACTTTGAAACACCTAATTGAAGAAGACACATGTCTTCCTGCCAAATCGAGGAAGCCCTCAGAGTGCTAGAATGTTGTTGCTTACTGTCCTAGCAGTCTTTCTAAATACAATCTATCCTAGCAGTCCTCTCACTCGCCAGTTCCCATCCAATCGCTTTCATTTACTAGAGTGCATTGGCTCAGCCTTCACCAACACAGCAGCTACATGCAGGGCTATAATGTGGTTTTGCTCATCTTGCAACCCTCTGTGATAGCTCTAGTAACTTCTATTGTACAGTGATAACAGCATCGTTTGTCACATGCCCACTGAAAGGAGCTCAGTCCCTGTTCTCAGATTGGGTGGGATGAAAGCCAAGAGCTTCCAATGTTCACTGTGGATGCTAAGATAGAATACAAACTGGTAACATCCAATGGCAGATACAAAATGCCAGGTTGTTATGTCCCTAAGGGGACCAATACAGTTTTATCTGGAGCAGAAAGTGATTTTTTTTTCTTTTCTGCTTTGGGGATTATGACCCTATTTGGCTCATCTGGTTTGCAGTATAAAAGGCATGATGCCTGTGTGATAATTGGAGATGACAATGGAGAGAGATGAGATTTCTTGTGGAGAAGTAGGGGAGTCAAAGTTCAGTTAAACCAAGGACCTTGCACCAATGTAAGGTACTAGAATGAAATGCCCTTGGCAACACTGGTGATGTGGGGAGGCTCCAGGAGTTGGATGTGGGCATCTATCATCCAGGTGGTGAAGTCTCTCCTGATGATTTGCCATGTGGCTCAGATATTACTTTGTTCCCAAAAGTTACCCTTTTCTGTCTTGGACCATGTCCCTTCTGGCTAGAAAACATGCTTCTGCACTAATGTGGAAACTAAACATAAAACTGAGGGCCAAAGCTTTTGTATTAGAGTTTTAGGCATACCTGGGGTGGGAGGGAGCAAAGAGTAGGGACCTTCTGTGTCTAGTCCTGTTGGATAAATGTACAGTTTGAATGATTAGAATAATTAATCAAGAATGATTGTTCAGTCAGGGACAATGTCCTCATCACATTCGGACTGTCAAGCCTTGTACAGAGGCTGACACACAGTAAGGGTCAATATGCACCTCTTGAAAGAATGAAGGAAGTTCATTAAATACATGAAAAGACTGGGCAATGCCCATCTTCTGCTTTAGATTATGAGCTTGCTCTTGGTGGAATGAATCACGGAAATACAGTAAAAGCTGGCCTATGCAAGGCATTTAAATTATTTATAACAGATGCTGATCAATGAATTCTCAGATATTCACAAATAATCTTCAGCTGCAATGTCAAGACAAGGGAAAAGTAGGACTTATGAAATTTCACTAAAAACACAACCCTTTTTATTGATTTTATTTTTTTACGTACATGACAGCGGAATGCATTGCAATTCTTATTACATATATAGAATGCAATTTTTCATATCTTTGTATATAAAGAATGTTCACACTAATTCATGTCTTCATACATGTACTTTTTTTGTTTTGTTTTGTTTTTGTTTTTGCATTACAATTGTTATTACACATATATACCACAATTTTTCATTTCTCTGTTTGTATATAAAGTATGTTGACACCCAATTAGTGTCTCCGTACATGTACTTTGGATAATGATGTCCAGCACATTCCACCATCCTTGCTAATCCCCTGCCCCCTACCTTACCCTCCCACTCTTCTTCCCTATCGAGAATTCATCTATTCCTCCCATGTTCCCCAACCCTACCCCACTATGAGTCAGCCTCCTTATATCAGAGAAAACATTCGGCATTTGTTTTTATGGGATTGGCTAACTTCACTTAGCATTATCTTCTCCAACGCCATCCATTTACCTGAAAATGCCATGATTTTATTCTCTTTTATTGCTGAGTAAAATTCCATTGTGTATATATGCCACATTCTTTTTATCCATTCATCCACTGAAGGGCATCTAGATTGGCTCTACAGTTTAGCTATTGTGAATTGAAAAACACAACCTTTTTAAAACATCTATCATATTATACAAAATTGCTTTTATTCTTAAATTAAGTTTACAAAAAACAAATTCACCATGAAATAAAGTTTAATTTTTTGTTGTTGTTGTTGTTTTTTCTTTCAGGTAAGTGTAAAGATATCTTCTGAAGTGCTCTGCAGAAAATGTACAGGTGGCGGTTCTCTTAGAAGAAAAAGGAAGGCAGGGATCCTTGAAACGGTAATGTTTCAGCTGTTCCATACATATGGAAGCATCTCATGCGGTCAGCAAGGCTATTGTTTTCTTTTGTGTATATTGTACCTGTTTATTTTATTATAACTCAATATGGCTTAAACCTCAGAGTTTGTGAGAATTGTATGTTTTTTTTTTACATCTGCACTGGAGAGCCTCTCATCTTTTAATCTAAAGCTTCTACAGCCCACCCTCACCAGAAAACTCATGTGATGTGAAATGCTTAAAAACAAAATGTCATTCTAAATAGATGCTACATGAATACAAGCAATTTAGACTGCATAGTGCAAGAAATATATATATATATATATATATATATATATATATACATATATATATATGTATATATATTATATCTATATATAAATATAACACACACACACATATATATATTTTAGTTTGCAAACACTTCACATGAGGATAGAAGGAAGGGAAGTGAATACGCCTAATATTATGTGAAAGGTTTATAATTATATTATTGCAGCAGGTTTTAGAAACATAATTTGCTAAGTGCACCAATTGGTTCCAAGACTCAATTTATACCCCCAAACTAAGGAATTCTATTTTCAAAAGCAAAATCAGTTGATGAAATGTTAGTACTTAGGAATTCCTACTGGAATTTTCTTTTTAAATAACCTTCCTTTTTCTATCTAAAATAAATCACTCATTTGCTGAGTAAGCATCTATAGCTGGTTTCTTAAGAAAGATTAAATGTGTCATAATTTCCTGCAGAGTTAGCAATAACAATGTTCAATAATTTTTAATATGCTTATACATGGTCAAGCTTCTATATGCAGGTCATAACATAAATAGTGCAATGAAATATAAGTTATCTGCTATCAAAAGTGTATTTACAAAATGTTGATAAAAAGTGGAGATAATTTAAAGCTAATCATTGAAGAATATTGCTCTCAAGAGTTTAACATGTTAGGAGAAGGTAAGATATTACAGACGTTTGCATCATAGGTGAAGAATATTAAAATTATCCTTATTTTTTAAATATAAGAAATATATGCAGAAAATTAAAGGCCTAAACCATCATTCAGATTTGAGAAACTAAGAAGTAAGTATTTTCTAGTTCTTCTCATTTACTTACCTATTTCCTTTTAAAATATTTTAGGTTTAGATGAGAAATAACAAAAATAAATAAATAAGGAAAAGTAATTAGAAATATGTCTCTAGTTGTTTAGTCCTTTGGTGCTGTCCTATTGGGAAGTAATAGAACTCAATTACATAATATTTAAATTTTAAAAATTATATTCAATACCAGAGAATGTACAAGTTAGTATTTTTTGTTAGTGCATGGCAAATTGGTGACATGAACTACAGCTGTCAAAGTAGCACTTTCTGTGGCATGGTGTGGACAGAGCTCAAGTGTAGCAGGCTCTCTTGCATGAACAGAGGACCCTCTTGTGCACTCAGTGCTCTGTCTTGAGGAGTGCATGGTGACATATAGAGAAGTAAGCTGACTGAGCCTCGTGAATGAGTCACAGTGATTTTTACTTCATGACTGCTCGTCTACCTCAGCCAGTCTAAAAGATACTGTGAAATTGGAGGAAGAGAGGATCATGGGGAAACCCCAAAGGTGCAGAAGAGAGAACTGAAATGTTGAACTTATCAAGAGTTTTCTTGAGTTCATTTCATAATTTCTATCCCTTTTCTAACCCTTATTTAATAGTCCAAGCATGCCTTGAGATTTTTAATTTTCTTAGACTGTTAAAGTCACCCAGTCTCTGTAGACAAAGTAGTACTCTATCCTTTGATAATCTAGAATTCTGAAGAGAAACCAGTTAATAATACAAAAAGCATATTTATCTTCCTAATTTTATTTAATAGGAATTCATTTATACCATCTTTCATTTTCCAGAGGATTCAAAGGGTTTAAATGGTATTATAAGCAACAATCCTTTCTTTTCACACTGATGATTGAAAGACTGAGCATACTGATATTGTAGCTTTGGCCAATTTAAGGAATGTCTGCATTGAGCAGGTGGGTGACCTGTTACATAATCCAATCAGTGAATTAAATTCAGAAAATATGTTCTGGGACCTGCAGAACCCTGTGCATGATGGACAGAAAGATAAGTTAGCAAAGTACAGCTCCTATCTTTAAGGACTTTGCAGCTTAGGACTCCTTGCTGGCTTTTGCTTGATCACCTGGTGGTTCAGCCTTTAGTCACTTAACTGATAACCACAGTTATCACTTAGTCATATAACTGATATCCACATTGCATGCCTTTTTCCCAGGACAAGAAAGAAAGGTCACTCCTTTAGCACAGGAAGATTTCCTTTCAAGGTCAGGCAAAGCTGGATTTGACTGAACTGGATCAGAAGAGGTTTTTATGTTACCAGTGTAGTTGTACAGTGTTTTGTCTTCTTCACTAGCTTGGATAATCAGAATATGGCAATTATAGTACTTCTTTCATAAGGTATGATAAACATATCATGACATTTTTATGCTTCATTCGCTATGATGATTTCAACAGTTTCATGCCAAACGTTGGTTTATAGAGATTTAATATTGTGTCATGGTATTATGAAAACAAGGTAGACTAACATGATTGTATGTAGAGTTTGGAAGAGGACAGTCATATATTGATTATTACCATGACATCTAAAATAAAGACTGTGTAATTTATTAGATAAGATTTAAAAACTAAGAAAGTCATAATATTGGTTGACAGTTGATACATCTTTGTTCAGATTTTGAGATTTTCAAATAATTTGGTAATGTAGAAAAATTAAGAAAAAAGGGTTTGTTCAACCCAATATGTATTTTAGAGAGTAATCTGATCTTGTTTTTCTCTTATTACCCCAAATTCCTGATTTTCTGGTCTATTCCCTCATTTAATTTTTATTTATGATTTGGTTAAGCATCTTATTTCAAGCAGTGCTTGCATTGAAAATGAAATTGCTACCAGTATTTGTTGTGTGGAGTCATAATTCCAGAATTAGTAAGAATACATTGTCCCAAGCTTACCTGGCCTTCCTTAGAAGGTGGGGTTATATGCCTTATTATGTTAATATGGCTACTTTGTGATCAACACATACTAATTTAGGGATTCACTGCACCAGTGTGTGAATATTTTCTAGGCTTCAGTTTATAACTTGGAAAATGGTAGTCTCCTTCTCAAAGGAAAAATAACCTCTTCTAGAAACTGAAGTAAAGGCAAAACCAAGTTGATATAGTTCAAAGACAGTTTGCAATATCCAGTTCAGATACAATTTTCAAAGAATGAATTTTAATGTGCACAGACCTATTAGCACAGGATCAAATTCCTAACAAATTGATTGGACATGCAAAAAGAGTCTGTGTCCTAGATTTAAAGTCATTACACAGTTTTAAACACAGCTGTGCAGCAAGCCTTTCAATCTAGATGGACATGAGTGAATTGAATGTTTTTGAAGGTGATTGGCTGGTAGAATTTCTACAATGCAATTTTCAATAATGACAAGCTTAATGAAATCACTATCATATTGTTTAGCAAGGAAATGTGTATCCTATTTTGTATAGCCATCAAGTATGCACAAGACTATAAATCTATAAATATTTAAATATATCAAAAGGCATCTGTAGTTCTTTGGTTGAAGGAAAGTGGATGCACCCAGCTCTAAGTTACCTTTACCCATCCAAAGATGAAAATAATTTTCTATTGTAACCTTACCTTACTTATTTTATTCCTATCCATTGGAAATTTTGATTTCTTGCTGCCTCTAATCTTTCTGGGAATTATTCACTTCAGTTGAGTGTATGCTAACTTTCTATTTTGGTTTTAAATATTTTCCATTCTATACCTAGGAATATATGTTCACAGAAGCATTACACATTCAAGAATATTGCATGTGATGGTGCATGCTTGAGTCCCCGCTATTCAGGAGGCTGAGGTGGAGTTTGAGCTCACAAGTTTAAGACCAGGTCAGGCAACGTAGTGAGACCTTGTTTGAAACAATACATTATCTATATATCTGTCTGTCTATCTATCTGTCCATCCATTCATCCTACATATATAAACCCCTGAGTGTATATGATTTTTTTTCTTCTGGATAATGAAGATGTCAAGGAGGAAAACAATAGTTTTATTCTTTTGTGCCATATGAATGTTGGGGCACAAAGATGTGTATATATTTTATAAAATAAAATATTAACCCATCAATGAATACTAGTAAAGGACCATAGCCATGGAAGTGATTACTTTTCTTGTGAAATTCAGTCTTAGTGTCTATTGTTATTTACAAGTAAAATGAATTATAACTGTTCAGTTTAGGCATATACCTTTATGTTTGTTGCTTATGTTTTCTAATATATAGAACATAAAAAAGAGATATACATGATTATAAATTATCAAATTGTCAATCATCTTGAAACAAATAGTCAGTCAGTATATTATTAGAAAAGCTGCACAAATCCCTAGAAAAGAAACTGAGGGGTAGATGTTTCTCTTTCCCATGTTGAAAGTCTTGATGATTGAACTGAAGAGTTGGTAAACAAAGTAGAAAACTAAAAATGACACTTCAATATTAATTATGCTGTGAGATTATTCATCCTTTTTTTTAATTAAGAGGAGAGTATTCTGAGCAATAAATATAATTAGTTAATAAATTACTCCTGTTGTATGCCTTAAGGAATTTAGCTGCAGGGCAATTGCCAATAGCAGGCAATTGGAAAAGACATGGGCTTTCTATCAGAGGGACACACTGGTATTTCATAGTACCATCATGTTGAAAGTTAGTCAACAGGAAATAGTTCTTTATTTTATTGTGTTATAAATGTAAGTCAAGACCAGATAGCTCATTTACAAAACAATGATAGAAGTTACTATCTCTTGTATAAAATGAATATTACTTTTTATAAGTCTGAAGATTGCTAGATGTTTATTTTATGTCATTAGAATTAATCCACAAAAACATTATGAGTGATAGATTTCTTTAAGAAAATTATAGTCTAGATTTTGAACTTCTTTTAAAAGCAATTAAAAATTTAAGGTGTATTTACACAATCAAAAAGGAAAACAATATAGTCTGCTTTAATAAACATTTATTTCCAGACAGTATCCCATGGAATATAAAGATGAGTATGGTCCCTGTCTTTGATGAATTTATATTCATCAGAAAGAGAAACTAATAGGTAAACAGATGATGGTACTGTGAAATAAAACACCATGAGTTATGTGAGAGAGTCATGTGGGCACTGGAGGATGAGTGTTGGATCAGACCACAGGACAGGAAAAGGCACTTGGATGTTGGAAGAAATTCTGAGGTTCATCCGGTAAGGAAAGGAAGAAAAGATATCCTAGGCAGAAAAAAAAAAAAAAAAAAACCATCATCTGCATGTGTTTAATTGTCCATTTGCGCTATATGTCATAAATAAAATCCATAAAAATGACTAGCATGTCTGACCTTATTTATTAAAACTTTTTCTTCAATTATTATCCTTATCTTTGTTAATCCTCTTGGGTCCCTCCATTGGGAAGATGGTTGCAAATTTAGAGAAGTGATTTACAACATTCTTGGGTTATGTTCCTGGTGGTGTTTAATGTTCTTATCCTTTAAGAAACAATAGGGATGAAATGAAAGCTGTTGATTCAAATTATCTGGGTGGTGTTGGTTTTTTTGAACCCAGGGAGGCTGGCTCAGTGCTGGCTGCTGGTCTGATAAGAATTTCATATGTATTTAATATGTCTATGTCATATAAGATGATTGTGTAGACTTTTTTATGATTTACAGCATTTTATAGAATTTAGTTTGCTTTTCAGTTAATTCTTTCATTTTGATCTTCACCCCAATCTTTTTAGGTTAGGCTTGCCAGGTAGCAAAACTTCATAAAAGCTCAAAAGATTTGAATTGATCAGTGTTTCACAATTAAGAAAGCACAAGGCTCAAACCTGGGTCTCTTGATACTAGCCAGCAGTTCTTTTCAGAGCAGGAAAATGAATAATGCTAAATTATCATTGTAACATACAAGGGTAACAAAGCTGGTTATGTCACACAAAGTCACAGTATGAATTAGTGAAAGATTAGACACTAGGACCAGGTCTCTAACTAGTTGTTATAGTCAATCTCATCCCTTGGCAAGTTGGAATCAATTTAATAGCAGTTAATTTTTTCATTGCTAATAATATTGAATAGGTTAAACAGTCCCAATGTCTTATTTCACTTTCTATTTTCTAAAATAGAAAGCTTACTGCTCTAAATCATAAAAAGTAGAACAATGGCAGAAGTTTGTATAGAGACTTTTAAAGTTATTATCTTATTATAGCTAATTATATAGTCATAGGAGCAACATGAAGCATTATGGGACTTCCATTTCCAAAGATGTATGTATCCACATGCAGCTGATTATATGTAGTGCTGAGAAACCTGTTGTTTACTATTAATATCTAATACTCATTTCCTAGTCCTTCACAACTTTCCATTTTCTTCCACTAAATTTGATACTTTTGGTGTTATTGGAGAGGCAGAAGGTCCATCTAGTTCCACCATTAGGAGCTGTGTCATGATAGGCAAATTACTTAAATGTCCTTCGCTACCATTTCCTTATTTTTAATATGAAAATAGTCATTGGTAGCTGATAGAGTATGTAAATATGTCACGTGCCATAATTTAAGTACTCTAATATTGGGTGTCATTAGCATATTACTGGCCCATAAAGTTTTCTCATTATTTATGTATTTATTTGTGTGTGTATATTGGGTATCGTTATCACTATTGCTGGCACATAAATTTTGCTCATCATTTATGTGTTCATATGCATATATACCCAAATATATTGCAGGTCCTTTATTATCTGCAATGTGTGAATAACTGAGGGACACCCCAATGTAGAATCATATAGTGTATAAGGCAGGAAGAGACTTAATAGTAGTTAAAGACTTACTATGATAGAGCCAAGTTTCTAGCTACCATCCCACTTAGACTCTATACTATAGCCACTCTCCAAAAGCTCACTGTTCACTTTTTTCAAGATATAAACCTCTGTGTTATGGAGTTCTGTCCTCTCAAAATATAGTCTTCATTTTTCTCTTTCTACTGATTTCTCTGTCCTTTAGCGTCACCCTTCTTAAAGCATACCTACTTACTTTGAGGAGGCATTGCCAATCACAAACACACATACTCTCATGCACACATATGCATGGATTATGCATCACTCAAGTGTACACTTCTGGAATGCCTACTTAGCTAGAAAACTCCCAAAATAATTAACATCATTTAATCCTTTCTTGAGATCCAGGACAATCATTATGGACCTGTTTTTTTTTTTTTTTTTTTTTTGGACAGTGTTGTAAAAGGCCAACCATCATCACCTCTGTTTGTACTTTACCTGTCTCAGACAACTTCTGACCTTTTCTGATTTGCTTCTACTCATCCGTCAGAGGCTGAGAAGCCAGATAACGAAGCTTTAAGAGAACTACATATTTAAAAAGTCAATACAGTCCTGCATGAATCTCTATGAGCTTTAATTCAGGGTTTTGGGGTAGATATTTTTGGCTTCTCTGAGGCTTTTATCAAAGACTCTAACAAGCTGGACCTTCTGGATAAGTGGGGAGTTACTGCATTTTAATCGAATAGTGTCTACCTTATGCAAACACAGAATAAAAAATGTAGATATAAACAGAATTTAAATTAGAAGGTAAGCACAAACTCACCAATGCTATTTAAAATGTAATTTAATATAAAAACTTTCAGTTTGTATCTATCTTTTCTATTATAGAGTTGAGAGGTAGGGACCCAGTAGATAAGAGTAATGAACAAATGGCTAGATTATCCTCTGCTTACACTTCAAATAAACCAGCTAATTGTTTATTTGCCTAGCAGTTGCTGCCTTGATTATAGGTCATTAGTGACCATTAATAAATGAAATTGTTTTTTCATTTCCCAAAGCAATTTTGAATTCCATAAATCTTGAATTTCTCATTAAAGATGTTCAGTTTTATACATGCTTGATCAACAAATGTGATCAAGGCCTACAGTGTGACTTTAAAAATAACACAGAACCTTTAGAACAAAAACGACAAAAGGATAATTTATGAGCTTTCTTATTTTCTCTGATGGGGATATTTATTCCAAGTGTTATTACTGGTGGACTTACAAATTAAGAAAAATATTAAGATATATATTTTTCTTCACTGAGAATAATAATATATGTAATAAATGCTTTATGATATATCAAATGTGTAATTTTTATATTTGATATGATTGGATGTAATTTACTAGAGTATGCTTACCCTGAGTTCTGTTGAAATATTGATTCTTTTACTAATCGATCATGTGACCTAGAGCAACTTCATTGATATTCTAAGCCTTATTTTTATATCCTATTCAAAAGAGGGCTGATATTTTCTTTTATTTATCTTGAGAAATAAATGAAGACATTGTAGATAAAGTACTGGCACACTGCAACACTCAACTGATATGATTTCCTTTGCCTTTTCCATTAAAACGTGCCTTCCAGTTTTATAAAAGATTCTAACATTTTAAAAAGAAACAAAACAGTAAATTGGTTTATAAAATTCAGTTGCCCTGATGAATTTAGAAAACCAATAGTGTTTAAAAGTATGCTGAACTCATTGTAAGCATACTCTAGCAAATAAATATGTTACATTTGGAAAGACATTTTACTATGCATCATATTTAAATCAATGCTAATTGACTTTGGCTTTGCCAAAAAATGTATCAGGTGGCAAAACTATTTTCACAGTTCCACTTATATTACTTTATAGACAAGGACTATGTGAGACGAAAATGACACCCTAATGGGAGTCAAAAGGTCTTAATTCTAGTCATGAGTCATATCACTAACTCTGTGACTCTGAGTAAGGTTAACTTCACCTTCCTGGGTTTTGTGTTACTCATCTACAACAGGAAGAATTTGAAATAAGTAATTTCTAAGGCATCTTCCAGCAGTAGGAGACAAAATTCTCAAACTGTATTCTATAGAACAGAAGTTTGATGAAATACTTTCCTTTACAAAAAAAGTTAATTTGTAAGTCTGAGAATAACTCAAATGGTCTCCTCCCTTAGGACATTCACAATACATAGTAATATATTAAAGGCTCTGAAATGTCCTGTACAAAAGACATCTTAATTAACTTCAGCCTTAATTAAAGTTTACATTAATTAATTAAAGGCAGCATTCACTAACCTTTTTGAACCATAGAACTTCTTTTCTCACAATGGGGAGAGGTGAAGAACTCCAAACACCATGAACTCATCTTTTACAGAGAGGCTTTAGGTTGAACAGTGCTTGAAAATATACTGATTTTTATAATTTTTCCAACTTTTCTACATCTAACCCATATTTAAAAAAAAAATAAGAGAATGTGAAACTGTGTAAGTGAGGAAATTCACCCAGATGGGATTATCTGCATATGCAAATAAGTAGATTTGGATTTTCATCATTCCCATATCTTCAAGTTCTTTTCAGAGCCAAAAGAAATCTGAAATAATTTAGGAATCATGAATACTAGAGCCAGTGAAATGTCAATGCAAGAGGCTCTTCATTTGTGAGAGGAGGCATCTTGGTGTAGAATAGTCCTGGAGTAAGATCCAGAGTTGAGCCCTTTGGTACCCTGAAATCTTGGGCAAGGTCCATAACTTCTTGGCGTGACATCCCCTCACTTATAAAGTGAAAATACAATTTTCCATCTCATGCTACTCATTGTATTAAATGAAATAAAGGGAAGTGGCAATACCTTGTAAAGTGTAAAATTTTAAGTAAATGGAAAAAAAGTTTCCAATAGTCTGCTCAATAAGTATCTCTAAAATTACTAAATAATTTTGTATCTCCCATAGTGAAAAAAGAAATAAGCCTGGAAAAAATAAAAACTTTCATAGAATTGTTAAGACTAGAAGGGCTGCAAATGGTTCTTCCCATGGTTTTATTTTTAAAATAAAATGTTGAAGCACAAGTGAGTTTTCTCATGCCAACCAGCTGGCAGGAATAGAGCTAGTGCTCTGAGCTGATTCTTCAGACTCTGAGTCCATTTCCCCTTGGCACTACCACACTGTCTCAGTTCCCATATGTCATAGCACACCTTCTCTCTCATTATTTTCATAATTCACAAAGTATTTGAATAACTGAAAAAATACTCTCCTAAGAAATGGTGGGCAGATCATTGCCCTTGAAATCATATGGTCCATATTTATTTATTTGTTTTTTTGCTTGTTTATTTAGTTGTGTGCAGTTACTAGGGATTGAACCCAGCTTCCCATTGCAAGCTAGGCAAACACTCTACCACTGAACTACCCAGTTGACTTTGTCTTTTCTTCACTTAAGATTCAGTTTCTTTTTCCCTGCCATTAAAAGAAAAAGTTAGTTCTATTTTATTCACGTCATTTCCTTTTTTAAAAATATGTTGTCCCACCCTTCTCCTATTTTCTGCTTTTTCTCTACTCTTGTGGGTGCTAAGCTGTGCTTACACACCCTGCTTATTTTTTATGTGATGCATTTTTTTCAACTTACGATATGCAGAATGTGATGGACTCTGAAAATGGATTCTAGCTGGCTTATTTATCACCTATGTATATTGAATTTCCTTAATGTAGTTAGCTCTTAGGAATATAAAGATGTATGACTTGTAATTCATGGATAATTTGGTTATAAATAAGTCACAAAGAATTTCTGTTTCTTAACTGTAGTTCAAAGAGCACATTGGTAGAATCTTAGGTTTATTACTCTTTGCTGCTAAGAACAGAAAATGTTGCAATAAGCATAAACTGCAATTCAAAAGACTTGGATTAATCTGAGAATATATACCAAATGATAAAGGTTGTATCTATTAAAATATGTGAGAATCTAAATTTCTTTCTTTTGAAATTTAAGTAAGAGAACTTCTAGACTTTGTTTTTTTAATAGTACTGGGGACAGAACCCAGGGGTGCTCAACCATTGAGGCACATCCCCAGTCTATTTTATCTTTTATTTTGAAACAGGTTCTCACTAAATTGCTTAGGGTCTTGCTAAGTTGCTGAGGCTGGCTTTGAATTTGTGTGAGCTTCCTGCCTCAGCCTCCCAAACCATTGGCATTAAGGTATGGACCATCACACCTGGCTCTTTTAGACTTAAAAAAAAACAAAAAAAACCCCCAGAGATTTGTTTTCTATGGAATTTTGGAATCAGAGAGACTTTTTCATTTTTTAAAGTTATTTTTAAGGTGCCCTTGAGACAAATCCTTCCATCTTTCTCTCAAACGGAAATTAACCAGGTTACAAGTTTTCTTTTTCCATGTGGAAATGCAAACATTATCTAATCACATTACAAGAAACACATACATATTATAGCAAATAGCTCTTTAGATATAGATGAAATCTCCCCATTATTTTTTTAATTTAAACATTAATGAGTTTCAATATTAATATAAAGAAATACTGTAAGTATTACTAGATATATTTCAGATTTTTCCTTTAGTTCTAATTTAGCTATGCAGATTATGCAAAGTAACTCCTGTCTCTGAATTTTCCTTTTATAATGTGCAAAAGCTTTCAGTAGTACTTGCTTGAAGCCCTCTTGTAGAATATATATATTTGTGAGGGTCTTCTAAGACCTAATTCTATGACTTTATAGGTCAGGATAGTGGATACAATAAGTAACTTCAATAGAATGTGGAAGAAAAATCTTTCTCCAAATTATTTTTGCTGACTCACTCTTTTGAAAAAAATAAAATTCTTAAATAAGAAGTAATACCATTTTGCTAAATTTTCAGATGTGAAAAAATGACTATTGATATTAATTCATGTTCTTTTCTGCAGGAAAGTATTTTAGATAACTGGAGAAGTCCTGGACTTTCACATCTGTGTCAATTTGGATTACTGGGGGGAAAGATTATGAGATAAATTTTCTTGCAAGAGATTTGTTTGGGAGCATTCTCAGAACACCACCTGGGAGGTGTGAGGGAAGTAGAATTGGGCAAAGGGAGGAACTGAGGTGTGAGCTAAGTAGAACTGGGCAAAGGGAGGTAACAAAGACCTCAGACCATCCCATAGGTAATTTGGTAGCTAAATGTCACTAGGGCTTTTCCCAATTGGGATAAGGGGTAGCAGGAGCCCACTGTTGCCAACTACTACTAAATGATTTCTTGCTGTCTTTGAGGGAAGGTGCCATATCAGCAACTCAGCATTGGTTCTAGGATATTCAGCAGCAGGTATAGCTAGATAGGAGTGGTGGGAGACTTCAGGAGTGGGAGCTCATGATATCTGGCTCATGTAGATCTGCCTCAGTCTGACTGGGCACAAAATAACCGAGCCACCACAAAAGCCTTGTAGATTCAAACAGCAACTCTTTATTCACGAACTCTCCCCAACACTCTACAAGCACGTTCTGGGAAAAATACGCTCCCTCCACCAGGCTCTGCATACCAGTTCTCTCAGAACCCTGGGAGAACTCAACGGGAACTCAAGGAGCGGGCGCCTGAGGCAGCAGGATATGCCCTAAGGATATGCCCTATTCCCATCAGGATCCACCCTAAACCTGGAGCCACCCTAATCCCTGACCAGGGTCACCTTTCAACCAAAAATGCCATGCGTCCTACTTGGCTATGGCTCTCAGCACAGATCCTCCCTCCATTCCTGCCATTATGGATACTCCATTCATGTGCACTTGGGATGGCTGATGAGAGAGGCCAACTAACTGGCTCAATTCCTCTACTTGTTTTTATTAGTGCCTTTTGCTTGGTAACTGCTCTTTAGTGTCAGTACGTGATTTGAAGTTTTTAACTTCATAGACTTCCAGAATTCTCTCAGTTCTTCTCCAAATGGTCTTGGACTATACCTCTCAATCATTATTTTTGCAGGCCAAAGTATTGACTGCTTCCTTTGATTCCAACATATTTTCATCTCAGGACAGTTTTATTTTCATACCAACTATATAACCAAGTGTACCATCAAATCTCTGCTAAGTCAGAAAACTTTATTTTTTTAAATTTATTTCTTAGGTGTAGATGGACACAACACAATACCTTTATTTTTATGTGGTGCTGAGGATTGAACCTGGGTCACGCCCGTGCTAGGCAAGCACTGAGCCACAATCCCAGCCCCCAGAAAACTTTGTATCTACCTTTTAGATCTACCCCAGAATGGAAGTGTAATGGAACAACAGTCCATATTCAGCTTACACTCACATACTCCCCAGGAGCCAAGCTAGTTTTCTTTAACCTCCGGCAGTTGATGGAAAGAGTCTTTCTACCCCTACTCACATATATATCTCACTGGCCCACAGGTGTCAACTGAAAAAGAGGTAGTGGATGAGCACAGAGGATAACATGGCTTTTGGGTTATTGTTCATATAGTTTATTTGATTTTTTTTCTGGCCTAATTTATACTGATCCTAGATTTCTCACGTTTATCTGGGGATGATGACTCAATTTTGTATCCAAATACCCAGTGAGTTGAAGGGTCTATCAGAACTCAGCTCGCACTGGGGAGCTCTAGCCTAATGGTCACTCATAAACCCACCACTAGGCACTCCACTTCTACCAAGGATCAGAAGTTGTTCTTCAAATGGTGTACAGTTCTTTGCTGTATATAACATGGCTGCCTTTGCTCTAGAGCTGTACCTATAAAATGCTTTTTCATCTTCTGTCAGGGCTTTCCATAAGTTCATCATATCCTTTCTCATGAAAGATACTTCTGATATCTTTGGGTCTCATGGTGCATACAGTTCAGGTGGCACAACAGCCTAGAACTGCTACATAGCTCTTCCCCACCCCAGGCCTCTTGTAGTAGCTGGCAACTTTCCATTCACTCAGAGATAAGAGTGAAAAATTTTGTTGTCTGAAACTCAGAAGAGGAGTCAGTCATCACTTCTTTCTTAGTGGAGAAAGGCACAAGCTGTTACAATGTGTCTTTTTCTTGGAGGAAACTTCAAGCATGCCAAAGAGGACTGGAACCCTAAAAATATGACTGGTATGGCACATCCACAATCTTTGTACCTTACATGCATTACCAAATCCTCTGGCAATTTTTGTTACTGAGCCCATTTTAAAATAATATTTTTAAAACAAAATCGTGAATGAATGTCAATTATGAAACATCTCAATGATCCCTTTGAGAGAATACTCCAGAAAGTATATTATGACAGAAGGTGGAAGATTTAACCAGCCCTCTGGCAAACTGTAATACTCTTTTTATCCCTATATGATTGTGAACTACTTCTGGCTGTTCTTCACAATAGGAATTGGAACAAACACTTTTATTCAGTCAATGGTTGCTTATCATGTACCCAAGACTAAGTTGTTATGTTCTGATAAAGATATCACATTTCACAAAGCAGCTGCAGTTGCATCATTTGGCTGTTTTTCATTTACTATTATAGTTTTCATAGGAGCTGAACTGGTGATTAAATAGGATTATGATGGGAACAAGCACCTTTGCACACTTTTAGGGTATCCCTAATTCTGTAATTATTCTCATGATGCAATTTTACTTATAATTTTCAATATTGACATGGGTAGGAGTAGTAGCAGAGATTTTATATGGTCTTCCCCACTATGATTGCTCTTATCTCCAGATCAAGAAACCTAAGTAGGTATTTTGGCAAGTTAAATAGAATATGTGCATTTCAACTGTATGGTAGACTCACTGTGTGTGTACCTGGGTCAGGACTCCTTTTGTTATCTCATCCACATATGCCTTCACTCTAACATGAGGGCCATTATGAAGCTAAGGTCAATTCATAATAATGTCCACTCAAGCCTTTGTCCAAATGTCTGGGAAATGTCTGGGTATTCTCATTTCCCCAGTCACTCAATAGATGAGTCAGAGCAGATCATTCAGGTGTACAGCTACAGGCTATGGGAAAGAGCCAGACTTGAACATTGCAGTGAAAACCCAGCCTCTTCTTCTATCAGAGGGAACCAGGTCTGAGAACAGGCTCATGTCTGAAAATTGGGCCTCAGATAGTGAATTTTTATTTGACCAGTGACCTAGTGATTATCTACTTTTTATTTTAGTGTGGGAATGGGTCTTGTATAAATTGAGCAATAACTTTGCTGGCTGCCCATCTGACTTAAGCCCAGGGAAATTGTATTCTACTAAGCATTTTACAATAATTTCACACATTATATTTTTCCCATGGTTAAGTCCTTCTATTATTTTGGGATTCAACCATCTTTGTTGCAATCAGGGAGTACAATTCTTTAATATCATCATGAACAAACCTGGCCTACAGAGAATGTTATTACTGCGATTATTGATTCTGGTACTTTTCTTACCAGGAAATCCTGTATTGCTTTGGCAAAGAAACTATATTCTTAGGCTTTTTTCATAGAATATCTCATATAGTAGACTTTTTGATTGTAGGCAATATATTCCCTCTAGGGTACCCAGTTACCTGAACATTTACACCCTTTACCATGAAAGAATTAGCATTTCTACTTCATTTGTATGAATGAAGCATCAGTCATACATGGTATGAAGTACCAACTTATCAAAGCTTCCAGAATTGTCCTAGGAACATTTTCTCCCAGTATGCTTACTAGAGTGTTAAATTATGTATCATGGAAGGATGCTGCCATATTAAAAAATAATCTCTCATGCAACTTTATGTAACATTACTATTGATCAGTACTTTCAAGATCCTGTTCCATATATACTGCCTCACTAAGAAACAAGACCTATGAAAGGCAAGGACACAGAATAAGGCAGAATGAAGGTGAACAGCAACGCAGTACAACCGAGGCTTCCATCAATACTCTGGAAGCTCTGGAGTTAGAAGAACCCCTTTCTTCTACCCCTACAAGTGGACCAGGCCTTTGTATTATCACACTGATAAATGATTAGATGCAGGTTGCTTTAAGAAAGAAGAACTCTGGGTGAAGCATTTTGTTTGAGCTAATGGTAACTACTGGTAAGGGACCCAGCTATAAGCACCAGTAGCCAATGCAGCAGGCACCTGGGCCAATGAGTACTTTGGTTCTAAAGAGTTATCTAGGAAATACCCTGCAAAGGTTCCTATTCTGTCATGTGTCACTTTGTTTTTTTAAGTTACTGCATGTATTTCTTAGATATTTCTTTTTAGTACTTATTGTCAACCAAACCAGAGAATTATTGAAAATGGACTTTTCTAAATAAAACTGCCCATTCTGCTCATACCCAACACATACATGAATACTTTTTTTTTAACCTACAGATTTTCAGCCGTTTCCCTAGTGTTCTGACATTACCCAAATAGCAGGCTCCAGGAATTAAGCAGCATGGCTCAAAGGGAATGGATGTGGTTGTACACTGTAGGAATTTTGCTGCCTCACAGCTCCCTGATGCTTCAGAAGTACTTTAGCAGACAATTCTGCTGCAAAATATTGACTCTAAAACATCTCTGTCCTGGAATAGATGCACTCAGAGAAAAGCTCTTGAATCCCTGTTTTTTTTTTTCCTTATCAATTGAACAGCTATTATAGTATCAAGAATTTTGTGGTGCAGGGTGGCAGGGGTGAGTTGGGGGTACAGCTAAAGGGGAGACATATACGAGTAATATTTAAGGAAGCAAGAAAGTACTTTAAGAATTAAGCAAATTTGAATAGAAAAGCCGTTTCTCTAATTGTCATTTGGCAAAACTTGAAACTACCATGAAATATATTTGTTTGCAGAAATCCTTTTTCACAACATGGCATTATAGAAGAATGACATTGAATTAACCAGTGATTTCTAGTTCAATTTTCCCTCTTCTTGTACAGACCAGGTAATAGTAACAAGATTTTACATAGCCAAATTTCAAAGATTTAAGTCTGAAATGCACAAACACAGTAAAGTGTATCTTATCCCAAATCTCTTCATTTCTGTTGTTTTTGTTTGTTGGTTGGTTTGGTACTGGGGATTGAGTCCAGGACTGCTTTACCACTGAGCCACATCCATAGACCTTTTTGTTTTCTGAGACAGGGTTTCTCTAAGTTTTTAAGGCTTATCCTCACACTTTTGATCTTCCTCAAAGTATTTAAATTCTTAGACCTAAAATATAAGAGCATAAAAGTCATGCTTAAAACCCAATGTTTGTCTCTGGTCCAGGTTCCTTCCAGACTGTTCCTTCTTCACTGTACTGGATAATTATTGCAAATGAACAACTTCACATGGCTCTTGAATATATGTAGACTATTACTGTTTAAAACAATTAAATTCTATAGCCAATTTCATATGACCCCAAATCTCATCTATACATATACATATATGTATTTATATAAATGTATTATATAAGATATCACATATATAATGTCTTTTGCATCTTACATATACCCTTATAAAATGAATTACTGCAAAGTAAAATAATTACTTTTTTATACTTTTTATTTGTCATTTTGAAATCAATATCAGTATTGAAAATTACCCAATTCCACGTGTTATTTATCATATACACATGAAATGACCACAGCATTAAATTATATCCTAATCATTTAGGTTTATTTGGGGGGAGTATTAAAGATTTAACCCAGGGGTGCTCTACCACTGAAATATATCCCCAACACTTCTTATTATTTATTTTGAGACAGGGTCTTGCTAAGTTGCTAAAGATCTTGCTAAGTTGTTGAGGCTGGCCTCGAACTCATGATCCTCCTGTCTCTGCCTCCTGAGTGGCTGGGATTACAGGTATGCACTACCTTGCCCAGCCTAATCATTGAGATTTTCAGGCCATCCCTTGTCTTCTGTATACTAGAATGCTTTACTGAAGTTGGCTGTCCTCCTTTAAGCCCACTTGCATCCTACTTTAAAAAAAATCCTTTACCATTAATCTTTTTCTTCAGCCACACTGACACAACTGCACCAAGGTCATTGGTCAGCAGATTTTTGTCCTGTCCTCAAGCACCAAGTGTCCTGGGTGCTAAACACTTGAGCTAATTAAGCAGCTTTGTGGAAGGGCACACGAGCCCACCTTGCACTTCTAGCACAGCAGGGATGGGTGTGGGGTTGTGTGGCACAAGATGGGACAGAGCAAGGTAGACATTATAAGTTTGTGTTTTTATTGTCCATTTACTCCCCAACCACAATGCTAGGCAAAGGTGTTATGAGATAGCATAACTGCACTTAAAATTAAAATTAAAAAATAGCATCGCTGCACTTAAAAATAAGTTAAGGGTCTCTGGAAGGAAAATACTAGAAAGCAAAGCAGTTGAAGCCATATTAGACTACAGGTCATCTGAAACATACTGAGACAGAGGAAGTTTGTTTTCTTTTGGTGAACAAAGTGTGCATGTGCTGCACCTCAAATAAGTGACCAGGGTTAGATTCACACTGGCACAGGGTGGAATTCCAAGGCTTATGGAGGAAGGTTGGAAGAGGCTGGAGCTGACTATTACCTGAGGCTGCTTATTCTCTTAACACTGCATACTTCATAGAACACAGAACTGTCTCCTCCAAAGAGAGGGTCTTTACTTAAAATCTACACTAAATATCTTACTGATTCCTTAGAAACATTTTGTTTAAAACCATGGAATGAATGATAGTGCACAGTGTCATTACTGTTATTCAGCATTACTCTGGAGGTTTTAGCCAGAGCAGTAAGGCAAGAAAAAAAAAAAAAAAGCTATAATTGCAAGTGTTAAAAGTTTAACTGATAGCAACACGATTTCTTGGGTTATTTCCATGCACCTACATATAAAAATAATAGAAGTGATGAGACCAAGTTCAGAAAGTTTATTATGTAGAAAAAAACAATAAACAAAATCAACAAATTCCTAAGTATATAAAACCGGAAAATGCAACTATTTTTAAGTCAATGGAAAGCAGTTTGGAGATTCCTTAAACTAGGAATGGAGCCACCATTTGACCCAACTATCTCTCTCCTCAGACTATGTGCAAAGGACTTAAAGACAGCATACTACAGGGACACAGCCACATCAATGTTTATAGCAGCACAACTCACAATAGCTAAACTGTGGAACCAACCTAGATGCCCTTCAGTAGATGAGAGGATTTAAAAAATGTGGCATATATACACAATGGAATATCACTCAGCAATAAAAGAGAATAAAATCATGGCATTTGCAGGCAAATGGATGGGGATGGAGAAGATAATGATAAGCGAAGTTAGCCAATACCAAAAACAAAAAAACAACAACAAAAAAACCCAAATGCTGAATATTCTCTCTGATACAAAGAGGCTGATTCATAGTGGGGTAGGACTGGGGAATAAGGGAATAGATGAACTCTAGATAGGGCAGAGGGGTGGGAGGGAAAGAGAGGGGGCAGGGAGTTGGCAATAATGGTAGAATGAGATGGATATCATTATCCAAAGTATATGTATGAAGACACAAATTGGTGTGAATATACTTTGTATACAACCAGAGACATGAACCATTGTGCCCTATATGTGTAGTATGAATTGTAATGCATTTTGCTGTCATATGTAAATAAAAGAAATATTGAAAAAAAAAGGGTAAAAGAAAAAAAATAACAGAAAATATGTTTTCTAGAGAAAATATCAAACTGAGGATGTGCATTATGGAAAATAATGATATTTGTTGAAAGACTTGAAGAAAGCATAAATATTTGGAGATCTATAGTGTATCTATCCATTAGTGGAATAATGAAAATAGAGTAAACGAGGTTCAATTCTAATCAAATGTGAACAAGGTTTTACAACATTCTACAAGCTATTTCTTAAGTAAAATAAAAAGGTTTATTTTTCAAGATCCACATTTAAGTAATATCATAAATTTTGACTTTTTGTGTTGAGCTCATAAAAGCAGAGTAGAATGATGGTTGACATGCTTGGGAATTGGGGGAAAATGAGGTGTTATTAAAAGAGTATAAAGTTTCATTTTTTGCAGGAAAATAAGTTCTGGAGATCTAACGTACAATATTGTAACTACATTTAATAGAGTGTAAGAGTTGAACTTGCTAAGAGAGTAGATTTTAAGTGTATCTCAGACACACAATGGTTATTGTATGTTAATTAGCTTTACTGTGGTAATCATCTCAAAATATGTACATGCATCTGAACATCACATTTTATACCTTAAATTTGTACAATTTTTATTTGCCAATTATACCTCAATAAAACTAGGGGGAAAATAAATTTAAGTATGAAAGACCAGGAATACCTGATATGATTTTTTTTTTTAAAAAAAGATGGCATTTTGGAAGGAATTTCAATTCAAGACTCAACACAAAGCTATTATTATCAAGAAAATGTGGCATTGACTCAGTGACAGACTCATAGGTGACTGGATTAGCATTTCTAAGACACATTCAACTGGACATGAACAGTTAGTATGGGAGATGATAGTTTTAATTAGAAAAGTAATGAAGGGGTTTCCAACAGATGATGTGGAAACAATTGGCTACATAGAGAATGATAAAATTAGGTCTTTTCATCATATCAAACAGTAAAATGAACTCCAAAATATCAAATGACAAAATCTAAAAGGCAATATTTCAAAACTTTTAGAAAAAATGTTCTTAATCTTAATATAAGAGAGTGAAACACACAAAAGTTCCAAGCCATAAGCATAATTTTCGACATATTTCATTCTCCTCAAATTAGAAACATCATATACAAAGTTAAAATGTAAGTCATAGCCTTTGAAAATGTTTTTGTAATTGCGCAGAACTACAAAATATTGCCAGAATGCTTAAATGATTCATAGAAATCAGTAAGAAAGAGGTAAATAAATACAGTTGGAAAATGATTGAATGTTATGATTAGGCAATTTTGGAACAGGAAACTAGAATGTTTAATAAATATGAAAACATGCTCAAACTTGATTGGGGCAATTCAAGGGAAAATATTGAGATATCTACCATTTCTTATGATGGCTTAGAAAAATAATGTAAAAGTCTGAAAATACTAAGTATTGATATCAATGTAAAGGAACAAATTACATATAATGCCGGGAGGACAGTTTTTGGTTACATTCACATTTGATAGTGATTGGGCAGTTTGATAAATTGTTAAACTAGTGTACATCATGCATCTTAAAAGAAGGAAAAAAATTACTTGTAGATATAGTTATATAGGTTGAGAAATGCAGCAAAGTGCTCACAAGGAAATATGTAGATCATGTTCCACTTGACATAGCTTATATTAGTAGGGAATTTGACTGACCTAAATGTTCATCAGAGAGGGAATAGCTAAATAAATTGTGGCACGTGCATATAATGGAATTCAGTGCAACTATTAAAATCAATGAACTAGAGCAATATGTATCATCTTGGGAAAATAAATTGCTAAATATGTCTTGAAAATTGTTGTTATTTAGCTAGTACTGTTATAATTGCACCATGGACTTAGTAGTTGAAGCTACAGAAATTCATTTTTTATAGTCATAAATCATAAAGTCCAAGAGCAAGGTGTGAGCAGGTTTGGTTTCTTCTGAAGCTTCTGTCCTTGGTTTTCAGACTGTCCTATCTTTCTGATGTGTCCTCACAAGATCTTTTCTCTGTGCTCATCTGTGGTGTCTCTCGTGTGTCTGAATTTCATTTTCTTATATGGATACCTCAGATTGGACTAAGGTTTAGACTAACTGCCTCCTTTTAACTAAATCACCTATTTAAGGGCCCTGTTTCCAAATTCAGTCACATCCTGGGATAAGGGAACTTAGGAATTTAACGTATGAATCAGGAGGACATACTATTCCGCACGTATTTATAGAATTAAAAATCTTGAAGAACTTAAAGACATGTTATTGACCAATGAAATTATTTTGCCAATAGTAAAACTTTAGACTGGGGGTTACCCCTCATGATAGAGGAAAAGAAAAATGATCTATACCTGAAACATTTTACATTTGAAAAAAAAAATAAGCGTCCTACTGTTCAACCTTATGAGAAACAAAAACTTGTTGCTGTTGTTCCCCACTGTTCCTCAAATCCAGGTATGAACGTATAATAAAGTTATGGAAGAGGTCACAAAATTGGTTATTAAATTTAGTAAAATTTTTATAACCTTAAATGAGGACTAAACGGTGGAAAGAAGAAAGATTGGGCAAAAAGTAAAGGCAAAAAGACAGAAACAAATTGAGTAAGAGGAAAGAATATAAAATTATAATTCATACCAAGGTAGAAATGGGAAATAGATTGATGGTATTTGAAGTAGTTGCAGATAAGGGAAGTGGATGTGTAGGGGATAAAAGGAGCCAGTACAAACTAGAGCTAGGAAAATAAAGACAAGAAGATATATTTCAATTAATGCTTTAAACCATTAGGTAGAATACATTCAAATGGGTTGAGGTGCAATCTTGGCTATTGGATTAACAATTATTTTCAAATTAAGGAGTATTTATATGATCAAATTGGTGGTAGAGGTATTTATATTGAACCATGTCAAGGTAAAGTAAATTCTTGTTGAATCTTGGTTTGGATTTCATTGTCAGTTTGGACAAAAACAGAAAAAGATATATGGAGAAAAGAAAACTTCAGAGCAATATCGTTGAGGATCATAGATGCAGAATTCTTAATAAAATATTGGTGAACTACATAAAATATTTAAAAGATAATGCACTATGGATCAAGCAGGTTTCATCCTAGGGATGCAAGATTGGTTTAACATTCAGAAATCAATAAATGTAATTAACCATATAAATAGGCATAAGGACAGAAATCATGTGATTATCTCAATAGATGCAGAAAAAGCATTTGACAATGTATAGTACCCATTTGTGTTTAAAACACTAGAGAAACTAGTGATAGGAGGAACTTACCTCAACAATGTAAAAGCTATATATGACAACCTCAAAGCCAGCCATATACTGAATGGAGAAAAACTGAAAGAATTTCCTCTTAAAACAGGAATAAGACAAAGATGCCCACTTTCACTGCTACTATTCACCATAGTCCTTGAAACTCTAGCCAGAGCAATCTGGCAAGCGAACAAAATTAAAGGTACACAAACAGAAAGAGAAGAGCATAAATTATCTCTGTTTGCTGATAACATGATCCTATATTTAGAAGACCCAAAAAATTCTACCAGAAGACTTCTAGAGCCAATGAATTCAGCAAAGTAGCAGGCTACTTCATCATCACTCATAAATCAATTGAATATCTACACTCCAATGATGAATCTGCCAAGAAAGAAATTAGGAAGACTATCCCATCCATAGTAGCCTAATAAATGAAAATACTTGGGAAACAATTTAACAAAAGAGACGAAGGACCTCTACAATGAAAATTACAGAACACTAAGGAAAACAATTGAAGAAGACCTTAGAAGATAGAAAGATCTCCCATGTTCTTGGATAGGCAGGATTAATATTGTCAAAATGGTCATATTCCAGAAGTACTATAGTGTTTCAATGCAATTGCCATCAAAATTTCAATAGACATTCTTCACAGAACTAGAAAAAGCAGTTATGTAATTCATTTGGAAAAACATGAGACTGAGAATACCCAAAAAAATCCTTAATGAGAAGAGTGAATCAGGAAGCATCACAATACTGAAACTCAAATTATACTACACAGCTATAATAATAAAAAAACAACAGGGTGCTGGAACCAAAGCAGACATATAGATCAATGGAACAGAATAGAATAGAATACGCAGGAAAACCCAGATAAATACTGTTATCTCATGCAAACAAAGGCGCCAAAAATATGTGTTGGAGAAAAGATGGTCTCTTTAACAAATGGTGCTGAGAAAACTGGGAATACATATGTAGAAGAATGAAATTTAACCACTATCTCTCATCCTGATCAAATGTCAACTGAAATTAGATCAAAAACCTAAGTATTAAAGCAGAAACACTGCACCAGCTAGAAGAAAATATAGGCCCAACACTCCGACATATTGGCTCAGGAACCAACTTCCTCAGTAAGACTCCTAAAGCATAAGAAATAAAATTTTAAAAAATCAATAAGTGGGATAGCCTCACATTAAAAACTCTACACAGCAAAGGAAACACTTAAGAGTATGAAGAGAGAGCATACAGAATCAGAGAAAATCTTTTCCACCTGCTGCTTAGGGCACTAATTTCCAGAATATATAAAGAACCCCAAAAAACTTAGCACCATAAAACAAATAACCTAGTCAAGAAATGGGCAAAAAACCTAAACAGACACTTCTCAAAAGAAGAAACACAAATGGCCAACCATACACACACACACACACACACACACACACACTGTGTGTGTGCAAATTTGCAAATTAAAACACACAGAAATTTCATCTCACTCCAGTCTGAATGACAATGATCAAGAATATAAACAATAATAAATGTTGGGGAGTTTGTTGGGGGAAAGGCATATTTGTACATTGTTGGTGAGCTGCAGACTATTACAACTACTATGGAAATCAATGCGGAGATTTCTCAAAAAACAACAACAACAACAACAACTAGGAATAGAACCATTATATGGCCCAGCTATCTCACTCCTTGGTATATGTCCAAAAGATTTAAAATCATTATATTACTATGATGCAGCCACATCAGTGCTTATAATGGCATAAATATCCAAGCAATGGAAACAACCTAGTTGTCTTCAACGGATGAATGGACAAAGAAAATGTTGTATATATACACAGTGGAGTATTACTCAACCATTAAAGAAGAATTCCATTATGGCATTTGCTGATAAATGGATGGACCTGGAAACTATTATGCTAAGTGAAAAAAGCCAATCCCCAAAAGTCAAAGATCAAATGTTTTCTCTGATATATGGAAGCTAATTCAAAACCAGGAGGGGGATTAAAAAATAGAAGAAAGATCAGAGCAGTAGAAGAAGGGGGTTGAATAGGAGGGAAGAGGGATGAGATAGGGAAAGTATAGTGGGATGACTGTAATATAATTTTATTTACATACATGAATATACCACAGTGAGTCTCACCATCATCTATATCCATAAGACACTCATTTATTTTAAAAAATGTGGCATTTATACACTATGGAATATTACTCAGCGCTAAAAAATAACAGAATCATGGCATTTCCAGGGAAATGGATGGCATTAGAGCAGATTATGCTAAGTGAAGTTAGCCAATCCCTAAAAAAATGCCGGATATCTTTTCTGATATAAGGGGGAGGTGACTCAAAATGGGATAGGGAGGAAGAGCATGAGAAGTAGATTACCACTAAATAGGGAAGAGAGGTGGGAGGGAAAAGGAGGGAGAAGGGAATTTGCAAGGAAGATGGAAGGAGACCCTCATTGTTATACAGAATACACTCATTTAAACAAAAATCTATAAGTAAGTAGCAGAAAGGTCTTACCTTTAAGAGTAGAGGCAAGGAAACTAGGGGAGAGAAGGGAAAGGAATAGTACTGGGGATGAATTAAAACAAATTATATTCCATGCTTTTATAATTTTATCAAAATCAATCATAAGGTTATATATAACTAAAAACAACCAATAAAAAAGAAAAAGGAATAAGTAAAGCTGATGTGGCAAAATATTAAGGTAGGAGGAGTCTACAGGTGTGTTTACAATATCATTCTCTACATTCTTAAATTTTAAAGAATTTTATTGTGAAAGCGACCAATAGTATCCCCACATTGGATCAGGAAAAAATTCTGTGTTTGGGAGAGAATGGAAAGATACAGGTTTAGACTCCTCAGTGACTTTCTGGATCCAAGTCCATAATCACCATGTACTACCTAAGATGTAAATAGAGCAAATTTACTCCCAGCATCAGTAGGAGGCATTGTATCACCTCGGGGACTACTAGCAACACTACTCAACTTTCTTCAGATTCTGAATTATCATCTTTCACCTTTTATTTAAATTTTATTTGGGTACTGAGGATTATTAAACACAGGGTCATTTGACCACTGAGCCACATCGCCAGCCTTTATCTGTGTTTCATTTAAAGACAGGGTCTCACTGAGCTGCTTAGGGTCTAGATTTTGCTGAGGCTGGCTTTGAGCTTGTGATCCTCCTGACTCAGCCTCCAGAGCCACTGGAATTATAGGTGTGTGCCACTGTGCTCAGCATCTTTCACCCTTTCATGAGAAATAAAAAGTTGGTGTCTATTTAAAATGTGTTTAAAAATGCAAGAGTTTAAGATGATTAAAACTCTAATGTGATGGAGTATTGTCAAAGTTTGATATCGACACTTTTGTATTTTGATTAGGTAAAGGAGAACTCTGGAAAGCAGAGAGGCATATTCTATTAATAGGAAAATCACACTGAGAATCTTAAATTTGAAACCAGGGGTAAAAAGGAAGGCTAGAGATATCAATGAATAATAGTCAACTTCACAACTTCACCAATTGCTCTGTTTCTGTGCACCTGTGCCTAAGAAAATGGCAACTGTGTGCAGATGCTTTTGGTGTCCAGTGTGGTCGCATAAGTAGGAATCAGCCTGGAGACCTGACTCAGGGTGGACCCAAAACCTTGACAAGCTGCCCTTTGGGCTCAGTATCACCAAGAGCACACTTCAAGGTCATTCTGTGCCAGCACCACCCTCCAGGGAACTCTGTAGGCCAGCACAGTTAATTACACTAACAGCCAAGGAAATTATATTGGCCCACCACTGCAGAGGAAGATGAATATCTCTCTTCCTTAGTCACAGGGGGACATTAATGGTATTTTTATTAACTTGTGACCTGTTGACTGCTATTAGAATATAGATTGTATGCATAAACCAGGTCGGGTGTTGCAGATATGATTATGGAGCAATTACTATAGAAGCTACTGGATGTCTAATCACTGTTGGCAGAGAGAATCTGTATGATTCCAAACTGCTTTTTGGAGTTCTACAAGAAGAGAAACGCTCACGATCAAAGTTTATGCTGTCTCTTTGTGTCTTCTTGAAATTGCAATTTGTGATTTCTATGCTTAGATAGGCAAATAAAGGCAGATTTTAAAAGAGGATACTACAAAGGAGAGATGATGATTAGGAAAATCTAAGATTTTGGCAGCTCAAAGTTGAAAACTTTTCTCATTGAAATTGTTTTGATTAATATATATATATATATATATATATATATATATATATATATATATATATTTTTTTTTTTTTTTGCAGGTTGCTAGAAATTCTGTTTGGGTATCACTAATAACCAGTGACCAGATTATATTCTGACCTATTACTTTAGTAATGTGAAAATCCACTTTTGCAATTATGTACAGTGTGATATGAAATACAGCATTAAGTACTTTAGTCATGCTCTTTAGAGTCACATATTAATGGTAATGCCATCAAGGTTGCCAGAATGTCTTCAGAGTCGATATCTAAGGATGCTGATTTATATTCTGTGAAGTGCATTATTTATTCTGCAAAGTGCATTATTTATTCTGCAAAGTGCATTATTTATAATCACAGCCCTTCTCCCCCTCAGTTGAAGCAGAGTTTACACAACCCCTTTTAAACTACTGCCTTTGCATGGAGGGTGAGATCAGGAGGGACAAATGTTACCATTAACACAGTAAATTACGGTATTAACAGACTTCACTGGAAGCAGAAAATACTACATCTGAAAACTTGCCATCCTAATTTAGAAGTCGCAAGTGATTTGGATAAAAAATAAAATAATACTAATCATCTGCCCTTCCAGGTTCTCAGCCCAACTAAATGTTTGAACCCTGTGCTAGAGTCAGTCCTTCAGGAACTTTAGACAGTCTGGTTTCACATGAAACTATTTCAGAGCAGAGAAAAGGGAGGTATTGAAAGAAGACTGGAGTTCTGGGCAAGGAGAACTAAAAAATACATGTGATTGATCGTATCTTTGCCAGAACTGAGGCTTTCATCGTTCTTTCCATGATCATCTTTGTAACTTTTCCACTTTGTATTCTGCATTAGTAACTGACATGATTTGAATGTGTGCCCCGGGAAAGCATGTGTTGGAAACTTGATCAAGGCAGATGCTGGGATGTGAAGTCTAATGAGAGGTGATGACATCCTTATTGTGGAAGTGGACTCCTTATGAAAGGATGAGTCGGGCTCCCTTTGTCCTTCTCACTTTCTGCCTTCCACAGTGGAATGATGGGCCAGAGGTCCTGACCAGACACAGGCACCATGATCCTGGACTTTCCAGTTTTAGAACTGTGAGAAATAAATTGCTCTTCATTTTAAGTTACCCAGTCTGATATTCTGTTATAGCAGCACAAAACAGAGAAATTAGGATCATCTCAGAGATGGGGTAGTCTGCACTAAAAATAAATCTGCATTCTGCTATTACTATTTTCCTCACATAATTGCATTTTCCAAGTTTTTTATTAAAATATTCATCCTACTTTAAAGTAGGTTTAATTGTTTTCATGACAGCATAACAGAAAACACAATTTTTAAAAAAATAATAGGTGGACACAATATCTTTATTTTATTTTTATATGGTGCTGAGGATGGAACCCAGTGCCTCATGTATGGTAGGCGAGCACTCTACCTCTAAGCCACAACCCCAGCCCAGAAAACACGAATTTTTAAAAACTGAATGTTAGTTATAAGTAGGCACACACACTATTCTGGAATGTGCTTTGGGCATAGGTCCGGTTGCAATTCTAACTTTTTTATCCATTAATAATGTGAAATTGGGCATATTATTTAACTTTCCTGAGCCTCAGCAAAAATGTATCATTTTCCTATAAAATTATTCTGAGAATTAAACGAACAAAACAAGAATGTATCTGACATAGCATCTGAGACATGACACACCCTCAACTCAATAAAAGCACTTTCCCTCCCACTTCTAGCTATCCCTCTGGCTAAAGTGTAAAGCTTTAAGTGCATAGGATGCCACATTTTAAGTGAATCGCCAGAGTTTAGAAGGAGGTCAAATGGATTTCAGCATGATTTCTAAGACGTAGTAGAAAAACACATTTGCAAGCTGAAAAGAAAAAAATGGAATAATTCAGATTTAACTCTTTAACACCATGTATTTCTTCTATCTGACTATTTTCTACTTTCTGTAACTTCAGCAAAAGGGGAAAGGAAAAGTTTTTCTCATCCTTTGAACCTGAGTCATGATAGGAACATAAATAATATAAATGTCTGACATTTTAAAAATTCCTAACATTCAAGTAAATATTTTCATGACTAAGTCTTTGCCTTCTTTCCCTCACTTATCTTCTAGTGCCTTTTACCAAGCAAATGAAAAAGTCTAAAGAAAAGCCCTGAGGAAAAAAGTAAAGCCTTATAAGAGGAAGGTACCTATTTAGCCCTAAACAAGGGAAGTACATTTTATTCTAATAAACTGGCATAAAGAGGAACAGTCATCTCATAATTATTTTAGAGTCCCTATTAACTTGGTGTTCATATCCATTTTAAAATCAATATGTCAATTTCCATATTCACACACATATAATCTGACAAAATTTTGAATGAGTTTTTTTTTCAGCCTGTAAATTCTTTGGGAGGAATGTACCCTGTAATAATGTAGAATCATCCAATTCATAGTATATCTATTTAGGTTGTATTATCTCTTGGTAATATATTGTAATTTTCACTGTAGAGTTTTTATATAACCTTTATTAAAATTATTGCTAGGTATTTCGTTTTTTATGCTGTTTTAAACAATTTAAAATTATAATTTCCAGTGGCTTCTATATTGAAATACACTGATTTTTGTTTTTTGATGTGTGCCTAGCAACTTGTTAAATGAACTAATTAATTCAAAGTTTATAGGATACTATGGCAAATGTGGATAAATAGGTCTGCTTCTTCCTTTCCAGTTCTTGTTTCTGGTTTGCTTTAATTGCCATGTTCTTCTTGCTAGGACTTCCCCGACTCTACTGAATAAATGGGCTATTGTGAACATCTTTATCCTTTTTCTAGATTGAAAGGGAAGGAATTCAATATTTCATCAAAAGCTATGTTGTAAGTTTTGGTAGAGAATCTTCATCAGCATAAGACTATTAAAAAATTGGCTTAGTTTTCCTTAGATAACAGAATCAGATAACTGAATGCTAAAAATCTTTTTCACATCTGATAAGATAGTAACATAATTTTCTTTTTTCTGTGATGTAGTGACTTATAATGTTTGATTTTCAAGTGTTAAACCAACCTTGGATTTCTGGAATAAAATTCATTCATTTATGATGTATTGTTTTATATGACTAGAATCAATTTGCTGTAATTTTGATGAGTTTTGCATCAATGTTTATGAAAACTTAAAAAGTCCTTTATTTTTGTAATTTCCTTGTAAAGTCTTTGGTATCAGAATTTCATGGGACTTTTAAAATAAATTTAAAACTGATACCTCTTTAAAAAAAAACATAATTAAGTAGGATATAATATCATGTACAGCACAATTTACCCGCTCATACTTATTTTTATTTATCCAGTTTGTCTGCAGCCCTGTAGGAAGGCTTTGAAAACAAAACAATCAATTAATTCCCCTAGTATTGGAAAGGTGAAAATGAGGAAAGCTAGCACATTTTGGTTAGGTTTTCTGTATCAAATTGAAATCAAGGATACCGTAATACAACAGAGATTTTAAAATTGGCAGTAATTTAACTAGGGAAGGTCAGTTCTTTGCCATGACATATGTTTATGTGTGCTTGTGTGTGTATGTTTATGTGTGTGTGTGCATGCACACATATGCACATGTGTTTTGAGTTATCAAAATAAACCAAACTTCTATAAGTATGTTCTACAATTTTTTTCCTCTACCATTGCTCCCCTCTCTTAGTGTGGATATTGGCACTGAATGAACATAGTCTTGAATCGAAAACATCATGAACTTGCTAGAGCTATACGTAGTAAGGGACCCATCTGATTCAGCATAAATTGCCTTCCCATTCCAGAAAAAATAGATTAGTTCTGTAGCCCTTTAATCATACCCTGGATGTCAAGCCTGTTATATTAATGGTTTTTGCATTTAAATAATGAAAGTGGATTCAATATGGGGAAGATGAGTTAACAGCTAACTCAGAAGAAAGGTATCTTCTATCCACAAGGAAAGCATGTCATTGCTCCCTGGAGTGAAACCTCACTGCAAAGTCTGTCCTTTCAGAATTCAAGGACCTAGCTTTGAGGAAGTTATCCACTGTGGAGAAGTTATCCAGTAATTCCTTTTCGTAACATCTTTGGTTTCTACTAAAAATTCTGATACTGGCACACTTATAGGGCAATCAATTAAAACACTTCTCTCAACTCCTTTCCACCCCCAAAAAAGTTCAAGGGTAACAGTTCATTAGCATTAATTCCAAATAGCTTGCAAATGACAAATCAGAGCCAGCACAAAAGAAGGAAGTATAAACGCAATATTTCCATTGTGATTCAGGTCTTCTCCCATGCCTGTCAGGTTTTATTAAAGTTAAATTTTCATTCCTTTTTACTTTACCTGTGTAGCAAAGTACCCATTGATCCTCTTCTCATGAATGCATTTATAATTGGCATATAAGACAAGGCCAGACTCGACTTATGGGTTTATAGCTTTGAGTCATTTGCCATCCAGCAAGGCATATGTATGTTGTTTTAATAATGAGCATATGCACTTTAATAAGCATTATGTTTATTAGCAATGAAAATCACATTACCAGAACATGACAGCATGTAATTTATCAAAGTAAATGTTTAGAATATCCCCCATTAGTACATCTATTTCTTTGTTCTTTTTTGAAACCTCTCCAGAGAAAAAGACACACAATGGCAAATAATTACTAAAATAGCCAAGAAAGCTAATTCATTGTGTGGTGTTGATGCAGTATTACAAATTATCCCATAAGTAAATGGTGATATGTGAGAGTGGAATGCAGAGCTACACTTCCCATTTGCCCTGTTCATCCTCCAGAGTGATTTTTCTGGTCCTTTTGACCCCACCACAATCTTCAGTGAAATATGAAATCTTAAAATTGATAAATGTCTCAGTGGCTTCACTCCAGTTTATGTCTCTACTGTCTTTACCTTCCTTAGCAGTCCTCATTTATCAGTTACTTTTTAAAATTCAATAATTTTTTTTTTATTAAATAAAGTAGAGCCTACATACAGAAAAGTGTACAAATCACAAATTGGCCCTTTGATGAATTTTCACAAAAAGAGCACATCCATGTAACCACCACTCAGAATAAGAAAAGGTTCTTGATGATTATTTCAGGAAACCTGGTTGCCCCTCCCAATCATTACTGTCTGTACTTTATAGAATAGTTTGACCTCTTTTAAAGCTTTATCTGAATTGAATCATATTCAAAGTGCTCATTTGTGTGTGACTTTTTTCGATCAATGATATGTTTATGAGATTCACCCACATTGATGGGTATGTAGTGGTAGTTCATTCATTTTAGGTAGCTTTTCATTTGGGAATGTTACAACTTAGTAATCTACACCTCTCCTTATAGACAATTGTGTTGCATGGAGCAATACAGCATTGGGAGTATTGTAAATGCTACAAACATTCTTCTATGGGTGTTTCCATTTTATGTGTGTATTTACTTGGGATATGCCTAGGAATTAGCACTGTCATGTTATAGATGTGGTTTATTTAGCTTTATTAGAAGTCTTAAACAGTTTTTCAAAACGGTTTTACCAATTTATATATACCCTCACAATCAGTATGTATTTTACTTTCTAACCAACAATTGGTATGATTTACTTTTGTATTTTCTTTCTTATTGATAAATGAAAGTGACTCCAAATGTTTTGCAGATAACACTGGATCATAATAGTGCCTCAGATCATTTTACCACAAACACCCATATATTATCTATATTTATATACTTCTTACCATCATTGTTCTTTCATTGACATTGTTGCTATTTAATAATCCTCAAGTTTCTCTTCTTATCTGTTGTGTCTTCTCCTTCCAACCAAAATAATTCTACATAATTCCAGTCAATAGATCACTCTTAGATGCATTTCTAATTGTAATAATTCCTTCCTCAATTCCGTAGAGGTGCCTGTTGCCTTCATAAAATAGCTCCACAATATTATTTAACCGCTTCCCCCAACTTAGCTTCTAAGCCTTATTCCAAATTTTATTTATTTTATTTACATTTTATTACATTTTATATAAATTTTATTTACATTTCAGTCCGGTGCACAGGTATGCTCAAAACTTCCCCAAATCTAGTTGTTAGTACTCTTGTCCTTGTGTGGGGCCTTTTCCTTTCCACATTCCCCCTCCTATTTTATCTCAAACACCACTTCTTTCAAAAGCCAGATGTGTTTTCTTCTTTCTTTGGTTCTTCTAGTACTGTGTTTTGATGGAAGCAAGTCAACCCTACTTGTGTTATTTCTTTTTGATTATTAAATTATTTTGACACTATCCTACAAGATGGTAGGTAGGTTTGCTCCTGGAGAAGAGATTCAGCTTAGCATAATGGTTTGCACATAGAAGATGCTGAACAAATATTTGTAAAATTGAAGTGAACATGCATAGTGTGTATGTTTTACTGAAACTCTCTGTATTGTTAGAACATAAATTTATTCAGTAGAGAGTGCCAGATTTTTCTAGGCCAAATAATGATAACATGCAGTCTTTGAGTATGAGAAATGAAGCAAAGTTGGCCAAAGAATCCATTGAGAATCTGTTTGAGTGACACAATCTCCCTTGTCCCAGATTGATGCTTCTTATTACACCTAAGTGAACTATATTTTCCATGGAAATTGATTTCTGTAAGGAAAGAAAAAACAAGATTTGGATCAATTTACCAATTTGCACTTTGCCAAAATAATGTTGATTTGTATTGGATTATCTTCAAAATTTCCTTGGCACAAATAATCTTAATTAGACAATATAAAATTAGTGGCATTTAGCATACTTAGGAGCCATGTAGGTTTAGCAAATGACAGTAGAATGATTAGCCAGACTCTTCAAGGCATTGTTAGAACCATTGTGGTATGGGAGAGGAACAAACATTTAAGAACCTATAGAATGCAGTTTTTAAGTCCTTTGGGTATAAAGCAAGGAGTGGGATAGCTGGGTCAAATGGTGGTTCCATTCTAAGTTTTCTAAGGAATCTCCATACTGCTCTCCAGATTGGGTGCACCAATTTGCAGTTCATTACATTACTAGCAATGCAAAAGTGTGTCTTTTCCCCCACATCCTGCCAACACTTATTGTTGTTTGTATTCTTGATAACTGCCATTCTGACTAGAGTGAGATGAAATCTCAGAGCAGTTTTGATTTGCATTTCTCTAATTGTTAGAGATGTTGAACATTTTTCATATATTTGTTGATGGATCAATTATATATCTTCTTCTGAGAAGTGTCTGTTTAATTCCTTAGCCCATTTATTGATTGGATTATTTTTTGGGGGGATGTTAAGTTTTTTTGAGTTATTTATATATCCTAGAGACTAGTACTCTATCTAATGTGCATGTGGTGAAAATAAAGGGGAGGGAGGAGAAGGGAAGGAGGCATGGGCTAGGAAAGATGGTGGAATGAGATGGACATCATTACCCTAGGTACATGTATGAGGATGTGAATGGTGTGATTCTACTTTGTGTACAACCAAAGAAATGAAAACTTGTGCTCCACTTGTGTACTATGAATTGCAATGTATTTCTGCTGTCATGTATAACACATTAGAATAGGTAAATTAAATAATTTTTAAAAAGAACCTAGTAGATATGAATTGAAATATTAATTATACCTCATATCATGTACATAATCCATATCATGTACATAATATGGATTTTAACCAATTACTGGATCTTCTGAAATCTCAGTTTTGTCATCTATAAAATGGGAATATTAATTTTTAAATCCTGATGTGAAAATAAAGTCAGATAATATACCCCAAGTAGTTAATACCATGGCTGGACTTCAGTTTAAGTATTCCTAGGATTTCTTCCCTCATGTTTTAATTGGGGTAGATCCCATGTACTGTGCTTTTTTAACATGGTATATCTTTATATCAAAATATATAGGTGAGGCACAGGGATATGTGCCTGTTGTCGCAGCTACTCAGGAAGCTGAGGAAGAATGATCACTTAAGCCCAGTAGTGAGAACAGTTTGTTGCACAATTTATTTTTCCAGAGAAAAGTTGATATATTCTAATGAGCTCTACCCTTTTCTAGTTAGTCATGTTTGGCAGCCGTATACATATTTTGATGATACCAGCATAGCTTAAATAATTGTTGAAGGGACTCTTAAGTTCATACTACCTTCAGCCAGTATCCACTAGGTAGAATATCATCAAAGGTAGTGAATCTGTCTTTTAGAAATTAAAAATCATTTGGAATTAATTTTGACAAATTAAGAAGTTTGTTTTTTTCCATCTGAAACAAAGTTTGATAGAGTATTATTACAATTGCTTTTCTTCCATGATTATAATTTTAGAAACTCATTAAAAAAACAATTTTATATATGAGCAAGGACAGTCTGTGATTTCTCAAAATATGCTGTGAAGGAAAGTAAGAGGATGGCTATTTGGGGTATTTGTGAAACATACATAAAACCACAATTCCTTGCCCACCTCCTCCACAAATTACATCTCTTTAAAGTCATGCCTGATACAAATTCCATTTAAAAATTATTTCTTACAGGTTTTCCTAAGGAAGATAGTGAGAATAGTCAATATCTCTAAGTAAGTAAAGCATAATGCACATTTGAAGACATTACAGTTAGCATCTGCAGCCCTCCTGCAGGCCTTATGCAGCTTCCTAAAGGAGTGGATTTTTCTAAGCTGTTGTTACTAATGAGGTCTTATGTTGGAAATATTATGCAAACAATCTTTGGCTTTAAATTAATTCTGTTTAATTATATGAGGATGAATCGGAAATTATAGTGAAAATCATCTAATACTAATATGTATGCATGTATATTTTTTGCAGTTTTTAATAGTGAATTCTTCTGATACTGTTATTATAATTATAGTTATGTTTCTAAGATGATTGTCATAAGCTTAAGATCAAAGAAATATGAAAAGTATGTCTGGGCCCTTGGAGTGTATGTAGTTCAGTTATAGAACATGAGTTTGCATGAGCACCTGAGTTCTGTCCCTAGCATCCTCTCCCCACTGGAAAAGTATGCCCTGAGCCTCTTCTTGAGTATTTTGTATCAGATGTCCAATGGAAGCATATCTGTGGTGCAAATGGACAATGTTCCCAGATCAATTGTATTCCATTGACACCTATGTTGGTAACTCCATTACTGCAACAGTATCAGAGTCAAACAAAATGACATGAGCTGGAAGAATGGGGTCAGAGAGAAGCAAAATGGAAGAAAGAAACTGGAAGCTATAGGCTAATTGGAAAGTTGTGACCCAATATAGCATTTATTGTACTTTTAAAATAAGTTTGTTTTCTTGAAACATTCATTGGCAACACCTCAGATTATGTGGTTTAAATTACAGGGTGATTTTCAAATAACTGGTGCTGCACTCAAAAGTTTCTCTTGGTGCTGCTTGCAGTGGGGCATGCCTGTAATCCCAGATACTCTGGAGACCAAAGAAGGAAAATTCCAAGTTCAAGGGGAGCCTGGGCAATTTTGGGAGATCTGTCTCAAAACAGAAAGTCAAAAGGTAAGGGGATGTAAGTCAGTGATAGAGCGTCCCCAAATTTAATCCCCGTTACTGAAAAAAAATTTCTTTTCTCTTGGTAAAGAATGAGAATGAGGGCTCAGCTATTATTCTTACTTGTGGGAATTAGTCCTAAAACAAGGAAATCCTGAAAAAGGTGATGTGTGCATTTTTGAGCATTGGACTACATCTTTGAAAGACCATGCTAAGGAAAGTTTACCTATGTTTCATCCACCAGTGATGTCCAAAATAAAATTGGATTCTACTGGGTTTCTTTTCTTTTTTGTTTACCTGGATTTATTTATTTTTTGGACAGACCACATTGGCTAAGACATTTAAAACATAAAATGGTAATTAAGAGTGTTTCAGGCAGCTCCAGCTGGCTCTGGAACAGCTCCCAATAGGTAGGCTGACATTTCCACCCTCTAGGAATTCTTGCTCTGATGCAGTTCAGAGCAGCCAACCTTGATTCCACCCATTTGATTAAACAACAGAGAAACTGCAAACAGTAAAAGTCACTTCTCTTGGGCCAGCTTAAACTGACAGCAAATTCAAGAAAAGAGAGTGATAGGAAAGGAGATTATTAATTAGTGTGAAGACTACTTATCAAATCATATTCATTAAAGTGAGCATCTAATTGATCAATGAGCCATCTAAATGTAGAAATTGCATTAACATCTCTATAGCTGATAATCTTGAAGGCCATTTGAAACATAATTTAATTTTCATATAGAATTATGCCCAAGAAAAGATTGAAATAAACAGCCACCTATCTGCAAATCATTAGGTGCAGTCCTGTATGTTAAATGAGAGCCTGAGATGTTGCTAGAACAAGATGAAAGTCTATGTAAGACCAGGTTCCTGCCTTTTGGAAGTTTACAAGTGATTTGAGAAGACAAAGGTTTATCTGGAACAACCATGAACAATTCCAGGTGGCATATGATAAAATATCAAAATGAGAATACAAACACACATAATGCCTTAGCTGTTGGAAATAAATGAAGACAATTGGATAATGGGCTAGGGGAAAATATTCTGTTAAATTTACTGTTAGCTAAGTTTAGGTAAATAATAACTCATTGAAACCTTGATTTTCATTTTTGTGACATAGGTGGAGCCTTGTTCTATGGGTCTTTGGGTCCTTTCCAGTTCTTGGGCTTTTAGTTGCATAGGCAGATAAGCGATTCAGTTTGTGATTGAGAAGTTCTCTCTAATTTCTAGAAGCTTCAGGTAGGTCATTGAGCAAGTGGGAATATTGGCTGGGGTTAAGGCTATTGGATCCCAGAATCAGGAATCCATGGTGCTGGATTTTAGCCCAGGAAATCATTTCCCCTCTCTGGATTTCAGATCTCTCATCTGAAAAATGATGGACAAGGCAATCTGTTACATGCTTTCTAAGATGCTCTGATTGTGTATGACAGCCCCTATTTATCTCACCTGCATCCTCCACTGCAGAGGAAGCCTTCCAGCAGTGACTGTTCTTCATTACACACTATAGATGCTGAGACCAGTTTCATAGCTCTTTTTTGCACAATAAGTTTTCTAGATATCAAGTGCCAATCTTGTCTCTTTTATTACTTGGTATTTATCACATGTACTCTTCTTCTCTCTTCCTTGTTGCTTTATCTATTCTTCATTTTCTACAATTAACCACTTATCTTTTCTAAGCTTGTTCTTCCATGCCATTTTTTTTCTCCTCTAAAATTGTCTCAAAGGGTTAAGGTACACACGCACACACACACACACCAAAAAATATTAAAATATTAATAAGAAAGCACTAAAGTGATTGTTACTACTTTTGCATCATTTTCTATTTTGGTAAGTATCTTAATGTGGATTGGTCAATACTGTGCATTAGATGTGGACTGCCAGAACAATAGCATCTCCACAGATTGTTAATTGTGCTAACCAGTTGTATTCACAAATACTACATAGGCATTAATAAGCTGCTCATGTTTGAAAATGGCACATTCCATAAACAATTTGGCTACATTAGTACAAGATGTTTAAGGAAGATTTTCTTAATTATATTGCACATCTATGAAGACGGGTAAAGCAACTGAAGTCTCTGTCTTTATGTAAAGTATCCTTCTTTGTACTACGATAATTATACTCTGATTATGTAGAAATGTAGTTTGGTTGGATGACTGTATTTGGGGAAGAAACTTCTTAATCTTTTTAATGTTTTTTAATCACATAGCACATTCCTGGGGTATACACTTAGCATTTGCAATCACCAAAAACTTTGCCATCGATTTTCTGAAATCTGCTTCCAGTCCTTCTCATTGCTTCCCTGAAACTACATTTGCTGCCATAACTAATACTGCAGCCCTGCCTAGAACCAGAGACTTCTGTATTCCTGGAAACTGCAGACTTACTTTTCATTAGATTTTCCTTTTTCTTGATGCTTTTCTTAACCTGGTTTAACCTACTCTTTGTCATATTTTATTATTATCACCTTCCACATTTCCTTTGTTGACTTGTTTTCCTTCACTACTCACTAGAAAATTACTGTTGGATTCACTCCAAACCCTCTGTCTGTCTGTCCTGTCTTTCTAATCTATCATCTATCTATCATCTGTCTATTCACCTATCATCTCTGTTCATCTATCCATCCAGGGGACTTGTCCATTCTTAGTTAAAACTATTTTTGTTGAAAGTTCTCAAATTCTCTATTAAATCTATATCTTCCTTTATGCAGGCCACATGATCACCTGGAAACTTCACTAATTTTTAAATCTTACTGTGCTTATTGCCATTTTTAGTTTCCATTTTAAGAACTTACTTCAATCAGATATCTATTTCACATCATTTTAGAAAGAGGATTTGAGATGGCTCATCACAGAAATATGTAGACTACTTAGATTCTATCTGAAGCATAAATTGGCTAACCTCACAAAAGGAAATTTGGAAATATTTATCAAAATCACAAATGCACAAATATTTCAGCTATAAATTTCACATATAGACATCTATCCCAGAAATATACTTGCACATGTGCTAAATGTTGTTTGAATGAATGTATTTACTGTGGTACTGTTTATAATTGGCATTGTTTGTAATTATAGATTTTGAAAATGTATAATAGAAAGGGATTGGTTAAAAATTAATCTTCATTCACAATGAATTATCATTCGGCAATGGAAAATATTGAAAAACTCATACTGGCATGAAGTAATTGTCAACATTAAGTCAATATTGAATCATGTATATAAATATAAGGTTATATGTAAGGAGACAAAGGGAGAATGGAGAAGGAGGAGAGAATAGCTACCTAATTAGGAAGACCACAAATAATTTTTTTTTTATCTATGACTTTACCTTTGTGTGTCTTGAGACATTGCATATACCTGGAATGATACATAATTATACTAGTTATTTCCAAATAGGACCATAGTGAGAGAAAGATGTCTTTAATACCTAGACATTCCTTTTGAATCTATTAAATTTTAAGCCACACAACTATAATATCTCTCTATAAACTATAATAAAAAAGAAAGAAAGAAATTACCTGAGATACCACAAAAATAAGAAAAGGAATTGGAACAATGACAAGTATAGGAAAATATGAGAAGATAATAAGATAAAGATAGTAGAAACTGATAAACCAAATATCTGCCATCAGGCCTTATTCACTCTTTGGGAGGTTACACAGTTTTATTCTTATGCCTCCAATGATCCATAGGTCCCATTAAAAAACAAAAACGCATAAGGTCTATTTATTCCTCATTGGGGACCTGAGAGACAGGGATGGACTCTTGAAAATGGATATTGTGTAAGATTTTGTAACAGATCCCCTAAAACACATAAAAAGTCTAAATTTTACATGGCTATTTGTTTTTAGCTTTTTTAAAAGGTCTAATTGACAAATATAATTGTATCTATTTAAAGTATGCAATTTGCTTTGATGGTTATATATGCATTGTGAAATGATTACCACAATAAAGTTAATTAACATATCTAACATATCCATCACCTTTTATGTTGCTTTAAAAAAAAACACTAAAATTCATTCTCTTCATATTTCAGCAAATCTGAAGCTTTCAACCAGAATTATTAACTGCAGTCACCACATTGTATGTTACATTCTCAGAATTTATTCATTTTATAACTAAAAGCTTGTTATTTGGGGGCCCTTTGACCAAAACCTCATTTCCCCATCCCCTGACCACCACCATTCTACATTCTGCTTCTGTTAATTGAGCTTTTTTTTTTTCTTCAAATTTTAAAATCACAGATAAGTGTTACCAAACAGAATTTGTCTTTGTCTAGATTATTCCACTTAGTGTGATGTTCCCCAAGTTCATCCAGGTTGTGAAAGATGGCAAGATTTTCTTCTTTTTTAAGATTGAAAAATATTTGTTGATATATTGTTTTTTTTATTGTGGGTTGTTCAAAACATTACAAATTTCTTGACATATCATATTCCACACTTTGATTCAAGTGGGTTATGAACTCCCACCTTCACCCCATACACAGATTGCAGAATCACATCAGTTACACATCCATTGATTTACATATTGCCTCATCCATTCATCCATTGGCAAGCACATAGCTTGGCTTCATATCTTGGCCACTGTGAATGAAGCTGTGATGAACATGGGAGTGAAGATATCTCTTTGAGATAGCTACTTAATTTCTTTTGTATAATATACCCAGAGAAATCTCCATTCCCACCAGCATTGTACAAGAGCTCCCTTTCCCCTTCTTCTTGCCAACATTTGTCATCTCTTGTCTTGAGGGTGATTTTATAATGCCTCTCAAAATAGTTCAATGGCATAATGCTTAAGTGCAAGTCAATAAAAGGAAATCTGTGAGAGGTTAGACAAGTAGATAGAGATTCACAACTTTGAAATAATCTTGATTAACCCAAGAAGAAATTTGGAAATGTTTTTCAAATTACGTATTATCACCCATTAGTGAGTCATAAAGTCAATTTAGTGAGTCACAATCAGTATTTTAGAAAAGACGAAAGAGAGAGCAAGAGAATGGAATTGAATAGAATGTCAGCATTTATGATATTAGTAAAGGTAATCTCACGAATATGTGTCTGTACACATGTGAGTGTGTTCATACATACGCATGTGCATTCATGAAAATGATTTAAGATTTTTTTCTTGTTTTTGAAAAATTTTTGAAAGTAACTGAATTTGGAGGCAGAAGAATGTATTTATTTCCAGCTCTGACTATATAGAAAGGAATAAATAAACTATTTTATGACGAGAAAACTGAGGATAAGAGAAGTTCAATTACTAGCCAGAGATCTTAGTTTGCACTGAGAAGAGTCAAAACTCATTGCCAGAAAAGTTGACAGCAGAATATACATTGGATTTTAATTCTATAAAGTTCTTACAGCAAATGTATTTTGTAAGGTAGTGTACGAGCCAGTTCCTAAGCTTTCACTATCGCTTAGACTAGCGGTTCAACAACTGCTGATTTTTGCCTGCAGTTTCTCAGATCATCCTTTTTCAGGTACAGTTTACAAAACTAACTTCATATTTGAACTATGAGAAGATTCTTTCCCCAAGGTTCTCTATCTCCTCTGACCTAGCATAATGTAACAATTACATGTCTTCTCTAGAATCATTATCCTTTTGGCACTCTCTAGTAATACTGTTGGATTTCTTAACTGCCTTCTTTATCAAATCAAAGTACCATGAGAAAGTTACTTAATTTCCTTGAATGCAGTTTGCTACTCTGTAAATAAGGATAATACTACATCACCCTTTTAACATGGTCAAAACAGATAATATATGCAAAGAATTTAAACATTTTTTGGGAAATGGCATTGATCCAGAAATTAGAAATTATTTGAATTAATACAACAGCATACACCATGTATTTAATATTAACTTATTCAACAAGTGTTTGGAGTACCCAATTATGATTTATTACCCTTCCTCTTCTTCAAGGCAGTCCCTTTACTAATCTCTCCTTTTTAGTTTTCATCTCTTAATCTACTACCTGGTCTCCAAACTTGAATTTCCTCATCAATCTTGATTGTGACCTTTACCATGTCTAATCCCTCTAGAGATGGTTATCATTGTTCAATTTATAAATTTGCAAATTTATAATTCGTGAAATCAATAGGTACTCATTAGAACGTGTATTTCAGATTATGAATATTGAATTTTTGTCTTTTCCTGGGCTAGCTATGAGAGGTACGTTCTTGATGCTGGGCAGCAGCAGCTCCTTTTCAGCCATGGGTTCACAAGGATAACTGTCTAGCACCTACCATGGACTGCACTGCTCAGTTCTGATGTTCAGTAGGTTAGAACTTATGACATTTTCAATTTATGATGGGCTTAAAAGGAAACAACTCAAGCATCTGTAATGAGAATTTTAGTCCTACAAGTTCTCTTCACTATAGGCCATAGTACTCTTTGTTCAGAACTCTACCCAGAACTCAGAGTTTTCACTAAACCTTCCCAATTAATGACAGTTTCTTCAATAATTGTCACAATTTCTCAGTTAGTCTCTGTGTGTTTTGGCTTAGCTCTAATTATATCCCCATATCCTGAAAGTCAGGAAAATATTCTCCATAGTCTACAGTTTCACTTAAGGTGGTCCAGCTCTCCTGGTAGACTTGAAGTTCTCAGAGAGCCACCATGTTCATCAGTTATACCTTCTATAAAACTCTATACAGTTTTGTGAACAGCAGAGCTATTCCTCATAATTCTCAAGCCCTTTGGGATTTTTGTAATGTTCCTACTTGATAAGGCATAATTTCACAACACCCCATTTCCCTATTGAGCACCAATAATAACACTGATTCCTTTTCCAGATGGCACATTCTTATAATCTTTTTTGAACCCCATTATTATTTCATACCATCCTAAAAATCATGCCAAGTTCCCTCCTTCAGCAAGAGAACAATGTATAAAAGACATGGAATTTTCATTGATTGTAATGAAACACAGACAAATTTTCATCATTAGAAGTGTTGTGATTATTTCAAGAAGCTCTGCTAAAAGTTTGTGTGGACAGCCTGAATCTCAAAGGATTTTAGTAATATTGTATTGACTCAGAAAGAAAATCATGTTTATTGACTATTTCTCTAAGCAATAGAAGGTTTTATTCAATGGTGAATATTTTCAATGTTGCATTTCATATTTGTAGGATTAAAAATGTTATATGTAAAATAAATCTGGCAATATTAGCTGGGCTCGATCTCATTCCATAAACCTCATCTCATATAAAGCAAAAAGATTGATTTCTCAGTATTCAATTTCTCAGTGAAGCAAATATTCAAGACATGCATTACATTCTGCTCCTTTAAAAAAAAAGGCATTAGTGTTCATTCCTTCATACATTATGACATTGGCTAGATCCTCAATTTGCTCTGGATATTTCCCATCTTTTCCATGTCCTGCATTTCCTCCAAAATCAATGAGAATTTAGTGGATGGAAAAGCAACAGTCATATAAAATAGAACATGAATCTATTTGATTTTAAAAAACAGTCCAAGAAGTCTATAAACTATGGGGTTTAATTCTACCACCTTCTCTCAGGCAACACTTGTATTGAGATCAGTGAGAAGTTGGTTCACTTGAAGAGAGAAAAATCTAATCCAACTAGCATGGGGAAAATATTTTACCTGTAATCCTTACAACCAACACTGAAAGCTAGCTACTTCTGAGCAGGAGGAAAGCACATACCAACACAGTACAATAGGTGAAGAGAAGAATTAAGGTATTATTTCAGTGGGTTTTTTTTCAGCATATTCCATACTTTAGACTATAGAGCACCTAGAGAGGTTTGTTCCATCTCAGCTCAATATAAAATCACAAATAAATATGTTGGAGTGCAATTTGATAAAGGCAAAGTAAACTCTTAGAACACATTCTGACATTGTCATTTATATGCAGTTTATATGTAATATCTTGACCATTTTAGATGCAGCTTATTTGTACACTGAAGTTCAAAAGCAATAACTCTTTTCTGTTAGACTAAGAAACTGTGCAGTATCTACTAATGACTTCATTGCCTTTGCACATTTATATGTATGCATGTATATGTATACACACACACACACACTACACACACACACACACACTCACACACACACACACACAGAGTCTTGCAGTAAGAAGACACCCCAGGCAGGAAGGAGCCAATGATCACAGCTGTCTCTCTCTCCTGCAGGGGTTTCATCTCTTTCTGTTCAGTTTCAGCCTTATCAGCTGCTAGGGAAGGAGAGGCTTGGAGGGAGTGTCACCCAGCTGAGATGGCAGCTGCCACTGCCTTGCCTATGCCCTCCAGCTTTCAAATCACAAGGTGGAAAATTTTCAAGGGGAAGTTTATTAGAAAAATAAAAAGAAATGAAAACAAAGCTTCCAGTGAAATTACTAAACATACAGAGAAATGTTTCCAGAGAATAGTCTTTTTAGGACTTAAAGTCTATCCCCAGAATGGCTGGTGGTTCCTGGATGTAGTCTGCATGGAAGGTTCTTCCATCTGACCAAGCCATGTGAATGTTAGACCATGCTCTAAGTTTTTTTTTTTTCTTCATCTCAGTTTGGGGTTGGAATAATTATCAGGACCATGGGCCTTTGAATATTCTTTATTAACTCAGAAAATTATTGCAATGCTTTTATGTATTTTCATTTCTACTTCACTTTAAGGGGTTCCTTTGTGTTTTAGTCAGCTTTTCGCTGCTGTGACTAAAAGACCTGATCAGAACAATTTTAAAGGAGGAAAAGTTTATTTGAGGCTCACAGTTTCAAAGGTCTCAGTCCATAGAAAACCGCACCATTCCTTGGAGCTTGAGGTGAGGCAGAACATCATGGCAGAAAAGTGTGGCAGAGGGAAGAAACTCACATCATGGTGATCAGAAAGCAGAGAGGTTTTCACTTGCCAGATACAAATATATACCCCAAAGCCACACCCCAATTCCCACATCCTACCACAATTACCATTCACTTAATCCCTATCTGGGGATTAATTCACTGATTGGGTTAAGACTCTTATAACCCAATCATTTCTTCTCTGAACCTTCTTGCATTATCTGACATGTGAGCTTTTGGTGCACATGTCACATCCAAACCATAACATTCTGTGTCCTAATTTGGAAAGAGGAGTGACCCACTAGCTTTCAGAACATATGGTATTCACTGTGGTATCAATCTTTATTTTGCTAGGTAATCCCAAAGTGTCTAAAATGCCTGCCTTTCTTTTAAACCATTTAGGACATCTGATCTAAACCTTCTTAATCAAGTTCATAATCCAGTAGCTAAACTGGTTTTAATCCATAGCTTACATTCACTTTCATCACCTGGTGTTCTTATCAAGAATCATATTACCAGACATTGCAAGTAGTTAACATGAACTTCATCTCGTATAGACCTTACACAAACTGTTAGACCATTCATCAAGGTCTTTATTCTTTCCCAAGAAATGCTTTTAGCTGTGACCATTTCTGCAGATCCCATCATATAATTTTTTTTAATTCTGCCTACTGGATTTTTCCCCATCATGATTCATAGCTTTAAAGAAATCAAATAATAGGGCTTAGGGCACAGCTCACTGTTACAGTGCACACTTAGCAGGCATGAGGCCATGGATTTGATCCTCACTAAAACACACACACACACACACACACACCAACACACACATACAAATAATAGTCAATATCAATTTCAGTATCTTTTATCAGATTGAATTGTGGCCTAGTGAAAGATAAAAGTTAGAAATTGAAAAACTCAATGAAATTATGAAATGTGGAAGATTCCACAAGGCGATCAGTTGCAAAAATAGACAAATATTTACACTTAAGATTGAATCTCACCCTGTGTTCATGGCCCCTGATATATTAGATTGTACTCAGAGTTTAACTTCTAGAAAGATTTCTTCTTTTAACTTCTCTTTTCATGTAATATATAAAGCTGGACAAAAGTTACTCTTGGAGACTGTGAATATATTTTAGTCAACCAAATCCTTTGTAATTATATCCAGTCATTCACTAGTGCCACACACTATTCATCCAGAAGGCCTCCTTCCCAAACCTTTGACTTCTCCACCTCCTACCCCACCAGTCCTGGCTCTCCTCAATGCCTACTAGACATCTGTGTTGACTTCACTTTATCCCTTATCCCTTTGTTCTGTGTACTTATGCTTTCTTGTTTAATATTTTAAAATGTTGCTTTTATGTTTTTCTTTTAGTTATCTTATACTACAAGGTATTATTTTCAGATTACTTCAGTGTGCCTCTTTATGCTTCTCAACATACATAATAATGTTCAAATTATGGTCTTTGTGCCTCTGCACAACTTGGAACAATATGTCTTTTCATTCGTGTCTCCTAAGTTTCTTTCTTCAGATACCTTTCACATTTCCATCCACTTGCCTGCCTTTTCCACATTATGAGCTTTACTATTTTTGTTTCCATTATTTCTTCTAACATAAAAACCCCTATTCTCAACATGCACAAGTCCTATCCTAGCTAAAAACAAAATCTGAATCTTCAGACAATAAGAATAAAAATTGTATCTTACTCTTCTCTGTACTTCACATGCTTATCAGAGTATTTGCATTATTATGCTATCAAAACATAAAAAAATGCATGAATAAAAAATTAATATGAGCATTCTGTTGGCTACTTAAAAACTCCCTGAAAATACCACTTTTATCTATCTTTTCAATCTTTTCTCAATTTCTTATTTTGTCCCCAAATTGTGACCTTCTTCCTGTGTCAACCCAGGACTAACTCAAGACCCATGACTTTATAAAGCCATTTTTGTATTATGTATCAATTCCTTCCCTCATCTCTCATAACAAACAAGGTGATACCACACAATCCAGACCTTGATTATGTACTATCTTTGTGGTTCTTTAATTATTTCAAAGTATGTAAATCTAATCTGCCCAAGTTTACAACTCTATATTTTCTCAAGGGCAAAGATTCTGTCTTCAGTTTATCACATGAATCTACCACAGGACTAGGTCTATAGAGGAAAACAGTTGTTGAACTGGCCTTCCAGCTGAATGAAGTCAACCCTCACAACTTTTAAAAATAGAATATTGACCCTACCAACTGAGAGTGTGGTAGCCCAAGCATATGGATCTTTCCTTCTTCAGAAACAGAGAATAAGAACATTCCAGGATCTACTGACAGGGAGTCCTTGATGTGACTGCCATTTGCTTCAGCTAAGTGATACAGCATGCACAGGAGAGAGCGTAAGGCAACCATTCCCAGAATTAACTTTGCACCATCCACATCAGAACAATCAGAGAATTTGTTTAAAATACAGATTTCCAGCCAATACTGGCTCATGATAAAGTTTTCCCCTTTGACCTCTGTTTCCTCTAACTTGGACTTTTTTTTTTTAATTTTTAAATTTATTTTAATTAGTTATACATGCCAGTACAATGACTTTGATATATCACACATTTGAATCAGATGGGATATAATTTCTCATTTTTCTGAGAGGTGGGAGGGAAAGGGAGGGGGAAGGGGAATTGCATGGGTGATGGAAGGAGACCCTCATCGTTGTACAAAATACACATATGAAGATGTGAGAAAAAAATAGCATTACCTTAGATTAGGTAGAGAGAAGTGATGGGAGGGGAGGGGAGGGGAGGGGGGATAGGAAAGATAGTAGAATGTAATCTGGACTTTCTTGAATTACTCCTTGTTATGGTTTAGATAGGAGGTGTCTCCCCAAAGCTCCTGTGTTGATACTTTGCAAAGGTAAGGTGATTGGATTATGAGAATTGTATCCTGATTATTCCATCCTACTTGGGATACACTAACTGGGCAGTAGCTGCAGGGAGGTGGGTAATGGCTAGAGCTGGTGAGTCACTGAGGGTGTGCACTGATTCACCTTCTTTGCAGCCCCTTTCCCTCTCTCTGCTTCCTAGCACCATGAGTGGAGCAGTGCTTCTCTATCATGTCCTTTCTGCTATGATATTCTGATTCCCCTACAGCCCAGAGCATTGGAGTTGGCTCAACATGGAAACCATGAACCAGAATCAAATTTTCTTTCTCTAAGTTGTTCTTGTTCAGTATTTTGGTCGCAGTGATGAAAAGCTCAGTAACACACTTCATAAATGGAGTGGGAAAGTTTTTATTGCTGCGGTAGTAGTGCAGGTGCTGTGTGATGGCTAAGAGTTCTTCCTTCCTCTGGTGATGGACTGCTGGTTCAGCCTTCCTCCTTCACTTAATGGTTGCTTAGCCCAAGCAAATTGCCTCAGTTTTAAGCCTCAGTTTCCTCATTTGCATTAAAGGGAATATGAAATACCTGGCTTATCAGAATGCTGTGCAGATATAATTTAAGACAACTACTTAATACTGCTTCCTTCATACTATAAGTTAAATAAATGTCAGCTATGTTTGTTACCTAAAACTGACCACTCAAAGAAATATAAATAACCAATACTTATTCAAGATGAATCCCGCTTCTGCATAATCTATAAAATGATTGCTAAAATTACTATGTGGGAATATTACAAAGGTAAGAAAATCTTCCTTAAATTTTTATAAAACATGTTTCTATATCTGGAAATTAATTTTAGTTATAGAAATTTTAGTTAACTTTGAACAATATGATAAGCTATTTTTATCTGATAATAAGAATTATATAACTTGATTTTTTTCCATCTTTTATGGTTGCCTAAGAGTTCAGAAATCAATTTTAAAATTACTTACTTTATCCACATTAACTAAGGAAATCAATATAATGAACTTCCCATGCACCTACATGGATATATGACTTTATTATTTTTGATATAATGATCTTATTGTTCTTATTGGACTCACCTCTTTTTTAAAAAGAAATAAGCAATTTTAATAAATAAATAGTTATTCAGTTGAATCCTCTCATTCTGAAGCTAGCCATTTAATTATTTTTTTAAAATTATACTGTTGAAAAAGTAATGCATTCAAGTAATTAGAATTGTACCCCCCCTAAAAAAAAGCTTTTTTTTTTTGTATTCTTGTTCCCATCTGGCCAACTGCTTCTACCCAAACATAAATAACCATTTTTATTCATTTGTAGTTGCATGTTTAATTTCAAGTTTTCTGTATGCACATATAACAAATATAAATAAAAATATAGATATCTATCATTTGATACATTTTACATTAAAAGTAGACTATTCTTGCATAATTTGAATCTGAGTTTTTAATCTAAAAGATTTTCAAGAGATTTCATCATATGCAAAGTGACTATTAAATTTTATAGCTGCATATTATTTTGTTATATGAATATACATAATATATTTAGCAAGTTCATTTAGACCTTATCTAGACTAATAGTGCAGTTATCAAGCTCATAAGTCTTTCTGTATATGTGTGTATATATTTTGAACTAAGTTTGCTATATCTAAGAGTATTCATTTATAATTTTGATGTAAATATTATCAAATAGTCCTCAATGGGAAAGCATTGAAGATTACATGAGAATGTCTGTTTCCAAAAGCTCACCAAAATAATATTATTATACGTATAGATTTTTCTAATTTAACACTTTAAAAAATGAGATTCAACATCTTTGTACATATTGTAATGTGATTTGCTTTTTTTAAAAATTAATTGTCTGTGATCTTTGCACATTTTTCTGTTGAGCTGTGGACATTTTTCTTATCAATGTTATAGAATTCATTATTTATTGGTGAAATAACCTTTTTGTATTGAGTTGCAACTATTAACCCTCCATCCAGTTTGCATTTGTCTTTTATAAACTTTTAACTTTAAAAAGTTGCAAAAGTTTGTTTTTATTGGATACCATTCGCTTAGGAATCGTTCGAATGAATTTGGCTAAAGGCAGTATATTCTGGAGCAGCAGGTTTTTATTTAAGTTGCATAAAGCCTCAGGGTTCCGCAAGGCATATCTATAGAGCTACTTGAAATACAGAACAGTTACAGTTCAAATGTTAAAAATGCATGTGTTCTATCTCCACCAGGCCATGCCACAAAGTCATACTCGATGTTGAAAAGTCAAGATTTGTAGAAATTTACCAAGTTGAAAAACTGCCTGTCTAGGAAACAAAGCTCTGAAATAAGGGAGAAAAGATTTTGCATTTGTCTCATCTCAGATACTCTTGTTTTGTCTCTGATTATTTCTCTGGACCAGTAGTTTCCTCTTTTCCCCTACTTTTTTAATATATGTGTATATAAGCGGTTGATGTTTTTTTGTTTGTTTGGGTGTTCTGTTTGTTTGTTTTCTCCCCTCAGTGGAACTCTGTGAGGAGCCCTATAGTAGAATAGCTATGGTAGAAAGCAAGATGTAGGAAATGGTAGGCCCTAATCCTTCTGATTGTCCCTTTTCCCTGCTCTCTGTCATCTTCCTAGACATACCAGTTCCCAATGCCCTCAGAAAGATCCTAGAACTTCCCTGGTGTAACTTAGAAGTCACAGCTATAGTTGAATTTCTTACTAAGAATCATGAAATGCCAACACTTCTTTAACATATTTAGGAATTTTGTGTATTTCCAAATCTGTATCCTCTTGCTTAGACAGAATTCTTCCTTAGGCATAATGTAAATGAAACCATCTGCAGTTTATCTTATTCAGCTATCAAAAGAAAATGGAAATAAGAAAGACTTTTTTTGTGAGACCTCTATAGTAATCAGAGTTATGATATTTCTAAAGGTTTTATGATGGGGAGAATCTTAAGACTGCCATATAAAGCTTCCACCAATGATAAATTTCTTCTGTAGTATCTCTAGACCACAGTCACTTGGTCAAATCCTACAGAATTAATTTTTCCACAATCAGTTGTTTCTACTCTCCTACAAGTCTCACTGTTGAAGTTTCTTCCCATTTTGCACCTTCCTGTACCTTTTACTCACTGAACCAGCCAGGGCACTTTAGAGCTACAGGATGAGATTTACTTTTCTTCAACGAGGACAAATATTTAGAAACAGTTATGGTAACTCCTCCCAATCCCATTCTCTGACTTCTGTTCTCTCAAATAAACTTTTGATATGCTACCACTCAATTTCAGATTAGGAAGACAGTAATACAATCTGATAATTTCTTCATTCCAGTGTGTTTCTCATGCCTTTAAATGCAGTGGTGCTAAAGGAATACAGTATGTATGTGGGGACTGGCCAGTGCAGAGAGCATAAGCCTGGTAACCAAGGTGGTCTAGCTAACCCTTTTCCAATTTTTCTTCTGTTTTTCCCTTTGTGAGTCTTTAAGTTGCCTCTAAATCTGAATCATCCAAATTTGTTAATAAGTAGTGAGTGATGTCACGTACATTGCTGGTCTTAAAGCTACAGCAAAGGTGCAAATGCCAGGGCGTGAGGACATCTAGAAGTTAGAAAAGGAAAGGAAACATATTCTCCCCTAGATTTTCCAGAAAGGAATGCAGCTTTGTCAGTGACTCAATTTTAGTCCTCTGCGACCCATGTTTGGCTTCTGATGTACACAACTCTTAAGATAATAAATGTGTATTGTTTAAGCCACTGTTGTAATTTGTTATAGCAGCAGTAGAAAACTAATACACTAGGCAAGGCCAAATACTAAGCCAAATGCATTCTAATTTTTTTAAGATTCAAGCTTTAAAATTATGTGGCATATGCAAAGCATTATGGAGCCAAATTTCTCTTGTTTGATAGCCATATCCTCATAATGAGCTAGGCTCTTTTAGAAATTGCATTAATAACTCAGTGTACCATTTAGTCATTATTGCTTTAGTGTGTTAGCTGTTATCCTGCTGCTGATAGCCTAAATCTCCTAAGTTACTCCCAGGGAATTGATCCTATACTGGGAAAAATATCAATTTAGATTAATCTTTCATATTATCACTTTTAGAAAGCATGTTTGTGGAGCATTTTAGAACCCTCTTTATTTTACACCTGGGTTCTCATGGCACTTGCTTCCATAATACAGGCCAATTTATACTAAGTATGTTTCTATACCAACTTAGAGTTTTATTAATTTAGTAAAAGCTTGGAGACAGCAGAATTTTTAGTAAGAAATTGAGAGCAATGAGATAGCTTTGGGGGCTTTTCCCAAATATTCAGTTTCACAAATGCTCTGCCACCTGGGTGCTCAATTCATGGGCTTGGAGGGGAGATGTGGTTATATTTCATGGTTTTTAAGCTGCCTTCCAATGAAAAATAATTTTTGCTAGTTATTAAACAGTTATTTTGTGCCAGATAATATGCTTGTTACTGAACATATATTGCCACATTAAAACCATACAATGAATGTATTGTGAAGCCCTATGTCACGAATAAGGAAACTAACATACAAGAGAATAATTCCTCAAAATCACACAATTTGTAAGTGCTGAAATGGGACTCACAGGATGGCCAGTCTGACTGCGAAGTCAGTGTCATTCTGTTTCTACATGGAAGTGGGTACCTGTCCTAACTTGTTTGGAAAATCATAAGCCTATATCATGCCATTCTAGAGTCTTTGGACTATGATGGGAACTTCATAATGCATTCTAATTTTTTTAAGATTTAAGCTTTAAAATTATATGCCATTTGTAAAGCATTATGGAGCCAAATTTCTCTTGCTGAATGAATGAATGAAGTATAGAGAAAGGTAATGAAGAACTTGTGCTTCATCTTCACAAGAGTTTCTGGGAGATTTGGTATTTTAAAAAGTCATTATAAATATCTAATTAAAGACAATTAAAGAAAACAACAAAACTTTTAAAAATATGTGTAATCTTCCAGGTATGTGGCACATGCCCGTAATCCCAGCATATCAGGAAGCTGAAGCAGGAGGAGCACAAGTTCAAAGCCAGCTTCATCAACATAGGGAGGCACTAAGCAACTTAGGGAGACTCTGTCTCAAAATAAAAAATAAAATAAAATAAAATAAAAATAAAAAGGAATGGGAATGTGGCTCAGTGTTTATACACTCCTGGGTTCAATCCCTAGTACTAAAAAGAAAGTGTAATATTTTACATCTGGATTTTACTGTATCCCTCAATCATGTAAGCACACATGTACATGCACACACACACATACACACTGATGTGATTAATGGATTGTTTCTATAGGCTTTACCACTAATTTCACAGCTTCCTAACACAGTGTTGAAATTTTAAACTGCTGTGAATTTTGTATGACTGTTAAAGTTACTGCAGCAAACTTCCCTCATGTGGTTTTCAAACTGTTTTTCTTCTAATGTGACTTTTTTTTTAACAGCAGAATCCTATTTTTAAGAGAAAAAGTTTAATTAGAACCTAATATGCAAAACAGATGAAAGAGAAAGAGTGGTGACAAGGGGCCAGAGCTCTCCATGCTCAACTTCAATTCCCACATCTTTTGTACTGAAGTCCTAATGCTCTGGAAAGACTGATATAAAAAATACTGTATTAATGAATTTTGCAGAATTCTCAAAACCACGTGAACAGTTAGAGAGTGTTAGATGGGATTTTCTATAACATGATTTTTATCATTTGATTCAAGTGTATGTCTATGTCATCAGTAGAAATTTTTGATATTTCCAAGGTCATTTATTTTATGAAAACACATACATTGTATTTTCTGGAGTACCTAGAAATTAAGGTGAGATGAATGCCACCACCTGGCTTTAGTCTATTGCACATGGAGATTTTTTGGATGTGGATCCCATTTTGTGTGTAATGTGTCTCATACTTAGCATGGTGGCACACAGCAGAGGGATCCTTTTGGTTTGTTGGTACCCAGGAAGTTCTCAGTAGAGATTTGTTGGGTAGTTGATTGAGGTTGGACTCATTGATCAGTACTTAAAAGCATCGGGGATCAAGTTCAAAACTGAAAAAATAAATAAACATATCTAAATTATAATTGACATGGTTTTCTGTTCCTTTATTATTTATTCAATATTGAAGTAAAGTGCTAGGGCTTAAAGGAGTTTTAGTTATGGCTTGAAGGGATTTCAGCTGAATATTAGACAATATGAGACATCCTCTAGCTAATTTCAACTATTTATTGGGCAATTACTAAATGCCAAAGAACCATGACACAAACTATTAGGTGTTACATAACTTGATCCTCACAACAACTTTGACAAAAATTACAATTATTTTACATTTACAGAAAAGAAAATTAATACTAATAGAGGTCAAGTAAATTGTCCAAAGTCACCAAGTTTAGATGCTGAAGCTAGAATTTTGGATAAAGTCTTCTTGGCTCTGTAATCTTACACTTGGCAGCCACTACTAAGAATTAACCTATAAATTTTTGGAGAATTCACAATTATGCCAAATGCTAGTAAGCACATCTAGTGTTCTTTCACAAGGAAAAATTATTCTATATTATTCCTACCATGAAGAAAGGCCTAAATCTTGGTAAGCCAATTGTTTCCCTTTTTTCTATCTGACATTACAAACTCTTTTGCTATGATCCAGAACTGTTCCCACTGACTGGGTTTTAATACAACTTCTGATGCCCTTCTCCATACCAGGAAATCAGATTGTTTGATAAAGAACATGGCGGAGCCCATTATTTTGAAAACTCAGCAGTATTGCTGGAGTCCACTTTCATTTAATCATTCACAGACAAGAAATCTATGGCAGGATTTCTCCACTCTCCCTCCTGTTTCCATGGATGATAAAAATGCCCCACATTTCCCTGAAACATAGCAACCTCTTTAACTCTCCTATGGCAGGACTGTAATGGCAGTGGAATGCACCTTTGGGAGGCCAAGGGGAAGATGGCTCTGCATACTGAAGAGAAATGGCAGCAATACTAAAAAGGTCCCCAAAGTGGTAGCTGCCTATGGGGCTTTTTGATGCCTTGCATTGAAAGGGAGGGGGACATTATCTGAACTAGTGATCTCAGGAGAATCATACGTTTCCACTGACTTCCATCTTTCTGGAAGGAAAATAAGCCTGCTGGAGCCAAACAAAACTAGATACAGCCTTTCAGAGTCCATGGTGATACTTAATTCCCTGAAATCAGATGTTTATTGAGCCAATCAAATAATGGGAATGGTGCTTTTCATATTATTTAAATATATCACACTCATAGAGCCATCAAATAAAAGAAAGAGAAACTATAAAAGAATAAAAAATAATTTCAGTAAGCATGGCCTTGTTATTTTTTCTTCCTCTCCACCTCTGCAAGCATTGACAAAATTTTTTCTCTTGCTTTCACATATGGAAGAGTATGTGGGTGGTGAGCAATCCGTTGTGGTGCCCCAGGACTAAGAAGCTATGTCAGACAGGGCAGGGTAAGTGGTGGAAGGAAGCCAGACTCCAAGATGCAGTAGGAGCATCTTGCAGAGTGTTTGAATCTGGAATTATTTTATTGTCCTTTACAAAAACAATGAAAATGCTCCATCTCTGTAGGCATATTGAGCTGTCTTCATATAAAATACAATTCCAAGTCTGAACTCAAACTCTCCCTGTCTCCTCTTCCCTTACCCATTCTCCATTTTATTTTCTTAAACTTCATAAAATCTTTTTGACCATTTTGTTTCACATCCCTTTTCCCAACCAGGGAATCTCCTTGTCCCTTTGAGCCACATGGATATTTGCAGTGCTTCAGTGAATCGGCCTCCTTGACATATTTTGTTTAGTGCAAATACTGTCTACAGTAACTGTAACCTTCCTGGTTTCCTGACTTCTCATTCATGAGAAGCTGAAAAGATGGGTTAGAAAGTGTTCTTTTAACTGAGAGACCTGTATGCTAAATATAAAGCAATGAAAATGGAACAACATTCTCCTTTCAGACCTGCAACAGGCTAATGGATACCTTGTTTTCATCTTATTTTATTTTTTCAAGCTTTGAAATTATTGTAGCATATGAAAATCAGTTTGTATGCTGTCCCTAATAGAGCCTGACAAACAAGCTGCTAAAAACCTGCAAGACGTAAGGAATAAAGCCATGCTTGCAACATGTTTGTTATATAAAAGAAATAAAACAGAAGACAAAGAAAAAAATAAACTCTTTTTAAAAGCAACACATGCTTCGATTCTTTAGAAAAATCACTTTAGCAGTTATTAGGACAGAAATTACCAAAATAAAGTGAATAGAAAGCCAGAAGCACTTACCTATTTTAGGAATAATGAAGAAAAAACACGATGGAAATACTTGTCATTGCATATCCTTTTAAGAAAAAGAGGCTTCATTTAAAATGGAGTTCTCTAAGTTACTGTGAAATTCTTCACATAACCCATTATTTAATAAATGTTTGTATGCAGACATTGGTTGAGAATTTTTTTAGAAAACAGACCACCTTAAATCATGAAAGGAGGTACCCAAGACAAAAGATGGGCTAGAATTGATAAGAGGTCACTTTCTCTTCTTTACCAAAGATAGCCATATATACATTAAAGCAAAACTAACCCCAAAACCAAAACAAAAAATCTGAGAAAACGCAGGAAATAGGTAGGAGAATAACTCTTTTTCTGCTTTCTTTTACTTTTTATTTGTGCTTTATAATTAATTTAGATAAATTTTCTACACTTTCTAAATTACTGTCTCTTTTAGATGTGGAAACTACTTGCTTTAGAAAGGAGAAAGGGATAGTATGTAAAGAACAATGATGAGCTAATATTTTTCTCTGCAGAGAATTAAGGATGCAGGTTCCTTAAAACATAGGATATTAAATAATAGTTTTTTAATGGAAATAAACTCTTGCTGGGACACTGATTCTCCGCCACTAGAGTATGATCTAACCTCTTGTGTAATCTGCTTTTTGATAGCATTTGCTATAGCAGTTTCCTCTTGTGTACCAAAAGAAAGTTTCATTGATGTTTCTCAAGATTTGACTCTTTGACTCTTTGCAACTTTGAAATTAAATAGTTCTGGAACCATCCCTTGCCCTTTATAGTTTTTTTTTTTTATTTTTTAAAAATTTACCTTTAATGTTGTATTTCTTTACTAAGGGAAGACTGGAAACATCTTGTTTTCTGAAGTACTTTCAATCAACAATTGGACAGATAGATTCTTCTATTCTGTTTCCCCTCTAGCACTTGGTTTTTAATTTTTACATCTGAATTATGAAATGCCATCTCTACCAGCTACTGCTAGGAGCAGGGAACATTAATATTGATGTCCAGAAAGATTGGGAAAGCAGCTGCAGGATGATTTAAAAGGGAGAATTATTAGGAACAACATCTGAGTAAACAGATTCAGTATACCATTCACTTACCTTTTCAACCCAAATTTTAAAGGGAGTTCATTTTTCAAGAAAGAGAAAAAACAATAAAAAAGCTAGGCACAAAGTCTCATGCCTGTAATCCCTCCAGCTCAGGAGGCTGAGGCAGGAAGATTGCAAGTTCAAAGACAGCCTCAGCACAAGCAAGGTGCTAAGCCATTCAGTAAGACCCTGTCTCTAAATAAAATACAGAATAGGGCTGGGGATGTGCTTTGGTGGTTGAGTGCCCCTGAGTTTAATCCTCACTACCAAAAAATAAAATAAAATAAAAATAAATAAATGACTTAAGCCTACTAATTCTACCTAAGTGTTTCCCTCTTCAAGTCTACACTCATCTCCAGTCATAAACTTGTATGATTTCGCATAGGCTGAATACTGCAAGGTTCATGTCGCAACACCAAATTATATAAATAGGAAAAAAGGCAGGGGGAAGACAAGAAACAGAGGAGAAAGGCAGAGTTGGTCCTGACATTAGTCCCTTTGCAATTTTAGACTTAGTTATAACCAACCACATCAATGTACAGAAGGCAAACTGTTGCTTGTGATGTTTGGGAACCATCTGCTGAGCCTAAGGCAAATTTCACATTAAAACCCAATTTCAGTTGTGACCTAAAAATGAGAAGAAATTTTGTGCTTCTGAGTACATTCCACTTTGAATGTCTTATCCCTACCTTTGGCATTCAAAGTAATGTTCATAGGGTAAGGACTTAAATTAAGAGAAAGCCACAGGAGGAAAACACAAAGTGCATAGTATCCTCCACCCCAAGCTTTGCACAGCTGTGCTAGTGTTCACAGCCACACTGAAGACCTGATATGAGGAGTGATTGCAAATCTGCTGGACCAGCCCCTGCTCCCAGTGCAGTGGAGATTTGCTTCTTTTTTCATTTTCAATTTGACTCCCAGCTCACATAGTTTGATTTTCAATCAGGAACAAGGGTTTAGAGACTCTCAGATAACTTGGGCAAATCCAAGGATAGTATTTCTTCAGGACAAAGTAAAAAACAAAAAGAAATTTAAAAAAAAATGAAGAAAAAAAGAACAAGATAAATTTGGTTCTAAATTCATTTTCAATACTTATTTTTCTCTATCTTTATGCTTTCCTTGGGGGCTATAATAAGAGTAGATTACAATGTCCTTGATTTTAAAGAATCTAATCAAGTTGAGGAGAAAAATACAGAGCAATTGAAATTGTGTAAACATAGCATAGTACTACAGCTTGAATAAATTAGTGCTTAGATAAACATGTGCAAAAAGTCTTTAGCATGGGAGGGTGAATCAGAAATTTCCTCATAATGCAATGGTTATATTTTAATGATGCAAAATACATGATTCATGCATCACAAATGAACCCAATATCACTAAATAAAGTTTGCTTAGTCCCTGCATTGCCATAGTACATGAAAGAAGGTCTCAGGGCCCTAGGTCAGACATTTAACTGAACTGCTGAACTTTGCAAAATCAACAACTGGCTATAGGAAGGAAGGAAGGAAGCAGAGACTTAAAATATATAAATGTACTCAAAGTGACATGGCTGCACATGGGAACTGGGAATTGAGTTCTTATGAATCTTTCTAGGCCTCAGCAGCTTTTCTGCACAAAGTAGATGTTCAAAAAAAAATCATTTGGCTGAAATGATTGTAGATGTTCCTGTCAGTAGCTTATGACTATTTGCTTTAGCATCTGTAGGCAAAACCTCTGTCAGGTCCCCCTCTAGACCAGGACTTCCCTAACTTGACTCTGTGAATTACGAGGGGTCTGAGCTAAAATGAAGATTCTGATTGAGTGGGCTTGGGGTAGGGCCTGAGTGTCTGCATTTCCAGCAAGCTCCCACTGATGCATACACTGCTGCTCTGGAAACACAAGACATGAAACCAACAGTGAATTCCTTTATATAGCTCTGAAAAATTTTCATATTGACACAGTGTGTGTTTGTGTGTATATGTGTGCATGTGTTATGAGAGTACTAAAACTGTCAGACCAGATGTCCTCTGAAAGCATGAACTAGTTTGAAAGGACTGTGCATAGAATCTATAGCATTTGGTGTGCTAGTGCCCTTTACTGAACAGTGACATTGTGTTTTGGCCATCGTCTGGAAGTTTTGTACAGGGAGCATCTGTGACACTTTTATTATTCCTTTCCCTCCTAAGAGCTCAGTAGAGGAAGAATTGTATTGCTTTATTAGATGAGTTATGACTAAAAATTTGATTTCCTTTTCTGTCGAAATAAAATCGTGTTCAAAGCCCCTTCAGAATTCACTGGTGCAGCTCCTACAAAGCTGCTTCAGGGTCTTTCACAAACCTGCATAGACCTAGTCACTAGGGATTCTGCCTTCACAGCTCTTTCAAAGCCTAGTTGCTAAGCTGTTCCAGGAGTTTATTTCACAGTATACCTTTTTGTTGCTTTTCTACTGTTTCAGCATTAATTGGTTCAACAAGGATTTTTTTTGAACATCTACTTTGTGCAGAAAAGCTGCTGAGGCCTAGAAAGATTCATAAGAACTCAATTCCCAGTTCCCATGTGCAGCCATGTCACTTTGAGTACATTTATATATTTTAAGTCTCTGCTTCCTTCCTATAAAATAGGTATAATAATTTCTATATACATGTAAGATTATGCACAATAATAATAAAGTCCTTAGCATGGAATATGTAAGAACTGAAAAAAGTATGCTGATTATTATGTTATTATCATAACTCCTCTAAAGAACATAAAAAAACTTACCAAGGTATTAATAACTTATGAATATTTTCTCATTATATAAAATACATTCTGAGATATAAACAAACAATATGCTTTAAAGAGTTGTGTATTTGTTTATGTGTCTGTTTCCTAGAGTCTGAAGAAGCTAATAGTGTTCCACAGTCTTGGTTAATATTCAACAACAAGGATTTTATTTGAGAGAAAAATGATGGGAAAGGGAAAGTTTTAAATATATGAAACAAATTATGGTGCCAAACAGAGTGTCCAGAAATGGGGAAAATTAAAATACTTAGCTCATTCTTTATTTCCTCTTACAATTTGGCCAAAAAATATGGTGATATTCAAGGAGTAGAAGTTTATTTTCGTCTCCTTAACCTAACCTTCCAAAGAAAAGAACACTGCCAAGGTGAGATGAAATTTTTAAACCAAGTTCTGACAGCCTAAGAGAGAAGAGACCATACTCTTTGCCTGACGTTATCATCCCAAAATCAGATTAGGAACTGAAATATTCATTGAAATGAATCGAACTTGAGTTTTCACTCTTTGTTAAAATGTTTACTTCATAGGAAAAATACTTACATCTCAAATTTTAATTTTTTAAATAACTTAAAACCAGAGCAAATCCTAAGACTAGACTAAGAAAGATGTTAGTCTAACAAGTCAATAGAAATTTTTCCAAAGGAGAGATGGCAAAAATTGGGACAAGTAAGTGGATTAAGTCTGCTTTTTATGATTAGAATGTAGAAGAACATGTATGGAAATTAACACTGTCAGAAACTGCTTATGAGGCAAAGGCAGCATAGTCTTCTCAAAAAAAAAAATAGCTTCAACTAGATTGTGAACTTTGGCAAGTTCTTTTACCTTTTGGGGGGCTTTAATTTCCCCATATATAAAGCAGTTAGAGAGTATTAAGACACACATAAATTTTAATATATCAATACAATTAAATTATTTGCCAGTAGACAAAGCAATTCACCATTCAATATGTCTATCCTCAGACTACTTTTTTTTCAATCCAGTTAACTATCTGGGACCCATATAATGAGATGACCATTATTAAATCACAAAAGTATGTATGGTAACTACCATTAATTATCAAAAGTAGTTAATGATATTTGTAGGTCCCATTATTACTTTCCCATTTTGCAGAAGACAAAGCACAGATAAGGAAGAGAAATTGTCAATTGTATATCTATAAAGGAATGGAGCTAGAATTTGAATCTAAGCCTGCTTTGCTTTCAGATGCTTTACTTTAAACCTGTGTGCTGTGCTGAAACCCTCTAAGTTTTTCTTGGTGATGGGAGAGCCAGTTAAAATATGAAAATATGCTTTAGCAAAATGTGTTCTAGAGATGCCAAACAGATTCTCACATGTAAGCAAACAGAGTACGTTAGGAAATGATGATAAATGATCCTGTGATGGCAAAGACAGTGGGTGATAGCTGACCAGGAGAGCATGATGATAGAAGTAGAAGTTCATGCTTGTGCACAACTGATCTCTAAATATGAGTTGGACCACTTTTCACACATAGGATCTTCAATCAGTCATTTAACTTCATTGAATCTCAGTTCCTTTATATGAAAAATGATCAGATAATATAGTCTTCTAAAGGTAATGGACAGATTAAATGACATAATACCTATGAGCGTGCAGTGCTTCTACACTGCAGGGGGACAGAAGAGGTCAAGGCAGGAGCAGGGTAGAATCATAAGGATAGAAATTGAAAATGGTTTTTCCCACAGTATCTGAGGCTACATTTGTTATTATTGTTCTTTGGGTACCTTATCTAAGATAACCTCCTCTCCCCATGTGATTTATAAATCCCTAGAAGACAAAGACAGGCCTGTCTGATCTGTGTTCCCCAATGGCCAAGTGATATCTGGTTCACAGCAGCAAAGATCTGCAAAACACTTCTGAAATGGTATTTTGAGTGTATCCATACACCTCTATCTATTGCAATGGAATAGAGAGAGGTTGGAAAAGGGAGATTCGTTAGTAGACTATTGGAAAGGATAAAAACATTTTAATTTTAAACCTACTAAGTCAGCAAGTTCAGAATCTGTATTGATTTACTTTATAAAACATATATTAATTTCTCTTAAAAATGTGGGTGAAAGACTAAACAAATTAGATCTTGGATTTATTTACTAAGATGCAGTCCCTGATTATTCTCCTCTTTAAATCATCCCACCGTCACACTGCAGGCCCTTTCAACCATTAATATTAATGTTGCTTGCTGCTGGCAGAGCCTGGTGGATGTGGCATTTCATAATTCAGATGTAAAAGTGAAAAGGGTTTCACAATTTCAACTCCAGGGTCTTTCCTGTGCCCTGTGAGGGAAGGAAAAATTGGAGTCTACAAAAAAAAGTTAGAAAATTAAAAATCTTTTTTTAAAAATAATGTGTGAGAAAGTTCTAGACTTCTATTAGACAAAAGCATGTTTAGTGCCTAGTATCAGTTATAATAATACCTCTATTTGTATGCACATAGTTTAATACTATGCTTAGAGTCCTGCTAAGTTCCTGAGGCTGTCTTTCAACTTATGATCCTCCTGCCTCAGCCTCCTGAATCTCCATGATTATAGTGTGCATCGCCATGCTCTGCTGCTCTATTTTTGAGTGAAGAGACAAAACTTAAGTTGCCTACTCTAATGGTATATGTATCTTAAGAGCGCTTCTCTAGCATGTGCAAGGACCTGATTCACTTCCTAACCACACACACACACACACACACAAAGTCCATTTGTCAAACTGGAAGCAATGTGTATGGCTGTGTTTTAATTAGCTTTTCCATCGCTCTGCCCAAGACACCTAAAAAGGACAAGGTAGAGGAGAAAAAGTTCACCTGGGCATCAGGGGTTCAGAAGACTCAGACCACAGATGACCCACTCAGTTGCTCTGGGCCCAAGGTGAGGCAGCCCATCATGGGGGAAGGGCCCAGCGTGAGAAAGCTGCTCACCTCAGGGCAACAAAAAGGCAGAAGCAGAGACAGAAACAGAAAGAGGATGGGGCAAGGGTCACAGGGATGAAGCATTCTTCCAGGGCATAACCCCAGTGAGCCACCTCCTCTGGTCACGCTCCACCTGTCTACAGTACTCAGACGGTCAGTCTGGTCAACCTGAAATGGACTGATAAGGTTACAGCTCTCCCAGTCTCTTGTTTTCACCTCTGAATATTCCTGCACTAGTACAGGAGCCTGTGCGGGGGACACCTCATTTCTCAATCACAACAGGCTCTAATGCTGTCAACTCGGGACACAGAGGCAGGAGGATCAGACACTGAAGCCCAACCTGAGCGACTTAGCCAGACCCTGTCTCAAAAAAAAAAAATAGAAAGGGCTGGGAAAGTACCTCAGGGGTAGAGCACTTCCCCAACATGCCCGAGGCCCTTGGTTCAAGGACCAGTACCTATAGAATAAAAATAAATAATAAAACAGAAAAGAAAAGAAAGAAAGAAAGATAAAGAAAAGAAGGGCTGGGCTGGGGATGTGGCTCAAGCGGTAGCGCGCTCGCCTGGCATGCGTGCAGCCCAGGTTCGATCCTCAGCACCACATACAAACAAAGATGTTGTGTCCGCCGAAAACTAAAAAAATAAATATTAAAAAAATTCTCTCTCTCTCTCTCTCTCTCTCTCTCTCTCTCTCTCTCTCTCTCTCTCTCTCTCTCTCTCTTAAAAAAAGGAAAAGAAAAGAAGGAAAAGAAAAGAAGGGCTTGAGGAAATAACTTCTGCCCCTCCCATCATGTGAGGATCCAGCAACAAAATGCTTTGACCTTGAACTTAACCAGTCTTCAAGACTGTGGAAAGTGGATTTCTATCGTTAATAAATTACCCAGTCTTTGGCATTTTGTTACAGCACCAAGAAGGGACCCAGGTATCTGGGAATGCCTCCATTTCTTCCCTCATAGGAAGGACACTAGGAGAAACAGAGAGAACCTCAGTGATAACAAGTCCCAGCCTGTCAGAGGACTGCACACTCTATAATTATACAAACCAATTCCTCTAATAAATCCTTTTTTAATCTCTCTCTCTTTCCTATTAATTCTCTCTTGCTCTGGAGCTAATGAGCCTGACTAACACAGGCTCCTATACTTCAACATATAACATAATAAGTCTGTGTCTTACTTCAAATTTTGCAAAATTTTCTAATATTCTTCTGGAAATAGGGCAATCTAGAAGCTCTAATAATACTTAAATCTATGAGACTTAATATACTAAAATTTCATTTTTTCCTCACAAAAAGTTTAATATCAGTACTCTTTGTTGGATTGCTCTTCTGGGCACTACTTCTTTGACTCTGGGATACAGAGTTCTTTCATCCTGACCCACAACCATCTTCTACATGAGGACTTCGGGGTTGCTATGGAAAGGAAGACATCATGAAGTAGTTCTCTGCACACTTGGCCTGAGTGACTTACATACTTTACTCACAGTCCTTAGCCAAAACTGGTCCCATGGCTCCTTTTGGAGAGAGCTGGACAATGTCATCACTCACTGGGCAAACGCTTCCCAGCCTCGTGTCTACATTATGGAAGGAGAACCCAAGACTTCAGTGTTCAGCAGTCCCTCAGCTGCACCCCTTACCCCTGGTCCTGCCACACATCCATCCACACAGACTGTACCATGATCTTTCCAAACTTGGATATGATTGTGTCCCGTCCCCATCGAGTGCCCATCAGTTACTCTCCACTGCCCACTGAAAGAAGTCCAGCCCGTTCATCAAGACTTTGCAGATCATTTAGGATTGAGTCCTTCCAGCCCCACTTCCTACAGGATCTTAGACACTAGTCCCACCAAACTGCTTCTAGTTCCCAGGAGCTACTATAATGTAACCTCTCTCTGTACACTAGTACATGGCCTTCCATTTTTCTGAAATGTTGCTCTTCGCTGTGTTTAGTGGACACATTTCTACATTTTCTTCAAAATCCAGTATAAGCAAGTGTATTTAGAACTCCCCCCACCTTAAATATTGTTAGTTATTTAGTTCCTTTGTGTCACTTCTGAGCTTTTGGAAAACCTCCATAGTGAACCCTCATGCTGAGTTGCAGTTGTATTTTTACATATCTGTCTTTCCCTCTTTAAATTGAGTTCCTTGAGAACTGAGACCATGACTCACTATCTTAGTATTTCCAAACCCTAACACAGTGTTGTCCATATGATGGATACTTATGTTTGTGTAATGAAATCTAAATTATTGAATCAATGAGGTGGAATTTCAAGTAATCCTTACTCCTGAATTTTAGTTTAATATTTATTCAATTTTTTTAAAATATTGGGCAACATTATGAGCTGGAGCTATAATTATTGTATTTTCACCTATGGAAGAAGGTCTTATAGAAATTTACTCCCATTTATTCTTGATTTGGTGAGAGACGCTTCTTCACACTGCATCATTAAACTTCATGGAGGTGATACAAATTGGGCTGACATGATAGGAGTTTAAAGTGACATGTGTTCTTGCAGAAAGAGTAGCAAATATTTCAAGACTAGAAGGTCAAGGAGCACAGAGAACAACCACAAAAACTGAGAAATCTTGAGTGACTGACACAAAAAGCTTGAGGAAATATTACTTCAGTCTGCAATATAAAAATGAAGGGTGCAGAAGACCATGCTTCCCCAAACTCCTTTCTTCTGATCCATCAGAAAACAGCTAAATTAGCTGAACTAGTTGTAATATAATTTTGAATCAACTATATTTCATTAATAATTCTTTGAAAAACATTCTCCATCTATGTTGCATATGGTAATTCTTAGACTAGTTGATCAGCTCACCACAATTCCATCTCTAGCCAGTCTGTGTAAATGGAAATCATTGTATATTGAAAAACAACAAACAAACCAAATTTCTCAATACCTGAATTATCTCCTCTGAACCATAGTGAGTTACTGTCATAATTCTCGTGGTTTCCAATTTTATCCGTGCTGGCACTTTGCCTCCACGGGAGGAGTTGGAGTGAGGCAGGACTCTGATTTTCCAAATTGAGGTGAGAATTAAGAAAACTATCCTTGCTGTGGAGGCTGGTGCAATGCAGGAGAGGAGTTGGAGATGATCTCAGCCCTTGTTTCTGACATTGGTTATTGCAAGAGATGGAAGCAACAGTGGGAAGCTTCCCTCTCTATGAATTTGGAGTTCAGAATCACAGGTCATCTTCTGAGTTGAGCTGGTGAAATTCACACACAATGAATAAGATTAGCCATCTTTTGAAAAAAATCCCAGAGACTGTCTGAAATAGGTGGGCCTCACAATAATTCAATCACTGTAGGTGGTCTGGTGTCATCAGAGAAAGGCAAGTCCAGAGTATACTTTTTTTTTTTTTTTTTTTT